>NC_090268.1:307983911-309188911 GCF_040414725.1 Anabrus simplex
GATAAACTGGGGCAAATACTCGTTTATAGGAAGATAAATTTGATAAATGTTCTTTGAAATCATTGAAGAAAAGACGAGGTAAGCAACTGACAGGGAATTGGTCATCTGGGCGGCAGCCCTAATTGCAGATCAGTGATGACAGTTTGATTCAAAAGGATTTTTCTATTCCCGTTAGATCCTATATTCAACAATTATTATGCATACTGGGGGAAAATGTTTGTATCCTGACATAAATTCCACAAAATTGGAGACAATTTTACAAAAATTTTGAAATGAGTTGTCTTGTCTGACAACATCAGTGCTAATGACTTAATGAGACTGTCAAATTCAAGACATATCCTAGTTTTTCACGGTAAAACTTCTAAAGCTATTGCTAGTTGTTTGTTATGTTTTATACGTTCAACTAAAATGTATCTGTCTAGTCCAGGAATTCTGAGCGCCCGATAGATTCCCTCGGAATTGCGTTTGTTCCATCAAGTTTAGAAACACTGGGGGCGCCTCTTCTGGAGCCACACTGCAGATCAAAGGAGCAGCCAAAGAAACTGCAAAAGCCATTACATGACCCGGAGAAACTTTACTTCAAAGATAACATTCAAGTATTGGTTTCGGTGAGAAGTTTCTTCTTGCAGCTATCTCAAATATGTGGGGAATACAAGATCACGAATGGTAGTTTCTCATCTAATGAGAGAGCTCTTCCCCCTCACAGTGATTCTGTTTGTCTTTCAGTACGTGTAAACAAGACCGAAAACTTAAGCTTTGTGAATAAAGCTCCTAAAGGCGTGTTGAGTGGTAGATTAGGATAGCAATTAAATGTATGCTATGATATACAAACGCTTAAATGATAATGTTTATTCGGTACTACTGAATGCGTTTTCGAAGAGTAACTTGACGTCAAATTAAATTGTATTTAGCAGATAGAAATGTGATGATTTGTGTTTTAATGGGGCGTATTATCTTGCTCCAGATTAAACTTAGTAAAAGCCATTATTTTTTAGCTCTGGAACTACAAACGCCACTCTGATAAAATGTTGCAAATCTTATCATATATGCATATTTGGATTCAATTTATTTGCAGCTAAATTGGATTAGCACAATTAATACTACAATTATTTGAATATTCATATTATTGTTTTGCTGGAAATGACTTGAAGACTCATAACAACAAAAACAACAACAACAACAAAATACAGCATACTATAGAATCTCTACGACAATCCTTCACAAAATATTTTCTTTCATTACCCGTCACCTTCCATATATTTTTTTCTAATTTCGCTCTACTTGCTAATGTCTGAAAAAGAAAAGAGCGTAGGGCATGCTATTTGTATAAATAAAAGCACACTACACGTACAATTTCATGAAGATATCTGCAATTGTTTTTGAATTATGATGAAAACCTTAAATAAAATTATAAGTTATCAGAATGAGACGTAGGAAGAGACATATGTGGACATTTAAGAACATGTCCTCTGAAGTTGAGGATATAGAATTAAACAATTCCCACAGACTGAAGAGAAAAATATAGTCTATAAAAGGAAAGATTGTCCGGCTCCTCGATTAGTCTTCGGTTCAGAGGGCCTCGGGTTCACTTACAAGCGGATAGGGTATTTTAACCTTGTCTAGTGTCTGTGCTCGTCTTAATACACATCTTCATTTACATTCAATACATCACACTAAAAATCACCACAGAAACACGCAATAGGGAATGCATCCTTCCACATGGGGTTGACGTCAGAAAAGGCCTTGGTCCACAAAAATGGGCTAAATCTATACGAAGTACCGACCCTAGGTAAATGGGAAAAATAAGAAAAAGAATGAGAAAAGGAAAGAAACGGTTTGAAAAATGTATTTCTTTTACCCATAATAGTGAATAGTACCTCCTCCATTAAAGCGCCAAACAATGATATTTTCAGTCACTCGCAACATTTTTAAGGGAAAAGTTTTGAAGAATATCACAGTTTAATTTTATTAGGAAATTTAGAAGAACATGGATTAAGACATTTAATTTATCATCATCATCATCATCATCTGTTTACCCTCCAGGTTCGGTTTTTCCCTCGGACTTAGCGAGGGATCCCACCTCTACTGCCTTAAGGGCAGTGTCCTGGAGCCTCAGACTCTTGGTCAGGGGATACAACTGGGGAGTATGACCAGTACCTCGCCCAGGCGGCCTCACCTGCTATGCTGAACAGGGGCCTTGTGGAGGGATGGGAAGATTGGAAGGGATAGGCAAGGAAGAGGGAAGGAAGCGGCCGTGGCCTTAAGTTAGGTACCATCCCGGCATCCGCCTGGAGGAGAAGTGGGAAACCACGGAAAACCACTTCCAGGATGGCTGAGGTGGGAATCGAACCCACCTCTACTCAGTTGACCTCCCGAGGCTGAGTGGACCCCGTTCCAGCCCTCGTACCACTTTTCAAAAATTTCGTGGCAGAGCCAGGAATCGAACCCGGGCCTCCGGGGGTGGCAGCTAATCACGCTAACCACTACACCACAGAGGCGGACAAGACATTTAATTTAATAACTTAATTTTTGAAAGCATATGTGTTTGTTTGTTTATTTGTTTGTTGGTTATTCAGCCCGAAGGCTGTTTTGATCCTCAACAGCTCCACCAACAGCTGTCATAGATAGCCTAAGCATCACTGAAGAGCCATACTAGGGAATTGAGGAGCGAGGTAGTTTCCCGTTGCTTTCTTCGCTGGGCCAGAAGTTGCTATTACATATCAGTCTGTCAAGCACACTGAAATGCATGCACCAACTGACCCTATGAGCGATAGTTTCACACCATACATAACAGGGACTGGCTGTACAAGGAATGGTATTACTAGCATCGTTCATACCTCAGACACTTTCATACTGTCAAAGCCAAGAATGAGACTGAGACAAGTTAGCAGTTAGTTAGTATGTTCTCTGAGTAAATTTGAAAAAGGTTTGATAACCATTGTTGTTCATAAAGTAAACGACGGAATCAACAGTGCTCTAGTAATCGTCTCGTTAGATATCGAGAGCTTCGAGCAGGCTAATGTTCCTCTAAATACCAGAAGGAAAGGGTATAGAAAACTCCGGCGCGATCATATAAAAAACAACACTCGGTTTAAGTGAGTAAACTTCAGCGTTATGAGTTCTTTACTTACATATTGCACTGATCATCTTAACATTTTTCCTTTTTACTCTGCCAGGCTTAAGTTTGGTTATGCTGAATGCATAGTTGTGATTAGAAATATTTGGTCAGTTACATAAAATGTTTAGTTACATTACAGCAAATATTGCCAGAGATCTTCCTTACTTAGGTATGTGTTGCTGTAAGTGTGTCGGTATTTAGTTTTTGCCTTTACATTATTTCGGACAGGAATTTCTTGCCAGCCGCTTCGGATTTTAATGTAGGTTTGCTCTTGAATTACGAGTACTCTGTGAGACAAACACCATCGCCTGCATTCCAGACACATGTGCAGCGGTACCGCGCGAGATTTTGTTTAGATTACGTTTGAATACCAGACGGTAGTCTCATAAGAGAAGTTCTGTAATAAAATTGAATACATAAACGTGCGGAGATTGTGTCGACGCCGCGGGCGTAGAGTATGTTGTGAGGGTGCTGAGCGTGTGTTAGAAATAAGGACTGCGCAGAGTGAAGGTTTAGAGAGAATTTTTCCACCTCTGAATGGTCTCTCCTCTTGTTATTGCTTCTAAATCACGGAAGTTTTCAAAGAGCGTGCTCAAAATATCTCCATGAGATGAACTCGTAGAACGACAGCAAGTTGTCGCCTTGATGATGGCTTTCCGTGGTTTCTCGTTTTCACACCAGACAAATGCTGGGGATGTACCTTAATTGAGGCCACGGCCGCCACCTTTTCACTCCTAGCCCTTTCCTGTTCCATTGTCGCCGTAAGACCTATCTGTGTCGCTGCGACGAAAACAAATTGTAAAATTCTATCTATCTATCTATCTATCTATCTATCTATCTATCTATCTATCTATCTATCTATCTATCTATCTATCTATCTATCTATTTCCAATCTTTATCGATTCTATTACATCTTATGGGTGTTTCTGGGTTCATCTAGACGGAAGCAGTAATACTAAATCGATGATGGTTTTAGTCTAAAGGAGTCCAAAATCTAGGTCATCAGCCACTCATGATGGTACTTATCGCTAGAAAAATAGAACCATTGAATTTGTCATGTTGCGGTACTAAACAAAAGTAGCGTAGACTCGCGGTATTCCACACATTATGGTACTACGCGTACTCACAGGTAATGTATTGTGCACATGTACCACAGACCTATGGTATTTCTCACATTGCAGCGCCATTTACAGGCAACGCAAACCTATGGTGTCCCTCACATAGGTGTACTAATCACAGGAACTCGTACTGTCCCGCGGTGTTCCTCACATAGTGGGTACTAATCACAGGAAAGGCAGACCCACGGTGTCGCTCATTTAGTGGTACTAATCACAGGTACTGTAAAACTCACCACGATTCACACATTGTCGCTGCTAATCACAGACCTATTGTGTACCTAACATAGTGGTACTACGCGCAATTAAAAGCGACCCATGGTGTTCTCTGCGTGATGGTACTAATTACAAGTAGTCTCATGGTTCTAATTCGATCATCCCTTAGTCACCCCTTTTAGCCACCTCTTACGACAGTCATTGGATATCGTGGGTGTATTGTTCGTCTGTGTCCCCCATCCGCAGGGTGTTGTGTGTTTGGTCCGCGAGAGCTATTTTATTTCGTTCAAGTCCGCCGGCAAGCCGGTTTGGATCCCCCTATCCGCCACATGGGACGCGCCACGTGGGAGTATCACCTCTCCCCCTGCTACGCCAGCGTAGTAGGTTCATGGGGACCTTCTTTCAATTAAGATAGTGAAGATTCTCAACTATTTCCAAATTTTTCACGCACGTAGTCAAATTTCCTCTCACAAATATTATAGAGATATCGATGTACCTCACTTAGACGAAACGAACTACATTACCGGCTCCAGATTTATACTAATTTTAGCGCGAGTTCCGAGCTCTAATTTCACCATAAAATGGTGGATCTGCGTGCTGCTTAACGTTACTCTATCTCACCTTCGAAGCTGTTTGGGTAGACTTTTTGAATCTTCCCCTTTTTATGTCAGTAGCTGAAGACTGCCATGCCAAAACGTTGTAAGTGCCACCTTTTAATCTTTTCAGGAGAGACAGAACATTATTTTAAACAAAACACAAAATGTAGAACATAATTAACCTCACTCCTTTAACTTTATTTGTAATACAGCAACCATAGCAAGTTGAATTCCTACACTGAGTTAATCAAACAGTGAGTTACGTCATATTTAACCCGCCAGTGAAAGGGTCACGGTATGTTATGTGAGCGTACGTTTTGGGTCTCCTAGACTCAATCTGAAATACGTTCTTAATACATATTTAAAATTACTTTATTCTCGTCAGTTTCATTCTGCTATAAATGGAGCATTACCATCATAATATCACGAAACCAACAAATTTAATCACAATGATACTATTTTACGATGCATTTTTTGTTAGCACTGAATTTTACATGTGTGTATGTTTAGTCGTCAACCCAAAGGCTGGTTGGATCCTCAACAGCTCAAACATCAGCTGTCATAGACGGCCTAAGCATCACTGAAGAGGCGTCGTAGGGAAATGAGGAGTGAGGTAGTTTCCCGTTGCTTTCCTCACTGAGCCAGACGTTGCTATTACATATCAGTCTGCAAAGCCCACTGAAATACACGCACAAATCGACCCTATGAGCAAGATTTTCACAACATTCATAGCAGGGACTGGCTGCATAAGGAATGGCAATACTAGCATCGCTCTTACCTCAGTCACTGTCCGACTTGTTGGCTGAATGGTCAGCGTACTGGCCTTCGGTTCAGACGGCCCCGGGTTTGATTCCCGGCCGGGTCGGGGATTTTAACCTTCATTGGTTAATTCCAATATTTCGGGGGCTGGGTGTTTGTGCTGTTCCCAACATCCCTGCACCTCACACACCACACATGACGCTATCCTCCACCACAATAACACGCAGTTAGCTATACGTGGCAGATGCCGCCCAACCTCATCGCAGGGTCTGCCTTACAAGGGCTGCACCCGGCTAGAAATAGCCACACGAAATTATATATGTACCTCAGTCACTTTCATATTGTCAAAGCCAAGGATAAGACTGAGGCAGATCAATGAAAGTAACAAAATTGCTCTTTCCCATTCCAGAAGACATAGTGCACTCTCTGTAAACACTAGGTCTCGCCAGCAAAGGCATGAATTTTTACATATTATATTTAACACAAAAGTCAATATATTTATACTCAAAATGTTTGAAAATTGGACTATCTAATCCTAACTATCAGTTCTATCCAATGGAACATTGACATATAATATAATATAATATAATATAATATAATATAATATAATATAATATAATATAATATAATATAATATAATATAATATAATATAATATAATATAATATAATATAATATAATATAATATACCCACCCCCTAGATCCGGTCGCTGGGAACTGGGAATAGAGTAATCATTTATTGCAATTCAAGTTATTTTATTACAATTAATTACTATTTTTACCTTAAATATTACAATTACGCCTACTCACTAATTACACCCGATCTCTAAATTGTAGTTTGTAAGATTTTTATTTTTTATTTTTGTCTTAGACGTTTACAGTGTTAACACGCATCAAACATCAAGATGTTTGAGATCCGCTGGTAGATCATGTCATGCTAACCACCTAGTGATGACCGAGCCGCTTATCTCAATAACGTAAGATGAATGGCTCCGATTGGCTCATTCATTAATTACGTCAATATAGCGTCAAACGTTTAGCGAATGGCTAATATGCGAAAACTCTCTTATGTCATTGGCTTTCAACTTACAGAAATAATATCACTACCATCAAATAAATAAATAAATAAATAAATAAATAAATAAATAAATAAATAAATAAATAAATAAATAAATAAATAAATAAATAAATAAATAAATAAATAAATAAATAAATAAATAAATAAAATAAATAAGTAAATAAATAAATAAATAAATAAATAAATAAATAAATAAATAAATAAATGCATCATTCAGACAGTATCTTCTCTTGTAAAACTAAAATCAAATATCTCGTCGCCATAAGACATATCTATGTCGGTGCGACGTAATGCAAATAGAAAAAAAAAAATCAAATATCACTATCACTCGGAGAAATGTTTCATTTTTGGAGACTTCGAGTGCAATTGATACGGATGGGGACAATTTTATGAATATATAGAAATTAAAATCGTATCTCTACGCTGAGTGGTCCGCCTTTTATAGTTCGGTAAAGAAAATAACAGTAATCGATTTCCAGGATTATGCAACCCCTCATTACATTAATCGTCTAAGAAAGATCGATTCTCGGCCACTCGAACAATAACGCTACTTAGAAAAGGATGATAAGAGTTTTGAAAGACGGGAACATGAAATATTTACTGGATCTCACAAACGCAATAATGCTTGTTGCTTAAAGGGGCCTAACATCCCTCTTCACTCGTATGTTGTGCTTCCATGAGTAAACTCTTCCGACATAATATGTTTATTCTGAAAAAGGCGCATGTTATCTTGGGTTTTACCACCTCTATTAGGCAGGAGTTCATGGGTTAATCGAATAGATTTATCCTGTAAAGACCGGGGTTACCAGATAGTATGACTCAAAAAAGAGGGCACTTCCTCAAAACTTAACAAGTTAACGTACCAATTACATTTTTACATGTAAATGCATGAGCACACTACGATATTGCAGCCTTAAGCGTAAATTTACATTAATTGCAAACAGTTTAGTGAAAGTTGTCGCAAATTATATCTCAAAATACAGATTAAGATATGTCAGTTATTGTCTTGTTTTGCCCCATCATATTTATCAGATCGTATTTTACCCAACCATTTTAACATTCCTTTCACTGAAGAATAAATGTAACGATCATGTATCTGCTAACGAAACGTAACTATCAACACTGCAAACAGTACATTCAGCTTTAAAATCATCATCGTCTCCCTTTTGGTAACAAGTGTACGTTATTTAAAATTTACCAGTGAACTTAAATTTTTGTTTCGGCAATTCTATTTCCAAATGTAACCAAACAAATACAATAACCGAGCGTTAACCAATTCAACTGCACCTACCATGATTCAACAAAGAAAATATATCATGGAGTTCTAGATTGTTTTATGCGATCGGTCGTTATCAGTAAGGTATGTGCATCGATTGTATTGATGATTGCAATGAAAAATCCAGTCGATTTACCATAACATCTAGTGGGTATTTTATGTTTTTAACGTTTTAAATGTTTGTACAAAACTGGGAAAAACCGGAGTTGTTAATCTGAAATGAAAACCCGTATGAACAGACATTTTACTGACGAAAAAAGTGGATATGCACGGGCAATAGAGGATGTATGATAACCCTGGTTAACACAAGAAGCCACTGCATGGAATCCCACACTTCATCTAGCCACACACTCAGGAGAATACAACTGACCTGAGCTTAATAACGGAACAAATAAAGATGAAGAGAAAACCATTTCTTCCCCTAAACGTTTTCACCGAAACTGAACATTAATCGAGACGTTTGCTTTGAGACATTATGTACAGAGAGTAAAATAACCAATCGTGTATGCGATCATGTAAAGCAGTGTTTCTGAACCGAAGAACAGCAGCCCGGAACCAGGCTCTGGCTTCAGTTATACAGGGCCGCGAGATATTCCTTGGAATTTGTCATTGTACTTTTCTCAGCATGTTTCATAGTAGAATACTCATAGGAGTATAATTTTCGTGACTGTGTCGAAAGTAACAGACCCAGATTGTCTCTAAGCTCTAAAGTCTAAAAATCTTACTAAATAATATCGGTTGAGAAAATATTAGTGACAAAGTAGCTTAGGAAATACCACTGTTTATAACCGGTAATAAAATTGCCTGCAAGGTGATTACAAAAATATATTTTTAAATAATAATAATAATAACATGAATTTAAAATGATGGAAACGTATTTACGAGTAAATATGTTGGGACCGGGCCTCGTCTTACTTTACTTGACCTCGGTCTCTCAAAGGGTTAGCACCGCTGGTGCAAAGTATTTTGTTTTAGAATGAGATTTTATGTTAAGAATTGCAATACACCCATACTTCTTCATATACATTAATACGAATGGAGTTACACAACCAGTCCAAAAAATTCTAGTTAAGAGTTAAGTTAAAGAACAAGATCTGAGCAAGGGAGTTTCTTTTTCTTAAGCCGTCGTCTCCAAACGGAGGTAGACGATCCACACGGCCAGCTCCGATCTTGACGTTTCAGCCATGCCATGTGGATTTATTGGAATATCTCTCATGATCTTTAATGTAGTGGTTTTCCGTTGCCTTCTGCATCCTAATGCCGTTGACCAAACTGGTTCCTCCGCCTTTGGGAACAATTTCTTGTCCCCAGGACAACAGAGTGTCCTTACCCATACCCGCTCATCCACTCTCAAAGAGACTGTTGGCACTTTGTATAGGGGATCTCCTTATACCGGGAGATAATCGGTCCCTTCATTCGTTAGCCGCCTGCATATAAAATATTATTTTTATATGCAGTCGTTGCCCCCTCTCTACCACGGGGAGGTGAATTTCAGGATTTTACTGTCATCGAAACAAGGACCAAATGGCATTTCCTTGTTTCTCTGGTTCTTTAGAGAGGCAAGGGAGTTTGGTCGTTGAAAATTAGAGAGAGGTGCCTGGCACAATTACGTGTAAGATATACCAGATTCGTGTGGGTGCCAGTAGTTGCCAATGAAATATTACACAGTCAATTAAGTTCCACAGGTACTCGCTTAGGGGCGGAGGTCTTCTCTCTTCAAATGAAGGTGACGACGACCAACTATTAAGCTATATAACATCATGGCCCCGATTATAGAAAAGAGCATCGTCACCCCGATAATGCCTTCGGCTTGTTGGGAAGTTGATTAACGACTAGAAAGTAGTCTCTAGATTTAGCTATCCTTTACATAATCCTAAATACACTTTTTTTTGGATATATTAAGCGCTATGCCTGAACAGTTTTGTCCAGTATTAGAAGAACAGACTAGAATTTATTTTTCTGCATACTGGGCAGTGACCCGGATGTTAAGCCTGAGTTCAATACGTGTAGAGCAACCAGTGCCAGTTATGGATTTTACGTTCCCTGCAACCTGCCTGCTTTTAGAGACCTTCTATTCCTTCCCACTTGTAATGGCAGAGAACGTCATTTTAGAGGAAAACATTAACATTTTAATGGAAGTTAAAGAAAAGAAAAAAATTGTGCATGTTTCTGAAAGCACGAGTATAGAAGGAAGGGAGGCATTTGGAATAATTACTTATGTATATCTCCTTTAAAAAAATAACACCCGTAAAGAACGGGACAGAGAAATTAGAGAGAGAGAGAGTTAAATAAGGAAAATAACCAATTAGAATTTCGTTCGTTCGTAATCTGTTTACCCTCCAGGTTCGGTTTTCCCTCGGACTCAGCGAGGGATCCCAACTCTACCGCCTCAAGGGCAGTGTCCTGGAGCTTCAGACTCTGGGTCGGGGGATACAACTGGGGAGTATGACCAGTACCTCGCCCAGGCGGCCTCACCTGCTATGCTGAACAGGGGCCTTGTAGGGTGGATGGGAAGATTGGAAGGGATAGACAAGGAAGTGGGAAGGAAGCGGCCGTGGCCTAAGTTAGATACCATCCCGGCATTTACCTGAGGAGAACTGGAAAACCACGGAAAACCACTTCCAGGATGACTGAGGTGGGAATCGAACCCACCTCTACTCAGTTGACCTCCCGAGGCTGAGTGGACCCCGTTCCAGCCCTCGTACCACTTTTCAAATTTCGTGGCAGAGCCGGGAATCGAACCCCGGCCTCCGGGGGTAGCAGCTAATCACACTAACCACTACACCACAGAGGCGGACCAATTAGAAGTTTATCAGAGAAATATAGCGTCATTGCGCCTCTAAATACGGCTGTGATAATGCTGAGGGGATAAATACCGACCCGCAGCACATGTTTCACTTAGAAGTACGAATTCGTTATTAGTATACTCTCATTCACAAAATGAATGACAAAATCAATGGTAATCTCGTCATTAGTTAGTTTAAGACTGAGCGTTTCAGGCACATAAGGTCTTACCCACAATTCATAGTGGGTCCACAGAGACATACACTATGAGGGAGTCCTCAGCAGCGATTACCACTCCGTAATATGCGTAAGTTTACAAAGAAGACTAGCAGACTCCTTCATTGGCCTCAAGTTGCTAACCATAAGAAAGAAGGTAGTCTCCAGATTCAGCTATATTTACATGCATATGATGTTCATATTAAATATTGCATTCCCGAGTACGGTATTCTTATAATAATAATAATAATAATAATAATAATAATAATAATAATAATAATAATAATAATAAAGCGAGCAAGTGGCTTGAGTCATGTAGCTGTTAGCTTGCATTCAGAAGATAGTGTGTTCGAACCCCAATGTCGGCACCTCTGAAGATGGTTTTCCGTGTTTTCCTCATGTTCACACCAGGCAAATGCTGGGGCTATACCTTAATCAAGGCCACGGTCACTTCCTTCCCACTCCTAGCCCTTTCCTATCTCGTGGTCGTCATAAGACCTATCTGTGTCGGTGCGTGTAAAGCAAATAATAATAATAATAATAATAATAATAATAATAATAATAATAATAATAATAATAATAATAATAATAATAATAATAATAATAATAATAATAATAATAATAATAATTTAATTTAATTTAATGTTACTTGTTTTACGTCCCACTAACTACTCTTTTACGGTTTTCGGAGACGCCGAGGTGCCGGAATTTAGTCCCGCAGGAGGTCTTTTACGTGCCAGTAAATCTACCGACACGAGGCTGTCGTATTTGAGCACCTTCAAATACCACCGGACTGAGCCAGGATCGAACCTGCCATGTTGGGGTCAGAAGGCCAGCGCCTTAACCGTCTGAGCCACTCAGCCCGGCAATAATAATAATAACACTGGTTTTACGTCCCATTGTCCGCCTCCGTAGCGTAACGTTTAGTGTTATTCGCTGCCGTACTCGGGGGCCCGGGTTCGATTCCCGGTACTGCCAGAAATTAAAGAATGGCAGGAGGACTGGTATGTGGTTGAAATGGTACATGCAGCTCACCTACAATGGGGGTGTGCCTGAAAAGAGCTGCACCACCTCCGGATGAGGACACGAGTTTTGTCCGACTCGTTGGCTGAATGGTCAGCGTTCTGGCCTTCGGTTTAAAGGGTGCCGGGTTCGATTCCCGGTCAGGTCGGGGATTTTAACCTTCATTGGTTAATTCCAATGGCTCGGGGGTTGGGTGTTTGTGCTGTCCCCAACATCCCTGCAACTCACACACCACATATAACACTATCCTTCACCACAATAACACGCAGTTACCTACACATAGCAGATGCCGCCCACCCTTATCGGAGGGTCTGTCTTACAAGGGCTACACTCGGCTAGAAATAGCCACACGAAATTATAATTATTATTTATACGTCCCACTAACTACCTTTACGGTTTTTGGAGATGCCGAAGTGCCGAAATTTTGTTCCGAAGTAATTCTTTTAAGTGCCAGTAAATCTATCGATCCGAGACTGGCGCATTTGAGTTAAATATCACTGGAGAGAGCCAAGATCGAACTTACCAAGTTGGACTCAAGAGGCCAGCACTCTATCATCTGATCCATTCAGCCCGACCTTAACAAATATAACTCTAGGATGTATTTCTGTAAATATTGGATAATAAACTCACCGCACAAAAAATCAGTCACCAATGTCGCACTGATTGCTATTGCCTTATGCTCACGTAGAGGTAGGGCGCGTGCGGTTGAGCTGTTTGCTGCGCCATTTGTATACGCTTAGCGATCCATCTGTGCGTGTGCACAAGCGGACAGTGTAATGAAGGGTAATGAAGGGTTTTGACAGAGTGGCCAAAAGAGGCAATCGTGTTTGGCCGTGCCCATGGCCATACGGTGCTTGAAGTTGCTGGATTTGTTGGTGTTTCGCAGCGGACTGTTGAACGTGTCTACAAGTTCTACACGAAACACGACGTCAGTATTGTGGTTGAGAGAGACCGGAGACGCGTTTCACGGCTTGTGAATCAAAATCGCTTCCAAAGCCGACAGGAATTGTTGCAATCAGTGAATGAAGGTCCATCTCAGCCTGTTAGCGAGAGAACATTGCGACGGGAACTGCATGCAATGAACATTTGGAGTCGGACACCTCGCAAGAGGCCATTACTCACACAGGCACAGGCGCGTCTTCAGTGGGCTAGAAATCATCGTCGAACGTGGACCTTAGCTTACTGATGGAACGTAATGTGGTCTGATGAAAGAAGTTTTTGCCTGTATTTCAATGACGCACGTCATCGACTGCACCGAAGGCCAAATGAAGCATTTCGTCCTGGATGTGTGCAAGGTCAGGTTCAAGCCGGAGGTGGGTCTGTGATGTTTTTGCAGTGTTTCAAGTATCATGGATTGGGCCCGCTCTTTGAGGTGACCACTAGCATGAACTTCTTAAGATGTCGTCTCCAAACGGAGGTAGACGATCCACACGGTCAGCTCCGATCTTGACGTTGCAGCCATGGCTTGTGGATTTATTGGAATATCTCTCAGAATCTTTAATCCAGTGGTTTTCCGTTGCCTTCTGCATCCTAATGCCGTTGACCTAACTGGTTCCTCCCCCTTTGGGAACAATTTCTTGTCCCCAGGACAATAGAGTGCCCTTACCCATACCCGCTCATCCACTCTCAAGGAGACTGTTGGCACTTGGTATAGGGGATCTCCTTATACCGGGAGATAATCGGTCCCTTCATTCGTTTGCTGCTTGCATATAAAATAATATTTTTATATGTAGTCGTTGCCCTCTCCCTACCACTGGGAGGTGAATGTCAGGATTTCACCGTCATTGAAACAAGGACCAAATGGAATTTCCTTGTTTCTCTGGTTCATTACAGAGCATGAACCAGCATGTTTATTTGAACTTTCTGGATGATGAGGTGTTGCCTTTCAGTCAACGTTCTCATCATGAGTATGCTATTGATACCCTGACTTCTCAAGATGACAACAGCAAAGCTCATCGGGATGGACACATACGTGACTGGTTTTATAAACAATCCCCCACACTATTACATCTTCATTGGCCTCCAAAATCACTTGACTTGAACCCCATTGAAAATCTGTGGGTCTTGTTGGAACGCCGACATCAGCATCCCCGCAATTTGGTGGAACTACAAGATCAAATCCTCAGCGAGTGGGATACGACGTCCCTCCACAACCTTGTGGATTAACTTCCTAACCGAATCCAGGTGCTTATCAAGTCCAGAGGTGGAGTTACACGGTATAAAATGATGCTTGTAATGATTTCTGCATAGGTGACTAATTTTTTGTCCGATGAGATTATTTTATAGACTTTTACGTGGAAAAGTAAATTAGAATTTAATACATTCCAGAGGATTGTTTAAAACTTGCACTCAGCCATGAAGGGTAAGAAAAGTAGAGGATCCATTTATCGTTGGCTGTTACGTTGGATGAGTCATATGAAAAGAGGGTAATTGATTAAAGAGGTTGTATCACTGCTCACCTTGTGTAATATCCACTGGCAGAATATTCCCCAAACATCGAAGTCATATCGTGAAGCTTCTGATAGAATTGCAGACGGTGGGATGAAATTTATTGTCAATTAATATTCGCATTACAGATCACAGTCTTTTGCATCAGCGCATGCGCGCTAATAAAAACGAGGAACATTCAGGACAGCGTTTAACATAACCTCTCCTGCATTAAATGCTTGGGCAGTTCCTCTTATAGGCCACGTCCGTCACCCCTCACCTTCACCGTACCTTAAATCACCGCGTCAACGGGAAACTACAGCCGTAACTAACTCCCTAGTAGACCCCTCCGTACCCCTTCATGTTATTGAATGTAACTTTTAGTAGTAGTAGAAGTCCTTCCCTTCGAACCATGTGACCTTGTCGCGCTAGGAAGTCTTGCACGTCCCATTGAAGCAGATAGCCGAGCCGTAGGTGCAACCATATCGAATGGGTATCTGTCGAGAGACCAGACTAACGAATGGTTCATCAAAAGCGGGTGTTGGGGGAGGGGCTGGGGATAGCAGGCTTTCGGAAGTTGCAAGGGCGGCAGTCTAGATGATTGGCTGATATGACCCTGTAATAATAGTTAACATGGGTTAGATATGTTGATACTGCTACTCTTCTGAAAGCAACGGGGAACTACAGCCGTAACTAACTTCCGAGGAGGACATGCAGCTTTCTTTGTATTAATGATGTACTAGTGATGGTTTCCTCCAGGGTAACATATTCCGGAGGTAAAATAGTCCCCCATTCGAATCTCCGGATGGGAACTACACGAGAGGTGGAAATCATCAGGAAGATGGAAACTAACATTCTGCGAGTAGAAACGTGGAGTGTTAGCACTTTGTATCGTTGTAGTAGGTTAGAGAATATGAAAGGAGAAATTAATAGATTAAAGTTAGATGTAGTTGGTATGACTGAAGTACGTTCTTCTACACACTCAGATAAAGTAACAATATCATCAGCAAATCTCGGAGTTTTGATTTCCTTTCCTTGGACTGTGATTCCCTTTCCAGCTTCCTCTTTGATTTCCTGTACCGTTTGTTCTATATAAGCAATGAAAGGAGAGGGGACAAACTGCAGCCGTAATCACTGCAGGGTGATTTTTGTACGGATTATAGGTAATTCTTATTTCCCTGTATCTGATCCTGATCAGATCACCTTCAGAATCTCAAATACATTGGTTTGAACCCGACAGGGGCATGGTCCAAGGACCTTGGGTTGATATCGATCTCCGTAATTACGCACGCAATGCTATTAAAGGGAAAGAACGCTGAAAATGATTAATATTCATATTATTAATAGAGGTCATACCAAAACTAATTAATATTCATACCATTGAGATGGATAAATTGTGTATTTTAAAATTATTCTACGAGATTTCTTTGTCTGCGACTTATTGCGCAGTATTATCCTTTGTGTAGCGGGGGCCCTGCAGATGAAGCCAAGCCAACTTAGACCCGGGAGGGGTTACGAATGGGGATTCCCTGTGACATCACTCGAGAGAAGACATCCCTCCTCAAGACTCACAGAATGAGGGGAAACTAACTTTTTCGAAACGGAATATAGAAGCCATCTTGGAATCGGACTGGCCAACTTAATTACCTACGAGGTAGAAAATTAATAAAACTCGAATTAGGGGCTCATCTCCCGATTTAAAAGGGATAAATGTTACTGGGACATTTATTTAGAGTGTTTAATGTCCTCTTCCGTGATAACTTTCAGCAGAAGAAAGAATACTGTGTTGTTTCTGCGTGGAAAAGTACTGTGGCCATCTGGTTAGTCTTATGACACGTCCTCGACGGAGGGACTTCACCCCGTGTGGTAGGGGAAGCAGAACATATTTTAATTAATTTAAAGAGATTCACAGAAGGATAATTGAGTGGTTATGTCTCAATCGCACCAACTAGATACTGGTCACCGGTCACCCGCACTATTTTACCTCGAGTACGCCGGGAATAGGCGCTACGCAAATTAGTGGAAGGGGTATCGCTCCCTAGTAAAAACTACTGCAGGAAGGGACAAGAGTCAGTCTGGACTGGTGGCTTACAGACGGCGAAGCTATGTGCATTCGAGCTTCCAGCGATCTTTTGTTTGAGTGAATTTAAATTTAATTTACAAGTGAAATCGCGTACCGTGCGTAAATATTGCAGAGATTGGATAGACGCGATGCTAGTGTCTAAACTTTAAAGATCAGGGACGTGTCGCGAACATTAAATATAATTTGTAATAATATTATTATTATTACTACGGCGCTACTGTGTCGAGTAGTAACAAAGGTACGCGGAATCCGATACTGAACCGCGGATTGCGGAGTGAGGTCCGATATCGTGGCTGGACGTTCACACTGAATGTAACTAAACAAATCTTGGAATAAATAGTGACGTATTGTGTGCCTCAGGAATACTGCCAGCGGTTTCGTCAACCTAGAACAATGGACTCCCGGTTGGAAGGAAGAATGGTGCCTCCAGTAACTGCTTTGGTGCCTATGGGTCAGCACTAAACCAGCAATGGACTTCCTGAGCTGACAACGGGTCATCGAGTGATGGAGATGAGTATCAATCATATTTAATATGACGTAATCAGATTGGGCGGGGAACAGTTATCATTACCTGACGCTATAATGTTAGAGATTGTAACTCTAGATGTAGATGTGCTACCATGATACACGTAGCTTCTATTTACTTTATTTAATTAGTAACACGTCTGAGCAATCAATTGTAAATAAAGGGGTAATACGATAAGTTTGCATGCAGTAGTAGATTGACTTAATCATTTTATTTGGGGAAACTTGTAATTATTGATGCGTCAGGAAACCAATTTTTAGTAATTCAGAGTAATTCAAGTTAGGTTGTAGTTAGTCCAGCGTTGTTAATGCATGGCTGGTAAATAGTGTAAATTTATTCCGTGAGCACCCAGAACTACGAGATATGACTTCGGAACTGACGCCATATGCCTCCACTGACATATATTTAGATAGGAAGTGTACGATTTTAATTGGCAGGCTTATCACAATTTAAGTGCAAATTGAGGAATATTTAATTCATAATTGTATTACCGTGTGACGATTTTATCAGAAATCACAATTTAGACATGGATTATTTACACCGTTATTACGAGGAAGTTAATTATGATCACGCAGTATGGTCTAATTTCCAGGTAAGTCGTGTAGGGAGATAGTGTAATGATGAACCCAATAATAATAATAATAATAATAATAATAATAATAATAATAATAATAATAATAATAATAAATTGTAGTTATGGTAATCATGCAAGTATTGGTATCATAGAAACCGGTGTCGCGTCGCGGGATCATGATATTGTAAACGAATGTGTGTGTTGAATTGAAGTGAAGTATTGAGAGCCGATGTAATTTTGTTTAATGAACAATGAAGCTCAGTTTATTAGTGAACGATCCCCGAGATGGGGTGTTTTGTTAAGAAAGGGCGTTATGCCTGTGAAGGCCGAGGCCATTGACCACCCGCCGTGCAGGGGCTGGGGCAGTTGACCTAGTGAGGAGAAGTGTTGATTTTTTTTGTATGCTCGTCCGCTCGTATAAGGGGGAGCCTTGAGTTAAAGAGAACGAGGGCCGGAAGAATCGCCTAATAATGGAATATTCAACACGCCAGAATGATGTAGTCGCTAATAAATGACACGGCGATTGTTACCAGTACTTGTTAGTTTACTGTCATTACACACTTGAGTATAATGTAGCTTAGGGTTTTCAGAGTCCCACCTCCATCCCAAGGGGTGTCAATTCAGTTCCCGACAGCGGCATTGGTACCCCAATGCTCAACCGAAGGCTGGATGTCTCACGTGTTTACTGTATATAATTTGTGTTCTCTGAGTGTTTATGTATCTTGTTGTGATTATAATTGAGTTGCCGATGGTGCTGACCATCGGGGTGGTGAATTTTTTTTACAAGTGAGGGTCGGTTCAAACCCGGGCGTTTGTTCCACATTTTTATGAGATCCTTCTTGGTACTTCGTTGGGGAATGGTTGTGTGTTTAGTATAGGGATTGCTCAGATTCGTTGCATGCATGTTAATCCTATTGGTCAATGATATCACATAGCCTCAGTGTCTATGATAAGTGTTTTTCCGTTCGAATCTCGTCATAATGGATCGCTCTGCGATAGATAATACTCGGATCCATCACATACGACTAAAAGTCGATAACAAACAACAACAATTGATAATAATCCATGTAATTCATTTGTATATAAATGCGTCATTACCATCATCATCATTAAGGCCTAATAAACCACTTGTATTAATCTAAACTTTAACCCGAATGTGTTCTCATTGTAATTAGGTATGATCCGTCTCCTACCCTGTATGCCTTTAAGCTAAGTCTAGTTAAGCGCCTATTTGTTTTATTCCAACCCGTTAACGCCCTGTAGATATCATGCCGGAGCCAATATGTGTAGGGACGGGTGCAGGTTCAATCAACATTATCGAATGCCTTTTCTAGGTTGCCAACGGCCGTAGCCGTGTTGAAACACCGGATCCCGTGAGATCTCCGAAGTTAAGCAACATTGGGCGTGGTCAAGATTTGGATGGGTTGCCACGCGCTGTTGGTTGGGGGTAAGGGAATGGAGGAGCGGAAAGGAACTGGCCACCCTACTGTACGTAAACTCCTTCTCAGGCACACCTCTGCGGAGCTTCGAACCTGCCTTCGGGCAGAATACACCCTTACTTACTTACTTTCTAGATTTACGAACGTTATTTAAGTGGGCTTGTCCCTCTGCATTCGATCCTCAAATATGAGACATAAAGTCAGGATTGCTTCACGTGCTCCTACATTTCTTCTAAAGCCAAAGTGATCTTATCCCAACTCAGTTTCAACTTGTCTATCCAATCTTCTGTAAATAATTTGTGTACAGATTTTTCAGGCGTGAGGTACTAAACTAATGGTGCGGTAATTTTCACACTTATCAGCACCTCCTTTCTTGGGAATAAGTATAAAAACATTCTGCCTAAAATTGGATGGAATTTCTCCTCCTGAAGAAAGGTTAGGAATAAAGGAACGATCAGTTAAGAATCAATGGATAACTCAGGAGATACTGGACCTGATTGACGAACGACGAAAGTACAAGAATGCAAAAAGTAAGGAGGGCAGAAAAGAATACAAGTGATTATATAATGAAGTAGATAGACGGTGAAGGACAGCTAAGGAAGAATGGTTGAAAGAGAGGGGCAAGGATGTTGAAGGCTGTGTGGTCCTAGCAAAGGTAGATGCTGCATACAGGAATATCTAGGCAAACTCTGAAGAAAGGACAACTTGGTGTCTGAATATTAAGAGCTCAGATGGAAAGGCAGAAATATGGAAGGAACTTATCCAACAATTGTATCAAGGTAAATACGTAGATTACATGGTTCTGGGAAAAGAAGAGTCTGTTGATGCTGAGGAAATGGGAGACCTAATTTTGAGATCAGAATTCGACAGAGCTCTGAGAGACCTAAATAGGAACAAGGCGCCTAGAGTTGATGACATTCCCTCTGAATTACTGACTTCCTTAAGGAAAACGAACATGGGTAAGTTATTCCATTTAGTGTGTAAGAGAACTAGAGCGAAAGCAAATAATCCTACTCAATGTACTGTAAGAGTAACTCAGTAGAGGTCTTGGCCATCCCTTATGCTGTCATTTGGTTTGCCTATTCGAAGTGTACGGCAATTTGAGGACACTCTATATATAGATGTGTAATTAGTATATTAGAGGTAGCAAGTGTAGGAATAATTTCAGTATTAACTTACGTTTCGACTTACAAAGTAATGTTACTCTTTCGACTGCCGATACGTCAAACAGAAAAGCATGTTGTGACAACTGTAGACATTGTAAATAGGATGAAAGATGATAATTTTACCTGTGAAAAGACAAAGAATGATCTAAATTACTCCATGATAATGTAGAGAATTGCTGGTTCAGTTCATTGGCTGCATGCCCAGAACTGAGAGTGTGCCGGTGTGATTTCCGGACGGGTTGAAGATTTTAGCCGTATCTGGTTAATTCCTCTGATTTGGGGACGCTCAACACACCGTTACAGGAAGACACAATAGTGAATACATCCCTGTGTCAGGTCCACATATGTGACACGAGACACCACCAGGACGAGGGAAAAGGGTTCAAAGAATGTACAGCAGTGTTTCCTTACCAGTACTCTATGGAAAATCGGGATTCCGCGAGGTTTTATAGGGCTACACAGAACAATATAATAAAAATTGTCAGATGAACAGTACTGACTCAAATTTTTACTCCTAAACCCGATAAATGACGACCAAGATCGTTGGACACGTGCCTCAAAAGTAGTTATTTCCTTTTCCGATCGATGGCAACACGGCCAATGTCTGAGAAACATTCCTGGTCTTTTGTACTGTTTTATTTATAACATTCTAGGCCTTTCGACAGTGGATGAAGACATGCCATTTCACTGATTGATATCCCTGCATTTACGATCCCTAGGTGGATTGCCAATGCATTTCATGGTAATTTAGTACAGTAATGTTTTACAGGCTATAGACTATCATAATCTAATCAACTAGATTTTTCTGTGTAACATCATGGTTACGCCATTTTCTTGGCGAAAGCAGATCAAAATCAATCCTAAGGATTTGTGACAGTCCATGATGCTATGGATACGTTTATCGCGAAGGAAATAAACTCTAAGGCAATAAATGTGAAGGGTTACCTTCTGCTACCGGTTCTGATTTGAAGACTGAAATTCTAGAATAGAATAGAATAGAATAGAATAGAATAGAATACTGCCATCCCTTCGTTCCGGATCGCCTTAAACTGGGGAGAGAATAATAATTTATTACAATCCATATTATTTTGATACGTATATGATTTTCTTACAATTAATTTATCTACTACTACATTAAATATTACTATTACGTCTGATCACTATTTACACTCGGCCTCTAAATTGTAGTTTTTAAAATTTTATTTTATTAGTCTTGTCCTAGACGTTACCAGAGTCATATAGTCTAGGACCACGCTTATTAATTTCTATTTGTGCAAGTATTTATTTTTGTCACATTTCTGAACAGTGTATCCTTAGTTTTCAGAAGATATTATGAATAACTGGATGAATGAATGAATGAAAATTAATTTATTTATTAATTGAAGATTGTATTGTATTGAAGCATGCATGAATGAATAAACACTAATTACTCCCATTCACGGATAGCCACCAACTGGGAGAGAGCATTCATTACTGGATGAGTGATTGGATGATTGAATGAATTGAATGCTCACAGCGTACTTCTACGAAACTCCAGAAGATAAGGTGAGAACAGTACATGTGGATTAATGAAAATAAATGTTAAGTTCAAAAGATGAGAAAAATGATGTAGAAAACTATTAATTTACGTGAAGATTTTGATGTAACAAGGACAGTACTGAATGATTAGTTAGTGAGGCACTCGACTATGAGATCACGTTTACCTAGCAAGCTGAAGTATTTCACGACAAAGTATCTTAGAGAATCTGTTAAATGTTTATCATTACTCTTCACATCTCTTACAGCAGAAGAAAATATGTTTCAGCACGGTTAATCCATTTACTTTACTTAATATTTCTCTCGAAATTTAGTTTCATGTTACGGATATCAGAGTCTGAAAACACTAGAGTAAGACTTTCATAACGTCGGAGAGAAAATAATTGGTTCTGCATCCTGAAACAGTACTTAGCGAATAAAGTATTTATCAGGATACGAAACTATCCTTCTCCAACGATACAGTTAGTCGTCTAAGAAGTCATACAATACAAATAAAAGAGTATTAGGAACAATCAAATCCTGTTTATATTTTTGTATAGAAGTACATGTGAGTGCTGATGATAGAGACAAACCTACTTGACGCTGGACAATAGGGCTCTGATGAAAAGATGTGTAGAAAGGCCATATTAAGTAGCTATTAATTAAAAGCTTTTGAAATGTCAGAGCTGCCTTACCAATAACGAAATAATAAGAATGTAGGAAATGGAGTACAGAAGGGAGTACAGGTGACTAGAGAAAGTAGTGGACAGAAAGAGTAATGTAGCTAAGGGAAAATGGTTAACAGATATATGTAATGATGTTGAAGACTACATTGTTGTAGGAAAAACAGGTGCTTTATTTTTTTTTTTGCTATTTCTTTTACGTCGCACCGGCACAGATAGGTCTTATGGCGACGATGGGGGCAGGAAAGGCCTAGGAATGGGAAGGAAGCATCCGTGGCCTTAATTAAGGTACAGCCCCAGCATTTGCCTGGTGTGAAAATGGGAAACCACGGAAAACCATCTTCAGGGCTGCTGACAATGGGATTCGAACCCATTATCTCCCGGATGCGAGAGCACATTTGTGCGCTCCTAACCGCACGGCCAACTCGCCCGGTAAAAAACAACAGATGCTGTATTTGGGTGAAGTCAAAGACACTTTTGAAGAAAGGTAGAGCAGTTGCATGAATATTAGGTCCTCATATAAGAAGCTATTTCTAGGAAAGTACCTAATGAAATGAAATGGCGTATAGCTTTTAATGCCGGGAGTGTCTGAGGGCAAGTTCGGCCGTAAGTGACCTGCACGTCGTGATGAGGATGAAATCATGAGGAAGACGATACATACACAGAGCCCCCGTGCACCGGAATTTGGTATTATGGTTAAAATTCCCGACCCTGCCGGGAATCGAACCTGGGACCCCTGTGACCAAAGGCCAGCACGCTAACCACTTAGCGATGGAGCCGAAATAGGAAATGAATATAAAGTAGGAATACAATGAGTAGCTTTTATCAACAAAAGGATGATAATGTACTGAAATGAACAGAGGCTATTTCTGCTGAAGAGAAGGAATACTTTGAAGTCAGAACTTAACGCAGGTTTGGAGGGCGTGATTAACCTCAGTGACTTAACTACTAACTCCCTATCTAGGTGGGAGGGTTTCGAATCCCGGCCGAACCACGGGTTTGGATCTCCGCCTGAGGAAAACATGTGGCGTCGGCCTTAAATCACTGGCCAAAAAATGAAATGAGTCAAAGTGGCTCCAGAAACCCCAGAAATGGTGTAAGCTGAAGAAAGATGAAATATTAATTGAGAACCTGCATTAAAAATTACCTCTGCTATTGATGATCAAATTGAAGACGAATTGGGAGAAGGCCAGTTTTGTTTCCGAAGACATGTTGGAATGTTAAAATAAATGTAACGTCTCTCAAAATTCTCCACTGTATACATAGCAACGATTTTATAAGTCTTTGTGAATCAAATTCATCAAACCCGGGAAGACGAAAGAATACTTAAAAAATGGTACATAATGCTGCAGGAATGACCCTTTCTCCCAATAGCCAGGACAGCGGTGTTTATCACTATAACACGGGCCGTTCCCTCCCTCCTCCCTTAGCCTTCCACCCCCACCAGCCCTCCAAAACGTAAACACATCGGTACCTGACTATCGCTACAACATGCTGTGGTAGGCTATCGATATAAGTCGACAACATGCCAGCAGTGATTGAAGCCATTCAGTCTTTCGATGTTCTGGTGCGTAAGTTTCATCTTGGACGGTCTTGGTACAGATACACACAGAAACCCGGTAATCTGCTACACCCAAAACACTGAAACTGGGAGGTGACACACGCTTTTTTTTGAGTTGTAGTTTGTTCCGGCTGTCGATGTTGCCAAAGTATTTGTTGATCTTACAAACAAAGCACGCCCAGAAGAGGCATTGTAATTTTCCGACTACATGCTAGAAAACTATATTGGTGGTGGTGATAATGAATATCACAGTGTTCCTTCCCGCCTTCAATGTGGGCTGAGTCTCCTTTTGAAATAATTGGTTCAACAACAAATTGTCCCGAGACATTTCGTCAGCATTTCAACGATCAGTTTTACAATTCCCATCCATCCGGCTGGAAAGTTATTTAAGTGCCAAAGGAAGCACAATCTAGTTTCGCGAATCAACACAGCAAACAAGGCCTTGACGGAATTTGTTTTAATCAAGAAATGTGTCATGTTGAATGAATTTTGATGCTGAATGCAGAAGTCGTTAATGTCAAAATATAATTTGTAGAGTTCGTGAAACAACTTGGTCCACGTAATGGAAGGCCTAGTGAATGTTGTAGTGAATTCTTTATGTTAAGACTAGGCAGTGTTGTAGCGATCGGTCTTGTGCGTGTTATACTGATGTATTGATGTTTTGTGCAGGAATGATAACGATTGTAGCGATCGACACCCCCAGGACAGTTAGACGCAATCCATGGATGCACTGTTACTATGATTACGTCATGAAAATCAATCGGAGACGGTGTTTCAGAGGGTGTCGTGAGTTAATGAGATGCCTTGCTAATGAGACTTGTCCTAAGCCCTCCCTTATACTGTAATTACACCGTGTTCTCTAAGGAGGTTCGTCTTCGCGCCTCGTTGCTGATACATGCTTATCAACCTGTAAGCTCGTTTCTCCTTCCGACAAGGGGGTTGGGCGTTACAAGAATGGAATATGTAAATCTATCAGGTTGCAACATGGAAGCAGCAGTTTCGAGCGTTTATGAGGGAATGAACCGCGTGTGAAACAATTGTGTTATAATTGCACTCTATACAGTCGAACTTCGATATCTTGAAGTGCTTGTGGAAGCTAAAAATACTTCCAGTTATATGAGAGATTCTAGGTATAGAAAAGCGTGCATACAACTTCGGCTCCAAAAACGAAAAACCATTATCAACTTCCTAACTTTTGACAACAACGCCGCAATTTTTTCTATGTGTACTTTATATTATTCTTTTTTGAATATAATTTTAATTAATTTTAATATTATTTGGTCCATTTTTTACTTCTTCAATCTTTGTAGCATAACGGTTAGCACTATTAGTTAGATCAATAGTAACATTGTTTGTGTGATGTTCTTTGTCTCTTCTGCTGCCACTCATCTCTGATAGGTGGGGATTAATGCTGCGTACGGAGTATAACAGCCTAAATGAATACTGGCGGGAAACAGCTGGGGAGTTAGGTAACTTTCTTCTTTAGCATGCCAATCATCTGGTTCATACATTTTCTGATACCGCTGGTACGTAACATACTGGTCCATCATAGTATTCCAGCTATTCGATCCCTATTCTAAGGCGCTGATTGGAATGAACAGTGTGCACACTTAGCGGTATAATGACAGAGGAGTGTTCACGGCTGTCTGCGGCCTGGTCATTCCAGCTCTGGAACTTTGGACTGTTAGATCGGCAGCGTAGTACTGTTCGTTAAAAGTGAGAAAATGTGGGGGTTTTCATTTGATCGAGTACCGGAACCGGTATTTCATAAGGTAGCATTGCTTTCAATCGCGACATTCCTACTGACCTCATTGTAATGAAGGGGCTGCCTGGCCGAGCCGGTAAAGGCGTGCTCGGTTCGCCCGGAATGACGTGGGTTCGAATCCCCGTCAGGAAGTCATAAACATTTAAGAAACGAGATTTCCACTTCCGGAGGTGCATATGGCTCTGAGGTTCACTCAGCCTACACCATAAATGAGTATCAGGTTAATTCCTGGGGGCAAAGGCGGCCGGCCGTAGAGCTAACCACTCTACCCCATCACGTGTCGAGGTTAACAATGGTGGCCTGTACGGAGGTGACTTTGCTTTGCTTTCATTGTAATGACCTGTGTTCATTTCAGTTCGGAAAACCACTAAGACTGTCTTTCTGTGGATGTAAAAGGGCAGGTGGAGAGTGAGTGTCTGCCACTATAATGAAAAATCACCAACGGGATTGTGACGTGTGGTAGGCAAGAAGGCCTACCATTACAATGAAAATGCCCTAACTCAGTCTTCATATGAGAAAAGACGTATAGTGACTTCCCCGTCGCCTTTCTGGGGTAACGTTAAGAACTATACAGTTTAATACAATCTTACTCACAACGTGCACACTACTTAACATAGAATTCTGCATAAAATGTAGAATTTCGTAACGAAGCACGGGTACATCTGCTAGTAATTAAGAAAACAAAAGTAATGATATGTAAAAAAGAAAGGAAATAAATTAAAGAAAAATGAAAGAGGCTGGGGATTTAAGGGTATAAGATTGGAAGTTGTCAATAAAATAGAATATCTAGGAATTATAATGGCGTCGAATGGGAAGTGGAATGTGCAAATAAGACTTGCTAAAATGAAAGGAATGAAACACAAAGTGTTTAGAGAGGAAGATGCCTAATACTGAATACAAGTTACATAAACATATTTTAAATGCGCTAGTGATTTAAAGGACATTGTATGGGGCAGAAATATGGTGGACTGAACTTGAGATAAAAAATAGATATAATAAATTCTGCAAAATAATTATGGGGCTTCCAGATTACACAGCCAATTGTGGAGTTAGAGACAGTATGAGGATATAAGCATTCAAGCAGATATAGCCAGGAAAGTAATAAAATATTGGTTAAAATTAAGAAGGGGAGATGGGAGGGAAATACTGAATTTAGCAAGCAACAGATGGAATTCTTAAAGAATAATTATTGGCTAACGAAAGGGAAAAGGATGCTCAACAGAATAGGAATGGGAGGCTACTGGGACAAATTGATTCAGTATAAAGATAAGGATTTCAGTAAGAAAGTAATGGTCAATGTGAAGAATATTAAGAAACAGACGATTATGACAGAATGAGTCCGGCTCCATGGCTAAATGTTTAGCATGCTGGATTTTGGTCCAGAGGGTCCCGGTCGGATCGGGGATTTTAATCTTCATTGGTTAATTCCGCTGGCTTGGAAACTGTGCGCCGTATTCATCATTAGAATTTATCATTGGTAGGGCCCCATCCTCATAGACGCGCAGGTCGTCTTAACGACGTCAACTCGAAAGACCTGCACCAAAACTTCTCGGAGGCCACACGCCATTGTTATTATTAATATGGCAGAATGTGAAACTAAAAGGACACTGCTGGAATTTCAATGAGAGAGAGAAAAATAACGAAAATCAGTGTCTACTCTGTGGAGAAGAAATGGAAGAAGCACATCTATTAAGAGTTTGTAGGCCAACCGAAGCACTGAGATTAAAATATCTGGGAAGTGAAATAAAATAAAAAATATGATGTGAGAGAATTCTATACAATTGCTGAACTGTTATAACTCAGCCGTTAAGTAAGACATGTTGTTAATTGTAGGATAATCCAAAAACCTTGTGACACAAAAATAAGCATTCAATAAGGTAAGGAAAGGGAAGATACATGTTATCCTAGTCAATAAAGCATTGTTAACGTCTAGGACAAAATAAATTATATTATTAGTGTAGTAATAGCCAAATAATTATAAAAGGCAAATGTAATGCATGAATCAAACTTTAATGAACTGATGGGAAAGAGTGCTCTCTCACTAGTTTCAGATGATCCGGAACTAGGGAATGGGAGTATTCTATTCTATACTATTCTATTCTATTCTATTCTATTCTATTCTATTCTATTCTATTCTATCACAAACATTATACCCTCTAAGTCGGAAGATAAATTTGAAAGTAACGAGTCTGACACAAGTAAGTGGAAACCCAGCTTGAGACCCTGTGGTCACTAACCTACGCACCCAAGGTTAGAGCGGTTAGAGCTCCCGTTTATTCGCATCTTACGACAGACAGAGAAAACAGTGGATGACTCTACCATACCCACAAGGGGAAATAATGTTTTCTAAGTGTCATCAATTCGTTTTCCAATAGAAATGTTACAAACCTGAATTTTTGGTAAATATAGGCCTACGGCATTACATAGTTTGCATGATAAACTAACGAACGTCTCCAAAAATGAACTTTCTTTTTGGATCTAAAGTTTTCACACCAAGATAAATCGTTGTAAATAGGGTGGAAAGATCTGCGTTAGTTCCAACTAAATTAACAATAAAACATTATTTTTAACTGTGTCGTTGAAAATGTGCATTTTTGGAGTGGCATACCTTTGTCATCAGATTGGCAAGCATGATTTAACAATAGGTATTTTTTTGCTAGTTGCTTTACGTCGCACCGACACAGATAGGTTTTATGGTGACGATGGGATAGGAAAGGCCTAGGAATGGGAAGAAAGCGGCCGTGGCCTTAATTAAGGTACAACCCCAGCATTTGCCTGGTGTGAAAATGGGAAACTACGGAAAGCCATCTTCAGGGCTGTCGACAGTGGGGCTTGAACACACCATCTCCCGGATGCAAGCTCACAGCTGCGAGCCGCTAACCGCACGCCCAACTCGCCCGATAATTTAACAACACTGCAGGAGTATGCTTATAATACATTTCTACACACTTGATCTTTAAATTCATATTTTGTGTGTGTATGTTTAAATAACTACACAATTGTGTTAACTTTCAGTCTTGCGTACGAATCTTCTATTACATTAAACACAAACAGAACTTATTTTATGCACGTAGATTCAACATAGCCGTTGTATGAGGCATCATTCCGCTTAGAATAAATGGGCAGCTGCCTAACCGAGGCAAAGAAGAAAGTGATCATGCGGAAGTTCGTAGTTCTAATACTCTATCAGGAAATCGGAGATTTAGAAACAAGACTTCCATTTCTGTGGCTTTGAGGTTCATCAGCCCACCCTAGAAATGAAAATAAAAATGAAATGGCGTATAGCTTTTAGTGCCGGGAGATCCCAGGACGGGTTCGGCTCGCCAGGTGCAGGTCTTTTGAATTGCTGTCCGTAGGCGACCTGCGCGTCGTGATGAGGATCAAATGATGATGAAGACAACACATACACCCAGCCCCCGTGTCAGGGAAATTAACCAATGATGGTTAAAATTCCCAACCCTGCCGGGAATCGAACCCGGGACACCTGTGACCAAAGTCCAGCACGCTAACCATTTAGCCATGGAGCTGGACCTCTAGAAATGAATAAGCCTATTAGCTTAATTTCCGGAGGCAAATGTGAGTGAGCGTAGAGATAACCATTCTACCCCCTTACTGTTGAGGTAATGGACAGTCGAAACCATTAAATGGAGTTATGGGGCACTTATTTCAATCCTAGGCCAAAATCATTTCATTTCTACTCACTCTTACAGGCCTGGCAATAAAGGCAGGTTATCGGACAGTTCTGAACGCACAAGTACATGGTACTGATTATTAAAATTACCCTAAGTCTCTAGTGTAAGTGGTGGTTGTGATTTTTGTGGTAAGAGGAAGTACAAATAGGCAGCCCGCTATTGCTAATGAATTAAATGGAAACAAAAATGAAAATGAAAAATAAATTATTTATTCAACTAATGAATTTAGAAATTAAATAAAAAGTAAAAAAAAATAATCAATTAAGCCGAAATGGACACAAACACATCAAAAGGGAACGTTGAAAATTTTATGCGCTTGAATTAGCCACTTCCACACATAAGCCGAATAATAATAATGTTGTCTGTTTACGGTTTTCGGAGACGCCCACATAAACCAAATGACGAGCTCAGCAGTATTCTCGTCATCGGCTTGTATGAATTCGAGTGGTGGTGGTAGTGATTTTTGTTTTAAGGGGAATATAACCAAGTAACCAGACTCGTTCTCTGTAGAGAGGTCGGCGTACTCCGTGCGGATGTGGGCCAAGGAAAATTCGGCACCACATGAACACACTGGGGAAAGGGGAGTGGAGGGTCATCCCACTAAGGAGGTAAGAGTATGTACATGTTCCATGACTTATCCACAGCCTACATAAAACTACGGCTTCTCTCCGTGAAGGTCGGAAAGAAAACCGTCACATGGCACTTGTCTTCTTAATTAATCTCATATTGTTGGGAGTTGCAGCAGCTTGCCACTCGGATCTAAAGAACATAGCTGAGAGCAAATATCCCTAGCAGGTACGTCCATAGTCCTGGGTGGCAGAAGTAACGCTTCTTTCGTAGCTTAATCCACCAGTCCGTTGTTAGCAATCTCGGTGTGGTCTGGACACTACGGCAAAGTAATTCGGGTGGCAGCATCGCACAACCTGACGGGAAAGTCACGAATCTGCTGCACCAGCAGGAGATGCGGGAGACATGTATCAATAATAATAATAATAATAATAATTTCCTGCGGCTATGTCTAGCCGGGTGCAGCCCTTGTAAGACAGACCCTTCGACGAGGGTGGGCGGCATCTGCCATGAGTAGGTAAGTGCGTGTTATTGTGGTGGAGGATAGTGTTATGTGTGGTGTGTGAGTTGTAGGGATGGTGGAGACAGCACAAACAACCAGTCCCCGAGCCATTGGAATTAACCAATGAAGGTTAAAATCCCCGACCCGGCCGGAAATCGACCTCGGGACCCTCTGAACCGAAGGCCAGTACGCTGACCACTCAGCCAACGAGTCAGACACATGTATCAATAGACTGTTGAGAACTTCGAGTCGGTTGAAATGCATGCATGAGTATGGCTTCGCGCCCAATGTAAGCGTAGCGCGAAGAACTTTGCCAATGCAGTGTGTGACAGTGCTAAGTGGAGAAATACGTTTTTCGACCATTAAACTTATAAAAACATTAATTACGTGTGAACCACCTCTCTCTTGTTATGCTGTATTTTCTATATATGACCTGTATTGCCAACGGCCGTAGCCGTGTTGAAACACCGGATCCCGTGAGATCTCCGAAGTTAAGCAACATTGGGCGTGGTCAGGAGTTGGATGGGTTGCCACGCGCTGTTGGTGGGGGGTAAGGGAATGGAGGGGTGGAAAGGAACTGGCCACCCTACCGCACATAAACTCCGGCTCAGGAACACCTCTGCGGAGGTTCGGACCTGCCTTCGGGCAGTATAACCCTTACCTTACCTACCGTGTATTGGTAGAAATGAGTTCAAATCATCCTACCGTGATTTTCGTCGTTGCAGTTGATGTTGTTGTTTTTGCTGCTGCTCTTGTTGTTGTTGTACTTATTCTTACCCTCTAGTTCGATCGTTATGGCTTAATAATTATTTGGTGGTAAAAACGGATTATGTGTGAAGGAGAAGGGAAGGGGCACTTATATTTATCGCACGGGGTGGTAAAATTCCTGGGGACGGCTCTGGATGAGCCGTGGGTGTACTTAGATAATACAAATAGACCGCGCCATTTTCTATTGTGCGATAGTATCCAACTTCATTCGGAAAACAAAGAAAAGTTCTCCAATGGTTCATGGTTGTTTCAAATTATTGTGCCTGAGGACCATCACAGAGTTGCAAGTAATGCGAAAGTAAATGCTGCCTACTGCCAGGGGGATGTTATGTACTCCATTTATAATTAAGGCATTCTTCCATAGTTCATCTTCTGGAACGACCTTATAAGGAAAAATGGGCAACAGAATACAAAGGGCACTAGGAAAGTTTTGCAATACTCAAAAACGCTCGGCTGAACACTGTTATGGCGAGGGAAAAGAGGGGCGAAAACCGGTCTAGAAGACAGTTTTTACCAAGCAGTGGGATTGAAAGCAAGTTAAGATGCCAGTGTGGTCTAAAGGTGAATATCGCGCAATTATCCGCTACAATTTTGCTCGTGGATTAACTGTTGACCAGTTCCTGGAGGAAATGACTCCTGTGCTGGGGTAAGACTGTCCACACCGGACAACAATTTTCCGCTGGTACAAATAGTTCCAGAGGGAAAGTTTTGGGCTTGAAGACGAGCCTCGTTCTGGGCGACCGTCTGAATCAGTGACTGAGGAAAACAATGAAGCTGTGAGGAAAATGATGCCGCAAGAGAGGCGGTTGAATATCAGCAGGTAGAAAATACCCTCCACATCCCTGCACCAGCTATTCTTTCAGTTCTACACGACCATCTCCGTGTTAGAAAGGTTTGTTCCCTTTGGGTGTCCCATTCGCTTTCAGAGGAACAAAGGGCACATCGAGTGAAATGGTGCCCAAAAAATGCTAAAACAGTTTGAAAATGGGACTTCGCGTAATGTCAATAGCATCGTTACAGGTGACAAAACTTGGCTTTGTTATTATGATGTCCCAACAAAATCCCAGAACAAGGTGTGGATGTTTGAAGATGAGGGTACTCCTGCGACTGTGCGAAAGTCAAGGTCAGTGAAGAAAAGGATGATTGCAGTATTCTTCACTAAACGGGGCATCATGACTCGGGTTGTGCTAGAAACACAAAGGACAATTACTGCGAAGTGGTACAATGAGACTAGTCTGCCTCAGGTCATCCAGGCTCTCAAGCAGCTCCGTCCAAGGTCATGGCTCAACACTTGGCTCTTGCATCATAACAATGCTGCAGCATATTGTGCTAATGTAACAATGGATGTTCTTGCCAGATCAGGGTTGACTGTGCTTGATCACCCTCCATAGAGTCCTGATCTTACCCCATGTGACTTCGCACTCTTCCTAGAAGTGAAGATGAAGCTGAAAGGGCGGAGTTTTGCATCAGACGAGGAGCTTCTGGCAGCATGGGATCAAGAGTGTGAAAATGTAACCGAAGAAAAGTGCCAGAGTTGGTTGAGTGACTGGTTTTGACGTATGGAGAAGTGTATTGAGTGTGGTGGAAATTATTTTGAAAAAGTCTGAAGCGTTCACTCAGATTGCAAAACTTTCCTAGTGCTTCTTGTATTCTTGGGAACTCAGTAGGTGACGCGGACCTGGATCATTTGTTGTGCTACCCGTTTACGAGGATAGTGAGTGAGTAATACAATCAACACAAGATCGAGGCATTTGGAGAAGTAAACAACGGGATACTTGGTCAATATCGGAAAAGAGCCTCGTTCAGGGGAAAAGAAGTTATGAATATAGGCAATCAATAGAAGCGAAGTCTAGAAAAAAACTAGTTGAAGAAGTGGAAAACACACTTCTCTGAGTTGCCAGGGCACACAGCCAAAAGCTTGCTGCTCATCCTTTACCGGTACGCTCCTACAAGTAAGTTGTGCTATAAACAAAACAAAAAACTAAATCGTCTGTAATGTTCTCTTGTGTAAAGTTTCCTCAGCCATTCTTTAAGCATTTCTTTTACTCATTGGTCAAAGTTCTTCGTCCATTAACTTATTGCAACAGTTTGTTGCACTTCCACTGCTAAAATTAATCTATCGTTAAACTTACTGCCGACAAACGATGTCTTGCGGAATATTCAGGTGATCGTTCTAGAGATGCAATTCGCTTCAAGGGAATTGTTCTATTTTATACCTGTCCGGATCCTTGGCTGAATGATGTTCAGCATACTGACCTTCGGTTGAGAGGGCTTCGGGTTCGATTCGAGGTCGGGCCGGAGAGTTTGCCTGCGTACGGTTAATTCCTACGGCTTGGGACACTGGGTGTTTATGTTTGTTCCAACAAATTCACACAACACACTATTCTACTGACCACCATAGGGGACAAAACTCGCACCCGTGACCCCACAAGTGTAGGAGAAAGTTGTAGAAGAAGAAGAAGAAGAAGAAGAAGAAGAAGAAGAACGAAACACTATTTTATATTTAAATAGGTTGAGACGTGAAGAATTTTAATGTGAAAAGGATGCCAGAATATTACAGTCTATATATTTAAAAAGTTTACTACAACAGATTTGTCCAGTCCATCCGGCCATTTTACTGGACCTATTTGCTTCATTCGTTTTCTATTTTCTCCGAAATGACTTGCCGGTGAATCATCAGACATTGATAGGCTTCTAAGTTCAGTCAACTTGTAGTAATCCCAAAACCAAATCTCTAAATGACCAATCCAATAATTGCAGGCGAAGGCTAGCCTTCAGTGCATTTTGTACTTAGCAGGTTGCTAAGCGATTAACACTGTCATTAATATTCTTTTATGTGTGATTTTCATCCTTAGCAATGTTGATAGCAGGGTTGATTTTTAACCGCCAAGCCTGAGAGTATACACTTTCTCTGATGATGGAAGAATACTATTCTCTGCTAGATATTCTTTGATTCTCTGACCTTCCCCAATTTCCAAATACACTCAGAACGTTCCTAATCTGCATGCTGGTAAGAGAAAACAGTCGACGTACGTGCAGACGGGAAGGTGTCAAGTCGATTAGCCTTCTATATGGCCATTAATAAAGCGCAGGGACAAACTCTTGATAAAGTGGGTGTCCACTTACCCGAACCAGTACTCAGTCCGGCCAATTGTATGTTGCTCTATCTCGGGCAAGATCGTTTGAAAGAAGTGTTACAAACTAGTATGAATCAAGTATTTTTTTTTTTTTTTTTGCTAGGGGCTTTACGTCGCACCGACACAGACAGGTCTTATGGCGACGATGGGATAGGAAAGGCCTAGGAGTTGGAAGGAAGCGGCCGTGGCCTTAATTAAGGTACAGCCCAAGCATTTGCTTGGTGTGAAAATGGGAAACCACGGAAAACCATCTTCAGGGCTGCCGATAGTGGGGCTCGAACCTACTATCTCCCGGATGCAAGCTCACAGCCGCGCGCCTCTACGCGCACGGCCAACTCGCCCGGTGAATCAAGTATTAGGTACCGGTAATAAATATTCATAAAACTATTGAAAAGGGCAATATGACTCGACAGGCATATGAAGACGAGTTATCTGACGTACGGTATTCATAATTAATTCTGTGGAGCATTAATAGGATGTTAAATAACGATCAAATGTCATCCTGTAGAATATATCTATTGTGGTGGGTTGATAGGCTAAGTACTAAGGACACATTTTATATTCTTGTATTGCATAAGGTCCGCCTCTGTGGTGTAGTGGTTAGTGTGATTAGCCCGGGTTCGATTCCCGGCTCTGCCACGAAATTTGAAAAGTGGTACGAGGGCTGTAACGGGCTCCACTCAGCCTCGGGAGGTCACCTGAGTAGAGGTGGTTTCGATTCCCATCTCAGCCATCCTGGAAGTGGTTTTCCGTGGTTTCCCTCTTCTCCTCCAGGCAAATGCCGGGATGGTACCTAACTTAAGGCCACGGCCGTTTCCTTCCCTCTTCTTTGTATATCCCTTCCAATCTTCCCATCCCCCCGCAAGGCCCCTGTTCAGCATAGCAGGTGAGGGCGCCTGGGCGAGGTACTGTTCATCTTCGACAGTTGTATCCCTTGACCCAGAGTCTGAAGCTCCAGGACACTGCCCTTGAGGCGGTACAGGTAGGATCCCTCGCTGAGTCCGAGGAGAAAGCCGACACTGGAGGGTAAACAGATAAATAATAATAATAATAATAATAATAATAATAATAATAATAATAATAATAATAATACCCCACTGTCGGCAGCCCTGAAAATGGTTTTCCGTGGTTTCCCATTTTCACACCAGGCAAATGCTGGGGCTGTACCTTCATTAAGGCCACGGCCGCTTCATTCCCACTCCTAGCCCTTTCCTGTCCCATCGTCGCCATAAGACCTATCTGTGTCGGTGCGACGTAAAGCAACTAGCAAAAAAAATAATAATAATAATAATAATAATAATAATAATAATAATAATAATAATAATAATAATAATAATAATAATAATAATAATACGTATTGCATAGGATCATTGCTGGGCAAATCAATTAATTAGGTCTGTTACCTCTTACGGCCTTTGCTGGCGGGAACTAGTGTTTACAGTGCACTACGGTAACTCTTCTGGTATAGGCTAGATCAATTTTGTTACTTTCATAGATCTGTCTCTGTCTTATCCTTGGCTCTGACATTGACAATATGAGAGTGACTGAGGTATGATCCGTGTCTGGGAGGGAAGTGTTCATTCATTTATTCATGCATGCATGACAATATTATTCGGTCATGGAATCATTCAAAAAAAAAAACAAAAAAAAAAACAAAAAAAAAAACAACTCATTCATGCATTTATGTACACCTATGTATAGTGTCTGTGAAAATGGAGGAGAACTCTGTACAGACTTAAAAAAAAAAATAAAGACTGAGGTATGAGCGATGCTAATAATGTCATTCCTTATGCAGCCAGTCCCTGTTATGAATGGTGTGTAAATGTTGCTCATAAGGTCGATTGTTGCATGCATTTCAGAGGGCTTGGCAGGCTGATATGTAATAGCAACTTCTGGCTCGGCGAGGAAAGCAATGGGAAACTACCTCACTCCTCATTTCCCTAGTACGCATCTTCAGTGATGCCTAGGCCATCTATGAGAGCTGATGGCGAAGCTGTGAGGATCCAACCAGCCTTCGGGCTGAGCACGGAACATACCTCTTACTTGTATACGCTTACAGATGCATGGCTGTTATTCACGTAGTTAGAAAACACATCAATCTGAGTATTAGTTCTCTGACGAATATTCGAGAAATTAATAATGATTGTGATGATGATTGTTGAGACAATCAATTAATTAGCTTTGCTACCTGTTATCTGTGCTTCTTATTTACGTAATTATAAAATACATAATTATGAGTAGTGCTTCTCCGATACGAGCCTCCGTGGCTCAGGCGGCAGCGCGCCGGCCTCTCACCACTGGGTCTGTGGTTCAAATCCCGCTTATTCCATGTGAGATTTGTGCTGGACAAAGTGGAGGCGGGATATGTTTTTCTCCTGGTACTCCGGTTTTCCCTGCCATCTTTCATTCCAGTAACACTCTCCAATATCATTTCATCTGTCAGTCTTTAATCATTGCCCCAGAGGAGTGCGACAGGCATTGGCAGCCAGTACAATTCCTGTCCTCGCCGCTAGATGGGGCTTCATTCATCCCATTCCTGACCTGGTGGAATGACTGGAAACAGGCTGTGGATTTTCATTTTCACTTCTCTGATGAATATTCGAGGATTTAATTATGAATGTGATGATGATTAAGGGACCAACGCAAGGAATACAGTACAGTTCTGTTGTAGAGACCAACTGCATTGAAAAACCAAAATTTAGCTGACCATTTACTGAATTCGTTACGTTTCGAAGAATCGTCCTACTCCTTGCTAAATGGTTCAGAGAATCCTGAGTTCGATGGTGGGCCGGGAGATTTCAGTCCAGTCTGATAACTCCCTTTATCTTTTTAATACACATCTCTACATTTACACGTGGCATAGCACACAACCAATCATTATAGACACACGGAATAGTTAGGTATATTCCTCTACACAGGAATGGCGTCAAAAAACGGCATCTGGCGGTAAATCAGGGCCAAGTCTATGGTGACCCCACGAGGATGCGTTACATGCGGTAGAATATTAACAGTCCGCCTCTGTAGTGTAGTAGTTAGTGTGATTAGCTGCCACCCCCGGAGGCCCGGGTTCGATTCCCAGCTCAGCCACGAAATTTAAAAAGTGGTGCGAGGGCAGGTCCACTCACTCTTGGGAGGTCAACTGAGTAGAGGTGGGTTCGATTCCCACCTCAGCCATCCTCGAAGTGTTTCTCCATGGTTTCTCACTTCTCCTCCAGGCAAATGTCGGGATGGTACCTAATTTATGGCCATGGCCGCTTCATTCTTCTTCCTTGTCTATCCCTTCCAAACTTCCAATCCCCCCCCAAAGGCCCCTGTTCAGCATAGCAGGTGAGGCTCTCCTTCCCAGTTGTATCCCCGGCCCAAAAGTCTCACGCTTCGGGACACCGCCCGTGAGGCGGTAGAGGTGGGATCCCTCTCTGAAAAACCAACCCTGAAGGGTAAACAGTTGAATAAATAAATAAATAAATAAATAAATAAATAAATAAATAAATAAATAAATAAATAAATAAAGAAAGAAAGAAAGAAAGAAAGAAAGAAAGAAATAGTAATAATAACGATTGAAAGAATAGAACTAAAAACGATTAATAATTCTCTTCATAACACACCTGACCTTAAGTCGCAAAGTAATATTGCAGTTTGAGTCTGATATATTTGTATATTAAGAGTGTCTGTTCAAATATAATTTCCTTTCAATCTTCCTTACACACGTGCATCGGACATATTCGACTGACAAGTACACTGGATAATTAATACAGTATAACTCGATTATATTACCAGGATTTATTCACCCTGCACTTTCCAGATCGCTGGGTTGCCTATCAGACAAAATATACTTTACACATTTTGTTGTTGGTTAACATCTTCGGAGTTCATCATAGTTTGTTTCCGTAGTTTCGGTTACTTCCCAGTGGTAGTGATGGAGATCGATCATTTCAGGTCCAACACTGTGATCTTTGTTAAGACGTCAGTCAGTAGAGAAAATGTTCGCCAGAAATCCGCGAAGAGGCGGGGGATATTTCCACGTTCCACCACCATTAAGTCGATGACTAAGATTTCTTCTAAGAATGTGCTTCCTTTGGTAGTATAGATGGTAGGCTCATATGTTTGCTGTTTTTCTGCATCAATGTCAGCAGGCTATCCACTGTATCTATTATATAGCCTACTGAAAAATGATATTTTATGTCAAGTATGTCAGTCTTCCTGCTACTTCCATTTGTTGCCAAGTCGTACACTTCTTCATAGACTTTGACGATTTTCACTCTCAATGCTTCAGTTATTGTTAACCGAATCTTATAGTGTCTAGCATTCCGTAGAACGCCTCAATGTGTTCATGAACCCAGGGCGTAAACAAGGGTTTCCATCTCTCTGTGGCATACTGTAGCTTGTAGAGGTACTGTACTTCGACCTTCCCGGAGTGGAAAACGTCTTAATGCCATATTTCACTGTATGAAGTTGAATCGTATGTGCAATATGAACGGATGAATGTGAATACCCGAGGTAAATCTACAAAGATTTCGATTCTAAAATACTGGACACATAATTTGCTTCTAACTTTTACTGTTTAAGAAAATATTTGAAAATAAGTCGTTCAATTTAAGAGGTTCTTTAAGGAGCTGAGCTTGCAAATTGAATCTTCACTGATATCAAACCACTGCAGCTCAACGGTGGTGGTGGTGGTGGTGGTGGTGATTATTGTTTTAAGAGGAAGTACAACTAGGCAACCATCCTCTATATAACACTAATCAGAGGGAAAATATGGAAGGGGTCCGATAATTCGAAAAATGAAGATATCGGCCAAAGAAAGACAAGGGCCACGAAGGGCGTGAAAATGAAAGACTCCCTAGCCCTCGCAAACCTAATAGCATCGGGATCGGAAAAGAACAAGAGTTGACCAAGAGAGGTCGGATAGGATAGATGAAAGTAAGGAGCCTGGCACAAGTAAGTGGAAGCAATGTCAGGACTCAGCTGAGGGCCCCGTGGTCGCCAAGCCACGCTCCAAAGTTCAGAGCCCCTGGGGCCCCTTTTAGTCGCCTCTTACGACAGGCAGGGGATACCGTGGGTGTTTTTCTACCGCCCCCACCCACAGGGGGGAAGAAAGTGCTAGGAGTGGGAAGGGAGCGGTCGTGGCCTTAATTTATTAAAGTATGGCCCCAGCATTTGCCTGGTGTGAAAACTGGAAATTACGGAAAGCCACCTACAGGGCAGCCGAGTGTCGGGTTCGAACCCACTATCTCCCGAATGCAAGCTGATAACCACGGAATCCATACCACGCAGCCACTTCCTCGGTTTTACTAACGCAGCTCTATTGTTACGGATGTGTTATGGATGCCCTGGTAGAATATTGGTTAAAATGGTTAATCGTTCTATTTTTCAAATGGTATTCAATGTTATGCACTACCTCTCTTTTTTACATGTAGGATATTAGTTTTAAGAATTTTCCCTCTTATTATATTTATCTCAACTTAATTTCATCACACATCATTCTTGTATTATTAATTTAATTTAATTTAATTTGTATTTCATCTAATTATTGTAATATGATATATATATATCAATGCTTGGTTAGATGGAAGAGAAGGCCTGAAGGCCTTAATCTCGCCAGGTAACATAAAACATTACTACCTGATATATCTGATGGGTTTCTTTAATGAATTTTGTGTTGTTTATACTAGACATTTTTTTCAGCTCTTTTAACACCTTGAATCTATAGAGTGTACGCTTCAGACTGCGAAAATGTTCTCCTGTAAAAAAAATAAGGAGAATGTGTCTTTTCTAAATATGCTGCTTTACTGATTATTTATTGAAATTAACACATACAGGACTGAAAACTAGGTATTTTACGCAACATTTGAGATCTAATGACAACATTGATAACGATGATGCCACACACACTTTCGACTCCTATCGTAGCACTAGGGACTGAAGGGAAGCGAGGGAGAAGCAAGTTGTGTGAAGCAGACAGCAGTATTGGCTTGCCCCATCTCACCCCTAGCAGGCAGGCAGGAAGAAAATAAATGAGGCTGTTCCCTGAACGCCAAGGAGGCGCCGCCCTGGGTAGTACAACAGGCCCGCCCGCACGGCGCTCGCCGTCATCAGCCCTACCACTGCCAAATATACCATCATGTTCCTTTAAAGCATTTATACCTCCTGTAATTGACAGCCACCGAAGTTAAGGAACACTTTCATAAAAACAAAGAAGCGAAAAAGGCAGCAGGAGAAGTTTTCTGTTATATCTGTTCCCAATCGGATGTCTCCTACTCTTTAAAATTGTAAAGAGTATAAAAGCCTCCGTCGCTCAGGCGGAAGCACGGCGACCTCTCACTGCTGGGTTCCGTGGTTCAAATGCCGGTTACTCCATGTTAGATATGTGCTGGACAAAGCGGGGGAGGGACAGGATTGGATTTTCTCCGGGCACTCCGGTTTTCCCTGTCATCTGTCATTCCAGCAACACTCTCCAGTATCATTTCATTTCATATGTCAGTCATCTGGCCCAGAGAAGTGCGACAGGCTTCAGCAGCAGGCAAAATTCCTATACTCATCGCTACAAGGGGGCTTCATTCATTCATGCCATTATTGATCTAGCTGCAACTGGAAACAAGCTGTGTATTTTCATTAATAAGTATGCTTATAGTTAGAAATATCAAAATAAAGTTGTGAACCTTGATTATCCGATGTATATCCAGTATCCAGTAAAACGTACAGTGACAGACAGAATTTTTTGGACAGAATGATTTACAGTATACATGTAATAAACCTGCTATTAAAGAAATAACAGGTAATAAATTCGAAATTAGTCACCTCTGAATTGAATGCACTTCGAAGGTACTGTAATTATCCAGTTACAGTTTGTAGATGAGCAAACTGTTTACAAAGTAATAATACCTTTTACTTATTTGAGATACAGAAATGTGGTGGTCAATATTTTTCGGACAGGAGATGTTTAGCTACTCAAGGCAATGCTTTGCACTTGTGCGCTGTGCAGGCAGGTCCCAATCAGAGCCTTCCTCATGCACAAAGCAGCGCAACGATTCATGAGTGAAATGGGACGCAGAGAAAAGAGCAGTGCATTTGATCAAATGTAATTAGTAATATTCCATGATGGAAAAGGGAAAACATGTCGACATATCGCAGATTTGTTGAACATGAAGAAAAGTACTGTTAACGATATTATCTGCCGATACAAATTTCAAGACGGAATTGAAAATTTGCCGCAGACAATTTTGCCCGAGGGTCTTTACTAGGAGAGAAGAGAGGGCAGTAGCAAGAAAAGTGAAAGGAAATCCACTTCTTACCAAAACCCACTTTGCTGCTGCCGTTGAGAGCGAGTTTGGAAAGATCAGTGCAAGTACAATCCGGAGGGTGTTGTATAGAAGCGATTATCACGGGTGAATTGCAAGAAAGAAGCCCTATATCAAGAAAATAAATTGGATCAAGCGACAACGATTTGCTAAGGAGTATCTTAGCAAAGACATGAACTGATGGAAAACTGTAATTTTCTGCGATGAATCGAAAATCAACGTTTCTGGCAGAGATGGGCGCATCATAGTTTGGAGACAGTCCAATAAAGAGTTTGAAGAAAGACATAGATATAGGAAACGGTAAAACATGGAGGGGGACATGTTATGTTTTGGGGGTGTATGTCGGCTCAAGGAGTAGGTGAGCTGGTTTTTATAGACGGAAACATGGACCACCGCCAGTATCTTCAGATTTTAAAAAACAAACGCAGAAAATATGGGAGTTGGGGAATGTTTTAAATTTTATCAGGACAACGACCGGAAACATACGGCCTATAATGTACGGCTGTGGGTGTTGTACAACTGTCCTAAAGTTGTGAATATTCCCCCACAAAGTCCTGACATTAACCCCATAGAGATTTTATGAGCTATACTGGAAAACAATATCCGGCAACTTTCCTTTGTTGTACTTGCGTTTATGTCGGAATATTTATGAACGGGCAATTTTGTATTATTGTAATTACATTCCACCCCCCAGAGGCCCGGGTTCGATTCTCGGCTCTGCCACGAAATTTGAAAATTGGTACGAGGGCTGGAACAGGGTCCACTCAGCCTCGGGAGGTCAACTGGGTAGAGGTGGGTTCGATTCCCACCTCAGCCATCCTGGAAGTGGTTTTCCGTGGTTTCCCACTTCTCCTCCACGCAAATGCCGGGATGGTACCTAACTTAATTCCACGGGTGCTTACTTCCCTCCTCCTTGTCTATCCCTTCCAATCTTTCAATCCCCTCGCAAGGCCCCTATTCAGCATAGCTGGTGAGGCCACCTGGGCGAGGTACTGGTCATCCTCCCCAGTTGTATCCCCAGCCCCAGAGTCTGAAGCTCCAGGACACTGCCCTTGAGGCGGTAGAAGTGGGATCCCTCGCCGAGTCCGAGCGAAAAACCAACCCAGGAGGGTAAGCAGATTAAGAAGAAGAAGAATTTCTAGAAGATACAGAAATTTCGGCTTCGGTATAGAGATGAAGAATAGAAAAACTAAGAAGAGGAAGAAGAAGACACAGAAAAGGAAATGATGACGAAGATGAAGGGGGAGAAGAGAAGGGGTTGTAAGGTCTCAACTACACTCATGAAAAGTTAAGCACATACTAGATTATGTTGTGTTGAGTTGGAACCGATATATTATTTAATGTGAAATTCAGAAGATGTCGATCTGATACTGAACGGGTGTCTTGGAACATTTTCCACTACCCGGAGACAACACTTTTTATTCACGTGAACAGTGTTGGAAACATGAACTTGTATCATGCTTTTTGCTTAACTTTTTGTGTGAGTGCAGATGATTTATTCCTGCTTTCCTGGTGCCAGGCACGTTTAAGGCCTGTGTTGAGACATGAAGTTGTTACCGAATTTCATATTAGTGTTGTATATATTAAACAATACATTTTAGTACCTCTGTAGGTAATAAAACAAGAGAATAATTAAAAGAGAAACTGACCCGCATGGTTTCATAAAGACACATGATACTGGGATGCTCCAGTTTGGCCAGCATACGGGCCTCACGGTCCAGGTTCTTGGCCACATACTTCTCTTTGATCTTGCTGGTATCCAGAACTTTGATAGCAACCTGAAACACGCCAAAATTAATATCTCATTGGTAAAACAGTTTTATATTTGGAAACAACAGAATATTCAAGCAAATACATGAATAAATGAAGGCAAATGCCGGGCTGGTACCTAACTTAAGACCACGGTTGCGTCCTTCCCTCTTCCTTGTCTATCCCTTCCAATCTTCCCATCCCCCCACAAGGCCCATGTTCAGCATAGCAGGTGAGGCCGCCTGGGTGAGGTACTGGCCATTCTCCCCAGTTGTATCCCCGACCCAGAGTCTGAAGCTGCAGCACACTGCCCTTGAGGCGGTAGAGTTGGGATCCCCCACTGAGGGCAAAACCGACCCTGGAGTGCAAGCATATTAAGAAGGATAAGAAGAAGTAATCGCATTCAGCTGCACTGGTTGAAGGTCCAACTCCTTGGCTAAATGGTCAGTGTGCTGGCTTTCGGTTCAAAGGATCCTGGGTTCAGTTCCCGGCTGGGTTGAGGATTTTAACTGTGTATTATTCATTCCCGTGGCTCTGGGACTGGGTGTTTGTGTTTTTCTCAATACAAATCTTCATCTACATACATCACGCTACAAAACCACCATAGAAATATGCAATAGTGATTACATCCCTCCACATAGGTTTGGCGGCAGGAAAAGCATCCGGCCATAAAACTGGACTGGATTCATACAAAGTTCCGGCAAGTGGGAAGAGGCTAAAAAAATAATAATAATGATGATGATGATAATAATAATAAACGGAGCTCGATAGCTGCAGCCGCTCAAGTACGGCCGGTATCCAGTTTTCGGGAGATAGGGGGTTTGACCCCCACTGTCGGCAACCCTGAAGATAGCTTTCCGTGGTTTTCCATTTTCACACCAGGCAAATGCTGGGGCTGTACCTTAATTAAGGCCACGGCCGCTTCCTTCCCCCTACTAGCTCTTTCCTGTCCCGTTGTCGCCATAAGACCTGTCTGTGTCGGTGTGACGTAAGGCAACTTGTAAAAAATCATAAAGAGAAAATAATAATAAGAATAAGATCTGCGCTCTTTCAAGAAAAGATATTCATATTTCAATGGGTTAATTGGTTAGTTAGTTGAAGAAACTTTTTTTTCGTGTTAGTTACAAAATGTTTCATGAAATAAATTATTATTTGAACAGTTTACAGCTAACTAGCAGCTGTGCAATTTTTGTACAATTGCAGCAGTAGTGGAGATGAGTGGCAGCAGAAGGGGAGAGTACGCGTCAGTAAGGCTATGTCCTACGAGGAAGCGTTGCTACGTGGTGGTAAGCAGCGCTGTATCGCTCACGCAAACGAACTCACTATTTCAAACGTGACTGTCCTAGCTGACTGACGCGTTGCACCATCGCACAGCACAGCATACCACAGCGAGCATAGCAAGCCAATTTGATTCTGACGCTACTTCGCTTAAATTCGCGAACGATGGAAGTTAATACAGATGAGTTTATTTCTTTCATTCACGCGAAGAGACATGGAAATTATGTGAATAGGAGAGCAATGGATAAGCCTTGGGAGGAAATCGCGGAATCGTTAGAATCCACAATTAAATACAGTACAAATGTATAGCTTTCAATATATCAATTGTCCAAAATAACACTACATTTTCAAAGTAGTTTTAATTTCAAGAAATAACTTTGAGGTACATTCCCATCGCTTCGTTACTGCTGTGCTTATTATTTATTAAAGGTGCCTTTCATGACCTCATGTATCCGGAGGGACTGTTGAAGTAAACCCAGAAGTGATCCCTCACAGCAGTTGCAGACCTGGTCCTGGCATTGTTCACCCTTAAGTTAAAGTTACTTAACGATTCATCTACTGTAAATTGTTGTGCATTAATCAAAATACCTCCATTTTTAGACCTTCTAAATCATGTACAATATCTGGCTCCATGGCTAAATGGTTAGCGTGCTGGTCTTTGGTCATAGGGGTCCCGGGTTCGATTCCCGGCAGGATCGGGAATTGTAACCATAATTGGTTAATTCCGCTGGCACGGGGGTTGGGTGTATGTGTCGTCTTCGTCATCATTTCTTCCTCATCAAGACGCGCAGGTCGCCTAGGGGAGTCAAATTACCTGCATCTGGTGAGCCGAACTTGGCCTTGGACACTCCCGCCACTAAAATCCATACGCCATTTCACATACAATATTGTGTAATATCACAGTAGACTCAACAATGTGTGGAATTCCTTTCATCGTCGGCAAGTAAAAATTTGACCGCACTATTTTCTAATACAACACCCATCTTGTTTTCAAGTTTCTCATTCTTCTTACCAAATGCAACTTACTCTATCCAGTCAGAAGAGCGTAGTACCGCGCCGTACGTCATATGACGCAGCGCGGCTACGCACAGCTCAGCTTAGTACCGCGCAGCAACGCTTCCAATTAGGACACAGCCTTAACAATAATGCCTTCTCCTGCACGACGTCATGCGGGACCTTACTTAACAGATTCCGTGAAGGCTCGTACTTCGCTCGCTTTCATATTGTCGAAGCTAAGGATGAGATTGAGATAGGTCAATGAATTTAACAAAATTGTTTTAGCACTTACCAGAAGACATAGCATACAGTAAACTGTACATCTCTCCAGTAAGGGCAGTTATAGAGATAGGTTATTAGAATTATAGCCATTAATAAATATAGCATTATGCTTGGAAGCGATAAAATATTTAAGCAGATCAATGAACGCCTAGATACACTGACTGACAGAGCAAATGCAACACCAAGAAGGAGTGGTCAGAACTTTATGCCAATTGCAAGGTAGACTGACGTCACTGAGGTATGCTCATGATGTGAAATGCGCCGCTGTGCTGCGCACGTAGCGAACGATAAATGGGACACGCCGTTGGCGAATGGCCCACTTCGTACCGTGATTTCTCTGCCGACAGTCATTGTAGAACGTGTTGTCGTGTGCCACAGGACACGTGTATAGCTAAGAATGCCAGGCCGCCGTCAACGGAGGCATTTCCAGCAGACAGACGACTTTACGAGGGGTATGGTGATCGGGCTGAGAAGGGCAGGTTGGTCGCTTCGTCAAATCGCAGCCGATACCCATAGGGATGTGTCCACGGTGCAGCGCCTGTGGCGAAGATGGTTGGCGTAGGGACATGTGGCACGTGCGAGGGGTCCAGGCGCAGCCCGAGTGACGTCAGCACGCGAGGATCGGCGCATCCGCCGCCAAGCGGTGGCAGCCCCGCACGCCACGTCAACCGCCATTCTTCAGCATGTGTTGTTCCAATATCGACCAGAACAATTTCCCGTCGATTGGTTGAAGGAGGCCTGCACTCCCGGCGTCCGCTCAGAAGACTACCATTGACTCCACAGCATAGACGTGCACGCCTGGCATGGTGCCGGGCTAGAGCGACTTGGATGAGGGAATGGCGGAACGTCGTGTTCTCCGATGAGTCACGCTTCTGTTCTGTCAGTGATAGTCACCGCAGACGAGTGTGGCGTCGGCATGGAGAAAGGTCAAATCCGGCAGTAACTGTGGAGCGCCCTACCGCTAGACAACGCGGCATCATGGTTTGGGGCGCTATTGCGTATGATTCCACGTCACCTCTAGTGCGTATTCAAGGCACGTTAAATGCCCACCGCTACGTGCAGCATGTGCTGCGGCCGGTGGCACTCCCGTACCTTCAGGGGCTGCCCAATGCTCTGTTTCAGCAGGATAATGCCCGCCCACACACTGCTCGCATCTCCCAACAGGCTGTACGAGGTGTACAGATGCTTCCGTGGCCAGCGTACTCTCCGGATCTCTCACCAATCGAACACGTGTGGGATCTCATTGGACGCCGTTTGCAAACTCTGCTCCAGCCTCGTACGGACGACCAACTGTGGCAAATGGTTGACAGAGAATGGAGAACCATCCCTCAGGACACCATCCGCACTCTTATTGACTCTGTACCTCGACGTGTTTCTGCGTGCATCGCCGCTCGCGGTGGTCCTACATCCTACTGAGTCGATGCCGTGCGCATTGTGTAACCTGCATATCGGTTTGAAATAAACATCAATTATTCTTCCGTGCCGACTCTGTTTTTTCCCCAACTTTCATCCCTTTCGAACCACTCCTCCTTGGTGTTGCATTTGCTCTGTCAGTCAGTGTATATCGCTCTACCAGGTTGAGCTATGGTGGCCTTGGTCATATTTGTTCTGTTGGAAATGATCTAAGCTACAGTTCTGGCATCACTGCCATCACAACCGACGCAAAATCGGCTTGTTGTGGGTTCTGACCCCACTGGTGTCCGGTTGGCCATTTTTATTCGGTATTTACGATCTCTTCAACATGTACTATGCGCGTATAACACGACCTACAAGGTTGAAAGTCGATTTCGATTACAATGCTCTCGTAAAAAATCAATATTCATTGACTTGGCCCACAACGGGCGACTTGCACGCACTCTGCAGTGTGATGGCAGTAGTGCCAAACCTGTAGCTTAGATCCTTTCCAACAGAACAAATATGACTAGGCCATCATAGTTCAATTGGTAGAGCAACTGACGCGAAATCGGGAGGTGGTGGGTTCGGATCCCAATGGTGTCCGGTTGGCCATTCCTGTTCTGTACTTAACATCTCTTCAACATGTACTATGTACGTATAACACGACCTAATAGGTTGAAAATCGATTTGTAATATTGTTTCTGATTGCTGATATTGTGCCACTGAAGAAAAAGTATGCTAGTAGCTTATATCTGACTAATATTACATGAGCTTCTATTGTAGTTAATAAAATTTTAAATTGTTCCTTTTGTAATTTAGACTAATGTAACAGTACGTGTAAATGTGTTTCACATCATTAGGTTTGCTTCTGTCCGAAGGTAAATAAATAACTAACTAAATAAATAAAGATATTAGAGTTTTTCATAGATGTAAAGATGATGACTGGTATTCGAAACATGCAACCGCACTTCTGTCCTAACCGTAAGACTGTGTATATCCTCTATTACCTGGTACTCTATTATTATTATTATTATTATTATTATTATTATTATTATTATTATTATTATTATTATTATTATTATATTTTATATTATTAATATCATTTTAAAACTAGACACACACTGACCGAGATTTAAATCGCGGTCTATCGGGTGAAAAGCCAATAGTGATGTTATCACTTGGCTATCCTCCTTCTTCCGTACCATATCATTCCACATGGACATGTTCTAAACATTTCGTATAGGTGTACATATGGAGGATCATCACTTCAGTGGAGCTCATATTATGGGGTGTGCACCTGTGACCCGCAGTTTGAAAATCCCGTTCCCAAGTGAGATGTAAATGTGTCTATCTCAAGAGTATTAATCAACCTGTACAGTGGAGACGAGTGAGTTAGCAGAATTTAATCGCATGCAAATGAGTAAGCGGGGAGGTTGAGGGAGCCCAAGTTTCTAGTTAGTTACTCGCTAACTTCCAGGAGTGGAAACCGCGACGTGCTGCAGGTGTGACGTCACCAGCACAACCACTATATGGTGTTCACGGACTATATGGCTGCAGCAACAGTAGTTGGTAATTTCCCATCCGCCTGGCCTGTGTTTGAACCCCGGTCCTGCCACGAATTTAACCTTTAATTGCGCAGCATTGCATATGTGTAAAGGAGAATTTACTTCCTAGTTGCAATAAATATTTTCTCTTAGAACTCTTACAACAATATGAAATCCAGAGAATGATATTTTCGATTGTTTTACAGTCTGAACGATTATTACGGTTTATCAAATTTGGAGGAGAATGCGCATCGTGTTGCGAGCTGGCTAAGTGGGTTGGGCCATGTAGCTGTGAGTTTGCATTCTGGAGATAGTGGGTTTGAGCCCCTGCCCTGAGGGTGTTTACCAGGGGTTTCCGATTTTCACACCAGGCTGTATCTTAACTGTGTCCTATTCCATTATCGCCTCAACACCTGTTTATGTCAGGGGGATGTTAAGCAAATAACAGAAACAACCCCACTGCCACCATTACTGTCGAAGTATCTGGAATGTCCATCCTCCCTATATAAGACAGGTCGGGCGAGATTGTGACGGACAAATGCTCTGATTCTGTACAGAAAGGTATTTAATCTAAGCAAGTAAAGGTAAGACCTCCAAGGAGAAAGAAAATCACATTAATCTAGCAAAAGCCCGGTGTTAGATTCGAAAGTACCGAGCAGTGGCTGCGTGGTTTGAGTCATATAGCTGTCAATTTGCATTCGGGAGATAATGGGTTCGAACCCGAATGTCTGGGTTGTACGGTACCTTAATTAAGGCCACGGTCACTTCCTTCCCATTCCTAGCTGTATCGCCATAAGACCTATCTCTGTCGGTGTGACGTAAAAAAAATCGAAAATGGATTTCGAGGCGAGGGAGACCAAGTTTCGACGTCGCAGAGAAAAGAAGAACAACGTTTTGAGGATCACCAATCCTTACAACTGATGTTTAGACTGGATTCTGGTGACCACTAGCTGCTGTGGAATGAAGAAATACACAACAGCCTCTTACATAAAATGCACACCAGGCGAATGCTGGGGCTGTACCTTAATTAAGGCCACGGCCGATTCCTTCCAACTCCTAAGCCTTTCCTATCCCATCGTCGCCATAAGACCTATCTGTGTCGGTGCAACGTAAAGCCCCTAGCAAAAAAAAATACATAAAATGTTCACCGCCATCACAGGGAAGAAATATAAAGTAAACATCTTTCCGAAGAGAGAAAAATAAAGTTCAAGCTTTTACTGCTAATTAACTGGAGTGTTTAAACTTTAAACATTGAAGGTAAAACCAGCTCTAAAATGATGTTTCTCTCAGAGCATTCATGAACACGGACATTTCCTAAGTGTGAACTGTGGTACTAACCTTAGTAGCTAATTGTACAGCTCTGCACATACCAAGCGAGTTTCTCCTCTACGGCAAGACGCAGGGAGATAACTGGGCCGATGACGAGGAGGATATTAAGCCAAGAAGTATGGTCCTACTGTTCGTCAATTACGGCTTATCAAATTTGGAGGAGAATGCGCATCGTGTTACATTGCCTCTAGCAAGCGAAACAGGTGTAGTCAACGTTGACTACTGTGAAAGCTACTGCCATGCTGCTCGACCTTTCTTCCTCTTCCGGCCCAGCGTAGACCCTGATACGTAAGGTGCACTCACCAACAGCTTGCACTACGACAATGTTTCATACACACTTACGCTTAAAATGTGTTGTTATGAGTGTTACTAAGAACTGGCAGTTCATTCTAGTCTCATCAGATGCAGCCCGGGTACTTCATTGCTGTTTTAGCAGCAAATAGTTATAGTAAAACAAACGGTAGTGAATTGGACTACGCATTCTGGCTTCCTTATCTTTCTTATCACTTCCCGAATCGCTTCCTTGCATTTTGCCCTAGAAGAGAGACTCGCTGTGCATGTTAAACAATTTAAAAGTCATTACATTTTACCGAGCGAGTCGGCTAAGCGGTTTGGGTCACGTAGCTTTGAGTTTGCATTCGGGAGATAGTGGATTTGAACCGCTGCCCTGAAGGTGTTTTCCAGGAGTTTCCGATTTTCACACCAGGCTGTATCTTCCTATTCCATCGTCGCCACAACACCTGTTTATGTCGGGGCGATGTTAAGCAAATGAAAAAAACAGCCCCGCTGCCACCACTACTGTCGAAGTATCTCTAAGGTCCATCCTCCCTATATAAGACAGGTCGGACGAGATTGTGATGGTTCAGATTGTGAGCTCAATTCTGCCAGAGATCGAGATGGTTCAGTGGAGTGCAGCTACGGACAGTGTTGACCAAGTGCTGTTGTTGCTGCGTGTGAACTGATGGAGCAGTGCAGCTGAGCGACGGAGGACAACAGTGCAGCCGAGTGGCGATGGACAACGGAGAAAGACTGCTGTCAGTTTATGAACTTTGTACCACGTGCATGCTTGTAAGACTGTGTCACGAGCGCGTACACTGAGAAGTTGTTGCCGCTATAGTTGCACAGTGAATTTGTTCGTGAACTGCCCTAGGGTCAACGTGACAGTAGCAGAAGTGTGTGTCGTGGAATCGTTTTAGCTTGTAAGTTGCAGAGCGAATAACTTGTGTAACTGAACATTCAGAGCAAAGAAAGAGCACGAACTAGTGCAATTGTATGGGTGTGAAATTGAATAGCGATAGTGTTAATTAATAAATCTTAGAATAAACTCTACCAGTCGTATATTTACCTGCTACCCGCCTCCACGTTACAATATAATATCCTTGATGCCTCGGTGACCCAGGACCCACAAAACATTTATATCATTGTGTTATCCAATGGACAATGCACTGAGGCATTCCTCTACCAGTTTAGAAGTCACTTTGGGACTCAGAAAATCCCTAGGTACTGCTTGCGTGTCTGAGAATATAAGAATCTGTTTGTTTGCAAAATAACTTGTAATTAGACCTTTCCATTAATTATTGTCAGGATCATTACTCGTACAGCTGCTGCTGACACAAACAATCAGATTACATTGGAGAGACGCGATGTATTACTTGGACATTCATGACCAAGTTCATTGTCCTTTACATTTAGAGAGATCTTCGATTGGACAAGTGTACCTAGTCATGATTACAAACCTTCAATGGTCTGGGAAGCAAGTCCAATATCTTTCAGTGAGAAAATTGTACGATATCTGCACTACATAAACAGCAGGCATGATTATATGAGATAAACACGGATATTCATCGACATCAGTTCTTGGAAAAACCCGAGCCATCCTGGCTGAAATTTTGGATTTTTCTGGGACTGAAGGCCAGATATCCTTCCTGAACCACGTGAAATTTGAAGTGAAGATGCCATTCTGCAGCCGCCGAGATTCGAATCCCGATCATATATGTGGACAGCCTGCCGTAAGCCTCCTGTGCCAATCACGCCTCCAAGCACAAAGTAATGTCTGTCTGTTAGGTCATCAGCCCAGAGGCTGGTTGGATCCTCAAATAGCACCACCAAAGGTTATGCTGTTATAAGGAAACCACGAAAACCAACGGCAGCACCAAAATGAGGCGTACTAGGCAAGACGAGGAGTGAGGTAGTTTGCCACTGCTTTCCTCACTGGGTCAGAAAGTGCTGTTGCAGCACGACTGACCCTATGAGCAACACCTTTCATAACACTCAGATGCACTAGTCGTGCTCTGAATGTCATTACTCAGCACCACCCATACCTTAGCAGCTTCCATATTGTCACAGCCATGGATGAGAATGGGACTTCGGTGGAAGCTACACTTTACTCCGGCCTGTGCTAAGAGATGGATACAAAAGAACTGTATCCATCAAGAAATGGCAGCAGGCAACACAAAGTAATATTAATTGAAAATCAGTTCGAAGGGAAAGGAATTGCTCATAATCTTAGAAGAACAAGAAAGTAGTCTTGGAAAATAAATAGACCTAAGAAAGGCAGGCAAAGGAAGGTAGGAAAGAGACAAAGTAGAGACAGACAATTGATCAACTTCCGAAAATGCGTAGGTTCATGAGTTCTCTCCGAAGATGTTGAACAGGAAATGTTAAAGGAATGAGTTTAGCTCAAGAAAATGAACCAAGGCTTAATTCGTCTCAATCAATCAATCAATCAATCAATCAATCAATCAATCAATCAATCAATCAATCAATCAATCAATCAATCAATCAATCAATCAATCAATCAATCAATCAATCAATCAATCAATCAATCAATCAATCAATCAATCAATCAATCAATCAATCAATCAATCAATCAATCAATCAATCAATCAATCAATCGGCAAAGGTCTCTCCGTTTCTAGGGATTATAACACCTCTTATTCTTTTCCTCACCAGAAAGGAGGAATATGTAACGAACTATGTTAGGATATAGAAGAGTAACTGGTGGTGGTGGTGGTGGTGGTGGTGATTTTTGTTTTAAGAGGAAGTACAACTAGGCAACCATCCTCCATATAACACTAATCAGAGAGAGAGAAAAAAGGTGGAAGGAATTCGACACTTCGAAAAATAAAGCTATCGGCCATAGGAAGATAAGGACCACGAAGGGCGTGAAAGTGAAAGACTCCCTAGTCCTCGGAAACCTAATAGCGTCGGGGTCGGAAAAGAACAAGAGTTGACCAAGGGAGGTCGGATAGGATAGATGAAAGCGAGGATCCTGGCACAAGCAAGTAGAAGCAAAGCCAGGACTCCACTAAGGACCTCGTGGTCGCCAACCCACTAGAAGAGTAACAATGTGTATTGTCGAGGTCGTTTTCTGGTGAGACGTTGTATCTTCTGATATGCGCTAAAACGAATTTGTTTCTTTCATTGATCTGTCTCAGTCTTCGCTTTGTTAATATGAAAATGAGTAAGGTAAGAGAGATGCTAGTTTTATTTATTTATTATTTATTATTTATTTACTTATTTATGTATTTATTATTTAATTCATTAAGTGAAATCAAATGGCATATGGCTTCTAGTGTCGGGAGTGTCCGAGGACAGGTTCGGCTCGCCAGGTGCAGGTCTTTTGATGTGACTCCCGTAGGCGACCTGCGGGTCGTGATGGGGATGAAATGATGATGAAGACGACACATACAGCCAGCCCCCGTGTCAGCGAAATTAACCAATTATGGTTCAAATTCCCGACCCCGCCGGGAATCGAACTCGGGACTCCTGTGACCAAAGGCGAGTACGCTAACCATTTAGCTATGGAGCCGAACAATTCATTAAGTAATTAATTAATATTATTCTAATAGAATAATGCTATTTATGCACCTAGTCCCTGTTATGAGTGGTGTGAATAGGGTCGGTTGGTGCATGCATTTCAGTGAGCTTGGCTCAGTGATGAAAAAACAAAACAAACGGGTACGTACTTCACTCCTCATTTCCGTAGTATGCCTCTCCAGTGATGTATGTATGTTTAGTCCTCAGTCCGAAGGCTGGTTGGATCCTCAACAGTTCTGCCATCAGCTGTCATAGATGGCCTAGGCATCACTGAAGAGGCGTACTAGGGAAATGAGGAGTGAGGTAGTTTCCCGTTGCTTTCCTCACCGAGCCAGAAGTTGCTATTACATATCAGTCTGCCAAGCCCACTGAAATGCATGCACCAACTGACCCTATGAGCAATATTTTCACACCATTCATAGCAATCTAAACTATATATGAAAACTTTTTTTTTTGCTATGGGCTTTACGTCGCACCGACACAGATAGGTCTTATGGCGACGATGGGATAGGAAAGGCCTAGGAGTTGGAAGGAAGCGGCCGTGGCCTTAATTAAGGTACAGCCCCAGCATTTGCCTGGTGTGAAAATGGGAAACCACGGAAAACCATTTTCAGGGCTGCCGATAGTGGGATTCGAACCTACTATCTCCCGGATGCAAGCTCACAGCCGCGCGCCTCTACGCGCACGGCCAACTCGCCCGGTATATATATGAAAACTGACGATGAAGCTGATGGAGGACTCGACATAACACAACCACGCGCAAGAAATCGAAATACACTCAAGGCCTCGGACTACCTTAATACCGGCAGAGTGAAAAGAGGTGGTTGTAAAGGAAAAATAGAAGACATTTAGATTTACTGGCATTTAAAAGAACCCCTGCGGAACAAATTTTCAGCACAATGGCGTATCCGAAAACCGTCAAAGTAGTTAGTAGTACTTAAAATTATTATTATTATTATTATTATTATTATTATTATTCTCAACTTGCAAGTACAGCTAGCTCTGAGCTGTCAGGTGGTAACTACATAAAGCCTGTTTACAGACGCGCTCAGCAAATAACCAGATACACCGCTCTGCGCGGAATATCAACGACCACGAGTTTTGAAGCATACAGAGCCATTGTATGAGAACATAGGCTACGTGTGGAAGGAAGCCGTGCCACGTGGGAGAGCTCCAAGAGGAAATTGGAAATGTGATTGAAGCAACACACAAAAATCGTACCTGTGGGCTCTAGAGCCTTCTTGGGGAGACTTCAGCCATGCTATGATTTATTTGAAGAGCTATATTCAGAGACAGCCGTGATCCTCTTAATATAAAAAGTATGTTCCATATTTATGGAAGAAGGTCAAATTAGTGCTCTGTAATTGTTATGGTCTGATGGATACGATTCAAGCTACTCGACTGAGGGATGCGTTTCCTGCACCGATAATTACTGTTTTCTGGTGTGGTTGTGATGTTTGCTATGCGAAGGGGCATATCTGTCCCTCAGGGGAGGAGTTATCATCTCTCGAATAATGTGGATACCGATAGCGGTGGTGCTTATTGTTTTAAGAGGAAGTACACCTAAGCAACCATTCTCTTTTTCCACTAATAGGATGAAATATGGAAAAGATCCGATACTACGAATTATATGTACTCTCAAAAGAAATAAAAGGGCCTCGAAGGGCGTAACAGGTGGTGGTTATGGTGATGGTGTGGTGGTGGTGGTGGTTATTGTTTTAAGAGCAAGTACAACTAGGCAACCATAGTCCATAGTCCTCGCGAGCTTAATACCGTCGGAGTCGGAAAAGAACAAGAGTCGACCAGAGGAGGTCAGATAGGAAAGATGAGAGTGAGGACCATGGCATAAGACTCAGCTGGGGACCCTGTGTCCACCAACCCACGTTCTCAAGTTGGGAGCCTCTGGGGATTACCTCTTTTAATCGCCTATTTCGACAGGTGCAAGGGACTGAAGATGTATTCTAACACCTGCTTCCACAGGGGACATCTGTGGATGTCGGATAAAGAGATGTCTGACCCGCGGTCCAGGGGAAGAGAACCTGCTTCTTATCGGGAGGCTTCGAGTTCGTTTTCCGGCCAGGTCAGGGAGTTTTACCTGAATCTGAGGACAGATTCGAAGTCCACTTAGCCTGCGTCAGAACGATTGAGGGGCAATCTGATGGAGGTCTAGAAAGCCAAGAATTTGTCGTGCACATGACGTGTCACCTAGTAATCTACATGCCATCGGTCTGAGCAGCGGTCACTTGATAGCGCAGTGTAGTTTTGGTTTGGATAAAGGGATGGAAAGCCCATATGCAGGAAAGTGAAAGACTTCAATGATCTAGGTGTATTGAGCGTGTTTCTTATCTTAATTCCGTCAGGTTCGGATGAAGACGAGAGTTGTTGAGAGGATTTCTTTTTGCTAGGGGCTTTACGTCACACAGATAGGTCTTATGGTGACGACGGGATAGGAAAGGCCTAGGAGTTGGAAGGAAGCGGCCGTGGCCTTAATTAAGGTACAGCCCCAGCATTTGCCTGGTGTGAAAATGGGAAACCATGGAAAACCATCTTCAGGGCTGCCGATAGTGGGGTTCGAACCTACTATCTCCCGGATGCAAGCTCACAGCTGCGCGCCTCTACGCGCACGGCCAAATCGCCCGGTTGTTGAGAGGAGTTAGGACCAGAGATATAAAAGAGAAGACAAGCCTATCTCAAATACTTGGAAGCAATGACACATTTAGCTGTGGGATTGTGGTCGCGAAACTAATCTCTGACAAGTTGTGAGTCTCTGCGGAGAGATTTCAAGCGTGTCATTTGTGTTCCAAAGCATTTCATGTTGACTACATAATGACTGTATTTATCCACCCTTCAAATAATGTCGATCATGACCAATGCCCTTAACTACTTTCATTGTTTCAGATGCCAACTGATTTGTCGAAATTCGTTGTTGTAAACCTTGAACACAAGGTTAAGGATTAGTTCCATGTTAACGTGTTAATAGTGGCTAACCCCGTTCCGACAATTCTTTACACAGGGTTGATGCAAACTGTATGGATAAGTAAATACAGTATAAATTTTCGATTTATTTTTGCGACTAAAGCTGTTGTACTTATCATTGACGACGAAAAGTCACTTCATATGTGTGATTGCACTTTTGTCGATCCTTTACGGAGCGATGTACACAGAATAAAATACATATCCCAAAATCCAAATTCAGGATATGAATACGGGGGTTGTGTCGTACATCGTACAGTGAGCACTCTGGTTGTATTCAATCAGCATAAAAAATCCAGTAACGCAAAAAATAAAATCTTTAGCAGGCTTGCTCAGCTGGACACAACAGTACGCAAAGAACTCGCGAGATCAGAATGATTTTGACTCGAAGAGAGCCAACAGGAGAGTTTGAGTCCCACCCTTCCATTTTTTCACACGAAAAAATGTACAGGAGATAAAGGGAAAGAACGAGTAGGCCTACTATAGTGTTAGTTATATATATATATATATATTACTTCGATTAGACTAATATTAAGGGAGATCTTAGCGTGTTTCTTCTTTATGTATTTAGGTAGTCTCTAAACAACACAAAACGCAAAACGAATCGCTAAGATCCGTATCTCCTTACACATAACTTAAATACGGCACGGAGTTTCTTGAAATTCGATCCTGTCTATTTCCCTTGATGCTACAATCAATCAATCAATCAATCAATCAATCAATCAATCAATCAATCAATCAATCAATCAATCAATCAATCAATCAATCAATCAATCAATCAATCAATCAATCAATCAATCAATCAATCAATCAATCAATCAATCAATCAATCAATCAATCAATCAATCAATCAATCAATCAATCAATCAATCAATTTACCCGACATTGACTATTACTTGCCCAAGTATTAGATCAATAGTGAAAAGGTACTTTTTTATTTATTTTTATTTTTACAATTTGCTTTACGTCGTACCGACACAGAAAGGTCTTACGGCGACGATGGGACAGGAAAGGCTTACGAGTGGAAAGAAAGCGGCCGTGGCTTTAATTAAGGTACAGCCCCAGCATTTGCCTGGTGTGAAAATGGGAAACCACGGAAAACCATGTTCAGGGCTGCCGACAGTGGGGTTCGAACCCACTATCTCCCGGATGCAAGCTCACAATTGCGCGGTCGCATGGCCAACTCGTCCGGTTGGAAAAAGTACAGATAATAAGAATAAGAATGGGAATATGAATAATAATAAGAATAAGAATTGCAATATTAATGAGCACGAGATAAAGTAAATTATTATTGATTTGATAGTGAACCCCAGATGACGCGTTTGATAAATGTCAAGAGTGTCATGTATACGTGCAGCACTACCTGCATATCATCATGATGCCGAGACTAAGCATGCAGTGCATAACAAGTGAAAAAGAAAATCCTTTTGTTTGTGATTGAAAGCTTCAGGTTTCGGTCCAAGGAGCTAAAAGAATGGAAATACTCGATGGAACCACCTGTAAAATCTTTTAATAACAGTTAATGAATATGTTGCAAGAGTGGAACATAAGTTCTGAACGTAAAATAGTAATAATATAATCGTATGGTCTCAGCTACCATTTTCAGGATTTTAATTTTATAGACCTACCATTTAGGCTACATGAGTGTCAGTTTCAACGAAAAGGCAAAATTTGACACCAGTTTTGAGTTCTCTTTTTTAATTCAGGACACATATGCACTAATGTGTTGCATATGTGTTCAGATACTTCTAAAGAACGTTAATAATAAAAAATTAAGTTCCCAGCAGAAACGGTGCACTTATAATGGATGTATATAATTCCCCTAGTGTACCGTCTCTGCATTGCCCTACAAAAGAGGCTTGCAGTGGTGTCTCAACGGCGTACTAGCCGGCAGCGTCTTGGAAAGGTGTAACAATCCAACTGAGGCATTGACATGGAGAAGATAGTAAGTCATAAAAAGTTAATTTTACAGGAAAAGAAAAACATATTTTTCCAACATTCTGAAGCAGTTGTTACTGAAAATAAAGCATATAAAATCAAGGAGCTATCCATTCATCAGTTAACACACAAATTTATGGTAATTCTGTTTTAGGCACAACTTGTGCGATGAAATACGTTGTGAAAAATCACTGTCTAATCAATCAATCAATCAATCAATCAATCAATCAATCAATCAATCAATCAATCAATCAATCAATCAATCAATCAATCAAACAATCAATCAATCAATCAATCAATCAATCAATCAATCAATCAATCAGTACTGATCTGCATTTAGGGCAGTCGCCCAGGTGGCAGATTCCCTATCTGTTGTTTTCCTAGCCTTTTCTTAAATGATCGCAAAGAAATTGGAAAATTATTGAACATTTCCCTTGGTAAGTTATTCCAATCCTTAACTCCCCTTCCTATAAACGAATATTTGCCCCAATTTTTCCTCTTGAATTCCAACTTTATCTTCATATTGTGATCTTTCCTACTTTTAAAGACACCACTCAAACTTATTCGTCTATTGATGTCCTCCCACGCCATCTCTCCACTGACAGCTCGGAACATACCACTAAATCGAGCAGCTCGTCTCCTTTCTCCCAAGTCTTCCCAGCCCAAACTTTGCAACATTTTTGTAACGCTACTCTTTTGTCGGAAATCACCCAGAACAAACCGAGCTGCTTTTCTTTGGATTTTTTCCAGTTCTTGAATCAAGTAATCCTGGTGAGGGTCCCATACACTGGAACCATACTCTAGTTGGGGTCTTACCAGAGACTTTTATGCCCTCTCCTTTACATCCTTACTACAATCCCTAAATACCCTCATAATAATGTGCAGAGATCTGTAACCTTTATTAACAATCATATTTATGTGGTTACCCCAATGAAGGTCTTTTCTTATATTGACACCTAGGTACTTACAATGATCCCCAAAATGAACTTTTACCCCATCAACGCAGTAATTAAAACTGAGAGGACTTTTCCTATTTGTGAAACACACAACCTGACTTTTAACCCCGTTTATCATCATACCATTGTCCACCGTCCATCTCACAACACTATCGAGGTCACCCTGCAGCCGCTCACAATCTTCTAACTTATTTATTACTCTGTACAGAATAACATCATCTGCAAACAGCCTTATCTCTGATTCCACTTCTTTACACATATCATTGATATATATAAGAAAAAAAGGTCCAATATTACTGCCTTGAGGAATTTCCCTCTTAATTATTACAGGGTCAGATAAAGCTTCGCCTACTCTAATTCTCTGAATTCTATTTTCTAGAAATACAGCCACCCATTCAATCACTCTTTTTTTTAGTCCAATTGCACTCATTTTTGCCAGTAGGAGGAATAAGATGAGAGGACCAGTTGGTCTGTTTCAAGCGGAAATTTCACGATAATTTTTTCTTCATCCGAGATATCCAGCATAGCCAATACGTCCTTTATTCGTTTCGATGATGGTTAGTTTCCTTCCAAGAGACTGTAAGGTCTGTATCTTGTTGATTGCGTGACAGGACCGTCCTCTTTTGAGGATAATGTTCTTCCTTCCACGGTTTTTACTCGCTGAATGATTGCCTTGTGCCTTGTCTTGACTGAGGGAAGGAAGTTCAGCTCCTGAAATCATTATCAGCCACTATCTCCCGAATACTGAATACTGGCCGCACTTAAGCGACTGCAGCTATCGAGCTTGGTACCTATCTGTGTCAGTGCGACGTAAAGCAACTAGCAAAATAAAAAAAAAATCGACTTTTAACACTTACTACCTTTTCCATATCAACTGATGAGCCTACTGCTATACTGAGGCGAAATGCTGGTAATTTCACTATTGAAGAAGCCTAAAGAGCTTTAATGTTTGTAACGTTCATAATCTTAACGATTCTAGTCCTATGCCTCATCAGTTATTCTCCCTACCCTGCGCACCTGATGTGTTGTGTCACAAATACACACCTGTCAGTGATTGGATTTGTGATATTATTCTGAAGCGAAAAATATAGTCTACGCGTCAATAATAAATATCAGTGTGACGGCTGACTAATGCACAATAATGGATGCAGTCCAAACTCCATTAAGGCAGAACTCAATGCCTTTGCTCGGCACCAAATCTTCTTCAGCTACTTCGTGCTGTTTAATTCTTTATCGATGTTTCGTATTCAAACTGGTTACTTCCGTCACAAGTCTGTAGTCTAAAATTGCAAATGGTTTATTGTTCCAAATGAAGCAGTCATTCATAATGGTTATTTACATTACAAGGGACGGAAATGTGATTTATCGTATAACTTGAGACGAATTTTGACAAATGATTACAATATGTTAGATTTCTTTATTTTTCTTCAAATAATATTAAGATGAACACAATATGAATAGTTTAGAGCCCATCATTCAAACATTCGACGCTATCCAGGAAAGAATCGATATCATTAAAAATCAGTTGATAGATGAATTAGCTCACCCACACGGCCATCCACTAGAAAAGGTTTCTGATGGCACTGTATATTTTTATGCCGGTAGAAGTAGAGTGCGTTATGTAACTACGGCAGGTCATGACAAATGCTTTCAAATCTAGGAGCCAGCATATAAAGCTATGATACAGGTAATTTTTCTAGCACTCGCATCGTTAACATATTGGCGTCTAGTGACAGAAATAGCAATAGGTATTGTGAGTTTATAGTTTTATACACTACAATGGATTACCACAAAATGTAAGGACAGAAAGACACTGAACTAAATGAGACATACAAATTTATGAAACTAGCATACTCATATTCTGATATTGTTCTAAGAAACTTATCACGTCACACATGGATATGCAGTCCATAAAAACATTTTTCGTTGTGTATATTTTCCTATGCCAATGTGTAAAGGAAAATGATAATAATGTTATTGGCTTTATGTCCCACTAACTACTTTTACGGTTTGTGGAGACGCTGAGCTGCCGGAATTTAGTCCCGTGGGACTTCTTTTACGTGCCAATAAATCTACCGACGAGGCTGGCGTATTTGAGCATCTTCAAATACCACCCGACTGAGACAGAGATGGATAGGAAGATCATTGTGTCATACGAGGCGTTGTTTTTTCGCCGACGAAATACAACAGTGGAACCAGAAACTGAATGCGGATAATTTCCAACTGCTGACAGTTACGCCCTGGAGGATGCAGTAGCTACAAGAATATACACAGAATTTCAGACGGCTCCGACAAAATTTGAGGATAGAGACCCCACATGGAGAGCAATATTATCCCGCCAAAAGCGAACAAAGAAGTTCCCCAAGATAATAGAAATTAAATAAACAAATACGCACAAGCCTTCTAGCTACACATCAGACGTTCAACCTGACGCACACTGCAATTTACTATGCAGCTGCAATAGCCGACAGGGCAGATGGTGGAAAAATAAGATCTCGTAACAAAATCCTTAATCTAGGACCCAAAAAACCATCATGGCAATACCGTCTGATATAATTAATAGCCGAACTCCGACAAGACACCTTGGCTGAATGGTCAGCGTAGTGCTCTTCGGTTCAGAGGGCTCCGGGTTCAATTCCCGGCCGGGTCGGAGATTTTAACTTTAAATGGTTCCCTTGGCTCGAGGATTGGGTGTTTGTACTGCCCCAACATCCGTGCAACTCACACACAACACTACCCTTCCCTACAATAACACGCAGTTTCCTATACATGGCAGATATCGCCCTCCTTCGTCGGAGAGTCTGCTTTACAAGCGCTACATCAGACTAGAAACAGACATACGAAATTATTATTATTATTATACTCCTGTAAGCAGAACCACTGATTTGATTATAATGAAAATTTAAAATCGTAGCTTACTTTTTAAGATACAGTGGTTAATATTCTGAAACAAAACATCTCTCACGATTACCAACGTTGTAAATGATGAATGTACAGAATTTCAGGCAGCTCTGACAAAATTTGAGGATAGAGACCCTACGCCGAGACCAATATTATCCTGCCAAACGCAAAGAAGTTCCCCAAGATAAATAGAAATATTAAATAAACAAATACGTACAAACCATCTAGCTACTCATCCAGCAACCGTCAGGACAGATGGTGGGAAAAGAAGGTCTTGCAATAAAATGCTTGATCCAGGACCCAAAGAACTATTATGGCAACTCCGCCTGAAGAAACCAACTTGCAACAAGTGTTACATTTATGAGCTAACTGAAGCAGAAGATATTCAAATTAGCCAAACAAAGAGGAGAACGCGCACACTGAAACTCAACGAAATAGTTTTGGTCTAGAGTGTCAAGTTTCCCTTCAATGTTGTCTTCCAAAAATGTCATAAACAAAGAAAAAATGCTATGTTATTACTCTTTTTAACATTATATGACCAGTAAAACTATTATTAATCAGATTAAGACACAACAACCGTTAAACATAATCTAATAACTCCAAATTGATTGGTGCAGTAGTTTTTGAGATAATGAACCTTATTCTTACGAAAAATTTAATGTTGCAGGAAATAGCTTTTTGTTACAATTGGCTTTACGTCGTACCGACACAAATAGGTATAATGGCGGCGATGGGACAGGAAAGGGCTAGGAGTGGGAAGGAAGTAGCCGTAGCCTTAATTAAGGTACAGACTCAGCATTTGCCTGGTATAAAAATGGGAAACCATCTTCAGGGCTGGGTTATAACCCACTACATCACGAATGCAAGCTCACAGCTGTGCACCCTTAACCGCATGGCCAACTCGCTCAGTACAGGAAATAGTCACCGAAAAATATCTGGGAAATTTTAAAAATTGTAACAACAAATTTGATATCTTTAGAGGTTTCCTGGAAAATTAGTTTGTAATTCAAATTAATGTCGGGTGACACCGACAATATGAAATGGAGATCCGTTATTTTTGATCGACCTTCATAAATCGACTACCCCAACCTGAGTCGGACCCATGAACTTCAGACCATGAGTCGGTCATTCTGCCACTGATTAGCACGTTCGATACTGACTCAGTCCGGAGGTATTAGAAAGTGCTCAAATACGTCAGCCTCGTGTCGGTAGATTTACTGGCACGTTAAAGAACTCCTGCGGCACAAACTTCGGCACCTCAGCGTCTCGTAAAACATTCTTCTTCTTATTATTATTACTGTTATTATTCTACCACTGATCCACCGACGCAACTATACTGTAAGTGCAACGAAGTACAACCATTCCCTTGCGTGACAAGATTTCATATCTCATCTGGTGACAAGAGCTCGACTGCTATGACATATTATGCAGATGTTGCTCTTCCCCTGTATTTGAGACAAGTGGCTAGTGCACCTCATCTAATGTGCTACTACGTGTTACGCGTGGCTGAGTGCTGACGCCCAGGGATTCCCCGCGGTTTATTTGGACGCTGCGGGAGGCTCCTAATCTCACTAGTTGCCGCTATAGCTGCCTCCATGTTTATTTCTGTCGCACGCATATGGAAGCCAACGAGTGTGTTTATGTGTGTGCGTAAGCGTTGGGGGAAAATGAGAGATGGGACCCACAAGAGTAGGATGAGGAGAAGATGTATGTACGTGTGTGGGTACAAAGCACAAAGGAGGGAAATAGGGCAAAACTTGTGTATCTCGATGAGCCGACACAGCCTTTTAACTGGAAGATGAAGGACTTGACTTGTAGCAACTGTATTTCACACTCATACACACGTGTGTGATTTTGGGGAATAACTGAGCTCCACATTCAGTATACATGGGCTGCATACTTACTTCTTAGTTGAAACCGAGTGGCACAGATGGTAGAAGCGCTGGCCTCCTCAGACAAAGTTGGTGGGTTCGATTCCGGCTCAGTCCGGTGATATTGCAAAATGCTTCAGTAGCAATGCTACCATCGTACCGTTACGTAAAAGAACTCCTTGGGGACAAACTTTCGGCAACTTGACGTCTCCGAAAACCGAAAAGATACATAAATAAAGAAATTAAACGAATACATTTATAATAATAATAATAATAATAATAATAATAATAATAATAATAATAATAATAATAATAATAATAATACATATATGGGCTATAAATTTAAAAACAGAACGCTGGCCTTCTGAGCTCAAATTGGCGGTTTTGATCGCGGATCAGACTGGTGGTATTTGAAGGTTCTCAAATACGCCAGGGAAACTCCTGCGGGAAAAATGTCCGGGAACTTGGCGTTTCTGAAAGCCGTGAAAGATCATAGTACGACGTAAAACAAATACAATTATTTTCATCTTCTGCCTGGACTTTTCTCTAATTTATTGCGATTGGCACTTCACGTGGATTAGGTACAGTTTTACGATCGGATGTCCTTCCCGATGCCAACCCTATGTGGAGTGATGTATTCAGTACTGCATATATATAGTACGTAGTGAGATGTGTCATAAGTTGTAAGCAAACGGAGAGAAGTGTATTAACACGGATGCAAACACACAATCTCCAAGCCAGAGGATATTTTTTTGCTAGGGGCTTTACGTCGCACCGAAACAGATAGGTTTTATGGCGACGATGGGATAGGAAAGGCCTAGGAGTTGGAAGGAAGCGACCGTGGCCTTAATTAAGGTACAGCCCCATCATTTGTCTGGTGTGAAAACGGGAAACCACGGAAAACAATCTTCAGGGCTACTGACAGTGGGATTCGAACCCACTATCTCCCGGATGCAAGCTCACAGCTGCGCGCTTCTAACCGCACGACCACCTCGCCCGATTTGCTAGTATTTAAAGTCGCGCTAAACTCAGATAGTTTTTCGTGAACGATGGGATAGGAATGGGCTAGGAGTGTGAAGGAACCGACTGTATCCTTGTACCACACCCTTATTTGCCAGGTGTGAAAATGAGAAAGCAAGGGCAGCCATCCTTAGAGTTGCTGATGGTGGGATTCGAACGCATCATCTCCGGAATACAAGCTAGTCGCTGCACGGCTCGTACTACGTAGCCTATTCACTCTGCTTGACTGAGAGGAATTAATGGACTACATTACATTATTAAAATCCGACGATTAGGCCGAGATTCGAATCTGGGGCTTTCTCAACCGGAGGCCAGAATGCTGACCATTCAGACAAGGAGGCGGACAGTCTTCTTCTTATTATTACGTGCATAGTCTACCACAAGGGCTGTCTATTTGAGAGCTGGCGTGGCGACCACGGGACTCATAATTAAGGTTGGCGTTGCTTCTTTTTACTTGTCCCATGTCCCTAAATTTCATTGTTCTCTCACGGCCTCTTTGAGTCAATTCTTGCTCTTCCGACTCGGACTACATCACACTCCCGCAATAATAGTGGCACAACTCAAGAGTCATTATTTTAGTTAAGAAATGCGCCATATACGGAGCCCACTCAGCCTCGCGTGGTCATCTGAGTAGAGGAGGTTCGATTCCCACCTCAGCAGTCCTCGAAGTGGTTTTCCGTGGTTTCGCACTTCTCCTCCAGACAAAAGCCGGGATGGTACCTAATTTAAGGCCACGGCCGCTTCCTTCCCTCTTCCTTGTCTATCCCTTCCAATCTTCCTATCTTCTCACACGGCCTCTGTTCAGCATAGCTGTTGAGGCCGCCTAGGCAAGGTACTGATCCTGCTTCTCAGTTGTATCACCCGACTCGAAATCTCACGCTCTAGGACATTGTTTTTGATGCAATAGAGTTGGGATCCCTTCCTGAGTCCGAGAGAAGAACCAACCCTGGAGGTTATACGGATTAAGAAGGAGAAACTCTGTTTTTTTTTTTTTTTTTTTTTTTTTTTTTTTTTTTTTTTTGCTAGAGGCTTTACGTCACACCGACACAGATAGGTCTTCTGGCGACGATGGTATAGGAATGGCGTAGGAGTTGGAAGGAAGCGGCTGTGTGCCTGGTGTGAAGATGGGAAACCACGGACAACCATCTTCAGGGCTGCCGACAGTGGGATTCGAACCTCCTATCTCCCGGATGTAAGAGAAACTCCGTGAAAATGTAATACTGTATATGCTAAATTTTATCTTGTAGAAATAATCTGATAAACTATTATCCTTGACATGATATGGTGTTTTAAACTTTTAAATTTTTCTCGAAAAAGCTCGGTTCACAGGGTTCCGGGTCCGATTCCCGGCCGGATCGGGGATTTTAATCGCGTATGATTAATTCTTCTGGCTCGGGGACTGGTTGTTTGAGTCTGTCCCAACACTGTCCTTTTCATATTAACACACCACACTACCAACCACCACAGAAGCTCGCAATAGTGATTACATCCCTCTATATAGGTTTGGCGTCAGGAAGGGCATCCGGCCGTAAAACAGGGCCAAATCCATATGTGCGACACAGTTCGCATCCGCGACTTTACAAGGCGTGGGAGAAGCGGTAGATTATTATTATTATTATTATTATTATTATTATTATTATTATTATTATTATTATTATTATTATTATTATTATTATTATTATTATTATTATTATTATTATTGAGCCTCCGTGGCTCAGGCGACAGCGCGCCAATCCTCTCACCGCTGGATACCGTGGTTCAAATTCCGATCACTCCATGTGAGGTTTGTGCTGAACAAAGCGGAGGCGGACAGGTTTTTCTCCGGGTGCGTCGATTTTCCCTGTGATCTTTCATTCCAGCAACACTCTCCATTAACATTTCATGTCATCTGTCAGTCATTTATCATTGCCCCAGAGGAGTGCGACAGGCTTCGGCAGCCGGCACATGGTGAGAAAATGGGAAACCACGGGAAACCATCTTCAGGACTGCCGACAGTGGGGTTAGAACCCACTATCTCCCGGATGCAAGCTCATAGCCGCGCGCCCCTAACCGCACGGGCAACTCGCCCGGTACACAAATGTTTGGAATGTGTCTTAAATAAGGCCATGCTTGATCCCTTTCCAGTCCTAAAGCCAGCGTCACCGAAAACTTGCATGTATTAGTGTTTCGACTGCTATAAATAATGCAACATTCGGTTCTTAAATCGTCCTATAAATTCTGAACTGCAACTACGTGATAAACGATTTCATAGCTCCCATTGTGCAACAGTGGTAGAGCTCGAGTCTCCTGATCCCAAGATCGTGGAACGTGGCAGAGGTAATCGAATTTTCGAATGGCGGAGGAAAGTCATACGACACTTCATATCGTGCGATGAAATGAAACGAAATGGCGCATGGCTTTTAGTGTCCGAGGACAAGTTCGGCTCGCCAGATGCAGGTCTTTTGATTTGACTCCCGTAGGCGACCTGCGCGTCCTGATGAGGATGAAATGATGATGAAGATGACCCAGTACCCGTGCCAGCGAAATTAACCAATTAAGGTTAAAATTCCCGACCCTGACGGGAATCGAACCCGGGACCCATATGACCAAACGCCAGGACGCTAACCATTTAGCCATGGAGCCGGGCGATGTTAGTGTGTAAAAGGTCTCTGGTCAAACATTTGGTGTTTACCCAACAAAATTTATTAAATCTATAGATCGTCCAATAGAGATCGGGTTTACTCTGCCATCTAGTAGAGAAACGGAACGTCGACATTGAAGCGCAAGCGGTTTAGATAGCGTCAGATCAAAATGCTTCCACAAGTTAGCTGAAATCATATATTATTATTATTATTATTAATAATAATAATATTTGCTATTTGCTTTACGTCGTACCGACACAGATAGGTCTTATGGCGACGTTGGGATAAGAAAGCCTGGTGTGAAAATGGGAAACTACGGAAAACCATCTTCAGGGCTGCCGACAGTGGGGTTCGAACCCACTATCTCCCGGATGAAACTCACAGATGCGCACCCCTAACCGCACGGCCAATTCGCCCCATCGTCAGAGAAGCGCAGGTTACCTATACGGCGTCTGCTCCAAAGACCTGCAGCAGGCCTCCTTGGAGGCCACACGCCATTAATATAATATATGATTATTTCTTGAAATTATGATTATAAATACAGTAGTTCACTTAAAAGGCATGTAATGACGAGTACAGAGAAAAGAAAAAATGATGAATGTCTGTTCAAAAGGCGCTATTTCCACCGTAAGAAATTTGTGGGAAAAGCGCAAGAAATGTACAATAAAATGTATATGGAACGTACCCATGATCGGGTTCAGTACAACTTTTAATGAATTATATTTTTCTTATGGCAATCAATAATATTCAACTGCTGTAATGCGTGTGGACGAAATACTGATTTATATTTTAAAAGTGGAAACAGTACGTTTTGAATAGACACTCCTCAATTGTATTGTGCCACTGAATAGGACATAAATTCCTAGTAATGTCTTTCATAATTGGAAGGGATCTGTATACTGCATTTATGGAAAATCCAGTCAAACCTTATTTATAACTTCCTGTCTCTGATCAAAGGAAAACGCTTTTAAGAAAACTTAATACAATAAGGTTCTGCGTAGCCATGCGGCAACGGACAGAGGGAACCTTTTAATATTCCTGAAGAGCCAGCTGAGGGGAGAGTCGCTGCTGTGTGAAGTGAGGTATAAAACAAGCCATTGTGCGCTATATACATCATCCGCTCTCCGATGCGATTATTGGTAATACATAATAAAAGAATCACTACACCACTCGGGGAGAAATACTGTGAAATATGTACTTAATTAATTTAAATTTACTAGCAAAAAACTGTATGTTTCACTATTAATTTTCTATATTAAGACCATCCGCCAATAGTGAGGCTCATTGGCTGAATAGCTAGCGCAGTGGCCTTCGGTTTAGAGGTTCGATTCCTGACATGGTCGGGGAGTTTAGCCACGTCTAGTTAATTGCTTAGGTTGCGGGCCTGGGTATTTGTATTTTCCCAACACACCAACTTCATAAACTCATCAGAACACGCTACCAACCACCGCAGAAACACTCAATGATGAATATATTCCTCCACATAGGGTTGGCGTCACGAAGGGTATCGGGGAGTAAAACTGAGCAAGTCCATATCTCATAACCATGACCCCACCGAAGTGTGGGAAAAGAGGCCGAAGAAGAAGAAAAAGAAAAGAATAACTTCGTATTACTCTTGGCAACTTACAAGCGAATGTCACCTATGACCTTGTAGTTTGCTTATTCGATACTTGAATTCAACATCGCAGGCCTGATCCCGCCCGAGGTTGGTGATTTTTGAAGACCGTACCGACTTATTTTGCACATTGCCATGTAAAAGAACCCTTTGTAATCTTATTAGTTTTGAATTTTATCAAGTAACGAGAAAGCTGGCTGCGTGGTACGGGTTACGTATCTGTCAACTTCCATTCGGGAGTTGGTAGGTTCGAAACCCCTTTTCGGCAGCCCTCAAGGTGATTCTGTAGATTTATATTTTCATATCGGGCGAATGTTGGGGCTTCCTTCCCACTACTAGTCCTGCCTCGTTGTCGGCATACTGTCTGAGTCAGAGCGACGTAAAACCTACAGGACTTCTTTATTTTTACGAAGTTGATTTGACTTTCTAATTCGTCTACTAATAGGTCTCACGATCACTATTGAGAGTAATCTTTCCTTAATTATAGAGATGAGACCTGCTAGCGAAAGCAGAATGTCTACATTTCGATGTCAATCGCCTGGGTGATGTCAACTGGAAAGACTTACAATCGACAGCCGAGTCATACTTTTTATTAATTTTTTTTTTGCCAGGGGCTTTACGTCGCGCCGACACAGATAGGTCTTATGGCGACGATGGGATAGGAAAGGCCTAGGAGTTGGAAGGAAGCGGCCGTGGCCTTAAGTAAGGTACATCCCCAGCATTTACCTGGTGTGAAAATGGGAAACCACGGAAAACCATTTTCAGGGCTGCCGATAGTGGGATTCGAACCTACTATCTCCCGGATGCAAGCTCACAGCCGCGCGCCTCTACGCGCACGGCCAACTCGCCCGGTTTTATTAAAATTATTATTATTATTATTATTATTGCGTGGGAAAAGTGGTTAGATTATTATTATTATTATTATTATTATTATTATTATTATTATTATTATTATTATTATTACTTCTTTCTTAATCTGTTTAACCTCCAGGGTTGGTTTTTCCTTCGGACTCAGCGAGGGATCCAACCTCTACCGCCTCAAGGCCAGTGTCCTGGATTGCGAGACTTTGGGTCAGGGGGGATACAACTGGAGTGGAAGACCAGTAGCTCGCCCAGGCGGCTTCACCTGCTATGCTGAACAGGGACCTTGTGGAGGGATGGGAAGATTGGAAGGGATAGGCAAGGAAGAGGGAAGGAAGCGACCGTGGCCTTAAGTTAGGTACCATCCCGGCATTTGGCTGGAGGAAAAGTGGGAAACCACGGAAAACCATATCGAGGATGTCTGAGGTGGGAATCGAACCTTTTCTACTCAGTTGACCTCCCTAGGCTGAGTGGACCCCGTTCCAGCTCTCGTACCACTTTTCAAATTTCGTGGCAGATCCTGGAAACGAACCCGGGCCTCCGGGGGGTGGCAGCTAATCACTCTAACCACTACACCATAGAGGTGGACATTATTATTATTATTATTATTATTATTATTATTATTATTATTATTATTATGGCATTAAAAGTACCAATTTTACAATAAAAGGCTAGAAATCAATAACGAAGGTGTCAGTTCCATTTCACTGTCTCTTATTATTCCTCATCATTTTTAACATTCTGTTCTTGAACTGCTAAATTCTTTTCTCCACACAAAGTTAAAAGCTCCTCCTTGGTGCACATCCCCATGAAACTGCTATTCATAATATAAAATGTTTTGCATATTTTGCATAACATCTATTCCCTATGGAAATTCTAAGTTCCCATAGAGGGAATTAGATTCTTTTCCACCAATAGAGCATATCAAAAATCAGATCAAAAATTAGATGGATGGCTTTTCCGGCGTTTGCTCTATTAACCAGCGTTTCGTCTTAGGTCTGACACTAGACTCTTCAGAGTGGGATGTGTCAGACCCTACCCACTGACGCTGGGGTGTATGCAGGTGAACGTCGTCCGTCGTCCATGAGGTCATTTCATTCCTCCCAAGGGGAGGCGGGCCATCAGCTGAACAAAGCAGCTCTTCGGCCAGAGGGTAAAGCAATAAATAGTAAAAATGACAGGTAGAAGGCATGTACCGTACACACCGAAAAGGGATGAATGTAAGTGAAGTGGCGCAGGGAGACCGTGACAACAAGTCGGGACCCAGGGAGGAGCCGCAAAGCACCCGATCGTGCGAACCCCCGCGAACACCAGAGGGAAGAGGGGCGAGAAATTTATTGACAGAGAAAAACTCAGGCGCGCATTACAGAAAAGTGAAAGTGTTACAGTGAGTTATACAAAAGTATAGAGAGCCACAAAAGAGCATTACAGAGAGTGAGGTGGGGCAGGGGGTGGGTACGATGGAACAGTAGTGAAAGGAGAACAAGGGGGGTAAGATTGGAGGAGAAGATAATAGAGTGTAGTAGTGATATTGGTGATGGAGGTGGCAAGTAAACGGAGAAGTTCAAAAAAGGAAAGAGGCGGCGGGCTGGAAAGTGGGTGCGGAACAGGAGGGTAAAGCGGGCGACGGGGGGTCGGGTGACGGTGGTGATCGTGAACGGGCGGAGGGGGAAGGGGGAGGGGAGCTCGTGGCACGGGGTGGGGAACGAGAAGGTTCCACACGATAAGTCCGCCGATGAAGATGGACGCCGCTGGTGATCAATCGTTGGACGTCTTCAGCGGTAGGAAGCTGAAGGCGAACCATGTACGTCGGCCCATGGATGTTGAAAATGCGGAAAACTCGCCGCGCCGGGACGCCTGCCTGATGGAGGTCGAGCAGGAGGTCGTGGTCAGTAATAGCTGGGTCAACGCCACGGAGAACACAGCTGAATGAAGACGGCGCTACTACGACGCCTCCTCCGTCTTCATTCAGCTGTGTTCTCCGTGGCGTTGACCCAGCTATTACTGACCACGACCTCCTGCTCGACCTCCATCAGGCAGGCGTCCCGGCGCGGCGAGTTTTCCGCATTTTCAACATCCATGGGCCGACGTACATGGTTCGCCTTCAGCTTCCTACCGCTGAAGACGTCCAACGCTTGATCACCAGCGGCGTCCATCTTCATCGGCGGACTTATCGTGTGGAACCTTCTCGTTCCCCACCCCGTGCCACGAGCTCTCCTCCCCCTTCCCCCTCCGCCCGTTCACGACCGCCACCGTCACCCGACCCCCCGTCGCCCGCTTTTTACCCTCCTGTTCCGCACCCACTTTCCAGCCCGCCGCCTCTTTCCTTTTTCGAACTTCTCCGTTTACTTGCCACCTCCATCACCAATATCACTACTACACTCTATTATCTTCTCCTCCAATCTTACCCCTCTTGTTCTCCTTTCACTACTGTTCCATCGTACCCACCCCCTGCCCCACCTCACTCTCTGTAATACTCTTTTGTGGCTCTCTGTACTTTTGTATAACTCATTGTAACACTTTCACTCTTCTGTAATGCGCGCCTGAGATTTTCTCTGTCAATAAATTTCTCGTCCCTCTTCCCTCTGGTGTTCGCGGGGGTTCGCTCGATCGGGTGCTTTGCGGCTCCTCCCTGGGTCCCGGCTTGTTGTCACGGTCTCCCTGCGCCACTTCACTTACATTCATCCCTTTTCGGTGTGTACGGTACATGCCTTCTACATGTCATTTTTACTATTTATGGCTTTACCCTCTGGCCGAAGAGCTGCTTTGTTCAGCTGATGGCCCGCCTCCCCTTTGGGAGGAATGAAATGACCTCATGGACGGACGACGACGTTCACCTGCATACACCCCAGCGTCAGTGGGTAGGGTCTGACACATCCCACTCTGAAGAGTCTAGTGTCAGACCTAAGACGAAACGCTGGTTAATAGAGCAAACGCCGGAAAAGCCATCCATCTAATTTTTGATCTGATCTATTCCCTATGCAAGAAGAAGTGATTATAGTCCCAAGACCTCTAACAATATTTCAAAAATCCCACAGCATTCGAACCAATGCCGCCTTGTTGAAAAGCCCATTACGATGTCATTCGACTAACACACCCTCTATCACTTACTAGAAAAAAATGTGAAGTCAAGTATGAGCTAAGTTTAGACTCCTCGTGCGTTATTCTTAAGCAGTGATTTCTTTTTTTCTTTTTTGCTAGTGGTTTAACGTCACGTTAACTCAAATAGGTTTTAGGATGGTGAGATTCGAACCTACAATCTCCCAACTGCAAGCTTGCAGCTACGCAACGGTGGTGGTGGTGGTGGTGGTGGTGGTGGTGTCGTGCTTCTTAGCACTGTAAATAGTGGTTTCGTTCACGGATGTACAACTTATGGAAGTTGAATAATCAAGTTGCATATGTTTATTGTATTGTCATAGCTTTCAAGGCAACTTGACTTTCAAACGGAAGAAGTATAGCGACTAGATTGTAAATCAACTTACATTGGAATTAATTTGCATTAGCTTCTAGAATTCAAGGAGAACATTTTCTATCAAACCTTACATTTTTCTGAAGTTATAATGATTAGTAGTACTTTGTCAGTGTTCTTTTTTGTATAAAGAAATGCAGTCCAACACAGATCCTTGTGTCACCCTATTTAATCGTGTTAAGGGTATAAGTCCAGGATTCGCTGCTGTTCGTGCGTCTATATGGCGTCATGTGTGATGTGTTTAGACAGTTGAGGTACAAAATCTGTAATCGGTCTCTTTGGCTGAATTGTCAGCGTACCGCCCTTCGGTTCGGAGGGTCCCAGGTTCGATTCCCGGTCCGGTCGAATATTTAGCCACGTCTGGTTAATTAATCTGGTCCGGGATTCGATGCGACGGCACGTTGATGCTAGTATCAATGCTAATGAAGGATATTTTAAACATTTCATGTAAAAAAACGAGTGTTATATGGTATGCTGGTACGTTTTGTTCCTGTGTGTTTCCCATTATTAAGCTATTATATGGAGTCGCAAAAAATGCGTTCTAACATGGAAATAAAGCGGTTATGGACCTACGCGTGAGGAATGCGTGCTGAAAGTTTGGTCGTACCTGATTGATACACCCTGCATGGTTATATCAAAGGAGACTTACAGACCCAGTTAAATCGACATAAACGAGTCCTGATGTTGAAGAAGAATGGACCAAATTCAAACCATTTATAACAGAGAGTCTTGGTAAGGAAAAAAACCAGTGGCAAGGAAAGAAAGTTTTAAGAGTTTGGAATGATCATATTGAAAAAGTAACTACAGACAAGAGAGAAGATTAAAGAAATATTTAGCTAACAAAAAATGAGAAGAGAAGTTAGGCTACCATAAAAAGGGGGCCATAGCAAAAAGAAAAAAGATGTTCGGAAAAATCATAGAGAAAGTTAGTAAAACATTTTCTCCTCCTTCAAAACAGACATAACGATATCTCGGACCTAAACTGACAAAATTTTAAAGAATTTGAACCAAGAAATAAAAGACAACCTAAAAATAAATGTTTTTCTTTAAATCTTGGCTTTCGCTCTTGTGACCATGCAGCCACCATACACATGTACATGAATAAGACAATGAATGGGATACATAAGAAAAGCATATGATAAACAAATAAAACAGTCAAGACTGAAAGAGGAAACACTTAGAAACATATTAAATAAACATTCAACAACACCGGGCGAGTTGTCCGTGCAGTTAGAGGAGCGCAGCTGTGAGCTTGCATTCGGGAGATAGTGGGTTCGAGCCCCACTGTTGGCAGCCCTGAAGATGGTTTTCCGTGGTTTCCCATTTTCACACCAGGCAAATGCTCAGGCTGAACCTTAATTAAGGCCACTACCACTTCCTTCCCATTCCTAAGCCTTATCTATCCCATCGTCGCCATAAGACCTATCTGTGTCAGTCCGACGTAAAGCAAATGGCCAAAAAAAAAAAAAAAAAAAAATTCAACACTTTCTGATGGTACCAGAAACGTTCATATGGTAAAATCTGTTTCACGGAGATAAAGAACTAGAACTAAATACACTTCACGCTTAAAAGGGAATAGTAGCACTGTAACACTGATAGGGAGGGTGAGTCGAAGTTCGTGTAGCCATTCATACAGGCGGTTTTGAGCAACTTGATGGTGTTTACAACAAGCCAATATTATGTGGTTCAGATCTGTAACACTTGACGGATCACAATAACACATGGGAGAGTTCAACACACTGATTCTATGTCCAAGTTTCAGTGAGAGCGGCGATTTGAATTTCATGAGCATATAGTTCGTGTTGTAAAGATTCCCGATTCGCATTAACAGTTCGGGCATTCCACTGCAATACCTTACAGTGCACTGGAGTTGTTAAAAATGCTGGTAATTATTTGACGTATAGAAGCCGGATGTAAGGCCTGTGACGTAGGAGACTGCAGTTGGGTGTTAATGACCACAATAATGTTAAAGATTTGTTGGATTAGTTGTTCAGATGATCGCTCTATGGGTGGGTTTATGCGATGTTGTTGAAGAGGCTACGGATTACATTGTATGGGAGTTACAGGTAAATGTTGAGGGTTATAAGTACCTTCAGAAATAGAGGGACAGTTCGGTTGGCGAACGACAGCAGGAGGCTGTCTGACAGGGCAATTTGGAGGGTAAGATGGAGTAGGAAGAGATATGTTAATGGGTTTTTGACTCAACAGTCCCTCTAAACTAGAAGCGTTCACCGGTACTTGAACTGGGATTCTACGATCAGAAACATTTGTTCCCTGAGTTGGGGTGACTGCCCTTTCATTTCGTATTTGAGGGGTTACAGTTGGGAGAGGAGGAAATCCTCCCTGCTGTGCCAGTTGCGAGCAGGGCTGGAAGCAATTGTTGCATGCGGCTTATTATTATACACGATAAGAGCAGCTTGCTGGGTGATATTGTTCAATGCCATCAGTCGTTTCACTTCAGCCTATTTCTTGTGCTCTGGACATCCTTTGTCTGTAGATAGGTGTGCACTCTGACAGTAAATACAGCACGGGTTGACTGATGCCGAACGTGCAGTAACATCGTGAAGTCCTGTACAGCGGCTGCAGCGCTGAACACTGCGGCATTGAAAATTATAATGGTTGTAACGTAAACAACGGTGACATTGGACAACAGATAGCACATACGGGAGAACAGCACAGCTCGTTCCGTGGATGTAAACAGCTTCAGGCGGGCGCTGCGAGCGAAATGTAACTAGGCAGACTGGAATTAGCCTGGTTTCAAAAGATGAGGTTTGTTTTGTAAATCGCTTTACGCGTGTTACCGTAAATTCACTGTAAATCTCACGAGTTTCTCTTTGCTGAGAGAAATATCAACATATTTTTATGAGACCTTGCGCCTATGAGTGGTATGGTGAGGTATGTACACTTCTAGATTATTTTGCTTGAAGTAGGAAGATTCTACTAAATTATTCGCCACTGAGCCGGATACTGTTTCGATGCGTAGTCTGTTTTTCCCTACAGAGCTAATATTTACAATGTCCGGTTTGCGTACTATAGCCTCATTAAATATCATTTTTCCGAGTGTCATAGGGTGTAAATTACCAATTGTGCGGCCCACTCCTTCTATGTCTGTCTGTTAGGTCATCAGCCCAGAGGCTGGTTGGATTCTCAAATAGCATCACCAAAGGCTATGCAGTTATAGGGAAACCACAAAAACCAATGGCAGTACCAAAATGAGGTGTACTAGGCAAGATGAGGAGTGAGGTAGTTTGCCATTGCTTTCCTCACTGGGCCAGACAGTGCTATTGTAGCACAACTAACCCTATGAGCAACACCTTTCATGACACTCAGACACGCTGGTTGTGCCCTGTATGTCATTAATCAGCACCACCCATACCCCAGCAGCTTCTATATTGTCACAGCCATGGATGAGACTGGGACTTCAGTGGAAGCTACACTTTACTCTGGCCTGTGCCAAGAGATGGATGCAAAAGTACTGTATCCATCAAGAAATGACAGCAAGCAGACTCCTTTTATATAAACATAAAAACGTCCGTTATCTGATTTATTATATCGGTTATCGTGGGGGTGACGGTTTTTAGGTTGTCGAAGAATTGACGAGCGAGGTTGCTGCGTTAGGAGTGTTCATTGCCATGAGAAGAACAGCGGGATATATTCGATGGGATGATAAAGGAAATGAAATAGTACTGAAGAAACTCAATGTTTAATGAGCAGTGTAATATATACATGGCTATCAAGGAAGGTGAAAAAATCACGTTCGAAGAAAGTTTACAGGAAGATTTCCCAGAGATCCATCATCAATCTTCGGTCATCGTCAATATAACGTTAGCGAGAGAGTGTTTTATCGAATAATAACACGCTACTAGTCTAATACATGACTGGATGATGATGATGATGGTGATGATGATGAAGATATGCAAAAAAGAAACACAATTTTATTTACAAAGTATTCCGTCGAAAGAACTGGAAATTCCGCTGCCTTCCAATAAGAGAGTTTTTGTGGTAAAGTCTGAAGATTTAAACCAAAGGGAATTTGAGGAATTTTACTCTGTAGCCACATAGATGATGTTATCGGTGGTGTTGGTGGTGGATTTTGCAGTACTGATTGTACCGGGAGGTACACTTCTACGCCGCACATTTAAATCCTGCGCCTTAAAGAACTCCTCTACAGGAGAAACAGTGAACTTGAAACTGGACCAACTTATAAATTTTCTCTGAAGATGGCACCACTAAAATTTTGTTATTGTGAAGTTTCCAGTAGTGTGTGAATTTCAACTTGTTTTGTTTTCCATTTATCAAGAAGTTTGGACATTCTGTCATAGATGTCACCCCCAAAAAACTGATCATGCACCCTGGTGCGAAGTGAAAGAACTTTTTGAAGACATTTTGTATTCATAAGTTTTTTCTTACTAAATTTTGTTCATTCACCTTTAGGTTGGCAATATTTATATTTTCTTTCCGCCAGTTTTGAATTTAGCCAATCAAGTATTTCTGGAATTAATTTTCAACCAATCCCGTATTTCTTCTTCGATTTTGAGTGTAACCTTTTGATTCACCAATAAAATTGTGAGGGTGTGGCTGTTTTATTCGTGAAAGGTCTCGAACTTCCCCCAGGGTTTATAAACTGCAGATTTTCTCGTCTCCTGGACGTTTGATCTTCGTGTGTGTGTAAAGCAGGCGGCGGGAGGTGCCTCTTTCATCAGGAAGCAGTTCTTCAGTAAGGTAATGCCCAGTTAACATCTTTATTTCCCTGCCCAGCAGTTTAACCTTAGGGGAAAGTCCGAAACCTTAAATATGTAACTAACTTCTCTAAAATGTAAATCTCCTGTCGGCTTATGTAAAATTTCATAAATCTTTAACTGTAAACCGGGAATAGAGAGTGACATACCCTCTCGAGCTCCCCTTCATCTTGGTTTGAGGGTGGTGTTACAGTCTGTGCATCTTCCCGACCTATACTCCTGTTTTTCATGGTTTCGGAAAGCTAAGTTCTTCACCATCTTAGACCTCAATCAGGCGTATAACCAGATCCCTCTAGCTGAGGAATCAAAATATCTCACAGCTTTTGCCACGGATTGGAACTTGTATGATCACAACCACGTGCCTTTCGGATCCCCACGGGGGCAGCCGTGCTGACTAGACTGCTAGATAGGGTCTTCTCTGACATCAAGTTTGAATACTTATACCATTATCTTGATGATGTCGTCGTATTCTCGGAGACCTTCGAAGAACACCTTGATCATCTAAAAGAGGTCCTTAATCGCTTTCGTAAGGCAGGGTTAACTGCGAAGTTATCTAAGCTAGCTTTTGCTAAACCTTCCATGTCATTCCTAGGGCATATTGTGTCGCCCGATAGTGTTTCTATTGATCACTTTAGAACAAGGGCCATCCGGGATTTCAAACCTCCTAAGGACATCAAAGGTATTGCCAGATTCATAGGCATGGTGCATTTCTTCAGGAAATTTATTCCTAACTTCGCTAACCGAGCGGCGTCCTTGAACTTACTTCGTAGGAAAGGCGTCAAATTTTAGTGGGGGCCTTCTCAACAAGCCGCTTTCGAAGACCTGAAATGAGCTCTTTGTAATGCCCCTGTCCTTGCTATGCCTGATTTCTAGAAGAAATTCATCGTTCAAACCGACGCCTTGTCGTCGGCAGTGGCTGCTGTGCTTCTTCAAGAAACTGAGCTCGGAAGGAGGCGACCCATTGCCTATGCTTCTAGGACATTATCGGCTCAAGAAGCCAAGTACTCCATCTATGAACTTGAGGGTTTGGCAGTTTTATTTGCACTAGAGAAGTTCCGCCTCTATCTGGAACATGTCAAGTTTAACTTGGAAACAGATAACCAAGCCTTAAGTTGGGTCTTAGCCAGGCCGCTTCTCACTAGTCGCATAGCCCGATGGGCCATCAGGATTTCTGCCTTCCAGTTTGATGTTAGGCATATAAGAGGATCTGAAAATGTTGTGGCGGACGGATTAAGCCGTATGTTTGCTAATGATGTAGAGACTTCCGAATTGGAAGACAGGTCTTCTCTTCCCACGCCCATACCTTCGGGCACTAATGTTATTCTAACTGATGCCCCCATGTTCTTTAGGGATATTGAAAAATATCAACGTGAAAATCCAATGCTGGCTCCTATTATGGAAACCCTTTCTTCTTGGGAACATGTCGTCCCTTATGTGTTGAGGAATGAGGTTTTATGTTGCCCGTCGAGGCATGATCAAAAGATGAATGTTGTGGTTCCAGCTGTTCTTGTACCTATGATCTTCAAGTACTACCAGGAGACGCCATTAGGTGGGGGGGGGGCATTTAGGCATCTTCAAAACTCGAGAAAAGATCCGAGAGATGTTTATCTGGAAAGGTATGGACGGTGAAATTCGAGAATTAGTGAAAGCTTGTAAACCTTGTTGGCTTAGTAAGCTAGGTCTACTATATTCTCATCAAGCGTCGCGCCCCATGGAACGCCTCTATATCGACTACGTAGGACCCTTCCCCCAATCAAAGGGGAATGCCAACTAATTCATTCTCGTACGTGTAGATGGTTTCACTAGATTTTGCTGGTTATTTCCGACTAAGCTGGCTACCGCTCAGTCCACCATCTCTTGTTTAAATACCATCTTTGCTTCTTTTGGTCCGTGTCAATACATAGTTTCTGATAATACTAAGGCATTTACATCCAACCTCTTCAATAAGTTCTGTTTTGATCCGTCCATCTCTCATGTAACTACTTCCTCAACCATCTCTGGCTGAGCGGGTCAATCGTAATCTGAGATCGGCGCTCGTTGCATTTCATCATGATGATCATTCCAGGTGGAATACTACATCCCTGCATTGGTTGGCCTTCGCTTTGAATTCGGCGGTTCATGAATCTCGTAGGTTCACTCCAGCTTCTTTGTTGTTTAAATTTGTGCCCAACCCGCCGCTCTCTAACCTTTGGTCACTCAATGATATTCTACCAGAGGCAATAGATCCCAATAATATTAGAGATCTATGGAAGAAGGCAAAGGCCAATCTTAAAGCTTCTCACGAAAAGGTCAGGGAAAGATATGACCGTAGACGGAGACCCACCAATTTAAATGTAGGAGATCAAGTCATGGTTAAAAACTTCGTTCCCGCGGGCAAGCTAGTCCCCAGATTTCATGGGCCGTGCATCATTTTAAATTTCCTGACCCCTGTTACCTTATTAGTAAGCAATCCAGCCACAGAGAGGATCTTTAGAGTCCACATCTCACAAATAAAGCCTGTGTAACGTCATTGTTAACTTAGTTATCAACATTTTAGCAGGAGCTTGAAGGTTATGTTTTTCTTTACATCTAAGGCCTTTTGCCCTTTGGTTGTATTGTGTTATCTATATGTATACTGGATGTACGATCTTCCCCTCTGGTTTTCCTGCTGTCAATTCCGTAGTGGCCATTACCAAGCCCCCGCTTCCTGCATATCCACATCTATGGCAAGAAAAGCCTTCCGCGCCGCCCGGTCCTCAGCATCACCAATTAAGATCGTACCCTCTAAATCTCAAGTCACCAACACCACTTTCCTGTCGCAGAGATCTTACTGTTTCAGTGTCCCCGCAGCCGTTCGTCGCTGTACTACCACTGAGGTGGAGTACGGGCCCACTCCACTCCCGTGATGTCTACCTGTGTACGGCGCGCCGGAGTCCTCCTCCCAGCAAAGGTTGATGTGCGGCGCCCCTACCGCCAACTCATCAGGGGACTTTAAATACGCTTCTGATATTCGGCGTCCTCCACCTCGACTACCCCTCTCATAGTAGCGGGAGAGGTGTATCTGAGGGTACTTGAGGGGTCCGGGCGACCTCAACTGGATATCGGCAGCGGCGGCCGTACTTGCCGTCAAAAATATTCACATGTATTCCACATTCCACATTCTAAGGCAACAAAGACTCTCTAAAGCTGGAGTTAAACTACCTTCCACCCGTCTACTTCAAAAAAACTTAGATTTTTTCTTTCAAGTTAAATAATAATATTTTTTCAAAATTCTTCTGTGTCACCCCTTGGAAGGACATTTGGGGGGGGGGGGAGGTCTGTACCGGGAGATACACCTCTACGCCGCACATTTAAATCCTGCGCCTTAAAGAACTCCTCTACAGGAGAAACTGAACTTGAAACTGGACCAACTTATAAATTTTCTCTGAAGATGGCGCCACTAAAATTTTGTTATTGTGAAGTTTCCAGTAGTGTGTGAATTTCAACTTCTTTTGTTTTCCATTTATGAAGAAGTTTGGACATTCTCTCATAGATGTCACCCCAAAATACTGATCATGCACCCTGGTGCGAAGTGAAAGAACTTTTTGAAGAAATTTTGTAGTCATAAGTTTTTTCTTACTAAATTTTGTTAATTCATCTTTAGGTTGGCAATATTTATCTTTTCTTTCCGCCAGTTTTGAATTGAGCCAATCAAGTATTTCTGGAATCAATTTTCAACCAATCCCGTATTTCTTCGTCGATTTTAAGTGTAACCTTTATATTCACCAATAAAATTGTGAGGGTGTGGCTGTTTTATTCGTGAAAGGTCTCGAACTTTCCCCAAGAGTTTATAAACTGCAGATTTTCTCGTCTCCTGGACATTTGATCGTCGTGTGTGTGTCAAGCAGGGGGCGGGAGGCGCCTCTTTCATCAGGCAGCAGTTCTTCAGTAAGGTAATGCCCAGTTAACATCTTTATTTCTCTGCCCCGCAGTTTAACCTGAGGGAAAGGTCCGAAACCTTAAATATGTAACTAACTTCTCTAAAATGTAAATCTCCTGTCGGCTCATGTAAAATTTCATAAATCTCTAACTGTAAACCGGGGATAGAGAGTGATATACCCTTTCGAGCTCCCCTTCATCTTGGTTTGAGGTACTACATTTGTTTCTGGAATGCATTGAAGTTATCTCCATTCGCGCTACCTCAGTAGTTTGGGATTAGCCCCTGTTTCGTTGGCCAAGTGCCCTGTAGGTTTTAAAATTTTTTCTTTTGGGAGCTCAATCTTTGACTCCATTCCAGTTGTACTCGGGCCGTTTATTGAACCTGTTTTTTTTCACTAAGGCCCCGTAGGTTGGGTACTAGGTACCTCTGTATAATAAGATGGCTATTTGTAATAATAGTGCCGTGTAAGGCCAGTGATTATTAGATTTTCATATTGTGTTGCCTGGAATAGGCTTGAGAACTGAGAGCGCGTGAGCTTTTTTCAAGTGTTGTAAAATTGCCTCTGGGAGGCCTGATATTGCAATTTTGGGAGCAAGTGCTCCAGGTATTAGGGGATTTCTGCCCTTTGGGTAAATGTATATTCTTTGTAAAATCGAGCTGAGAACCCAGAAATTGTAAAACTAGGGGCTTGTAGCCCAAGTATGTTCAAGTTCGGAAATCTTGGATCCTTCTAAGTCTTGTTTCTACTTTGCTATGTCATTGTTATTTCACTAAGTTAAGAGTTGTTGAAGTTTTGTTATTTTTCGATAAATATAACCTTGTTTAAAATTTAAAATTAACTTTGACTTTGTAGTTAGACCCATTCATCCCGGCACCTTCTTTCACCTCTGCTGGTCCACGGGTAGCCCCGTAACACTGATACTGATCACTGAAGTCGGAGGAGTCGGGAATTGGAAGGAAATCAATGGACCAACTTAAGTCTATCTAAGTTGTAAATGTGCTTAATCAGTATGATACGACGGTGAAAACGGAACCATGAAACCTAGAAGCAGAATAAAGCATCGCTGGTGTTTCAAAACATGACAGCAGAAGAAATGAATTAAGTGAAAGCGTACAGTCTTGCAATGACAATTTATCGAAATAACAATCAATGGAGGTCCGCCTCTGTGGTGTAGTGGTTAGCGTGATTAGCTGCCACCCCCGGAGGCCCGGGTTCGATTCCCGGCTCTGCCACGAAATTTGAAAAGTGGTACGAGGGCTGGAACGGGGTTCACTCAGCCTCGGGAGGTCAACTGAGTAGAGATGGGTTCGATTCCCACCTCAGCCATCCTGAAAGTGGTTTTCCGTGGTTTCCCACTTCTCCTCCAGGCGAATGCCGGGATGGTACCTAACTTAAGGCCACGGCCGCTTCCTTCCCTCTTCCTTGCCTATCCCTTCCAATCTTCCCATCCCTCCACAAGGCCCCTGTTCAGCATAGCAGGTGAGGCCGCCTGGGCGAGGTACTGGTCATACTCCCCAGTTGTATCCCCCGACCAAGAGTCTGAAGCTCCAGGACACCGCCCTCGAGGCGGTAGAGGTGGGATCCCTCGCTAAGTCCGAGGGAAGAACCGAACCTGGAGGGTAAACAGATGATGATGATGATGACAATCAATGGAGGAGTGACAGAATCCCAAAATTCACGACATATTGCAGACCTACAGTAAAGAAAGGAGAAAAGAGTAAACCACGCTCAGATAAGGAAAGATGATAAGAATAAAAACCGAAGAGTTACATCACACCTAAAGTCTGCATTAGAAGAAACCAGTAACTGCGTAGTAGAATCATAATAGTTCCTGACATCCGCAGTCGCAGATGTATCAGTGTGACACCTAATCTTTCTCTTATTTGACTCAGGTAGCACTTGAAGGTTCACTCCATTGTCTTCTTAAGATCCAGCGTGCATGTTAATAGAACTATTAAGAAAGTTCCGTTGTAGCTAACGGTGCCTATATTGTGTGTGTTTCATCACGCAGAGATTTTGTTCTTTCCTTAATGAATAGTGATGATATGTAACGCAGATCATGCAAGAACCAGTCACTGCCTGCTCAGATATATTAAGTGGTGACGGTAGGTTTTGTTAAGGTTAACACTGGTGTATCATAAGCAAGAGGGGAAGAAGAAACGTCGGTCCCTTGATGAATGAGGTTATATGGTAAAAAGAGCGAAAGGACAACGGAAGGCGAGAACATTAAATAGCCTTGAAAATAAGAAGTGGATAAATGTTAAGTAAAATTTTACAGAAACCCTATATCTCACGAAATAAATAAGCCGGGAATTTATGTAGCGTTGTACATTTGGTTAGCCGGCCCCACGGTGTAGGCGTAGCGTGCCTGCCTCTTACCCAGAGGCCCCGGCTTCGATTCCAGGCCAGATCAGAGATTTTTCAGGGATTTTTACCTGGATCTGAGGGCTGATTCGAGGTTCACTCAGCCTACGTTATTGCAATTGAGGAGCTATCTGACGGTGAGATAGCAGCCCGGTCTAGGAAAAATGAAGTGGCGTATGGCTTTTTTCTTTGCTTTACGTCGCATCGACACAGATAGGTCTTATGGCGACGATGGGATACGAAAGGCCTGGGAACTGGAAGGAAGCGGCCGTGGCCTTAATTAAGGTACAACCCCGGCATTTGCCTGGTGTGAAAATGGGAAACCACGGAAAACCATCTTCAGGGCTGCCGACAGTGGGGCTCGAACCTACTATCTCCCGGATGCAAGCTCACAGCTGCGCGCCTCTACGCGCACGGCCAACTCGCCCGGTTGTTGAGAGGAGTTAGGACCAGAGATATAAAAGAGAAGACAAGCCTATCTCAAATACTTGGAAGCAATGACACATTTAGCTGTGGGATTTTGGTCGCGAAACTAATCTCTGACAAGTTGTGAGTCTCTGCGGAGAGATTTCAAAAGTGTCATTTGTGTTCCAAAGCATTTGGGGTTTGGTTTTGGTTTGTCTATTTGTTTATTATGCCACTCTCATGAACGTACTTGTCCGACTCGTTGGCTGAATGGCCAGCGTACTGGCCTTCGGTTCAGAGGGTCCCGGATTCGATTCCTGGCCGGGTCGGGGATTTTAACCTTAATTGGGTAATTCCAATGGCCCGGGGGCTGGGTGTTTGTGCTGTCCCCAACATTCTTGCAACTCACACATAACACTATCCTCCACCACAATAACACGCAGTTACCTACACGTGGCAGATGCCGCCCACACTCATCGCAGGGTCTGCCTTACAAGGGCTGCACTCGGCTAGAAATAGCCACACGAAATTATTATATTATTAGGAATTTACTCATTATTCCGTAAAAGATATTACGAAACGAATGCAAAAATAGTGAGTATAATTGAAAGTATTATATTATAATGTGCGTGAAAATATCATGACTAGGAATAGAATACTGTATACACTTCTAGTCGAAGTTGAAGCGTGAAGAGTGGCCAAAAGTCACGTGAAGGGGTGTTCCATTAGAAAATGTGACGTGTATGACCCCTGAGCGTTGCCAACACCTTCATTCTTCGAAGTGTTGGATTCTTCCATTTTCCCTCTGATTAGTGTTATTATAACAATAATCACTAACCTCCAATGCGTTTTGACAGTTAATAAAAGGGTATATTCCTATGAAAAGGTTCACAGTCTTTTATACTGACGATTTCGTTTTATGTTTATTACTTGATGAATGAACACATGAAAGCGGTGTGGTAACTGTCGAAATACATTTTTCGTGAAAATTCTCTTATCTTGGTAGTATGATACCAGAGGATAATAGATGCTTTCTGGAAGTAAAGAGAAGAATAGCACTGGCAAAACAGGCATTTGTGACTAAGAAAAACATTTTAACCTGCACACAAATGAATATCCTCCTGAAAGGTATAGCTCATAGGGTTAGTCGTGCTACAATAGCACTGTTTGGTCCAGTGAGGAAAACAATGGCAAACTGCCGCACTCCTCATCTTGCCCAGTACGCCTCATTTTGGTGCTGCCATTGGTTTTTTGTGATTTTTCTATAACTGCATAGCCTTTGGGGGTATTATTTGAGGATCCAACCAGCCTCTGGGCTGATGACCTAACAGAGAGACATGTATGTGGGGTATCGCGTTAAACGTTAGAAATTGCGAGATATACGTATTTGGTTCATAGCGAGGCTAAGAAGATAAGACCTTTTGTTAACACTATGTGAATCTCTGGTTCTGGATATCAAAACACGAAACAAGCTGAATAACAAAAATGATAATAATGTTATTTGTTTTACGACCCACTAACGATAATGATGAGTGACAACGAGCTTTGTGAAGCATGCCATAACGTCTTCAAGGTTTTATAGTCAGAACTTTTACGGCTGAACTCAGTACAACAAATGTACTATGTAACATTCGTACGTTATTACTGTCCTGATACACGTTATTTTATTGTGCCTGTCTTCATGCTAGGTGTATAAACATCAATTAATTGTCACTTATAATATATTGGCAATAAATCAAGCAAGTAATGCAAATATTACTTTTCCTACCAATAAATATCTGCTGCAGTTGGGACAAAGCTGCTTCCTACGGTTCAGGAAGAAAGACTCACATGCAAGGTTACTGCAGCAATAAAATACTTACTTTAATGCCGAAAGGAGGTCAACAACACTTCTTTTATTTCGTAATAGACCGAGCTCGATAGCTGCAGTCGCTTAAATGCGGCCAGTATCCAGTATTCGGGAGATAGTAGGTTCGACCCCACTATCGGCAGCCCTGAAAATGGTTTTCCGTGATTTCCCATTTTCACACCTGTCCCATCGTCGCCATAAGACCTATCTGTGTCGGTGCGACGTAAAGCAACTAGCAAAAAAAAAAAAAAAGTTCGTAATAGAATGTGTACTAAATGTTCATCTCAAGAAGAAATTAGAGAAACTTTGTCATATGGTCCATTCACTAATAATAATGGCGTGTGGCCTCCGAAGAGGCCTGGTGCAGGTCTTCCGAGTCGACGCCTTATAGGCGACCTGCGCGTCCGTGAGGATGGGACCCTACCTAATATGATATCTAGTGCTGAACACGGCACATACACCCGGCCCCCGATCCGCCGAATTAACCAATGTAGGATAAAATCCCAGACCTGGCTGGGATCAGGGCAATCATTTCTCTATGGAGACGGACAAAGGATTAATTATGCGATTATATGTCAACACAATCCCTAACTTTTAAGTGGGTATAGTTACAGAGTAGAAGAATACAGGCACGATTTACTGAGAGCCATAAGTTGAAATAAATTATATTCAATTCGTTATCAATAGCAGAAACCAATTGACGTCGGCTGAATATTTTATCTATTTAGCATATCTTATATCAACCTCGGGAAGCTCTACTCCTTAATATACGGAAGACCGAGCTCGATAGCTGCAGTCGCTTAAGTGCGGCCAGTATCCGGTATTCGGGAGATAGTAGGTTCGAACCCCACTGTCGGCAGCCCTGAAGATGGTTTTCCGTGGTTTCCCATTTTCACACCAGACAAATGGGGGTGTCCCTTAATTAAGGCCACGGCCGCTTCCTTCCAACTTCTAGGCCTTTCCTATCCCATCGTCCTCGTCACCGTAAGACCTATCTGTGTCGGTGTGACGTAAAGCAACTAGCAAAGGAAAAAATAAAGAAAAATATATATGTATATACGGAAGAAAGCCAAAAGGCCACAGCCACTTCCTTCCTTTTCTGGCCCATCATCGCCGAAACCTAATCTGAGTAGAAGAGATGTTAAGTCGCTAGGAAAACAAGAACTGTTGTAACTTATTACAGCAAGCAAGCAAGCAAGCAATGATGAGAATACCATCACCAAACAAAACTTTGGCGACTCAACGTCCTTGTTTTCCCCATGTGCATTGGATATAGAATTCATCAACGGAATCTCCTGCGTGTCGTAACAGGTGATGGAAAAGGGAACTTTCCAGAGGCTCTCTATTGGGATCATAGTTTGGCAACCACGAGTCTCTTAGCTGGGTGTGACATTGCTTCCACTTACTTGTGACTTGACTTTCGTCTTTCTATCCGAGCTCCCTTGGGCACCTCTTGTTCTCTTCCAGTCCCAGCGGTATTAAGTTTGTGAGGCTTAGGAAGTCTTTCATTTTCACTTCATTCGTGGCCTTTCCCTTTTCTTTTACCGATACCCTCATTCTTTGTAGGAACAGCTATTTTCTCCGATTTGGGTTAAGAGAGGTTCGTTATCTAGTTATAGGCCTACTTCTTCTTAAAACAATAATCACGACCACCCTTCAATTTCTTAGTCTTACCTCATGCATTAGGAACGTGGGTAGTTAAAGAAACGGATGCCTTTGAAATGTAGTGCATTTAAAGTCAGGATCCATGGCTAAAAGGTTCAGAGGGTCCCGAGTTCGATTCCCGGCCGGGTCGGGGATTTTCATTGGTTAATTTCGATGGCTCATCATTGGCAGTGCCCCATCCTCACAGACACGCAGGTCGCCTATACGGCGTCAGCTCGAAAGACCTGCACCAGGGCTCTTCGCAGGCCACACGCCATTATTATTATTATTATTATTATTATTATTATTATTATTATTATTACTATTTCATGGACTGTGAAATGTACAAGAGTTTCAATACTGAAGGTATCAGCCAAAGAAAGACAAGGGCTACGAAGGGCGTGAAAAAAACTTCCTAGGTCTCGAATGCTCTTAATACCGCCAGATTTTGGAGACGCCGAGGTGCCGGAAGGTTGTCTTGCAGGAGTTTGTTATACGTGCCAGTAAATCTACTGACACGAAGCTGAAGTATTTGAGCACCTTCAAATACCTCCGGACCGAGCCAGGATCGAACCTATAAAGCTGGGCTCTGAAGGCCAGCGCTCTACCATCTGAGCTACTCAGTCCGGTTATTCTTTAAGCCGCCTCTTAAGAGGATGTATTAATTTACCACCCTCCACCCACAGGTGGGTGCCAGGCGAGAGAAAGAGATAGTTTGCTATTGCTTTCCTCTCTGGGTTCAGAAAGTGTTATCGCAACACGATTGGCCCTATTAGTAGCACCTTTTACAATATACAGACGCACTAGCCGAGCTCCGAATAACATTACTCAGCGCCACCCATACCTCAGCAGCTTTCATAATGTCATAGCCATGGATGAGACTGAGAATTCAGTGGAAGCTACATTTTGCTATGGCGCGTGTCAAGGGATAGTGCCGGACCCGCAGTGTCGGGCTAGCGAGCCTGTATCTTAATGGGAGGTGTCGGGTTCGGTTCCCTGCCAGGTCAGATATTTTTACCGGGATCTGAGGGCTGGTTCCAGGTCAACTGAATATAGGTGAGAACAACGAAGCTATCTGATTCTGAGATAGCGGCACTAGTCTACAAACCCAATAATAACGGCCGAGAGGATTTGTCGTTGACCACGTTCACCTCGCAATCTGCAGGACTTCAGGCTGAGCAGCGGTCGCTTGGTAGACCAAGGCCCATCTCGGCAGTAGTGTCATGGGGCTTCGTGGTGGTGGTGGTTGTGGTGGTGATTATTGTTTTAAGAGGAAGTACAACTGGAAAACCATCCTCTATTAACACTGATCAGAGGGAAAAGATGGAAGGGGTCCAACACTTCGAAAAATGAAGGTACCGACCAAAGAAAGATAAGGGCCATGAAAATGAAAGACTCGCTAGAATTCGCAAACCTAATACCGTCGGGGTCAGAAAAGAACAAGGGGTGACAAGGGAGGATAGGATAGATAGATAGATAGATAGATAGATAGATAGATAGATAGATAGATAGATAGATGAAAGTGGCGCAAGTAAGTGGAAGCAATGCCCAACCCTCTCTCCAAAGCAAAGTGCCCCCTTTTAGTAGCCTCTTACGACAGGCAGGGGATACCGTGGGTGTTATTCTACCGCCCCCACCCACAGGGGATGCTTTCAAATTCGACTGCACTGATCCAGGTTTGTGTGTCAAGAGGCATAAACACACATTGTAATGGGCAATAAGTGAATTACCATGCTATCTTAGCTATCCAATGAGTGGTTCCATATCATCCCCATTATCATCATCATCATCATCATCATCATCATCTCTATATCCATGTGAATACTAGGATGGTACCGTCCCAATTTTAGTTCCAATTAGCGATACACACACCAGTAGACACCCCTCAACCATTTAAACTCATTAAAAACTCAGGCCCGGTGACAATGTATATCTCATTCCCCTTCACATAAAACAAGAACGATAATAATGTGTTGGGAACTTTGGAAGATGGAGTAATTTCCTGGCCCTCTCATGGAGAGCTACAAGACTAGGTACACTGGAGAAGAAGAGACGTGCAAAAGAGCTCCATGTTTTCCATAAGTTACATCTGTCATCACAGATGTAATTCAAGGCTTGTTTTAAGTATCGCTGCTGGAGCAGGAACAAACCAGTCAACAGGAAATGGGAAGAAATAAAACACAAGAGTGGAGGGTATTTAAGGTTGATGATGCTGGGAAATGGAATCATAGGCAAGCTTCCAAAAGTGAGTCATAATGTTAATAGGCGTTCGCTATGATCACTAGCTTAAAATAAGTATAATGAGATGACGTCATTATTTTGGTTTTAAGTTCTACTGAATGTCCATTTTAATGTACGTGAAGACAACCTGAAAACCAAATGGATCATCATCTAGGGATGTAAAAGGATACGAGTCCAGTTATTTCTGTCTTTCTTTCTTTCTTTCTTTCTTTCTTTCTTTCTTTCTTTCTTTCTTCAATTGCTGTGAATCATACAAGTAATGCTAGTAGAACTTAAGGCCTACCTTCATGTCATGGAATTTAAACCACATGTATGGAATTAATTATTGGGCTATGTAAATGATCAATCAATCAATCAATCAATCAATCAATCAATCAATCAATCAATCAATCAATCAATCAATCAATCAATCAATCAATCAATCAATCAATCAATCAATCAATCAATCAATCAATCAATCAATCAATCAATCAATCAATCAATCAATCAATCAATCAATCAATCAATCAATCAATCAATCAATCAATCAATCAATCAATCAATCAATCAATCAATCAATCAATCAATCAATCAATCAATCAATCAATCAATCAATCAATCAATCAATCAATCAATCAATCAATCAATCAATCAATCAATCAATCAATCAATCAATCAATCAGAGTGGTTTAATTGGTTAGATGATAATGTAGACTACTAATCAGTAGGATCGTATCCCCACGTAGTTACTAAGTGTTTAAATACATCAGATCCGAATCAGATCTATCGATCGATGTATCCATGAATTCCATTTTTCTATGTAGCGAATGAATTGGTCTATAATTAATAATGTTATTGATTCTACGCCCCACTGACTACTTTAACGGTTTTCAGAGAGGGTGAAGTACAGGAATTTTATCCAGCAAGAATTCTTTTTTTTTTTTAACGTGTCGTACGAGGCTGATGTATTTGTGATCTGAGCTGGGGTCGAGTATCGACAGGAAGGGTATTTGTGATTGAATATGAACTTTGTCCACAGGGCGTTGTAAATTAGACATATGTACTGTGATTACGGGGCCCTAAATTAGACTTGTCATTTCCTATCGGCCCACACCAGCCAGCTTGTGTGACCTGTTGATCTTCTGATCCCGAAGGTGCTGGATTATTATTATTATTATTATTATTATTATTATTATTATTATTATTATTATTACCCGTCTCGCCCTCTTAGTTCAACGTAAATTTCGTGTGGAGTCAGTGAATGGCAGGCGTCTGGGCCACCGTGACGCATTCCCTTAAAACATACAAAGAGAAATAAGAGGGGCATGTCTGAAAGTACTAGGCTCCAAATATGAGTTCTCCAACTGTAGGCTGATTTAAAAAAAATGAATTTTGAGGTTGGAAATCTACAGCGTGTGTCAGAATCCCCATCTTGAAGGATTAGCGAGGAGGAATCAAAGTAGAGCTCTCATATATGTGCAGTAAGCTTGATGGATGGTGCTTGGCCAGCAGGGATTAGCGGGAGATGGACACTGCGATAGGGGCAGGATCATGTTGTTCCTATCGCCGATAGACAGCGGGCTTGCAATTAGAGCGCATGATGGATCGAGCAGTCAGGTGGGTTGTCTTGCTACCGAGATACGCGCTGCCATTGTACTACTTGTCCTTATTTGTGTGCCTGTTGTATTAAGAGGTCAAATCGCCGAGTAGTGATGGAAATAATTAAATAGGTCGATTGTAAAATAACACGAGTCCACATTTTTGCGAGTAGTAAGCATAAGGGCAGGTCACGAGCTGACTGACAACTCTGCGTGCACGACAAACAGCTGTTACGAGCCCCATCCCAGGACATTATCAGACAGCGCAAGCTCATACGGTATTGCGTACAATCCATGTATATATTCCTTCGTATCAGGACGTACAAAATTAAATTTGTTGAACATGGCTTTTGTATAAAATGTACCGATCAACAATGCTTTGTATTCACCATGTCCTAGGAAAAAAAAAATGAACATTTATGAAGCCACTTAATATGCTGATAATATATCGCTTCTCTAGTAAATACGTCGTGTTGTTATAAACCTAAACACTGAATATTATCAGTGTTGCGGCCCTCAGTTCAAAGGGTCTAATGTTCGATTCTCGGCCGGATCGGGAATTTTAGCCACGTCTGGTTAATTCTCCTGGCTCGGGAAATGGGTAGGCATAGTTGTTTTGTCTCAGTACACACCTCTTTATATACACACAACACACCACACTACCAACCACATCAGAAATATGCAACGTTGAATACAGTACCTCCTACCACATAGGACTGGCGTCACGAAGGGCGTCCGCCCATAAAACAAGGCCATGTCTACCTGTTCGACATAGTACACACCCACAACCCCGCCAGCGCAGCGCGTGGGGAAAACTGTAGCAGAAGAAAGACTGCAAGAAAATAAGAAAAAGAGGTGGTGGTGGTGATTGTTGTTTTAAGAGGATGTACAACTGGACAACCATCCTCTATTAACAATAATGCGAGGGAAAATGGAAGGGATCCGACACTGCGAACAATGAAGGTATCGTCCAAAGAAAGGCAAATGCCACGAAGGCTTGGAAATGAGATTTCCCAGGCCGTCGGGGTCGGAACTGAAGGAAAGTTGACCACGGGAGGTCGGATAGGATAGATGAAAGTGAGGAGCCTGGCACAAGTAAGTGGAAGTAATGCCAGAGCTCAGCAAGGGCCTCGTGGTCGTACCGCTCCACCCACAGGGGGATTACTGTGTCAGATCAAGGAAGGCAGATAACGAACTGGTGACGATGGTAGTGTATTGAGTATTGTTTTAAAGGACTAAAAACGTAATTAGGTGAGGCCCCTGGGCGAGGTACTGGTCATCCTCCACAGTAGTATCCCCGACCCAATGTCTCACGCTCCAGGACACTGCCCTTGAGGCGGTAGAGGTGAAAAACCAACCCTGGAGGGTAAGCAGATTAAGAAAGGAAAGGAAACGTAATTGTTCGTGTCTCGTTACATTATAATAATATAATTTTATTAAACACACTGTGTACAAGGTATTAATTAATTAAACGAAATTAGCATCATTTGCATAGTGTGACAAAGTCAATGTCCTGTCTTTGCACTCAATGATATGATACGTGTTGCATGGTCCTCCACATATGGTGCACGGTGGGGCTGAGGTATCCCTTGGTTGAACATATTCGGTGATGCAGTCCGTGGGCTGCCACTCTCGTATATAAATGGCACAGTTCGTAGTTGGCCTTTTTCCATTCGTTGCTTGTCATTGCTGGGGTGGTGAGGAGTCTGGGGTTGATGTCCCTCGCTTTCTGTCGCCTGTTTTATAGGAATCTGGTGCTTTGTGGTGTTGGTATCAGATTATGAGCTTTCATCAGGTCTTCTTTAAAGAAGGTTGTGTCTGCCAGGATATACGTTAATCTGTTTTGCGTGTATTTTGAGAAAGGTACGATAATAATAATAATAATAATAATAATAATAATAATAATAATAATAATAATAATAATAATAATAATAATAATAATAATAATAATAATAATAATGATGATGATGATAATGATAATAAATATTAGTAGTTTTATATCCTATCAAATATTTTTTATGTTTATAGAGACGCCGAAAGCCCGAAGTGTGTCCCTCAGGAGTTTTTTCCTTACACCAGGCTGAACAATTTGAGCACTTTCAACTAACACCGGGATCAAATCCGCCAATTTCGGCTCCAAAGGCCAGCGCTCTACGGTCTGAGCCACTCATCCCGGCTTATAAAAGAGTCTCACATCTTTATTATATCAGTAATGTTCAAAAAGTATGTAGGCCTAAATAGAATTTAGAAGTAAACGACCGGAACATTTATAAGCACATCACAGAGAACTGTCACTCTCCTAATTCTTTCCAATTATTCTATCTGATTATGATTTTAAAAGGAAGAACAGCCCGGCAATCATCTTCTATTGACACTAATCATAAGGAAAATGCAAGACGTGCCAAACTCACTCAGGGAAACCCTTTTAGTCGCCTCTTACGACAGGCATCGGATACCATGGGTGTTATTCTACCTCTCTCACTCAAATAGCGTATCAAGTGGCTCAAGGTAAGATTGCATGCAATAATAATAATAATAATAATAATAATAATAATAATAATAATAATAATAATAATAATAGTAATAATTTATTTCTTCTTTATTAATCCGTTTCCCTCGGACTCAGCGAGGAATCCCACCTCTACCGCCTCAAGGGCAATACCATGGAGCGTGAGACTTTGGGTCGGAGGATACAACTGAGGAGTACCAGTACCTTGCCCAGGCGGCCTCACCTGCTATGATGAAGACAAAGAGTGGCCTTAAGTTAGGTACCATTTCGGCATTCGGCTGGAGGAGAAGTGGGGAAACCACGGAAAACCACTTTGAGGATGGCTAAGGAGGGAATCGAACACCCCTCTACTGAGCTGACCTCCCGAGGCTGAATGCACCCCTTTCCAGCCCTCGGACCGCTATTTAAATTTCGTGGCAGAGTCGGGAATCGAACCCGGACGTCCGGAGGTGGCACCTGATCACGCTAACCACTACGCAACAGAAGCGATCTAATAATAATAATAATAATAATAATAATAATAATAATAATAATAATAATAATAATAATAATAATAAATATGAGTTGGAGTTATGTTAGGGACGCGCAGAAGTGAACTTGCATACGTGAGATTATGGGTTCCAATCCCACTGTCGGCAGCCCTGAAGATGGTTTTCCGTGCGCAGGCATTTTGATCTGATGCCATCTAGGCTGTCAACGTTTCAATTTTTTTGCTAGTTGCTTTACGTCGCACCGACACAGATAGGTTTAATGGCGACGATGGGACAGGGAAAGGCTAGGAGTGAGAAGGAAGCGGCCGTGCCCATAATTAAGGTACAGCTCCAGCATTTGCCTGGTGTGAAAGTGGGAAACCACGAAAATACATTTTCAGGGCTGCCGACAGTGGGGTTCAAACCTACTCTCTCCCGAGTACTGGATACTGGCCGCACTTAAGCGACTGCAGCTATCGAGCTCGGTCGTTTCAATTTCTACGTTCCGTTTTAGTCTACCATATGGTCAGAAACGGAAACGGATCTCATTTGCCCGATCAATGGTTGTTTTTTAAAATAACTTTTGTCGGACATACCGGCATCGCACGACGTGAAGTACCATATGCACTTTTTTCGGCCTTCAAAAATCCGACCACCTTTGCCGGATTTGTACCCGTGGTCTTGGGATCTGAAAGCAGGCACTCTACTACCGATACACGGGGAGGATGGTAATTGTATTCTTTTCATTACAGTAATCAAAAGTCATCACTTGATGAATAAGTACTCCGGTACAGTACAGTAAGTGGCAGAAACTACAGAGTAACTCCGCCCAGAATTTATGAGTCCCTCAGCTTGCGGTTCTCATTGAACATGGCTGTAAGGTGTGTTGCGTTTGAATATCTAGTTTCTCAAGATACAGGAACACACGTACAGTTGGATGATGTAGGAAATGTACGGGAACAATTAATCAGATCAGACTATGTTTGCCTGTAAGTGAGAAATGTTGGCAATAACTGTTGCCACGCCGCCTGTGTGTTCAGTAGGCTAAGAGTTCTTATTTTCTACACATAAGTGACATGCTGCAGAAGAGCTGACAAAATTCCTGCCAACTATCACAGTATAATTCATCATCGCAAGACTTTTTTTTGCTATTGGCTTTACGTCGCATCGACACAGATAGGTCTTATGGCGACGATGGGATAGGAAAGGCCTAGGAGTTGGAAGGAAACAGCCTTGGCCTTAATTAAGGTACAGCCCCAGCATCTGCCTGGTGTGAAAATGGGAAACCACGGAAAGCCATCTTCAGGGCTTCAGGGATTCGAACCCACCATCTCCCGGATGCAAGCTCACAACCACGCGCCCCTAACAGCACGGCTAACTCACCCGGTCATCGCAAGTTTAGATGTCGTATCTTCTCTTTTATTTCGGCTCTGTGGTGTAGTGGTTAGTGTGACAGCTGCCAGCCCCGGAGACCCGGGTTCGATTCTCGGCTCTGCAACATCATTTGGAAAGTAAAAACAAGAAAAGGAATGGGAATATCGAAACACACAACCTCAGCCTAGATGGCATTAAGTCACAATGCCTGCACAGTTGAGACCATATTACACAAATATATCCTGGAATCAGCCGTCAGATGCAGGTAAATATCCCTGACCTGGCCGGGAACTAAATCCGGGATCTCCGGGTAAAATACAGGTTCGTTTCCCCTAGATCATGCGGCAGGCATTATTATTATTATTATTATTATTATTATTATTATTATTATTATTATTATTATTAGCTTGTGCTGAGTAGCTCAAACGGTAGAGCGCTGGCCTCCTGACTCCAAGTCGGCAGGTTCGATCCTGGTTCAACCGACCGAGTCGGCTGTGCGGTTATGGGCGCACAGCTGTGAATACAATGCGAATGCAATTCGGGAGATAATGGGTTCGAACCCCACTGCCGGGGGCCCTGAAGATGGCTTTCCGTGGTTTTTCACTTCAACACCAGGTAAATGCTGGGGCCTTATTTTAATTAAGGCCACGGCCACTTCCTTCCCACTCCGAGCCTTCTCCTATCACATCGTCGCTATAAGGCCTATCTGTGACGGTGCGACGTAAGGCCGATTGTAAAAAAAACTCATGAAAGTAGTCAGTGTGACAGTGAAACCAATAACATTATTATTATTATTATTATTATTATTATTATTATTATTATTATTATTATTATTATTATTATTATTATTATTATTATTATTATTATTATTATAGGAATGCATTTGCTGATGATGATGACGATGCTTGTTGTTTTAAGGGGCCTAACATTAAAGGTCATCGGCCCGGAATGCATTTGCTTATTACTTCATTACTTGGTCTTAATTAGATATTTGTTCAGCCAGCTGTTTGATTGTCACGAGTAACCTGTACAAACCCCTTGGTAGGCTAGGGATGTAATATGTGGATAGAACTGCATTTTGAAGTTCTAAAGACCGGGCGAGTTGGCCGTGCGGTTAGGGGCGCGCAGCTGCGGGCTTGCATCCGGGAGATAGTGGGTTCGAGCCCCACTGTCGGCAGCCCTAAAGATGGTTTGCCGTGTTTTCCCATTTTCATACCAGGCAAATACTGGGGCTGTTCCTTAATTAAGGCCACGGCCGATTCCTTCCCACTCCTAGGCCTTTCCTAGCCGATCGTCGCCATAAGACTTATCTGTGTCGGTGCGACGTAAAGCAAGTTAAAAAAAGGAAAGAAAAAAGAAGTTCTAAAGAAAAGAAATTTCACGAATGTGGGAAGTAGTGATCATTATTTGCTGTGACCACAGATTTCTACCGCTTCTGTCTGTAGCTAATACTGTGCTTGGTCTTTATCTCTTTTGAACATTTCCAATATGGTCATTAGATAATCATATGTGTTTTACGTTGGATCGCTGGACGTGCCTTCTAGGCTTGTTTGTTCTGAACTACTCTCCCGACGCATGACAGGCCGAATTGCTATCTATCCGAACTCCCAACGAGCCGAGGGCAATTTAAAGGGCAACAGCGGTAAGGCGGTGCCTTTTCTGGTCCTCACGGAGAGAGGCCGTATTTCTTTTTATGCAGATTGAGTATAGGTCATGGTGGATTCATGCATACCTAGGGAGAAAGAATCCCCTTCGGTGTAGTGTGAAGCCGATTTCACCTTAGTCCATTTTCTCAGTTATAAGGGAACTGGTTGGGTTGGACCAGAGAGATTTCAGTGAACGTGGGTGAATGATCAATTAAAATAAATGTTCTTTAATTAATTTATTGATAATGATTTTGTCGTAACAACAGAGTTATAATGATTTATTGATTGCTGAAAAATAGGTGGACGGCTCCGAGTAGTTATCTGATGATGACTGTAATATACACTATACGTCTTACAAATAAGAATATTTTCTCTTCTGTTTCGGAATACTGGTTTTGGTACGTAGCCCACAATTGTTTTCCCCTCTACAATAATTTATCCTCCTTTGCTCTAAATATGGCGTTATATCTGAAAGTGGTTATCGACTAAATAATTCCTAATGAAAAAGTCTATTTCAAATTGTTTCTGTGTGTACTTCGATCCATTTGGTGTTTACCTCACAAAATTAATTAAAGAATCAACCACAGATAGACAAATGAAGATCTGTTACTCTGCCATCTAATAAAGTAAAACAGAAGTACCAGCTCAGTTAAATAAATGATCTCAAATCAAAATGCCTGCACACAGTAGTTGTAGGCATACGATTATTATTATTATTATTATTCTTATTATTATTATTATTATTATTATTATTCTTATTATTATTATTATTGCACAGTCGTTAAGGCCTCTCCCTAGTGGTGGGCAACATTTTAAACTCCCGAGGGCTGTGACATTTTGCGGAAATATGCTGAACTTTCTGAAGAGGCATACTAGGAAAATGAGGAATGAGGTAGTTTCCCGTTGCTTTCCTCACCGAGCCAGAAGTTTATTACTAAGCTCTAAAACTTACTATTGTAATATCCATTTATAAATATTAATTCTGGTCGTTATTTATTGTTAATCACTATTGTTGCTGTTTTTACCTTTGAAAAGAAAATAGAAACAGAAAAGAAAGGAAAGAAAAATCTTTTCGCAAAATGTATTCAAAATTTAAAGTTCGTTGTGAGGTCATTTGTCCCTGGCCCTGCCACGTTTTCCTCTCTACTGCCCTTGTATCTTATAACAATTATTATTATTATTATTATTAATATCATAATCAATATTCTTCTTTTTCCGTGCCTTTCCTCAGTCACCTAGGGTCGGCACTTTATATGGATTTAGCCCAGTTTTACGGTCAGATGTCTTTTCTGACACCATTCCTATGTGGAGGGATGTATTCACTCTTAAGTATTTCTGTAGTGGTTTGTAGTGTGATGAGTTCATGAAGATGTGTATTGAGACGAACACAAACACCCAGTCCCCGTGCCAGCGAAATTAACCAATGATGGTTAAAATTACCGGCCCCGCCGGGAATCGAACCCGGGTCCCCTGTGAACACACGCCAGCACGCTAACCATTTAGCCATGGAGCCGGACCTTTCTTGAGCTCATCAGCCAGCGTCTCCTTGTGCCCTTTGGATAGAGATCCTCTCCGTCTTTTGGATTTTGATTCCATATTAAAGCCTTGGTACCTCTTTACCACCTGTCTAAAAATATGTTATTATTATTATATGGAAATCTTCAACGTATGTTTCGCCTTACGGCGCATGGATGTGAAAAATTCTTACTTTTGTTTTAATTTGCTCTATGTCGCACCGGCACAGATAGGTCTTCTGCGACGATGGGGAAGGAAAGGGCTACGAGTGGGAAGGAACAGCCCCAGCATTTGTCTCGTATGAAAATGGAAACCACGGAAAACCATCTTCGGGGCTGCCGTCAGAGGGATTCGAACCCACTGTCCCGAATGCAAGCTCACACCTGCGCGACCCTAGCCGCATGGCCAACTCGTCTGGTCGAAAATGTCTTATATATCGATGAGTTGATAATTGATTCTTGAGCCGTTGATCTCAAAATCAATTTTATCTCCGTTGAAATTGTCCTAGTTCCTCACCGGACTGAAGTAAACAAATCAAACCAGGGAACAAATTCATGTAAATCCCTCCATCAGTCTTCTCTTGTTGTAAGTTATCCAGTGACATCTTCATGACAGGTAATATGCCACATTCGTTAAACTTCAATTCAAGTCTGTAGCGAGAAGACTGAAATCGATGAGCGATTGCAGTTGATACCTCACTTGACGAGACGAAATGTGACGAGGGATAGTGTAACAGGGCGGAGAAGGAAGTAAAAAAAAGAGGATGATGAGTTACTTGGAGTGTAAACACTCGGGAGAATATCAAGAAATTATATCGACGGCTGGGACAGGATGGGAAGGGAAAGGCGGGGGCATATTCCCCCAGCTAGCGACCGGGCCGCAAATTGAAGTCTGCCGCACGTAAGGGGAGGAACGAGAGGAAATTCCCAGCGCCGTTCCCAGGTCGTCGTCATCATCATCAGCAACAAACGATCCTACATGGTATGGGGTGTCTAATTTGGCTCTTGAAATGTACGTCGGCAGACGAAGTGCGTAGCTCCATTCTCCTTTTGGATTAAATACATCTGTATCCTGAAGAGATCGTTCACGGAAAATGAATGGATTTTAATAGAAAGAGGCAGAAAATGCATTATAACAGGGGAAATGTAGCTCGCCATGCCAAATGAAATGTATTGTTTTTGGAAGAAATATTATAGATGTAAATATTCTGAAAATACTAGCTGTGCATGCCGACATGTTTAAGAAATAATAAGGCAGGTAATGTGCAGATAATAATTGTATATTTATTATTGCATAATTCAAAGTGCAGTAGAATCCCGGTAATCCAAACTAATAAGGGCTGTGGTCTGTTCGGATTATCCGAAATATTATTTAATGCTATATATATATAGTATAGTATACTGTTATAGCTTCAGTATTATCAGCCACAAGGCACTGCAGGAGGTTTAGTTCATTATGCCGCAAGGAAATGACAAGTTTTTCCAGTTACTGTCTTTCTTCATACAAATAGTCAGTTATCTAAATTAAGAGAAAAGCACAGTTGTGTTAAACAGTGCAATACAAAATGCAGTAATGACCATTTTACGTAAGGAAAAGTTTTCTAAGTACGGTTAAGAACACAGTACGAAATTGGTTAGGCCTACTGTATTTGCCATTTCTATTTTATAGCTTGAATTGTATTGGAGGTACAGAATACCAGACTTTAATAGAGTTAACAATTGGATTCTATTCCGCAAAATGCTGGCTCAAAATATTTTGTAAGTACTGTTCTATGATTAAATACTTTCTTTTCATTGTAAGTGGAATTTCAATTGTTTTCCCCTTGTCACGGTTCCTGTTCGAATTAGCGAGGTACGGATTACCATGGTTCAATTGTATTTGCACCAAAATGAGAAATATTTGAAGACATTCAGCGTTTCGTTATTTCAGTGATACGACTTTGGTGCAACAGAAACTGCGTCTGAATATCACTAATCCGTCACATAATGAACAATACTGTCGTCGCTGATAGACTCGAAGCAGTACTCCATAGGTGTGAACTCTTTTTGATCTTACAGGCAGAAAATCGTAGGTGAAGAAAGCAAAATTGATTAATGTTAGGAAAAACTCTGCCATAATCTGATGAGTTAAGGCTTGATGATCCAGGAAATTCTCTCGAGGTCAGATGCTGAATTCTATGTCTGACAGGACAAATTCTGCCACACACGTCACAAAGTTCTTAATGCATATCTCACTTCCCCTTTTTCATGGACTACGCACGTCTTCAATTATTCTGCCTTCAGTCCAGAGACAGTTGCTCTAAACTTCGAATTATGTATAAAGACATGACTAAAGCCCGGATTTTTATGCAGTAACAGGTTAGATTGCAAACTAATTTGGTTAGTAGGAAGTGTCGGCCACTCGCTCTTCCATAATGTAGCAAGAGTAACATAAATTGTAGGAGTTCTGATGGGCCGTACCCCTAATGTTTATGCAAGCCTCATAGTATAACCGTTGTGAAGATAGACTATACTTGCTACTCGCTCCAGTAAGTTTGCATTCTAACCTATTAGTGCATACAAATCCGGGTTCTAGACATGACACTTGATCTCTCAGTTAAAGAAGAGGTTCTTTCACTTTTCCCACATTTGTGGGGTTGCGGGTGCGAACTGTGTTGCACAAGTGGATTTGGCCGTGTTTTACGGCAGATTGCCCTTCCTGACGCCAACGCTATGTGGAAGGATGTAACCATGATTGCGTGTTTCTGTAGTGGTTGGTAGTGTGGTGTGTTATCTGAATATGAAATAAAATAATTTATTCAACGAAAGAAATTGAAAATGAATTAAAAACGAAAACAATGATTTTGTTGGGCCGAATGGTCACAAACACATCAAAAGGAGTAACATAACACTTGACATTTATATGCGTTTCAATAATCCACTCTCACACACAAAACGAATGACGAGATCAGCATTCTTATCGTCATCAGCTAGTTCGAGTGTTTCTTGTAGGCCGAGGTTCCGTCGTAGGCCACAGAGAACGTCGCACACTGAGTGGATGTGGGCCACGGTGAACTTGGCATCCCGAGAACACACTAGGGAGTCTTCCCTCTTGAGTGTGTAGGTATTCCGTAGTCTATTTTCAGCCTACACAAAATTACGGCCTCATTTAGAAGTCGATAAGAAGCAAATTAAGAAATTCTCCACATTTTCGACCCCACCTCCCCAAATAATCCTAAGGGTCGAAGGAAAACTATTGAGGTACCATTTGACCAGAGGGAGTTTTCTGACGGTAGCGCACATGAATGGTCGGAATTGATGTTTCTCTTCTTCTCAAGACGTCGTCTCCAAACGGAGGTAGACGATCCACACGGCCAACTCTGATCTTGACGTTGCAGCCATGCCACGTGAATTTGTTGGAATATCTCTCAGGATCTTTAATGCAGTGGTTTTCCGTTGCCTTCTGCATCCTAATGCCGTTGACCAAACTGGTTCCTCCGCCTTTGGGAACAATTTCTTGTCCCCAGGACAATAGAGTGCCCTTACCCATACCCGCTCATCCACTCTCAAAGAGACTGTTGGCACTTGGTATAGGGGATCTCCTTATACCGGGAGATAATCGGTCCCTTCATTTGTTAGCCGCCTGCATATAAAATAGTACTTTTATATGCAGTCGTTGTCCCCTCTCTATGTCAGGATTTCACCGTCATTGAAACAAGGACCAAATGGCATTTCCTTATTTCTCTGGTTCTGTTTAAGGCGGTCAAATAACCGATTTTTCAAAAATTACTTCGTACTTCACATTTTGCCGTGTTATTCTTTCGGAATTCGGGTCAATTTGTTTTGTGAATGTAAGGCGAGAACTGTTCTTCCTTCAGACATCTTCGTATGTCTTTTGGTTTCGGAGTTATTAATCACAACGCTCATCCATACCTCATACTTCTCACTTTCTTAAAGCCCCTGCCACGTACAGTATTTATCCGTGACCCAATGAGTGTCACATTTTCTCTTCTTTCCCATATTTCCGATCAATTCTGATCGGAGTCACACAATGGTCTAAAGGGTCCCGGGTTCGATTCCCGGCCGGGAATTCATCACATTTAGGTCCCCATTCTCACAAACGGCAGATCGCCTGTAAGGCGACAACTGCACACGCCATCACAAGAAATTAACATCCTCGCCGTCATATGTGGACATAAGTCAAGAACCTAAGCGCCGTCGTGTTTCAGGTAAATAAATTTGACTTAGAAAGCCGGATATCAGTTGGTGAGCGATGTGTCGTCTGTAGCGTCATTAGTGGCCGGAAATCAATAGGAAACTGTCGGCAGAAGGGAGGAAATGAAGGCGAGCTGGTAGCCTACAACTCAACCCATGTACAAAACTAGTAAAAGGGTTATATGCTTCTAGGAAGCATCGAAATGAGTTAGCTTCTAACTGGCGTGTTATTAATATGAACATGTACGACTGTGCATTAGATGACGTTCTGTAAGTGGTGGTGGTGATTTTTGTTTTAAGAGGAAGTACAGCTAGGTAAACATCCTCTCTGGAAAAATTAATTGGGAAAAAATTGGAATAAAATAAAATCCTGTTTTCAACGAAGGAATTTCGAAACGAATTACAAAATGAAACAAAACGATAATATTAAGCGGAAAATGTCACTAACAAATCAAAAGGGAACGTAAGTTCCCTGAGAACCAGAACACTTGAAGTCGCACATAAAGCGGATGACGAGATCAGCAGTAGTCGCGTCATCGGCTAGTATGCGTTCGAGTGTTTTCTGATCGCTGAGGCTAAGTCTTAGGCCAGGAAGATCGGCGCACTCTGTGAGGATGTGGGCCACGGTGAAGTCGGCACCACAAGAACACACTGGGGGGTCTTCCCTCTTTAGGAGATATGCGTAGATCGTCCGTAACCTATCCTCAGCCTACATAATACTAGGCCTCTTTACGTGAAGCCCGGAAAGAAGACCGCCACACGGTGGTTGTCTTCTTAATCGCTCTCAGCTTGTTGGGAGTTCGGATAGCTTGTCACTCCGTTTCCCAGGACGCCAAGATGATTCGACGTAGCTGAGAACAAATATCTTTAGCAGGTATATTATAGGCCTTGGAGATAAAAGTACCGCTTCCTTTTCAGCTTCATCTGCAAATTCATTTCCCGCCATTTCAACGTGGCTTGGAAGCCACGTGAAAGTGATTATAGTGCCAACATCACATTACTTGGCCAGAAGGTCACGAATCCGCTGCACCAGCGGGTGTTGCGAGAAACAAGTTTCAATAGACTGCAGACAACTTAACGAGTCGGTACATATGAGAAAAATGTTTTTTTTTCTACTTGCTTTACGTCGCACCGACACAGATAGGTCTTATGGCGACGATGGGACAGGAAAGGCCTAGGAGTGGGAAGGAAGCGGCCGTGGCCTTAATTAAGATACAGCCCCAGCAATGTTTCTTTTCGTCACCGAGTGTAAACTGCAGAGGTAAGTGTACTTCGGCACCCTGGAAACTGAATTTAGGCCTACTCATTTTATAATCTTTGTCTCACTAATCTAATTTTGTTTACACCACAAGCATATAATAAAAATAGTGTAATCGAGTTCCGTGTCATCGCTGTAACTTAAGGTAGAACAATTATTTTCATGCACACCTCCAAACGTAGACTGTATCGGATTGTGCAGTTGTTTGTTTGTTAGCGGTTTAACGTTGCATTAAGTCAGATAGGTTTTCGGTGACGATATGATGAGAAAGGGCTAGGATTAGGAAAGGAACGAATTACGGTAGAAATCCTGTATGACTTCGTGTGAAAATAGGAAACCACGGAATATCATCTTAATGGCTGCCAATGGTAGGGTTCGAACCCACCATCTCCAGAATGCAAATTTACAGCTAGGTGTTCGGTAGGTTGAGAAGGTGACCTAAGACACGGAGGTGCTGGAATTTTGTCCCGCAGGAGTTTTTTTATGTGCCAGTAAATCTACCGACACGACGCTGTTCCGTAGTCCAACAGCTCTGCATTCCGTCCGGCCAACCCAGCAGAGGATTGGTGGCCACGACTTTACCGTGGCTCTACGCCTCTGCATTCGTGAGACGGGACAGGGCTGGACATCACAGTTGGCCCCCAACCGCCTGCTGTCCTGAGAATGGTTTTCAGTGGTTTCCATTCTCCTGCACTAAGGCGAATGACGGAACAGTTCCTGGTACAGGTCACAGCCGCCAAACCCCTCACCTCCGTGCATCTCCTTCACCGTAACAAATCTCCCGGCCTGAGAGACGGAGTCACTGTCTAAAAGGCCCGCCTCCGCCTTCAGGGGAGGAAAGAAAACATTTAGTATTAGTATCATTCTGGTGTAGGCTGCATGAACCCCAGGTCTACTGTATGTGCCTTTCCAGAAGTAAATATCCTTTCTAATAGGGATGTATCACTCAAAACTTGTCCGCTAGGCAGCGTAATGGTATTACCCGGTATGCGCTTATATGGAGTATTCCTACATTTGAGATCATCGAAACTTTTGCTTTTTAATGCATTAAAATGGAGTTACCATATTCTGCTAATGTTTTCAACAAGACGGGAAATGGTATAGGTGCAATGACGATTGCGGATTTGGAAGCAGAATTGAAGAAAAGGGGCGACAAAATATCCGGAAAAATGCAAGAGTTGATTGAAAGGTACCAGTAAGGAATAAATGCAGCAATATACACAAACTATATGTTGATGTGTAAGTGCCCGCCAGTATGTAGTGTCCTGTACAATTCCTATGTATGAGCCTGCAGGCTCGTTGGAATTAATTGAAATAAATGAATGAATGAATGAATGAAACTCCTTCTTTTAGCGTTTTTGTTAAGATTGAATTCTTAAAGTTCAAATAGCATTTTGAAAACATTCCTAATACGGTATTTTTTCTTTTCTTTGCCGGTTATAGGCGTACATAAGGCACGACATTGGTGTGACAGCAGTGCCTGGGGCTACATCCAGTACGACTGAACTTCATTTCCGTGTAGCGCACGAATTTCAGGATATTGTTTCGGACCATAAGACAAATACCGGTATAAAAATTTCAAATTTGGAAGTAATGTTCAGGAAGTCTGAGAATGATGGTGCTCCAGTGTCAAATTATAGGTCACTGTGTGATTCAGGGTACCGTACCGCACACGGTGTTATGGCTGTTTTCCTACTGCTATATCTTCTTGCTCTCGGAGTTATTTCCAAGGTGCCGGTGCCATACCATGACAATATCGAAGGTACAGCGTTCTCCTTAAGTCTTCGTCTTTCGCCTAAAATTATTGAAATATGTCATATTAACTTTTCAGAATGTTCTACCTTATAAAATTATTTCTTAATTACTACTAATTAGCTTACTTACCAGTTTCAGTAATGACATAATCTTCAACTGTAAAATGTTTCGTGCAGACTTTTTATATTAGGAGTCATATTTTTAATTCTTAGGTCCTGCCTGCCACTTTTTACGGAAAGCATCTTGCTTAGGAAATTGATGGTATGAATACGGTCGACCTTGATTTTGGGACACTGGGACACAGCAATAGTCAGGCATCAAAATTTTCTTGTCATCTTTGTTGTCGTAACGATATTTTAAATCTTTAATTTCAGCATTTAACTAGGTAACTTCCATTAAAAACACATACAAACAAATGACGATCGACAAGCGCATACCGCGTACTACACGTGAGACACCTATCGGTAGTGTTTCAGTACATCCCTATTGTTTTGACTTATTGGCAATGTTTCCAAGTCACGTCTTCCACGTGAACCGACCACGTCTTTATCTTTTTTACAAGATGCTTTACGTTGCACCGACACAGATAGGTCTTAAGGCGACGATGGGACAGGATATTGCTAGTAGTGGGAAGAAAGCGACCATGGCATTAATTAAGGTACAGCCCCAGCATTTTCCTTTCGTGAAAATGGGAAATCACGGAAAACCATCTTCAGGGCTGCCAACATTGGGGTTCGAACCCACTCTTTCCCGAATACTGGATACTGATTAAGCGACTTTATCCATCGAGTTCCGGCTAGGCAGCCTTCATTTACAACCCATAGTAACATGAATAATAGTGTTATTGACTTTACGTTCCACTAACTACTTTTAGGGTGTTCGGAGACGTTACGGTGCTGAAATTTAGTCTCGCAGGAGTTTACGTGTCAGTAAATCTACCGACACAAGTTTGACGTATTTGAGTACCTTCATATACCATCAGACTGAGCCAGAATCGAACCTGCCAAGTTTGGGTCAAAAGGCCAGCGCCTCAACCGTTGAGCCACTCAGCCCGGTCCGTAACGTTTGTCGAAGGAAAGGGTAATTTAGTTTCCTAAATAATGGGGTTCTAGGTTAAGGAAATTGAAGGGCCATGAAAGATAGGAAAACAAAAGATTCTCTAGACCTATGAGTGAGAAAGAGATCAAAAGTAGATCAATGGAGGTCAGATAGGAAAGAAAAAGTAGATGAGGCTGACTCTAATAGGTAGAGTAACTGAAGGACTTAGCTGGGTTCCCGTGGTTACCATACCACGTTTACGAAGCTGAGCATAGGGGCAGAAGCTATTTTAACACTTAGCTTGGAAGGAATGTGAAATTATGAAGCAAATTAACTCGATTTATTTGTACCTATAAATATTCAACATATGTTCAGAAAAGGAGATGAATATTTTTGAAAACTATAGAACAGGTTTCTTAAAGAAATTTCAGGAAAAATAAAATGAACGAATAACGTAATTTTTAGGTCATTTTCAGTCTGAATGTACCGGAGCATGTTTGTAAACATTAAATGGATGAAAGACCCGAGTTGCATTTAACAATAAGGAGTTAATGACACCGAACTAAATCTTAAAACATATCTTTCTTACACCAGATAGAACCATACACAAGAACTGAGTTACATGCAGAAGAGGATAACCACGCTACGGTAGGAAGAAAGTTTATGGTGTGTATTGACATTATAAAACATAATTCAGTAATGATAATTCTTTCACCGAACGAGTGGCTACTTGGTTTGGGTCACGTAGCTGTCACCTTGCATTCGGGAGATGGTGGATTCGAACCTCACTGTGGACAGCCCTGAAGATGGCTTTCAGTGGTTTCCCATTTTTACATTAGGCAAACATGCTCCTTAGTATCAGTTAGAAAGTTCTAAATCTACTTTAATTATGGTCGCGGTCGCTTCCTTCCCACTCCCAGCCCCTCCTGTCCCATCGTCGCCATAAAACCTCTCTGTGTCGGTTCGACGCAAAGCAATAATTATTTCATGATTTTGTGTAATTAGTTACCATTTGTATTACTCTTAGAACTGATAGAAGTACAAAATCAATATGCAACTCTTACAAAAACGGTAAATTTGTTGTGCAACTTAATTCATCTTGCATACACATTATGGGTGTGAAAAAAACATTAATTCTTTTATCATAAAATTAATTAAAAACAAACTTTTTATTAAACACTAACAAAGTGCTCCACATCTGTTGTGTGCAAAAGGTAAGTAAATTCTTCCACAACTACAGCCATTCAGTGAGTTCACATTGTAATTAAATATGTTGTAGGAATGTACCGAATTTATCGCCTTTTTCTCGAAATCATGTTAATACTACTTGGTTCTCTTATCGTACTCGGTTCGCCCGGAAGGACGTGGGTTCGAATCTCCGTCAGGAAGTCGTAAACTTTAAGAAATGAGATTTCCACTTCCGGAGGTGCATATGGCCCTGAGGTTCACTCAGCCTACACCAAAACTGAGTACCAGGTTAATTCCTGGGGGGCAAAGGCGGTCGGGCGTAGAGCTAACCACTCTACCCCATCAAGTGCCGCGGTTACAAATAGTGGAAGCCTTTACCTTCCACGACTCCCAGGGCCTTCATGGTCTGTACGGAGATGACTTTGCTTTGCTTTTTGGTTCTCTTAAGTGTAAGACTATCCAAATATACACTCTGACCTTTAGTATGCAATAATATTCCTTCACTAGTAATGACCAAATCGGCAGTGTCGCCTTAGTACCAGTTGGAGTGAACAACATAAAGTTCGCCCAGCTACAAACAGCCTTAAGGAATTGTACCATTAATAATAGAAGCGGCAGGAAAGCCCCGGGTGGACTTAAGATCAGCTAAGAAGTAAGGTATTAGTCTAAGTGCTCAAGCACAGGTCTCTAGAGATACATCTTGTTCGTCTTCAGCTGTAGTTACCGCGGCTCAAGGCAACTAAAGTCAAGTTTGCACCACTTAGTTAAAACATGTCATCAGAACATTTTTACGTGATCACTTATTTCTTAAATGGAGATGAATACACTATGCTGTTCTGAAGATGAGCTCCAATAATGTGTTGTCCTTGCTTTGTTTACGAACTGTATGGTTATCAGTTCCGTGTTCATGTGATTGCTGTTGACACAGTAAACTGCTCAAAAAACGACATTTAGTCACTTTTTAATATTTTTTTACCTCCATGATACGCGTACATATTGAAAGGTGGTCATTGTGGTGGTGGTGATTATTGTTTTAAGAGGAAGTACAACTGGGCAACCATCCTCTATACAAGGCTAAGCAGAGAGAAAAAAAATGGAAGGGAACCGACTCTTCCAAAAATGAAGGTATCGGCCAAAGAAAGATAATGGTCATGAAGGGTGCGAAAATAAAAGACTCCCTAGGCCTCGAATGCTCCAATACCGTCGGGATCGGAAAAGACTAACAGTTGACCAAAGGAGGTCGGACAGGATAGATGAAAGTGATGAGCCTAGCACAAGTAAGTGGAAGCAAAGCAAGACTTAGTTGAGGGTCCATGGTCGCCAACCCACGCTTCCTAGTTAAGAGCCCTTGGGGCCCCTTTTAGTGGCCTCTTACGACAGGAAGGGGATACCGTGGGTGTACATTTTTAACGAAAACAGACAAGCAATAAACCTCTTTCTTTGCAACAATGAAAAACTGAAGTAAAAAGCTTTCTCTCGACAATCAGCACACGACGCCATTTCACAACGTGTCACAAACAATGTGGTCACTTTAGTGTCACGTTGTCAGCTTGGTGAAATTTTCTGCAGTGTTGCTTGATTTTCTTGACCAGTTCTGTTTCCTCATATACCAGACATATCCTTACTTGACCTCACTAGGCTAATGAGTCCTGTTCCATTCCTCATCCAGGATTAAAATCCTTGGATGAACTGACTTATAGAAGCTTTTTAGAATGAACTGGACTCTGACAGGAAGGGGTCGACGTTTCGATGAAGATATCGACTAAAGAATAGTAGTGAACTGAAATGAGTGTAAATGGAATATTGTATAGGTTTTGTAAGCCTAAAGGTCGATTCACACATCTCCGGGACGTGACCCTCAGGATCGGAAGAGAAAAAAACGTTTACCAAGAGAAGTTTGCAGAACCAACTATGTATTTCAATTAATTCCAGAATATCAGGAACATTGTGATCGCCTCCACTGCAATTACGAATCGAAAACGGTTATTTTGTTCTGCTTCTCCGGATTTATTATAGACTGTTCTGTCTTTCAGCGTCCAGTCTGTAAGCCTCTTTGAATTAACCAAGCGACTCAACAATCTTCCATTTGCAACTAGCTCTCTGGCCAAGTTCATTTCTATATCTTGTAAGTCATTATAAACTGAGTATTATCATCGTCACCTTATCAATCAATTTTATTTTAAGTCCATACACTTCCATTGCAAACAGTCTACTGTCATAACTAACACTCCACCAGACCAGCACTTTTATTTTAGTCAAATCACCATTAGTAATAATGACAGCAAGATTTTAAAAGTATATCAAATATTTTACACTTTATTCCTCGTAAAATTAAGATTTTATTCTAAATGTGTAAAATTATTTCTTTCTTATTAGTTCTATTCATAAGAATGTAATGTTCCCTGTGTGTGCCTTATCATTTGTATTAAAAGCTGAAGATGACCTTAACATAGGTGAAACACGTCCTTTAAACACAATGACTATACAGACCATTTGCATGGTGTATATTTTTTAATAGAATAGGTGAACAATGCATGCAAATTCTTGTTAATTTTTAATTATTTGTGTGAGATAATGTTTCACAAATGAACTATGCCAAGTAAAATACAGCTCCCGTTTGATTAACAGGAATATGTTGGTGCAGCTGAAAATAACTTGGAATGTAATAAAACCTGATTTAAGTGAAATATTTGCAAATATAAAAAAAGAAAGAAATATCTTGCAATGCATTATTTACTGTAGTCCAAAGTACTGTACTTATAAAACCGTAATCGGTATTTTTCTATGAATCAGTTATCATCACTGCACTCATTGTTCTTTTTCTTTCCTCCATCCACCGGTTCGTTCCGAACTACGTGGTGTTTGCTGGTTTTGCACGTTGATTATCAAGTGATTCAGGGTTTGTCCTTACCAACTTTCATATCCCTCTCACGATTTATTACATTCAGAAACAGGTAATTTCAGTTTTGATTGGAGATATTATTTTTGCTGTTGCATAGGTTGTAAGTTTATGGACTAATCTGACCACCCTTATTCCACATCAATGGAAGATCTTGTGAAAAAGAGTATTACTGTTTCTATTATTGTCTGTTCTTCATCAAATTGAAGACGGTGGTTCAGATTCGTACAGCTGGTTCATTCAACTTAACAGATGCGTCCAAGATTAAAGTAACCACATAAAATATCTTGTGATACGTAACTATTAAAACGAAGAATGGGGGTATCAGTTTTACTCCGCAGTATGCTAATGCAATATAACAGTAACTCAAGTTGGTTATAAGGATCTACTTTAGATACACAAACAGGCAATAGAATTGAGTCCATTCCTGTTGCTATCACGAGGATCTACCAGCTAGGTGCTACATGTATGTTCACATTCCGAAAGCCTCTCCATTTCATTAATCTTCTGTTATTACCAGCACAAACAGTAAGCACGCACAAAGCAAGGGGCACTGGGAATGTCTGGCAGCCCTTGGGGAGCTACTGCATACACAGTACAAAGCGAAGCTTAGTTTACCTCACGCTGACATACCATCACAGCTGATTACCCTACATACAATATACACACAGAGTAACGTTCAAAACTAATGCTGCTTGAAGGTGCCGGGGAGAGAAAAGATGTCGAAATTAATATAAAAGTGAGAACAAATACCGACCTGAAACTTTATCCTAAAGCTATATGTAGACTTTCGATTTTTTAAACCGCTCACAACACAATAGAAATAATAGAAGATGTCACCCTAAGCGTCTAAGATCGTGATCGTGTCTGATAATATCGTAATTTTGTCCCTAGGGCCTGTATTCACCAAGGCGAGTAAAAGCTTTTATCTTGGTTTAAAGCTAAGAAAACCGAGGTGGTTGTGGTGGTGATTATTGTTTTAAGAGGAAGGACAACTAGGCAACCATCCTCTATATAACACTAATCAAAGAGAAAAAATGGAAGGGATCCGACACTTCGAAAAATGAAGATATCGGCCAAAGAAAGACAAGGGCCACGAAGGACGTGAAAATGAAGGACTCCCTAGCCCTCGGAAACCTAATAGCGTTGGAGTCGGAAAAGAACAAGAGTTGACCAAGGGTGGTCGGATAGGATAGATGAAAGTGAGGAGCCTGGCACAAGTAAGTGTAAGCAATGCCAGGACTCAGCTAAGGGCCCCGTGGTCGCCAACCCACGCTCCAAAGTTCAGAGTCCTGAGGGCAGCTTTTAGTCGCCTCTTACGACAGGAAGGGGATACCGTGGGTGTTATTCTACCACCCCACCCACAGGCGAATAAGAAAACCCAGATAACTGTTACATTTGTATTCTCCAACAACGCTATCTCTGATAACGGGTATAATCACGGTTTAACATTTTATCGGAGAAAGATTGACCTGTAAAGCACGAATTCTAAGATAATAGCCTTTCAGGAGGGCAGCTTGTAGATGGCTGAAATATTTAACTGAAAGAGAAAATCACAGCGATGAGGAATATGACTAACATTATGTAAGAAAACGTCTTAGGTGGATAAAAAGGAACGCGCTACATACTTTGAAGTCTACAATGTCACCGATTTTGAAACATATTTTAGATTATGTAAAGCTTCGATACTGTCAGTGTTATCAATGATCGAACATAACCTGGAATTCCCAACACACAGTTAGGCCTAAGATGAATTTTCAGTGCTGTCATTGATGCTTTTATGGCCACGGGAGCCATCCTGGGAGCCATCTGGTGGCGAATGAACGTACCATTTCCACTTCTATTATAAGATCTAAATTCAAAGATTCATTGTTTAAGAAGCCTTTCTCGTGGACAGTCGAGATTTCTTCTGAGGACGAAGAGCACAGTTCTCTGCGAAACGTAAAGAATTTAACCTTACTTTCTTGACACGGCATAATCCCAAAAGCCTATACAGTATCATGTCTACGAATTCTCAGTTTTACCGAGCTCGATAGCTGCAGTCGCTTAAGCGCGGCCAGTATCTAGTAATCGGGAGATAGTGGGTTCGAACCCCACTGTCGGCAGCCCTGAAGATCGTTTTCCGTGGTTTCCCGTTTTCACACCAGGCTGTACCTTAATTAAGGCCACGGCCGCTTCCTTCCCACTCCTAGCCCTTTCCTGTCCCATCGTCGCCATAAGACCTACCTGTGTCGGTGCGACGTAAAGCAACTAGATCCCTTCCGATTCCTAGGCCTTTCCCATCGCATCGCCGCCATAAGACATATCTGTGTCGGTGCGACGTAAATCAAATAGGAAAGAAAAAATTCTGATTAATATTATAATAAAAGAATCCTTACCAAAATCCAAGTAATATACATAATTCCAACTTCCATATCTTGTATGGTACACGACTGGATCAATTTTAATGAATAATTAAGGAATACTACCTTAATTTTTGAGTGAAATGTACAATGTATAGCCTATAATTTGTTTTCTTGTTCTCTATTATGTTAATGTTTTCTGCCACCAAACTGAATACCAATTCATTCTCTTGGAAAGTCATACCAGACTTTTTTCTTCGTTTCTGGTCAATAGAGGACATAATTTATGATACATTATTTGCAAACCCCGAATAGAATCAAACACTTGTTTACATTTCGACAGTGGCGGCAGCATGTCCAATAGTTATTTGTTTTCCATGCGTCAATATGAAAAAAAAAAGGCTCAAATTCAAATTGAAACGACCAATTAGTTTTGGTAAACCGAAGTAATAAATTGTGTGGTGAATACAAAAGTGAGCGTTATCCGAGATAATAGGGCCTAACGTTATGCGAGTTTTTGAAATCTAAGATAACAGCAAAAGTAACTGACGTTGGTGAATACGGACAACAATCATCATCGCGTGAAGTTTCACAGCTGTAAAACCACCGAAACAACAACAAAAATAAACGCCAAACATATTTTCTATACGTTCAGTGAGGACGTGGGCGGAGAAGGTTATCCCGGGGATGGGGAATGTCCGGCAGTAGTTCGACATTCATGATGCGGTAACTCTAATAAGTAAACACAAAATAGAAAAACTTACTCCATGATCACCAGCCTTCTCTGAGGAGACGGCACCAGAATGAGAAGAAAAAAGAAGAAGAAGGAGAAGAATAAGAATAAGAATGCAATAGTAGTTGATGGTGGTAGTGACCCTTTAGGGGTTTTAGACAAAAAAAGGGCAAGAAAACTACCCTATTACCCCCTGCGGGTGGGGGACGCACATGTAGAATACACCCGCGGTATCCCCTGCCTGTCGTAGAGGCGACTACAAGGGGCGACCAAGGGATGCTGGTATTAGAACCATGAAACTACTTTTGATTAGTACCATCACGCGGGGAACACCATGGGTCGCCTTTACTTACGAGTAGTACCACTATATTTGGTACACAATAGGTTTGTGATTAATAGAACCAGAGAGTGGTTCCACTGTGGGTTTCCAGTACCCGTGAGTCGTACCCATGTGAGCAACACCGCGGGTCTGGGCGTAGCCTGTGAGTTGTACCACTATATGAGCAACACCGCGGGTCTGGGCGTAGCCTGTGAGTTGTACCACTATATGAGCGACACCGTGGGTCTGCGTTGCCTGTGATTAGTACCCACTATGTGAGGAACACCATGGGGCTCGCGGGACCGACACCCGTGACTAGTACACCTAGGTGAGGAAACTCATCGGTTTGCGTTGGCTATTAGTGGCGCCATTGTGTGAGAAACACCATAGGTCTGCGTTACCTGTACGAAGTGCAATACTTGTGATTAGTACCTTCTTGTGTGGAACACTGTGAGTTTTTGCTACTTTTGATTAGTACCCCAACATGACAAATAGCATGGTTCTACTTTACTCGCGATATGTACCATTCTGTGGGGCCTTAGACGTGGATTTTGCACCCCTTTCGACATCAAGCATCCTCGAGTCAGGATTCTGCTTTATGAGTGGTCCCTTGGTCAGTAATAAATTATATCCTTTTCTTGAGTTGAATCCACTAATGCTTTTGTTTGCTCGTTTTTTGTTGTGTTTTTTGCTACATGTCCATCCATTCCTTCTTCATGACGATTTTTTTTCTTTTGGTCAGTTTATGATTTTGAATTTTTGTTGCCATTTCATTTCGTACCATTAGGGGCCGATGACCTCGATGTTAGGCCCCTTTAAACAACAAGCATCATCATCATCATCATCATCAAAACTACCCTATTTATTTTACAAAGTCTCAAATGCTCTTTGTATCTGTCCATGTGGTTGTTTAAAAAATTCAAATTTCCCGAGGTCTTATATTTTGCGAGGATAATTTCAAGATAGAATCTTATATCGTAATTTCTTTTCTTTTGCTGGCGCAGACCTCTGTATGGTAATTCTGGTCGCCAAATGAACTTGTTTCTCGTAATCATAATTCAAACTTTGCAACGACAGGTACACCGACACCAGAGTATTTCCAACGAACCTGTAATTTCCAAGACTTGATCGACTTAGTTTTAATATCATTATCATAAATATGTCGTGTTTAACTAATTATACTCACATTAATAACTCTACCTGAAAACATAACTACCCATTACGTCATTAAAATCGCTCTTCTCTGTCAAAATCACACTGGCTGTGTAAATGTGGCCGGTTAAAAAGTGCTGATTTTCCATTCTTTGTATCCTCAGCAAACGGGCTTTTGTCGAAGCACTGTTCAAAGAACACGAAGTATTCTACCATCCTCCCTCTGAGAAATGATTCATGAAATATGAGGAAAGTATCATCGAAATTGGAAATCATGGTAATAATGCTATTGGTTTTATGTCCTACTAACTACTTTCATGGTTTTCAGAAATGTCGAGCTGCTGGAATTTTGCCCCACTGGAGTTCTTCTTCATGCCGGTCTATCTACTGAATTGAGGCTGGTTTTCTGACCCCAAGTTTGTGGGTTCGATCCTGGGTAAGTCCAATGGTATTCGAAGGTGTGCAATATGCCAGCCATATGTCAGTAGATTATTTATTTATTTATTTTATTTTATTTTATTTTTTTTGAGAATATAAAAATATTGTATCATGATCGCCAGTCCCGGGTATTACAATTTGTGATATCCCATCCACTTTCCTCAGATATAAGCTGTTGTGGTGTACGTATTGATAACTGGATTTGTGACAGGAAAATTTGCTCTGAGAGTTGAAGTTAAGTTCTATGTTAGCATTTATTTAGAGGAAGGTTCGTTAGAATGGCAATACGATGCCTAACACCATCGTAGTCAGGAAATAATAGCTCAACGTTGGTTTTCTACTTCCTCGACCAGGGGTTCCGAAACTGGTAGGGTAGGGGAGAGGTGGTGAGAGATATACAAGGGTGCCGCAGGTAACTTCCTCAGTAGAAAATTAAACATATTACGTCATAAATAAAGAAATTAAGATGGCATTAAAACTTGTTAGACCGGGCGAGTTGGCCGTGCGCGTAGAGGCGCGCGGCTGTGAGCTTGCATCCGGGAGATAGTAGGTTCGAATCCCACTATCGGCAGCCCTGAAGATGGTTTTCCGTGGTTTCCCATTTTCACACCAGGCAAATGCTGGGGCTGTACCTTAATTAAGGCCACGGCCGCTTCCTTCCAACTCCTAGGCCTTTCCTTTCCCATCGTCGCCATGAGACCTTTCTGTGTCGGTGCGACGTAAAGCCCCTAGCAAAAAAACAAAAACAAAAAAAAACAACTTGTTAGTGAAAGACTTTTGGCATTTTAAAATCATCATCATCCAGCCATGCATCAGACCATGTGGTCTATTACTTGTTTTACTAGTGAGCACATATTGTAGGGTCTGTCTTTGATTGTCTACATACTGAAGCACAAGTTCAATTCTCAAAGGCAAGTTGTCGTTTTTAATAATTTTCAACCAAGCCCGATAGCTGCAGTCGCTTAAGTGCGGCCAGTATCCAGTATTCGGGAGATAGCGAGTGGGTTCGAACCTCACTGTCGGCAGCCCTGAAGATGGTTTTCCGTGGTTTCCCATTTTCACACTAGGCTGTACTTTAATTAAGGCCACGGACGCTTCCTTCCCATTTCTAGGCCTTTACTGTCCATCGTCGCCGTAAGACCTATCTGTGTCGGTGCGACGCAAAAAAAATAAATAAAAATAAAACCAACAAAAAAAAACAGGAAAATTAATGTGAGTGGATTTAATTCATTCATTCATTAATTAGCGCCCTCTGTAGAACAGTGATAGTGTGTTGGCTTCCTAATTTTAAGGTCGTGTGTTCAAACTTAGCAAGAAGAACGGGATTTAAAAAAGTGAAAAATCAGTCCATGTCGTACGATGTCGGCGTATAAAGAGCTCTGGTGACACATTTGTTGTCTTCCCGAAAAAATTAATTAAAAATAATCTATAGTTCGCCCACTTGAGATCTGATTTACTCTTCCATCTGGTAGAGCTAAGAAAAAGGTCTAAATTGACATATCACAAAAAATCAGGTCGTTTAGAGGGGGACGGGATGATCTTAAAGGGAATATAAAAATATTAACTACTAGCAATATTACTTCTACTACCGAGCGGAGTACCGCTATGGAGCCAAGACGAATCCCACTATCGGCTGCCCTGAGAATGGTTTTCTACGGTTTCCCATCTTCATTTCCAGGCAAATGTCGGGGTAGTTCCTATCATAGGCCACGCACGGTATTCCCTAAAGGGGGCTCCAGGGACTCTGAACTTTGGAGCGTGGGTTGGCGACTACGGGGCCCTTAGCTGCGTCCTAACACTGCTTCCACTTACTTGTGCCAGGCTCCTCACTTTCATCTATCCTATCCGACCTCCCTTGGTAAACTCTTGTTATTTTCCGACCCCGACGGTATTAGAGCACTCGATACCTAGAGAGTCTTTCCTTTTCACGCCCTTCGTGGCCCTTGTCTTCCTTTGGTCGATAGCTTCATTTTTCGAAGTGTCGAGTACCTTCCAGTTTTTCCCTCTGATTAGTGTTATGTAGAGGATGGTTGCCTAGTTGTGCTTCCTCTTAAAACAATAATCACCACCGCCACTTTACTCAAATGTATTCACCATAATTAGTTTCACCTTCATTAGTTGGCGTCAGGGAGGGCATCCGGCTGTAAAACATGCCATATAATTTCACCACTTCCCAGACCACGTATCAGGGAATGACGCTAAGAGGTAGACTTACATAACAGCCTCCGTGGCTCAGGCGGCAGCGCGTCGGCCTCTCATCGCTGGGTTCCGTGGTTCAAATCCCGGTCACTCCATGTGAGATTTGTGCTGGACAAAGCGGAGGCGGAACAGGTTTTTCTTCGGATACTCCGGATTTCCCTGTCATCTTTAATTCCAGAAACACTCTCCACTTTCATTTCATCTATCAGTCATGAATCATTGCCTCAGAAGAGTGCGACAGTCTTCGGCAGCCGGCACAATTCCTATTCTCGCCGCAAGATGGGGGCTTCATTCATTCCATCCATGACCCGGTCATTGACTGGAAAACAGGTTGTAGGTTTTCATTTTCAGGTAGACATACATAATACTTTTGCGACTACTGGATTACCGGTATAGATCACAATATTCTGGGAACTGCTCGTGTCGGAGGTGAAATCTATCCATTCATCCGCTACTTGCGGATAAATTAACTACATATAGATCAGGAGCCAATTTAAAGACTTTTTCTTGTAGCATTGTAGTTAATATCTTACTACGGACTCGATTGGACTTCTAAAAAACAAACAAACAAAAAAACGCACTGTCCACTTCTTCGTATGGATGACACTGCTTTCCTTACTGTCTTCATAACATTTTCTTCCCATTCTTTTAAGTAATGCTTACGCTTTGCAGTACAGTTATGGATTTGACTTTTCCGAACTTAAACTCGTTCATTATATCACACCGCACTTGCTCCAGATCTCTCGAGACGTTGTCCAACCAGCTTGTCCTTGGTCTTCCACATCTTCGTTGGCCCCCAGGATATTGGTGGAAGATCTTCTTTGTGCTTGGTCCTGGTCCATCCTTACGATGTATCAAGTTATCGAAGTTTCCTTTTTTTAAACTTAAACCTTCTTTATTATGAAATTTCGTCCTTCCATACAAACACCATTCTTTTAGCACACTCGCAATGACGAAGCTCTTTCTGCTGTCTAGTAACGATGAGAATGGGACATTCCAAGAACAGTGCATGTAAGAGTGTACAGGGATATATAACACCGTACTGTAAATATATTTGCACAGTTTTCTGGTCGTCTGATGATTTATGACTAAAATTCATGGTCGTTGTTGGCCGAAGAAAGGAATGGTCATTTTATGGGTGGTGAAAAGTGGTCTCTTGAAGAAGTTCCCTCTTATTTCAATTTACAGTCTTGTTTCATTCACCCTTGGTAACAATGCGCTAATTTTATTTTCAGATATAAGTGTTTCTAAGAAGAAAAACTATGTAATAACGGTATTTGGGTGGGGGATGTCAGTTGAAAAAAGTTCGGGAACAACTGCTTTAGATTCACGGCAGAGGGATTAGCACACATAACTATGGAGGTATACGGTACACTGGTAAATAATCTCAAAACTTGCAGCTACTTGAATATAAATCCCTGCGAGAACTAAATGGAAAAATGCATATTTCATCTAAATAACTAGAATTGTTTCAAGGCAAAACTTAGCATTTCTAGACCAGTCTTTGAACATACGAATGGATTTTAGCACTTTTTTTTAGTTTGTCTAATTTTATTAGCGAAGGCAGAGGAAGCCTTAGAGGATAAACATATTCAAACTCGAGCGGTATTTCGAACACGCGTTAATATGCCTGCTTTACACCCACCAAATGACTCGTGCTCCCCAGGCAGCATGATGCTCGACTGATATATGGGGAGTACAGTATTCCGGAAACCGATTCTTCTTCTGAGTTGCATTATTCATTGACTGCCTGAGCAGCTTACACAACGACTGGAATGAAGAATGGGCTGTTTGAAGAAGCTCCCGGCCACGGATAGATTTAAGAGCTCTTTCATTTCCTGACGAGATCCAGGAAGGGCTGACTTGTACAACATCAACATTAACTTTTCTTGAGCCAAGAGCAGACAGATTAAGTTACAAAGAAAGAAAAATAGTCCGCCTCTGTGGTGTAGTGGTTAGTGTGATAAGCTGCCAACCCCCGAGGCCCGGGTTCGATTCCCGGCTTTGCCACGAAATTTGAAAAGTGGTACGAGGGCTGGAACAGGGTCCACTCAGCCTCGGGAGGTCAACTGAGTAGAGGTGGATTCGATTTCCACCTCAGCCATCCTGGAAGTAGTTTTCCTCCGTGGTTTCCCACTTCTCTTCCAGGGAAATGCCGGGATGGTACCTAACTTAAGGCCACGGCCGCTTAACGCTGTCCATGTTCTGCTTTTGACCAAGGAGCTCCACTTTCCGCTTGGAAGGTTTCTTAATTCTCGCTTTCGTTTCGAGTACTATTTCGCGTATTAATTTAGATATTCTTCTTCTTATCCTTAATCTGTTTACCCTCCAGGGTCGGTTTTTCCCTCGGACTCAGCGAGGGATCCCACATCCACCGCCTTAAGGGCAGTGTCCTGGAGCTTCAGACTGTGGGCCTGGGATACAACTGGGGAGGATGATCAGTACCTCGTCCAGGCGGCCTTACTTGCTATGCTGAACAGGGGCCTTGCTGGGGATGCGAAGATTGGTAGGGATAGACATGGATGAGGGAAGGAAGCGGCCGTGGCCTTAAGTTAGGAGGTGAAGTTGGAAACCACGGAAAACCACTTTCAGGATGCCTGAGGTGGGAATTGAACTCACCTCTAATCAGTTGACATCCGGAGGCTGAGTGGACTCCGTTCCAGCCCTCGTACCTCTTTTCAAATTTCGTGGCAGAGCCGGGAATCGACCCCGGGCCTTCAGGGGTGGCAGCTAATCACACTAACCACTACACCACAGAGGCGGACATATCAATTTATTTTATGCAAAAATTATAGCTGCGACGAGACTCGAATTCACGTCTACGAGGTTCGCAGACAAGTACGGTGACCACTTGGCCAGCACTCCGTTCCGCTCTGGTGTAACTCCCAAGTACACTGACTGACAGAGCAAATGCAACACCAAGAAGGAGTGGTCAGAACTTTATGCCAATTGCAGGGTAGACTGGCGTCACTAAGGTATGCTCATGATGTGAAATGCGCCGCTGTGCTGCGCACGTAGCGAACGATAAATGGGACACGGCGTTGGCGAATGGCCCACTTCGTACCGTGATTTCTCAGCCGACAGTCATTGTAGAACGTGTTGTCGTGTGCCACAGGACACGTGTATAGCTAAGAATGCCAGGCCGCCGTCAACGGAGGCATTTCCAGCAGACAGACGACTTTACGAGGGGTATGATGATCGGGCTGAGAAGGGCAGGTTGGTCGCTTCGTCAAATCGCAGCCGATACCCATAGGGATGTGTCCACGGTGCAGCGCCTGTGGCGAAGATGGTTGGCGCAGGGACATGTGGTACGTGCGAGGGGTCCAGGCGCAGCCCGAGTGACGTCAGCACGCGAGGATCGGCGCATCAGCCGCCAAGCGGTGGCAGCCCCGCACGCCACATCAACCGCCATTCTTCAGCATGTGCAAGACACCCTGGCTGTTCCAATATCGACCAGAACAATTTCCCGTCGATTGGTTGAAGGAGGCCTGCACTCCCGGCGCCCGCTCAGAAGACTACCATTGACTCCACAGCATAGACGTGCACGCCTGGCATGGTGCCGGGCTAGAGCGACTTGGATGAGGGAATGGCGGAACGTCGTGTTCTCCGATGAGTCACGCTTCTGTTCTGTCAGTGATAGTCACCGCAGACGAGTGTGGCGTCGGCGTGGAGAAAGGTCAAATCCGGCAGTAACTGTGGAGCGCCCTACCGCTAGTCAACGCGGCACCATGGTTTGGGGCGCTATTGCGTATGATTCCACGTCACCTCTAGTGCGTATTCAAGGCACGTTAAATGCCCACCGCTACGTGCAGCATGTGCTGCGGCCGGTGGCACTCCCGTACCTTCAGGGGCTGCCCAATGCTCTGTTTCAGCAGGATAATGCCCGCCCACACACTGCTCGCATCTCCCAACAGGCTCTACGAGGTGTACAGATGCTTCCGTGGCCAGCGTACTCTCCGGATCTCTCACCAATCGAACACGTGTGGGATCTCATTGGACGCCGTTTGCAAACTCTGTCCCCAGCCTCGTACGGACGACCAACTGTGGCAAATGGTTGACAGAGAATGGAGAACCATCCCTCAGGACACCATCCGCACTCTTATTGACTCTGAACCTCGACGTGTTTCTGCGTGCATCGCCGCTCGCGGTGGTCCTACATCCTACTGAGTCGATGCCGTGCGCATTGTGTAACCTGCATATCGGTTTGAAATAAACATCAATTATTCGTCCGTGCCGTCTCTGTTTTTTCCCCAACTTTCATCCCTTTCGAACCACTCCTCCTTGGTGTTGCATTGTCACTGTCAGTCAGTGTATATAGGCCTATGCCTTGCGTTGGAATCGGGGATTCATCAATTTTTCAGAAGTTATTAGGTTGCGGACCTGACATGTTTGAGTAAAATTTGTTCGCCTTTTAGTGTTCTACCACCTCCACTTTGTCCGAAGCGCATTCTGTGTAATGGCATATGACCTCATTTTTCTCGAAAACGAAAGCGTGTTGACTTAAACCCTTATACACGAGTTACCGTTGAGCGTCTCCCCACAGGTACATTGAAGCTCGGTGAAATCGGTTGACCGCAGGGTCTGGCCTCTACTTGTTAGATATTGTGCTTGAGACACTTTTCATGTAATTGTAGGCGACTATGTTCACGAGTGCAAGAAAAAGTTTGTAGAATCCTGCAAAGAATTCCTGCTGCCACTGCAGCATTACGCATTACATTATTTTTTCATCAATAAAATAATGTCTGAAAACCATTCAAAACACATCAATTATCACATTTTCCCGGTGATAAGAATATAAGAATAGGATATATCGAATGTTGTGATATAACAGTCCATTTTTTCAATTTTTAAGTACATTCGCATAACTTTAAATTAAAATTAAATGAAATAAAAACTCGCATTCATCATAACGCTTTTGTTCATCATATTTAACATGTATACATCTTACCGGTGTCCGCTAACCATACGCTCACTACCAAACGCGTCAGAAACCTCACTGAAATGTGTTAATTTGTTTTTAGCAATTGTTTAGTAACAAATGTTGGAAATGTGTTCGTGAAACAGGGCACTTTTAAACAAAGTCTTAAATTAATAACAATTGTTAGGTAACATTTGTTAAGTAAAATTTAACATACAGTTGAAGAAACCGGGCCATGGTGTAGCATGCGCATTCCACCGTGCTTCTCCTGTCCCCTCCCACTCACTTCTCTTCTCCCCTTCCCCCCTCTGCCCGTACTCGCAAGCTGCCAGATTTAAATTTTCGTCAACAATAACCTTTACAATTGTCACGGTGTTACCCGTGGAACGCAGAGGTGAAAGAAGGTGCCGGGATGAATGGGTCCAACTACAATGTCATCATCATCATCATCATCTGTTTACCCTCCAGGTTCGGCTTTTCCCTCGGACTTAGCGAGGGATCCCACCTCTACCGCCTCAAGGGCAGTGTCCTGGAGCTTCAAACTCTTGGTCGGGGGATACAACTGGGGAGTATGACCAGTACCTCGCCCAGGGGGCCTCACCTGATATGCTGAACAGGGGCCTTGTGGAGGGATGGGAAGATTGGAAGGGATAGGCAAGGAAGAGGGAAGGAAGCGGCCGTGGCCTTAAGTTAGGTACCATCCCGGCATTCGCCTGGAGGAGAAGTGGGAAACCACGGAAAACCACTTCCAGGATGGCTGAGGTGGGAATCGAACCCACCTCTACTCAGTTGACCTCCCGAGGCTGAGTGGACCCCGTTCCAGCCCTCGTACCACTTTTCAAATTTCGTGGCAGAGCCGGGAATCGAACCCGGACCTCCGGGGGTGGCAGCTAATCACGCTAACCACTACACCACAGAGGCGGCTTACAATGTCAAGAATAGAATTTAAAACTTAAGGTGCAGGTTATATTTTCGAAAAACAACAAGTTAATAACTTCTCATTTAGTGAGATAACAATGACATTTCAGGTACAAAATAGAACTTTGGAAACAAGATTTAGAAAATCCAAGATTTCAGAACTTTAACACCCTTGGGCTTCGAGTTCCCAGTTTTGCAATTTTTTGAGCTCCCAGCTCAAATCTTACAGACAAGCATAGATTTGTTCAAAGGGCAGAAATCCCCTAAATTCATGGAGCACTTGCCCCCAAATTACAACATCTAGCCTTCAAGAGACATACAGTAATCTTACTCTGAAAAACAAAACTAACAGGCTCTCAGTTTTCCAAGCCTATTCCAGGCAATATTAGAAGATTACAATCCCTTGCCAGGAAGGCACCACTTACAAATTTGAAACAGGGGTATCTAATACCCAACCTATTGGGCCTTTGCGGAAAAGAACAGGTTAAGTAAATGGCCCGAAACACAAATTGAATGGAGGCGTGTACTTGCACTCCTAGACATGAACACTTAAAACCTAAAGGACACTAGGCTGATGAAACAGGGGCTATTCCCAAATTATGGAGGTGACTCGTATAAGATAAATTAAGACATTACGGAAAGGAAGAAAACCAGTTACAAGACGTAGTCACCTCAAACCAATATGAAGAGGAGCTCGAGAGGGTACCTCACTCTCTATCCCCGATTTACAGTTAAAGATTTTATGAAGTTTTTACATTAGCCGGCAGATCTTACATTTTGGAGAAGTTGGTTACATAGTTAAAGTTTCGGACCGTTTCCTTGGGTTAAACTGCGGAGCTAGCAAGAAATAAAGATGTTAAGTGGCCATTGCCTGGTAGAAGTTCTAGCAGCTGATGAATAGGCCTCCCGCCTCCTGCTTGACACACACACTCAGTAAGATGACGGTCAATTAGCCAAGATACGTGAAAATCCGCAGTTTATAAATCCTCGTGGAAAGTTCGAGACTTTTCACGAATAAACCAGCCACACCCTCTCAATTTATTGGTCGATTTAAAAGTTACACACAAAATCGAAGAAGAAGAAGACTGTGATTGGTAGGAAATTAATTACAGAAATTCTTGATTGGTTGAATTCAAAACTGGCGGAAAGCAAATATTGCCAACTCAAAAATAAATGAACATCATTTAGTAAAAAATAAAAAGCTTATGAATACAAAACTTCTTTCAATCAAAAAGTCTTTCACTTCGCACCAGGGTGCATGATCATTGTTTTTAGCAGTGACATCTATGGAAGAATGTCCAAATTTCTTGATAAATGACAAACAAAACAAGTAGAAAAGCAGTCAGGTGGTGGTGGTGATTTTTGTTTTAAGAGGAAGTACAACGAGGTAATCATCCTCTCTGAACAAATAAGTGGAAAAGAAATTTAAAATATAAAACATAATTATTTATTCAACAATGGAATTTGGAAACGCAGTACAAAATAAAAAAAAAATAATGATAAAACTAGGCCGAAAGGATTACTAACGTATCAAAAGGGAACGTACGTTCCCTGAGTAACAGTACACTTGTAATTTATATACCCTTTATAAGTCCACTGTCGCACATAAAGCGGATGACGAGATCATCAGTAGTCGCGTCATCGGCTAGTATGCGTTCGAGTGTTTCCTGCAGGCCGAGGCTCCGTCTTAGGCCAGAGAGATCGGCGCACTCTGTGAGGATGTGGGCCACGGTGAATTCGGCACCACAAGAACACACTGGGGGGTCTTCCCTCTTTAGGAGATAAGAGTGCGTGGATCGTAAATGACCTATCCTCAGCCTGCACAGTACTATGGCCTCTCTCCGTGAAGGTCGGAAAGAGGGCCGCCACACGGTAGTTGTCTTCTTAATTGCTCTCAGCTTGTTGGATATCTAGCCACTCCGATTCCCAGAACGCCAAGATGGTTCGACGTAGCTGAGAACAAATATCCTTAGCAGGTACATTGACGGGTCTTGGAGGTAAAAGTGCAGCTTCCTTTGCTGCTTCATCCGCAGTCAGTTCAGGAAACTTCACAATAACAAAATTACATCAAATTTCTGTGGTGACATCTTCTGACTAAATTTATAAGTTGGTCCAGTTTCAATTTGACGGTTTCTCCGGCAGAGGAGTTCTTTTAGGCGCCAGATTTAAATGCACGACGTTGAGGTGTACCTCCCGGTACAACAATAATTACAGTGCGTAAGTAGCGAGGATTCGTGTCTCCGGACGGTAATTGATTCTAGCAGTGATGAAATACTAACGCGGACGCTGCGAGCGTAAATATTCATATACATGCACGGAGGTGGAGCAGCAGGCCTTTTTATACAATTTTAGGTTCGGCCAAGGGCCGGGGTCGCTTGGCACGCGGGGCCCGGGGCTGCAGCCCCTTTTGCCCCCCCCCCTTAATCCAGCCTGGTGAGGAAAGCAATGGCAAACTAGCTCACTCTTCATCTTGCTTAGTACGCCTCATTTTGGTGCTACCATTGGTTTTCCTTATAACGGCATAACCTTTGGTGGTGCTACTTGAGGATCCAACCAGCCTCCGGGCTGATGACCTGGCAGACAGACAAGACAGGATAAATCTGGCGCAACTAATTATGAGCAACATTGTCAGATTCTGTTAGAGACGTGAAGTTTTCAGACACGTCTCTCCTGTGGGTGAATTGTTGACGATTTTTATTTATTTATTTATTTATTTATTTATTTATTTATTTATTTATATTTCCGGTTCCTTAAGTGGGTCGTGGATTTTAAGTAATTATAGTTAATTCTTCTAGTTCGGGGATTGGGTGTTTTTGCTCGTCTTCTTGCACATCTCTTAATATACACTCCACAGACCACATTATCAGCCTCCACAGAAACACGCTGTTAGTGAATTCAACCCTCTACATAGCGCCGTCGTTAGGAAAGGCATCCCGCCGTAAAACTTAGTCAAATGGACATGAAGTTGGTAAAAAGTCCAAGAGAAATAATAATAAATGGTGTGATTGATGCTATGAAGCCTATTATAATGCCAAATTTAACAGACAAACGTCAAGCCTTGATGCTATTCGACAGGAGTAGGCTGTGCGCCAGCACCGTGTTTCAGCCTCCCCCTTGCTACTGTCATGTAACATATATAGTATGTCACGTCATTCATTTCGTCTTATTAATTCCTCTGATGAGGTTGACGTCAGGAAAGGCATCCGGTCGTAAAAACTTGCTACGCAGATTCATCTCACTTCATATCCGAACCCGTAGAGAAACGAAACAAGGGTTCGCCGCGGTATACTTTACAAAACATAGACAGACACCTGTACATGTCTATAGTCTGTATCAAATGGGAAAGTATATGAGCTGGAATCATTTATATGAAGTAAATATATTTTGGCTTGCCACGAGTAGCCTAACATTAAACGTAGCGAAAATTTCCGCGGAACGCAACGGATTGAGTGGGCGGGACAAGACGACAACATGGCAACCATTTGGTCGGGCAGTTCTGAGTGGGATCTCTCGGTCGGAACGCTTCTCATTTGACACAGATTATAACTTAAGGAAGTCATTACTGCCATTTTGGCCATTTTTTTAATCCAAAATACCCATTTATAAATTTTGGCCTTTAAACATTCTATATTTCTTTTTCTTCCAAAAACATTATTTACTTTTACCCTGTAAGCATTCATAAATCTCGAAGTGCCATTTTAAATGAGGTGGCCATGTAGTTGGCCGGCCCCGCGGTGTAGGGGTAGCGTGCCTCTTACTCGGAGGCTCCAGGTTCAATTCCTGGCTAAGTCAGGGATTCTTACCTGGATGTGAGGGCTGGTTCGAGGTCCACACAGCCTACGTGATTACAATTGAGCAGGTATCTGACGGTATGATGGTGGCCCCGGTCTACACAGCTAAGAATAACGTCTGAGAGGATTCGTCGTGTTGACCACACGACACCTTATAATCTGCAGGCCTTCGGGCTGAGCAGCGGTCGCTTGGTAGGCCAAGGCCCTTCGGGGCTGGGTTGTGTCTTGATTGCGAACAGTCCAGATTGCGCACAAGGCAAAAACCGTCCAGATTCCGAACAACTAAATATACCCCGTCCAGATTGCGAAAAAGAGATTAATGTTGATCTGGAATACATAAAACAGATACAATTCTCAAAACTTTTTCTTCTAGTAATATTAACATTAACTGGTACATTGGGATGTTTTCGATAACCTAACCATGTTTTTAAAAATATTTGCCTTAATGAAAATGTTCAATAATTTAGTTTGAGGTAATCTTGTCATTTAGACGATTATCTTTGTTATTGTATAACATAACTAGTAAAAGCCATCTCCGTACAGGCCACGAAGCCCCTTGGAGAGGTGGAAGGTAAAGGCTTCCACTATCCGCAACCTTGGCACTTGATGGGGAAGAGTGGTTAGCTCTGCGCCCGGCCGCCTTTGCCCCAGGAATTAACCCGGTACTCATTTTTGGTGTAAGCTGAGTGAACCTCAGGGCCATATGCATCTCCGGAAGTGGAAATCTCATTTCTTAAATTTTACGACTTCCTGACGGGGATTCGAACCCACGTCCTTCCGGGCGAACCGAGCACGCCTCGGCCAGGCAGCCCCTAACATAACTATAGGGGTAGTTATTTATGGTGGATTAGAGAGAGTTGTATTATTATTATTATTATTATTATTATTATTATTATTATTATTATTCAAAATAATACATAAGAAGTGAAAGAGTCAGTATATTTGGAAACAAGTGGTTTTTTTTCTTACAAGATTTTAACTTTTTTGGTGTATTACCCAGTATTCCAATTGTGTGTACCAGAACTTGATGTACCAACTGAGGGTTAATTTTTCTGCAGCTCGACGAATTAGAATTTTGTCCATATCCAAATCAACATTTCTAGTCAAGCGAGTTGGGCAAGTTGGTATTTCCTGTGGGGAGGGGTCGATGACACGTATAAAGGGTTGATCTGAAACAACATTCCAGACACCTCCTACCCCAAATATAGTTTACTTGTTTACCGCAAAACTTGTCATTTCATATCTAGTTGCCGCTAGGAGCAGTCACAGTTTTCTTGGTGTAGTGTCCTAGTATTTAGGTGATGGGATTGTTATGCGTTAGGTTAATTTAGAATGAAATGAAATGGCGTATGGATTTTAGTGCCGGGAGTGTCCGAGGCCAAGTTCGGCTCGCCAGGTGCAGGTCTTTTGATTTGACGGCCGTAGGCGACCTGCGCGTCGTGATGAGGATGAAATGATGATGAAGACGACACATACACCCAGCCCCCGTGCCAGAGAAATTAACCAATTAAGGTTAAAATTCCCGACCCTGCCGGGAATCGAACCCGGGACCCCTGTGGCCAAAGGCCAGCACGCTAACCATTTAGCCATGGAGCCGGACAACTTAGAATGACAAGGCCTGATGGCCGCTTTCTTTATTGCCAGAGTTGGTTTGTGAATAAATTAATTTCTCCCTGGCAATCATTAAAGCGGCTTTCTAAAGAACTTCAGAAGACTGTAGGTGCCTCTAGTGATGCATACTGCTGCCACAATCCACCTAGGTAAGTAGGGTGGCATATTTAAAATGGTATATTCTTGCTCGTTAGGTATGTATTGACGTTCAAAATCGCCTTTTCGCCCAAAAATGCCATTTTAATTTTTTCACTGGAAATGAAAGCTTGAAGTCTCTACTTCAAAATGAGGTATAATTCATACATATATTCCAACTGTAAGTATCCAAAAATAAGATTTAAATAGCCACGTACGCGCGTGATAAGGGGCGTGGCTGTAGTGTCCTGCTTACATGTAAACATCTTGTCAGATTTTCTTATTCAAATTTACCTCTTTGGTGTGACATGCCTCCTGAGTACATAGTTCATAGTTCTGACTAACAGATGTCAATATTTGTATATTCCAAAGACTTTTATTCCATTGATAGGCAACGGATATAAACAAAACTTCATTGTGGCCAAGTTGTCTTTCACATTGTGACCAAAGGGTTTGTTTCTCTGTTTGTGTGTATAAAATGGGTTCTAAAAGCCGATGTAGAGCAAAGAAAAAGAGAAAATTTCATGGAAACAGACATAGCAAGGTGAATGTCAGTGTTACTTGTGCTATCAGTATAAATAGTGAGACGGAAGGTAGGCCTAATGTAAGTGAATCATTTGCTAGTGATTCTCAGTCCAAACTTTCGTCTGTAAATATTGAGTCTGATAGTGTTAGTGACATTTACAATATCATTATTGACATAGAGTGCTTTACACGTGCATTAGCCTGCCCTAGTTGCTTCAGCTGTAATACAGTTTTTGCAAAAAACCTAGAAATTCGGAAATTTGGTTGGGGAATGTCCCTTGCATTATTTTGCAGCAACTGTGATTATGAATTCCGCAACTGACAGGAGCACTCATCGATAAGATGCAAAATTATTTGGAATTGCTTTACGTTCCAACACAAGCAGTATTCACGCCATGCCAAATGGCATATGGGCCACATTGTACCATTTGACAGCAACAGAGGACCATCCGACCCACCATTGGTGTCCTGTAGGAACTGACAGCTGGTGCTCATATCAGTGAGCTAAAGCAAAGAATGAGATAGAACACTTTTAATTCAAACCAGGCCTGTCGTGTGGCATTCTTCAAGCAGTGAAGCCTGTATATGAGTGACTCACCGACCCAGAAATGCTAAGTCCTTGCATGGATTGACTCAAAATAATAAGTCATTCAATGCCATGTTATGGAGAAGGTGTCCTAAGGAGACATAAATGTGGGGCTTGATACCTTAAAATTAGGAGTGATGGATGCTGTTTGCCATTTCAACAGGGAGAACGGAGTGGAAATAGAAAAACATAAGAGGATGGGAATTGCTCCTGGCAAGTACACATCATCTGGTGTACTTGAAGCTGATGCAATACGGTTGCACAAAGGTGCAAATCAAAGTACCGCAGAACAAAAGCAGAGGAGGCAGTATTTGAGAGGCAGAAGAAAACTAAAAGAAGACAAGAAACTTCTAAAAGTGGGTCCAACCTATGGAGCAGGCAAGTTTCTAGGTGCCCAAATAAGTGGATTATGTTCATAACTTAGTCCTAAAACTCCAGTGCTGTTTTTCTTTAATGTAATTTTTTGCACAGCTTCCCACATTTCAAATAAATTTAAATATCCTTAAAATTGAGATAGAAAAATCAATGATAGATTAAATTAAAGATAATGAATGTGGGAATGTTGTAAACTAGTACTTTCTTAATATTATGCATATTGTTATTGTTATTATTATTTTTATAGCCATTGTAACACGGGTGATTAATTATTTTTAAACTTTTGTCACATATTATGTCTAGCTCCCTTTCTGTTTTTGATAATTAGAAGATCCTAGTTCACAACATTCTATGAATGAAATACTTCAACTTGGTGAAAACAATTTCAAGATTATAACATGTTTGGAAATTTTATGACATTTTGAAAATTTATGTGTTTTTTCATAAAACTAAATTTTTGGGTGAAGATAAGGCACAAAATTTTGATTGAGTTATACGAAACTGTTAGTCTAATATTTTTTGTTTTATGGTACGAAACTAAAAAAAAAATCGGTTAAGAATTGTGGATTTTCCTTCTAAACGTTAAAACATACCTAAGCGCCTCTACTTTATGCCTGTCCGTAAACTGGACCCATTAATGTGTGTCAAACCCAAATCATCCCCTTGGGGATGGGTTGGTTTGGTTTGGTCTTGGGTTACAGAGCAAGTTAACGCCTTCAATTGCTGTTTTCTCATTTTTTATTTTTTCAGCATTTCATCATATGCAAAATGCTCTTTGCATCACATATTCTACCATATTCGTACGATAATTTCAGGAAATCCTCCAATATGTATAATAAGTGACCGCCTCTGTGGTGTAGTGGTTAGCGTGATTAGCCCGCACCGCTCGGAGGCCCGGGTTCGATTCACGGCTCTGCCACAAAATTTGAAAAGTTGTACGAGGCTTGAATGGGGTCCACTCAGCCTCGGGAGGTCAATTGAGTAGAGGAGGGTTCGATTCCTACCTCGTCCATCCTGGAAGTAGTTTCCCGTTGTTCCTCACTTCTCCTCCAGGCAAATGCCGGGATGGTACCTAACTTAGGGAGCCCGGAATGGCTTATCCCTTCAATGCTAAATTATCAATGTTTGATGTGCCTTTTCTCAAAAAGTATCCATGAGAGACATGAAATTTTTGAGTGTTTAGGTTACGTACCCTGACTAGCTATTGAAGTGAGTATAATTAAAAGTGTGTCTCAGGTTTAATAAATATGTGTTTTTTAAATTTTCAATATAATACATACAGTTTACAGAATATAATTTTCATTAAGGTTACTATACATTTGAAATCAAGCAATTAGAGACCTTTAGTACATGTAGAACACTTGAATAAACAAGCTGTGAAAGTTTCAAGCTCCTAAATGTAGTAGAATATGAGGAAAGGTATATTAAGTAATAAAAAGGTAAACTTGGGGAAAAAAAGCCTCCAAAATTAGAATGCCAAACTAAGCCTGGCCCATAACTTGGGTCATCCTCTCCCTCTTCAAACTGGTCCAGTCCAGTAGTTTTCTTTTGGCAGCTACGTCGTTTTCTGGATTTTTTGGTTAAATTCTTGAACTTTTGGTGAATATTTCAGTCATTCCTTCTCGCATCATAGAATGGTGTCAACAGTGCGACACCAGATACCCAATCCTAGGTTTTCTAAAACCTTACATTGTGTTACATTTCCTCCAGTGAATGTTGCCACTGTAATAACTAATCCCAAGTGTAGAGTATAAATACCCACAAACACTGTTTTGGTAATCCGACTCCAGATGACTTGTTTACACTCTCGTCTGAATTTTGTGTCCGTCCGTGTAGATATTTTTTCAGCAAAGCAGGGTGTGCAAAGTCCCAAAAAACTGGCTTTATTATTTCCTTCACAGGACGAGGTAGACTGTGTGGATAGTTATACTTCTTCCTAGTTATCAAACCGCCGACTTCATTACAGAAGTGCTATGTTTGAAATATTCACACTGAAAACTTAGAGATAACTCCGTCGGCCATGATGGTTAACAGCTGACTACATTTCATGCATGGCTCAAGCGGCAGCGTGCCGGGCTCTCACCACTGCGTTCCGTGATTCAAATCGCGGTCACTTTATGTGAGATTTGTGTTGGACAAAGCAGAGACCGGACAGATTTTTCTCCAGGTACTCCGGTTTTCCCTGTCATATTTCATTCCAGCAACACTCTCCAATATCATTTCATTTCATTTGTCATTCATTAATCATTGCCCTAGCGGCGTGCGACAGGCTTCGGCAGCCAGCACAATTCCTATCCTGGCGACTAGATGGGGGATTCATTCATTCCATTCCTGACCCGGTCAAATGACTGGAAACACGCTGCGGATTTTCAGTTCTTCCACTTATCATACAAAAGTGATTTACATATCATTTTAAGACCGGGATTCTAAAGTTAATTTTAGATTTAAAAAAAACTTGATTTTGTGAACCTAAATCTCCATTCCGGATCCCCTTAAGGCCACAGCCGCTTCCTTCCCTCTTCCTTGTCCACCCCTTCCAATATTCCCATCCCCCACAAGGCCCCTGTTCAGCATAACAGGGGAGGCCGCCTGGACGAGGTACTGGTCCTTCTCCCCATCTTTATCATCCCGACCCAAAGTCTCATGCTACAGGACACTGCCCTTGAGGCGGTGGAGGTGGGATCCCTCGCTGAGTCCGAGGGAAAAACCAACCCTGGAAGGTAAACAGAGTAATAAATAAATAAATAATTAAATAAATAAATAAATAAATAAATAAATAAATAAATAAATAAATAAATAAGGAAAAATTGCTGTTAATTCCTGTGATCAAGCCTCTGAAAACAGCAGTGTAATATCATTTACCAAATTTTGTAAGGAAGGAAAAAGTGAACATTTGTACCTACTACAACTCTAATCTGAGAGCAAAACGCAGAACAAATTAATTGTACATGCGTTGAGGACCAGGTGTCCAAATTTTAATTTCAAAATGTCTAGAATTGTGCAAGTTGCATGATAAAATGCAATACAACCATTTCTAGGTAAAAAAAAAAAAAACGATTGACCAATATGCCAAACTTTGGTGTGAAGTTCATCAGACTATTAGGGGATAAAATTTGGCGGTGATGGCTAAAAAACTGTAGTTCCAAAATTCCTGAAATCTTACCTTTACATTCCTTCAATTTTAGTTCGTTATTGATAATTTAGGTAAATTTAACATTCAGCTTGTTCTTGAGATCCCTATTTGAGTATTTAATTGTGAGTGCCATTTCAGAGTCCTTTAAGAATATCCTACGACTGCTTATGCTACTGTAACGAATAGGAAGGTTGGAGCAAGAACTGACGGGAAAGGAAGAGAAATGACTCTAGTCTGGTGTTCGTCAAGTACGTCTATGTGGATGATCCGGAGCGGAACAAGCGAAAGAGATACAGTAGAGTTATGGAATATATTAAACCCATGTGTTAGACGACTCGACATTTTTAAGAGTATGTTTCTAAGTCAGCGCTCTTGTGTGTGAAGTTCTCAGAGTTTATTGAAACATCAAACCTGCGAGTGAGGGAGAGAGCAAAGCTATTGCCATTCCCTGATATTTGGATATGGTAATTGAGGAGTAAGGGCGCGTTCAGAACGACAGCTGCTCCGTGCAGGCTGACAAGATTACATCCTAGTATTCACCGCGCCAAATTAAGCAGTGGGAAGAACGAACCTACGCTTGGGTACAATATAAGAAAGCCTGTAGCTACTCTATACTTCGTCGGAATCAGTTTTAATAGCGGAAATAAATTTATTGGTTCTTATGGACGGAGTATTATTTTTATATAATTTTTTTTGCTAGGGGCTTTACGTCGCACCGACACAGATAGGTCTTATGGCGACGATGGGATAGGAAAGGCCTAGGAGTTGGAAGGAAGCGGCCGTGGCCTTAATTAAGGTACAGCCCCAGCATTTGCCTGGTGTGAAAATGGGAAACCACGGAAAACCATCTTCAGGGCTGCCGATAGTGGGATTCGAACTTACTATCTCCCGGATGCAAGCTCACAGCCACGCGCCTCTACGCGCACGGCCAACTCGCCCGGTTTTTTATATAATAATCAGCTTTATCTTCATATTCCGCATCTTGCCATGTTGTGCTGGATGAAGTATTTTTCCATCTGTATTTTATAGGGCTATAATATAATTTAGTTTCATTCCAGACTCGTTAACAGCTTGTTAGAATTTCATTAAATTCAAAAGAAATATTAAGAAAAATGTATGAACAAAATTTAACGTTGTTAGATTTAGCCTATTTAGATGAACTTATTATCAGGTTTCATTTCGAGCCATATAGTTCTGTTTATAACTTTCTTTCTTTTCTAATCTTTTTACCCTCCAGGGTTGGCTTTGCCCTCGGACTCAGCGAGGGATACCACTTCTACCGTCTCAAGGTCAGTGTCTGGAGCGCGAGATTTCGGGTTGGGGAATACAGCTCGGGAGGAGGACCAGCACCTCTCCCAGGTGGCCTCACCTGCTATGCTGAACAGGGGTCTTGCGGGGGAATGGGAAGATTGGAAGGGATAGACAAGGAAGAGGGAAGGAAGCGGCCGTGGCCTTAAGTTAGGTACCATTCCGGCATTTGCCTTGAGGAGAAGTGGGAAACCACGGAAAACCACTTCCAGGACGGCTGAGGTGGGAATCGAACCCACCTCTAGTCATTTGACCTCCCGAGGCTGAGTGGATCCAGCACGACGGAGTTCCTCCTCTTCACATTCTGCAATTCATCCATATTACAAAGGCCTTTCATTGACGAAACCACGGCGTCGAAGGAACAACTCTAACGCTAGCACCGGTAACACATACTACTTGACGACACATCGAGTTTCGAATCTTAGGTCACGGTTGCACACAAGATGTTCAAAAACCCACTTCTTGAAAAGCACATCCAGATCCAATTTTTGTTAGCCAGCCAGCATCAGGTCTGGGAAAAGTGGTAGAAGAAGAAGATAATAAAGCACAGTATTTTAAATTAAATTTTTGATGTAACATATAGGAGGTCCTTCTTTAATCTTTCCAAGTTTAATGTCATTATTGTGTTACCTTATAAAATAAATAAATAAATAAATAAATAAATAAATAAATAAATAAATAAATAAATAAATAAATAAATAAATAAATAAATAAATAAATAAATAAATAAATAGAGAATAGGAATTATTATTATTATTATTATTATTATTATTATTATTATTATTATTATTATTATTATTATTATTATCATCATCATCATTATATCTATCGGTATTCCCACTCCTAAGGGGTCACCGGTGCGAACTGTGTAGCACATGTGTTTGGCTCTGTTTAACGGCCGCATGTCCTTCCTGACGCCTACTCGTTGTGGAGGAATGGAATCACTATTACGTGTTTCTGTGGTGGTTGGTAGTGTGGTATTGCTGAATATGAAGAGGAGAGTATTCGGACAAACACAAACACCCAGTCCCCGAGCCAGAAGAATTAATCCCCGGCCCGTCTGGGAACTGAACCCAGGACTCTCTGAGCCGAAGGTTTCAACTCTGACCATTCAGCCAAGAAATACTAATACTAATACTAATACTAATACTAATACTAATACTAATACTAATACTAATACTAATACTAATAATAATAATAATAATAATAATAATAATAATAATAATAATAATAAAAATAAAAACCTGCAACCTGTTTCCCAGTCTTTTGACCGGATCAGGGATGTAATGAATGAACCATATATAGGCTGTTATTACAGTAGGGTCGCCACTCCCAAGGGGATTATTAATGACTGATAAATGCTATGAAATGATAATGGAGAGTGTTGCTAGAATGAAAGATGACAGGAAAAACCGGAGTACTCGGAGGAAAACCTGTCCCGCCTCCGCTTTGTCCAGCACAAAACTCACATGGACTGACCGGGATTTGAACCATGGTATGCAGCGGTGAGAGGCCGACGCGCTGCCGTCTGAGCCACGGAGGCTTTAATAATAATAATAATAATAATAATAATAATAATAATAATAATAATAATAATAATAATAATAATAATAATAATAATCCGTGCCTGGTTAGCTTGTGCGGCGGTTTGACTCGGAATTGAGTAGGGGCTAAATGTAACTCTGCATAAGACACCGGGGCGAGGGACCTGATTTGAGTAGGGGCTAAATGTAACCCTGTATAAGACACTGGGGTGAGGGACCTTAACTCAGACACGGCGCGTCCCATATGGCTGATAGGGAAAGTTCCTGTAGATACGCAGGACAGGTGTGAATAAGGCAATGTCAAATAAGTACCCACGGATCAACTGAGGTCAAGAGAAAAACGGTCAACGGTCTCAAATGCGGAAGACTCCTCTCATTTCTCAACGGCTGAGAGTGCGGAGGAACCTAGTGGAGTCAACCACGAAGAAAAATTATTTCAGACTAAAAATCTGATTTTACTTTGGAATGTTATTCCTACCCTTGAAACACACAATTTCAATTGCAGAATGGAAAAGCCGCTGAAAGAAAGCACTACCTCAGGTGGCACCTCGGAGGGGAAATCAACCATCGCGTTATGCAATGCAATGGGATTTAAGGTTCTGGGGAGTCCCAACCTCTGCAATAAGAATGAGTCGGAGCATCCTTGGAATCCGTCCAGACTTAAGTTTAAACAGAAGTTTTTTGCAGGCACTTTGAATGTAAATTCTTTGTTGCAGGTTGGTAAACAAAAGCAATTAGAACTACTTCTAGATAGAAACGAAATTCAAATCCTAGCAGTACAAGAGACGAGATTTTTGGATGAGAATGTGACAGAAACAAAAGATTATCGAATCTTTAAAGGTAAACCTGCAATTAAAATTTTGAAAAGAATGTCACTCTTGGGAACAGCCTTTTATATCCAAAAAAGATTATTGGACAGTGGTACTGAATTCAAATCCCTCTCAGAAAGGATATCTCTTTTATCGTTGAACTGTAAAAATAAAATATAATTTTATCAACTGTCATGTACCAATAAATGAAGACAACAAAAAGAACCCAACTAAAGTAGAGGAATTCTGGACACTCGTGGATGATCAATGATCTAAGATTCCAAAATCAAATGTGGTGATATTACTTGGAGATTTCAATGCCCAAGTAGGAAGAGAGAGAATTCATAGACTAATAGTGGGAGAATATGCCGCACACCAACGAACAAACATGAATGGAATGAGATTAATATTGAAAATGAAAACCTACAACCTGCTTTCCAGTCATTGACCGAGTCAGGGATGGAATGAATGAACCAGATATAGGCTATTATTACAATGGGGTCGCCACTCCCAAGGTGATATTAATGATTGGTAAATGTTATGAAATGATAATGGACAGTGTTGCTGGAATGAAAGATAACAGGGAAAGCCGGAGTACCCGGAGAAAAACCTGTCCATCCTCCGCTTTGTCCAGCACAAATCTCACATGGAGTGACCGGGATTTGAACCACGGTATCCAGCGGTGAGAGGCCGACGCGCTGCTGTCTGAGCCACGGAGGCTCCGAGATAAATATTACTAGGCCTAACTGTAAAAACTTTCAACTGAAGTTAATGTCAACTTTCTTCAAGAAACTGCCAAGGAAAGCTAAACACAATCCATTACTAGGTGAATTTCAACTGGATCATATAATTATATCCATAATAAACATGAAAGAAATTATGAATGTCAAGATAGTAAGAAGCAGAGAATTTGATTCCGATCACTACTTGTCTAAAACGAAACTGAAATTCTTACCCAAGAGAAATCACAGAAGAGGGGAAAGAGTAAACAAATATAACACAAACAGACGTCAAATTACACAAGAAACACTGGAAGAAGTAAAAGTATTTCATCATGGGAAGTGGAAAGATTTAACTAAATAAATAACCGATGCAGCCCAGAAAACATTTGGGCTAGTCAAACTTAAAAGGAAACCTTGCTGGAATCAAATATGTGAAGATGCATTTCAAGAGAAAATAAAACAATTGGACAAGTGGAAATCCTCTGGAAAGACTGAGCACTATGGCCAGTTCAAACAGCAAAGGAAGGACACTGCTAGAATAATGAGGGGAGTTAAAATAACTTTCGAAAAATCACAACTTATTGACCTGCAAGACAGTTTCTTAAAAATAACTCTCGAAACTTCTACTAGACTTTTAAAGGGGTATCAAGCGCCTAGCATATGCTTCAAAGATGAAGATGGTAGATTTGGCCTAAACAATGCTGAGAATTGTGAAATACTTGCGAAACACTTTCATTAACTTTTAAACTGCCCTGAAGCACACCATAGGATGGAGTTCCCCCATACAACTGAAAATCTGGAAGAAGATATACCATCCACTGCTGAAGAAATTAAAGAATTGACAATCTGAAAAATAATAAAGCTAGAGGAGAATCATGAGAAAAATCTTAGGCCCTGTGGAAACAACAGATGTATGGAAATTAAGATCTAATGATGAAATATACAGGAACATAGAAAACATAACAGAAACCATAAGAAAAAGGAGATTGCAATTTTTCGGACATATTTTCAGAATGGATAATTCCATATTAACAAAACGGATTTTCAAGTACCTTTGGAACAGAAAGTCAACAACTAGCTGGATTCAAGAAGTAAAGAAAGATTTAGAAGGAAATAATATGAGAGAAGAAAAAACTATAAACAGAGAGAGTTTTAGAAAGAGGGTAGTAAGTATGGAAGGATTCCAAATAAGATTGAACAAGAAGCCTGGTGCGAAGTGGTCCGAGGACAGAAAGAAACAGATTTGTGAAAGGATGAAAGAATATGGGAAGGAACGGAAGAGAAAACAGCAAAGTATGAAGAACTGAATTGAAATTGGCACGTGGTCCTTAGTAGACCTCGTAGGAAATAATAATAATAATAATAATAATAATAATAATAATAATAATAATAATAATAATAATAATAATAATAATAATAATGCACGTTATTGAGCATCTTCAAACACCACTGGACTGAGCCAAGGTCGAACTTGCCAAGCTGAGCTCAGAAGACCAGCGCTCTACCGTCCGAGCCACTCAGCTCGGCATTTAGAAAAAGCTGATCTACACTCTACATCAAATAGTATATACAAGCCGGTAATTTAGATACAGTAAATAAGCAAGCTTGTAGTTTTACATGACTGTTGATATCGTGATCAGAACTACAGTTCTGCGAGGAATCCGAACACAGGGACGTGAATTTTCATTTAAAAACTACCACATGCATTGTCCAGAATTCGTACGGCGATCATCTTAGTGAGAAACCAGACTGTATCACTCGGCTATCACACTCACTATCCAGGAAATACATATTAGCAAGATGGGAGCCTCATCTAGATATGAACTTTAGTTGGCTAATGAGGGCGTTCGAAAACCATGGGTTTTGCAGTAATTCGAAGAAGGATGATTGAAGGGGAGTTGGAAAGGAAGTAGCCTTTTAGAAAATAGCCTATGCTATTGGAATTCAATAAAAGCACGAAGAACTCAAAGTAGGCTCATTTGTCAACCGGTCGTCTTCCTTTTAAATCCATTTACCGTCCAGGCTTGTTTTCCCTCGGACTCAGCAAGGGATCCCACCTCTGCCACATCAAGGGCAGTGTTCCCGAGCGTGTGACCTTGGGTCGGGTGGATATAATTGGGGAGGAGGACCAGTACTTTGGCCAGGTGGTGGTGATTTTTCTTTTAAGAGAAAGTACAACTAGGTAATCATCCTCTCTGAACAAATTAGTGGAAATTAAACATTATTTATTCAACGAAGGAATTTCGAAACGCAGTACAAAATAAAACAAAAAATGGAATTAGACCGAATAATTGCTAACGAATCAAAAAGGAACGTGCGTTTCCTGAGTAACAGTGGCCTTAAGTTACAGTAGTTACTATCCCGGCATTTGCCTGGAGGAGAAGTGGGAAACCACGGAACACCACTTCGAAGATGGCTGAGGTGGGAATCGAATCCCCTGTACTCATTTGACACCCCGAGGCTGAGTGGACCCGTTCAGGCCCTCGTACCACTTTTCGAATTTCGTGGCAGAGCCGGAAATCGGACCCGGGCCTACGGGGGTGGCAGCTAATCACACTAACCAGTCTTCAGTCCCATACCAGCGTTAAAAACATCCACGATATTTATTCCTTAACTAACAGGGCCAGTAATTTGATGACTTAATAAAAGCCCAGTCCACCTATGTGGTGTAGTGGTTAGTGTCATTAGCTGCCGCTTCCGGAGACCCAGGTTCAATACCCGGCTCTGGCACGAACTTTTTGAAAAGTGGTACGAGATATGGAACGGGGTCAACTCAGCCTCGGGAGGGCATCTGAGCAGAGGTTGGTTCGGTTCCAACCTCAGCCATTCTCAAAGTGGTTTCCCACGTCTCCGCCAGGCAAATGCCTGGACGGTACCTAACTTAAGGCCGCGACCACTTCCTTCCCTTTTCCTTGCCTATCCCTTCCAATCTTCCCATCTCCCACAAGATCCCTATTCAGCACAGTGGGTGAGGCCGCCTGGGCGAGGTACTGGTTATTCTCTTCAGTTATATCCTCGACCAAATGTCTCACATTCCAGGACACTGCCCTTGAGGCGGTAGATGCGGGACCTCCCGCTGAGTTCGGGGGGGGGGATCCTGGAGGGTAAACGGATTAAATAAATAAATTGAGTAAATAAATAAGTAACAAATTCCCGAAAGGACCCAACAGTGGGCCACAGATTATTTAAAAAAATTAAAACGGTTAAAGAGACCCCAAAAGTTGAAAGAAGTTATTAATTTACAAATGACTTGCTTTATACGTTTAAAATCATGTCAATGACGATAATAATAACAAGAAAAAGACGAATAATAATCAAGATCACATAACAACATCTTTACAGGATGACATGAACTCCCCTATTGTGGAACCAGTGAGAACCAGTGGGAAGTACATTGCCTGAAAAAAAAAAGCACCCAGAAGGATTGGTTGACAGTGAATAAAACTACATATGCTGAAAGACCATGTGCCTTTACTGAAATGATTACAATATGAGATGAAAGGGACAAGGCAGTTGGCAGTTAAAGGCGGAGTGTTGGCGCCAGGTCAATAGGTTGTGTCCCCCTCCCCGGCCGCATTACATGCCCTTATGCGGTTCGGAATGGTGTCAAACAGCCTTTTGGATCCAAGTTCGTCCACAGTCCACAGTAGTTGCAGCTGTCCCTCCAGATCCCACAGGTTGGTACCGCGACGGAGTCCCCGTCCAATGTCATCCCACACGTATTCAATGATGGAGAGGTCTAGGGATCTTGTTGGCCGCGGGAGGTCCTCAACATGCTCTAGGCAGTCCATAGTTACTCGTGCTGTGTGTGGACTGAATTATCTTGTTGGAACACTGTGCGAGGTTGTTGTGCCATATAGGGTAGGACGTGCGGACGCAGAATGTCTGTGACGTATCGCTGTGCCGTCAAAGTGTGCCGAAGCACTATTAGAGATGACCTGAACGCATATCCTATGGCTCCCCACATCATGATGCCAAGGATTACGCCTGTGTGTCCTTCCACAATATGGGCAGGATATGCCCTCTGCCCTTGACGCCACCAAGCCCGCACACAATGGTCATCGAATTTTATGGAGAAGCGGGACTCATCACTGAACATGATGCGACGCCAGTCGTCCTCTGTCCATGCCTCACTCCAAACGCAGGCGTTGGTGTGCTGATGTCAATGGGAACCGACGCATGGGGCGACAGGACCCCAATCCGGCGGATGCGAGTCGTCGAGACACTGTGCGGGAACTCACAGGATGTTGTAGAGTCTCCAGTACATGTTCGCGGGAGGCGGGTGCCGAAGTTATAGGATCCCACAATGCTTGGCGCACTATATGACGGTCCTCCCTCGGGGTGGTGTACCATGGTCGACCCGAATCTGCACGAAGTGACTGGGTGCCCTCATGTACTCATTGAGCCCTACATCGGACCACTGTGACATGTGAATGGCTCATATGTCTGACAATTGCATGATACGACCAACCAGCCTCATGCAGTCCCACAATGTGATGGATAGGTTGTCTAACGCGTCTGCGAGGCATGGCGGGTGCTGCGTACTGTATGTAGTCCTCTCTGCACGTCTTACTTAACTCACAGCAGTTGACTGGTAACAACTTATCAACAACAGGACGGTGCCATCACGAATGCAGTCTGGTGGGCGTTCTTCACCTTAAAGATCCTTGTAAATGTAATAATTTACTTACACATCAATGGTATGCATGTATACCGAAATGGGATAACATTGGACCACTCTCTCTGGGTGCTGAACTCTTTTTTTTGTCAGACAGTGTACAGTATACAGTATATCACCATATAACAATCAGTCGAACTCCACATGCATCTACAATTTTGATATATATAATAAAGAGAAACTTGGAGAAGTTAATAATTACGTTATTCGAGACACAGTTTAGCTTCTGACGTTGTGTAGGCTGAAGATATTCTATTGGATGTATAAAAATCGTCATACATAGAATGATAGGAAAAGGAGTTTGCATATCTGTTTTGTAGACTATGAAAATACTTTTGATCGGGTGTCTTGGCATGACATTTTGCCATTATTACGAAAGCTTGGAGTTGAGGAACAACTAATCTCTCTCATCTGGGATATTTACGAAGGTCGGAAGGCAATGATGGTATACTGTACATAAAAAAGGGAATATCAGCGGAAGAAACCTCCACGTGTCCAGCCACAGAATAAATTGTGCAGTTAAGATTGATTAAACAGACTGCCCTGGAAATGGCAGAATGTGCGCATATCTACCAGGCAATTCTTCCATTCCAGAAGTGTTGAAAGATGATTTTTAAAAGGTCCTTTTCAGGACCACAGTCGTCGATTATGTCCATAAACATCGAAGGAATGCCCCTTGTAAAAGAAGAACTGTTGCAGAATTTATGTAAGAAACATGGCCGTGATGTCCTTTGTGTACAAGAAACCCATCGAGATATAATCAGAGCAGGCCAAGGCTTTCTGGCATGCGCGTAGTGGTAGACAGACCAAGTCAACAGCATGGAAGTGCAATATTTGTCAAACCTGGCATAGCGGTCCTATCTACTGATATATCTGACTGTGCTGACGTAGAACTCCTTACAGTTGAGTTAAATAATTGCACTGTTTCTTCTATATATAAACCACCAAATTCAGCATTCCTTTTCAAGAAAACAAGGAATTTCGACAACCAAGCAGTCCACATTGTAATTGGTGACTTTAACAGCCAAATCAACGTCTGGCGATATGAACATGAGAATGACGATGGAGAGGCTGTGCTGGAATGGGCTGAGACCCACCATATGTTACTGTTACACTATGCTGAACTGCCTCCTCCTTTTAACAGCGGACGTTGGCAACGAGGTTATAACCCTGTTCTAATCTTTGTTAGCGAAGGAATTGCTCAGCAGTGCATACAAAATTTCGGCATCCCAATACCACACACACAGCACAGACCCATCATGTGTCAGGTATTTGCTGCGGTACGTACCACGAGCGTACCTTTCCGCAGACGATATATTTTTTTAAGAAAGCAGACCTGAACAAGTTCACCTCATAGCTGGAAGTTTCTTTACCTCATATTGGTATTTCTGACTGACTACGCCCTGTTTGTAGATGCGGTGAATAAGAGTTCCAGCCAGTCAGTTCCCAGAGGTTGTCGAATGAATTATGTTCCTGGTCTCAACCAACATTCCTCAGCTTTCCTGGCTGTATACATTGATCTACTCGAGATGGATCTTAGCGAACAGACTGTGCAGAAAGGTCTAGATATGACAACAATGTTAGCGGAAGATAAACGAAATCGTTCGATATTTACCCTTTAAGAGCTGGACATGTCCAAAAGTAGTCATAAAGCCTGGCGACTCTTAAAGAGGCTTAATAATGACTTCACAAAAGCCCCTGTACACGTCAATTTGTCCGCAGATGCCATAGCTCTTCAACGTTTGCTCAATTGAAACATATGAATAGAGTTAAAATAGAACGCTAGATAGACAAGGAGTCTATCGATCTCACTAGAGGAACTAGAAAAAGCCATAAAGAAATCCAAAAATGGCAAGGCTACAGTTTTGGATGATATGAGAGTGGAACACATAAAACATTTTGGTTCCAGAGAAAGGAAGTGGGTTGTTCCAGAACAAGCGAGCTTTACATAAAGAAGGAACTGCTCATCACACGTGTAATTTTAACTCAGCACATAGAGGATGGGTTTGAAGGACGTAAAATCACAGGAGTGGTATTCGTGGACCTTACAGCAGCGTACGGCACAATGCAACATAGAACTTTGCTCACCAAGCTCTAGAACTTCACCAGAGACTATGGTTTCACGAAGATTGTTGAAACTCTCCAGCAGAACCGTAGGTTCTTTGTTGAGTTTCAAGAAAAGTACAGTACTGTAGGTGGAGAGATCAAAGAAATGGACTTCCCCAGGGCAGTGTCCACTTGCCAATACTCTACACATCTACATCTACACGAATGACCAGCCAAGGCCTTCCTATACAAGAAGCTTCATTTATGACGATGACCTGGCTTTAGCGGTCCAGTGTGACGACTTTGAAACCACTGAAGTGCAGCTCTCAAATGCACGTAAGGAACTTTCAGTGTACTATCAGAAGAACCGGCTACTCTAAAACCCGGCTAAGACCCAGGTGTATGCATTTCATCTTCGAAATCGAGAAGCTACTAGGCAGCTGTGCGTGACGTGGGAGGATAAGCAACTGGAGCATTGTTTTACATCAAGGAATCTGGGTGTCACCTTATATCGGACCTTAACATACAAAAAACTCTGTGTTAACTCTGGACAGAAAATCTCAGCTTAAAATCCTCCGTAAACTTGGCTCAAGCAAATAGGGAGCCCACTCAGCTGTGTTAAGAACCTCAGCTGAGTATGCATGTCCTGTCTGGTCCAACTCAGCCCATACGAAGCGGGTGGATACAGTCCTTAATGAAACATGCAGAATAGTTACTGGTTGTCTGAAACGTACTCCCACTGACAAACTTTACCGCTTGACTGGTATTGCTCCTTCAGACATTCGGCGAGAAGTGTTTGCAAGGCAAGAGAGGTCGAAGGTAGATCTCAAAAACACCCACCCGCTATTTGGAAATAGACCTCCACCCAGAAGACTGAAGTCCAGGAAAAGTTTCCTTAATGCCTCCAAGGCTCTGGATAAACCAACAAGAACAGCACGTTGTGATATGTGGCGAGCAAAAATGGAGCATATTTCTTACTTGATGGTACCTTCTGAATCCTCACTCCCTGGTCATCATTTGGAATGGACAACCTGGAAGGCACTGAATCGTTTGAGGAGTGGAGTAGGTAAATCCAAGGATAACATAAAAATGGGGTTATTTGAAAGAGCAGTCAGACTTCTGTGATTGTGGACAGCAACAAACTACCCAACACCTTTATGACTGGCAGTCCTGCCCTGTTCGTTGTACACTTCAAGACTTGACTCAAGCCACTGAAGAGGGAATTGATGTTGCCCATTTCTGGGCAGAGTTTGTGTGAAACATATTTATGACATAAGATGTACTTTGTTTTGTTTGTATATAATTCTTTATTTCTATTTTAAGTTTTTTCTACACTCTGACACGAAATAAAATAAAAGGGGATGTCCTCTTTCTCCGATTCTTTTTGATATATTCTCTGAAACGATGGCATGGGGTAAAGAATCAATGGAAAATGGTGAGGATAATTGTATTTGCTGATAAGATCAAGCAATTTTGGCTGTACCTTGATGGCTGACGGACGTGCGTGAGATCAGCTCCTCAGTCAAAGTGAATTAGCAGGTGTTATTTCCTAGTAACATATATCAAACGTTGTGTTAAAGTGTGCAAACATAGTTTGAAAGTGTTTAAAGTGAAAGTGTCTCCCTGTTGTGGTCATATTTTTATCAGTTCATTAAAATATTCCATTGTAAAACAAGATGACCAGGAGTAACAAGCGCAACAGCAAGGAAGCGAACGGTAGTGCCAACCTCGTGGAAGAGACCGTCACGAGGATCCTGAATGAGACTCTCAGCTCGGGTAAGTTTCTGGACAGAATTATAGAGGCGATATCGGAGCGAGTGACCACACTTGTCGTTAAGGAACTAGAGAAATCTCTCCAGTTCAATGCTGAACTTGTAGCGGATTTAAAGAAGAAACTTGAGTGTCGGGACAAGGAAATCCAGGCACTTAGGTCAGAATTCGAAGCTAGAAGCGACTCTCTCGAACAATATAGTAGGAGAAATAACCTTAGAATCTTTGGAGTGCAGGAGAGCTCACAAGAAAATACTGACGAACTTGCTGTAAACGTCTTCAGAGATATAGGCGTGAATATAAACATCAATGATATTGATAGAAGTCACCGTGTTGGGCCTAAATCAGTAGGGAAAACTCGGCCTATCATTGTCAAGTTTACTTCCTATCGTACACGACAAGAAGTATTCCGTAACAAAAGGAGACTAAAAGGCACTCATGTTACCATCCGCGAAGATCTCACGTCCGTTAGACTCTCCATACTGAAGGCTGCCATTCACCGTTTCCATGTAGCGAACTGTTGGACTGCAGACGGCGATATCATCATTAAGAAACCCGATGGGGGCAAAGTGCGCATTAACCGGCTGTGTGACTTACCGGAGGATAGAGATAGCAACTAAACGGACAATTCACTTGACTGTTCTGATCTCTATTTACTATATTTCATTTTATTTAAATACCACCTTAGTGTAATTTAATTAGATTAGCTCACTGTACTTAGATTATTTCATTCACATAATTATTAATTTTTCATAAGGTAATTAGATTAGCTCACTTTAGTTAGATTATCTCATTCGCATAATTATTACTTTTTCATAAGGTGGCAACGAGCACTAATGGGTTACTCTCCTCTGACAGTACCGGACATTCCTTCCCAGCCACAATCCCGTTCAAGGCCTCACTCACCCCTCCACTCTCCACAAACAGAACACGACCTTGTGACAACTGTCCACTGACCCCTCCTGGAATTACCCCCCTTCCTTCTCACTCAACTAGAGACCTGCTACTAGCTAAAGTTTCCTCTTTCCCGAAAGGTCTCCATATAGCCCATCTAAATGTACATTCATTGTCTGCCCATTTCCACGAACTTCAAGAACTTGTCCCGGACGTATTTGATGTTTGCCTTCTCACTGAAACCTGGCTTCATGATCTGATCCCTTCGAAGACTTTCAACATACCTGGCTACTGTTTACTTCGGAACGACAGAGCTGGAAAGAGGGGAGGAGGTGTAGCAGCGATAGTCAAAACCAGTTTAAAGCCTACGATAATTGCATGTTCAGATAGCGAATACAATAGAAGACCGGAGTTCCTGCTCTTGGAAATAATCGTAGCCCATCAGAAATGTGCTGTCTGTGTGGTGTACAAGCCACCTGCGATTGGACATTTGGAGGACGTAGAAAATGCTTTGTTACGCGTACTCCCGCAATATGAACATGTAATTGTCATGGGCGACTTTAACACAGACACCGGAAACAACAATGCCGAATGTCGGCAGCTTTTAAACATGACTACATCTTGCGATATGAGCATTTTGCAAACACTCCCTACTCACCACACCGCCACGTCACACACGACAATCGACTTAATGATTGTCAAGAATACAGACAAAGTACTACAACACGGACAGACATCTGTACCAGGAATTTCAGCTCATGACCTAATATACATATCCTACTCCTTAAAGACCCGAAAGACAAAACCAAGGACTATTACATTCAGAGATCTCTCTAAAATTGACTACAGTATGTTCACTGAAGACGCACTAGATGTTCCATGGCACCATATACTAACAGTTTACGACATTGACGTTAAAGTAAGCATATTTAACGAATATCTGACAGCGCTCTATGATCGACACGCCCCGCCGAAAACAGTACGGGTAACGCGAGCCCCAGCACCGTGGCTAAACTTAGAGCTAAAGGAGTTAATGGCAAGACGAGATGCCGCACATAGAAAGTTTAAGCGACAACCGACACAAGACAATTTTGACGCATTTAAACGGCTACGAAATAAAACATCGCAGTCAGTACGCAACGCTAGAATTAGACATGCACATACCCTGCTAAATAAAAATACTAGACCTGCTATGGCTTGGAAAGAACTAAGACACATGGGAATAGGTAAACAAAGAGACGACCATCCTATTGACGTATCCCTCGACTCCCTCAATACATATTTTACCACTCCCGGACATACCATTGACAGAGAAAGGAAACATAGAACACTATACAGCAATTACAACTCCCCTGCACCTGACAGAGAAAAATTCTACTTTTCACATGTGACACCCTCGCAAGTTAAACAAGCCATATTTAGAATAAAATCGAAGTCCAAAGGGATAGACAACATAGAAATAGAACTTATTAAGACAATAATTGACATAATTTTACCTACTATAACTCACATATTTAACCACTCACTAATGACTGGCACGTATCCCTCCTTATGGAAATCTGCCGTTGTCGTCCCGCTCGCTAAAAAATCACCGCCTGAAGACGTAACTGACTATAGACCTGTGAGCATATTATCGGTCCTTTCAAAAGCCCTAGAATTCATTGTACACCAACAAGTCTCCAACTACTTGCAAATACACGATATTCTTGACGAACACCAGTCTGGTTTTCGACGTAACCACAGCACTACTACTGCACTACTTAAGGTTACAGACGACATTCGCAATGCGATGGACAAAAGACAAGTTACCATATTAGCTCTTCTTGATTTCTCTAAAGCTTTCGACTCTGTTGACATAGACATACTACTTTCCAAACTATTTAAACTCCAGTTCTCGACAAACAGTCTTCAGTGGATGAATTCATACCTCCGTGGTCGTCTGCAGTGTGTAAGAAACAACAACAATGAATATTCATCCTGGCGATCCGTAGAGGTTGGTGTTCCACAGGGGTCTGTCCTAGGACCGCTTCTATTTTCTGTCTATATAAATGATATTACGTCGTCAGTAAACAGCTGCAGACACCACATGTACGCTGACGATATACAATTATACTTGCACTGTGAACCGGAAAGACTAACCGACGAAATTAAAAATTTCAATAGAGACTTACAAGAAATCTGTAACTGGACTGACATGCATGGACTTAGATTAAATAACGTAAAATCTCAAGCTATAATAATTTCACATCCTCGGCTTTGTTCAATAACTATAAGCAAATTCACTTTACCAAAACTTTACCTACAAAATTCACCCATTAATTTCAGTGAATCTGTCAAAGATCTCGGCGTTATGATAGACGAACATCTTTCTTGGAAGCAGCAGGTTACCAGCATCTCCAGGAAAGTATTTGCGACACTCAACTCACTTAGAAGATTCCGCAACATATTTTCTCGAATATTAAAAGAACGCCTTATTTGCACTCTGGTATTGCCTCACTTCGACTACTGTGACGCCGTGTACAACGACCTGACTACTACTCTTAACGACAAACTACAACGCGCGCAAAACGCCTGTGTTCGCTATATATGTGACCTACGTTACTTTGACCATGTTACACCTGCCTACGATGAACTCGGTTGGCTAAAACTCAAACAGCGCCGTAATCTTCATGCTTTATGCCTTCTTCGTCGAATACTCTCCTCATGCTCACCTCCCTACTTGTACAGTCAATTTCATCACCTCTCATCCAATCACAGTTTTGGAACACGGTCAAAATCTGATACACTCTTATCTATTCCACCTCACCGCACCACACGATACACAAACTCATTTGTTATTTCTTCGGCACGACAATGGAATGCACTGCCCGTCTCTGTCAGAGGAGCTTCGCCTGCTAGTTTTAGGCAACTTTGTCACCGCTACCTACTAAGTAATGCTATGGAGATATTGTAGATTTAACCTCCCTCAAACTAGAGACTTTATATAATCCCACTGTTATTACTAAGGATAATAGAAATTAGCTAATCATGTCATAATTGTGTAAATAATAATAATCATCATCATCATCATCTTCATCATTCTCCTATTTTTTCCTTTTTTAATCATAATATTGTATTGTTTAGTAGTTGCAAGATATTTCAATTGTAAGTGTACTTATTTCAATTTTGCACATGTAAAAACTGTCTTTTCTGGTTAGATGGAAGAGAGGGCCTAATGGCCTTAATCTTGCCAGACAAAATAAATCTATTGTATTGTATTGTATTGTATTCTTACAGTATATAATGTCTAGACTTGCAACATCAGGGAGAAGGTACGGCACGAAAACCAATCCCTCAAATCCCTCAAAAATGAAATTTATGGTTGTAACACGATCACCGAGTAATCTTCCTTTCTTGTTTTTATAATTTTGTTTCACGCCGCACCGACACACACAGGTCTTATGGCGACGATGGAATAGGAAAGAGCTTAGAGTGGGAAGGAAGTGACCGTGGCCTTAATTAAGGTACAGACCCAGTATTTATCTGGTGTATAATTGGGAAAACCATCTTCAGTGATGTCGTCAGTAGGGGTTCGAACCCACTATCTCCCCATTGCAAGCTGGTAAACCGCGCAATTACTTGTTCGGTCCAGTAATCCTCGTCTTAAAATCAATGGAGCAGACGTTATTTAGAAGTTCGATTCTTATTGTATCTAAACTATCAGTTTTGTTTTATTATCTTCATATCAAGATACTTTTACATTGATAGTATTATTTTATGTTTGAAAGAGTCCACTTGGACAAATCGATGAATTAGTCCATTAGGAGTCTTGCTCGTGAACTGTTAAGTTGGTTAATCAGCACAGTAATTTCAAGCGCAGTACTTTAAAGATCTTTCTAATTAAAGGAGTACCTCCTCTTCAGCGGAGATTGTCCCCTTTATTCTCTCCCCCTCAGTAATGGTGAGTTCTCCTTGAAGCAGAAATTCCTTTCTCCCCGCTGCAATCTGAGCGACTGGCTCATTATCTGCTCTTCCCTAATCGATGTTCTTCATGATGTGAACTCGTGGACACTTCTCCATCTCGTGGTTTGGGCACACGGCTGTATGTGTCACCTTATGATGTAAAACTTGCTTCACCCACGGCTGAGCATGTTTTTCACTCGGGTTCCATGGACAGTTAAAGTTAATTGGTAGATTGATGGCCTCAGTACAATTCGGCGATCATCCTGAGCAGGGCAAAGATATCAAAACCATTAAATTAATTTCCGAATTGCATTAAACTACCCTTTCTTTTATCTGTGCTTTTTCCCTTCTCAGAACGTACTGTTGGAAAAAGTGTTCGAGACGCCTTTCGGCGAGAATAACCTGATGACAATGCAGTTATATCTGACTCAGAGAAAGAAGATCATTGTGCTTTTGGCACTGCATACAAGTATTGGTCTTAAACTTAATTCCATTAAGACCCAGATCCTTCAGCAACCGTATCCAGGGGAAGAGCCAAGAAAGATTAGTGCCAGCATAAACGGAGTGAACCTTCAAGATGTAAATACCTTTCCTTACCTGAGTAGCACCCTGTCATTGAGTTCAGATACTGATTCTGATGTCCAATAGAGGATTAAACGTGCTGGTACATCTTTTGCCTGGCTAAGATCAAGAGTTTTTGACAATCATAACATCAGTGCTGCGTTACTCTACCGGTCTGAATACTGGGCAAGCTACAAGTGACATATTAAAAATCTACATCAAGGCCGCCAGTGATGTTTGAGGAGAGTGCTTCAAATAACATGGTAATACAGATGCACAATTGAAAGAGGTACAGATATCAGCATAAAAGCCATGATTATCAGCAATTCTGGTGTACAGGCCTCGTAGTGTAATTTCAGGATCTAATCAAGGCTAACATGGGGATGTACAACATTGATATTGAATACTGGGAGACCTCAGCCCTTGACAGTTCACCCTGGAGGTTATTAGTCCATCACGGCATGCTGCATTTTGAAGGAAATCGGTGACGAACAGCAAGGAGGCAAAGTAGAAAAAAAGAGAAGTTGAGAAGAAATGGAGGAATTCTGGCTGCCCTTCCTGGGCATAGCTATCATCATTGCACGAAAGTTTGAGTCTAGAATGTACAGTCATCTTCGGATTCCTAGACGAAGAGAAGATTTGTTTGGAGGACACACCAACTCGATTTTGAACGTTTGCTATCTTATTCCAATTAGTTGGTAGTTCATTTCTTTGATCAACAGGATGAATTCGAAGGCGATCGTCTGACTACACTTGTGAAGTCTCTCGCATGCTAGTACAATAAGTTATACTCCAATGAACTGGTTACGGTACTGGCAAATATTTGTCCACCATGTTCTTGAACAGTGCACAGAGTCACATGGAACGTGATGCTCATCATTGGTAAATAGAGAAGCTACAGAAGAAATCAGAATTTTCCAAAGCCATTCCATACGCCTGGTTGCAACTTGTTACAACAGTAGAGAAGACAAACAAATTTGCCGTGAAAGAGATTACTAATGAAAGTTACTTAAATTTTACACGTTGTTATATTCACCTCTAGTTTCCTGGAAAAATGCCTCCACAAGTGAACATTTTAAATAGCAAAATGCTGCATGTTTCTGTTATATAAAAAAGCCTGGAGAAATACTTTCCAAGAATAGTTTACACGTAAATAACCAATTATATTATTTGTCATTGCTAATTCAGTTTTGCAACCCAGAAGATACTATAAGGAGTGTCCGCCTTCTTCAGAAAAAAGAGGAGAAGGACTTTCTTAATCATCTCTCACTTAGAAGGCCAGAGTTCCATGACTTGTACAGGAATCTAAAAGCCAGCAGTTCAAAATTGTAGATGCCTTCCCAAATATCAAAGAATTTAGTGAACTATAAGTTAAACTTGCTCAGAACTTTGTAGCCTGTTACTGATGTCTGGACAGCCTAATCATAGTTATAGTGCTTATTTACTGTCATATATGTACTTTGTGTGTTTAATAACCATAGAAATAATTCAATAAGTCAGGTCTCTTTGAAGTTCCAAGTAAAGCTCCATTTGAATCAAAATCTATAATTTATTTATTTTATAACAGTAAGAGTCATTTCATTTTCCTATTTACAGTATGTACTTAAAAAATATATTTCTTTAAAATTACTAAAAATGAGAATCCAGACTTGATTTTTCAAACGAAAAAAAGAAAAAAACGGGTTAAATCATCGCACAGATTTTTGCTATCATCCTGTAACATGTAAACTTAGACTGTTATTCTTGTCCATCAAGTGCTTTCTTTGGAAGCATTGTTAGACTCAGCCGTGGTCTTGCGTTGGCCATCATCACTGACAATGATCTTCAAATGAGATATATATGTACGGTAATAATAATAATAATAATAATAATAATAATAATAATAATAATAATAATAATAATAATAATAATAATAATAATAATAATAATAATAATAATAATAATAATAATAATAATAATAATAATATATCACAGTCGTCCATTCGATCTTTTATAAGAGATGCTGGAATACTGGATCTTTTTTTCCTGAGAAACGGGATGAAGAGCTTTGTTGTTATTGTGCCCTGGGTTGTGGGGATCTCGGCACCTACCCTGCCTCGGCTGTATAGCGGATGAGCAGCACCATCAGGCGAACATTCATGGTTGTGCGTAATGAACTTATTTCCCCACCCAATATAGAGGATGAAGTCGAAGTCCACCGAAAAACTTTTTGGGGTTGTTCAGGGAAGCATTTTGAGTATATTGTTAAAAGGGGTCTATAGTCTTCGATGACTCGTTATAGAGTAATAATGTAATTATGATTTTATTCGGTTTGTTACCCTAGTCATCCTTATTTGTGAAAAAATACCTTCACAACAGTGAAAAAGCCTGTAATATGCAATAACCAAAACGTACAACACAAAACACAGAGTAATGCAACAGTCCTCAGGAGAACACGTACACTTTTATAACAGTGTGTTCAATCCGTTCTGTCAGTGCACTGTACGATACAGTGTGTCAAGAAATGAAGGAGTGTTCCCTTAAGCTAGCCATAGCTTGCAGGAAATCCTCAAGGAAAAAGCCTCCGGGATTTCCTTGGGGATTTCCTCAACGGAACCTTCGCCCACGCACAGAGAGGATTTCCTCAAGGAAATCCTGAAGGAAAAGGCCTTGGGGATTTTCTCAAGGTTCAACTCCAGGTGAATACAACAGTTCTGTTGACTGGTGGTGGTTGGTTGTTGACGTGGTGTTGCAAATAGTTTTCATCATGGTAATTTTTGAACTCACTTGCCACAAGCAAGGTTCATTCTGGTATATTTGTATAAGTTCTGTTAAAAGTTCTCGAGACATGACGATATAGGACATTCCCGACAATCACTTCACTTCACAAGAAGCAATCCACTCCATAGAAAAATTGCATGAAATAGCCGCAAAAACCGGATTTTAAATTTCATTTGAAAAGACGCAGTTTATGGAAGGAACTAAATCAAGATTCGACAATCAACCATTAATCACCAAATGTGGAATAATATCCCAAGTAGACAAATTCAAGTATCTAGGTGAAATTGTTTAGCCAGCAGTGTTAAATCAGGAAGCTAACAAATAAAGAACTGCTAAACTGCAAAGGGCTTCCAAAATCACATGGAACTGATACAACAAAAGATGTATATTTTAAAAAATGCAAAATTACGACACTACAATTCAGTCATCAAAACAGAGTCACTTTGTGCATCTGAAACACTGATCATTGTCGCCAGGTCACAAATGAAAAGCATTGAGAAACAAGAGAGGAAAATTCTCAGAAAAATCCTAGGACCAAAGTTCGAAAATGAAATTTGGATGAAAAAGAAACCACACGAAATTTTTCAATTCACAGAAAAAATCACAGATGCCATCAGAAAGAGACGACTAAAATTCTACGGACACCTACACAGAATGGATAACAACAGGCTGACAAAGAAAATTCTAAATCTAGCTCTAACCCTGAAAATCCGCAACAATTGGTTAGCAGAAATTCATGAAGATCTACAAGAAATGGGTATTGAATACGAAACCATTCAAGATAGAATGAAATTTAGAAGCTTAGTAAACAAACATAAATTTGCAGAGAAACCAACAAGAAAAAATACAGGCTGGACAGAAACACGCAGAAAGGAACACAGTGAAAAAAAATGAAGAGATATTGGGAAGAAAAGAAGAAGAAACATTGTGCAAAATAAATTCAAACGCGCTCCACAGTTGGGCACAGCGAATCAATAATAATAATAATAATAATAATAATAATAATAATAATAATAATAATAATAATAATAATAATAATAATAATAATAATAATAATAATAATAATAATAATAATAATAATAATAATAATAATAATAATAATGGTGCTTGGCATCTGTATAGAATTGGTGGTAACCTAATGAGGATGAAATGAATGGGGAAGACGTCATAATCACTCAGTCTCCAAGCCAGGGGAATTAGAGGATGGTTGCCTAGTTGTTCTTCCTCTTAAAACAATAATCACCACCACCACCACCCTCAGGGGAATTAACAGTACGAGGGTTGGTGGTGGTGATTATTGTTGTAAGGGAAAGTACAACTAGGCATTAATCCTCTATATAACACTAATCAGAGAGAAAAAGTGGAAGGGATCTGACATTTCGAAAAATGAAGGTATTGGGCAAAGGCAGCTAAGGGCCACGAAGGGCGTGAAAATGAAAGACTCCCTAGGCCTCGTGTGTTCTAATACCGTCGGGGTCGGAAAAGAATAAGTGTTGACCAAGGGAGACCGGATAGGATAGTATGAACGTGAGGAGCCTGGCACAAGTAAGTGGAAGCAGTACCAGGACTCAGCTAAGGGCCCCGTCAACGCCAACCCACGCTCCAAAGTTCAGAGCCCCTGGGGCCCCTTCTAGTCGCCTCTTACGTCAGGCAGGGATACCGTAGGTGTTATTCTACCGCCCCCATCCAGTACGAGGGGGTTGATTCTGAGAATTGAAGCGGGGCCATCGGACCAGAGGCAAGCATTCTATCCATTTAGCCACAAAACAAAGGACTTTAATTTCCTAACACTTAGGCTACCATCACCATTGCTCAGTTGTTGAGTAGAGACAGTAACAGAGGCCAGGGCAGTACCTTGTGAAGGAGCTTTGACAACACAGCAGGCTTCTCCGCTGGCTATTGGCTGCAACTCAGAACGCGTAAGACTTCACGTTCACTAAACCAATCATCGAAAAGGGGTAACCCAAGTCTAGTGGTAGCCTACGTCTTGATCCCAGCATACGCCACTAAAATATTCTCTGATATAAGTTGACAGTCGTCTAATTCACGACTTGGCTCGATAATTACCACTTCTTGCCTATAAGACTACTGCAGTGATGCTGAGTAATATCTTTTTTACCGCAGATATTGTGGTGAGATGTAGCCAATTTCGCAACTTCATCTCGAGTATTCTCGGAACGTCTGGCGTCATGCCTGCTTAGCCCTCGTCTCAGTCCTCTTTGCTGGGGTGATTGCTGATCAAGTGGTTGCTGACGGTGAAGCGGCAGAGCTTTGTGACGTCATTAACACTCGAACGCTGATGGACGCAGTGAAGAAACTAGCACTTGTTTAAAACTGATGACGGACGTTCAGAAACAGGAAGATACAGCTCAAGCTTCCTGGTTTCTTAACTTTCACGTTCTATCAACAATGGGTCACTAGGTCAGTGTAAGGATATTCCTGGATGTTTATACATAAACGATCCAGTATCCTTTGAGTGAGAAATATTTTTGACCCGTTGACTGACTGACTAACTGACTGAGTGACTGACTGACTGACTGACTGACTGACTGACTGACTGACTGACTGACTGATCGATTGATTGATTGATCCCTTCGTTGAACGGTAGATTAGTTATATATGTACAAGCCTTATTTTCTTAGATCAGAACGTGTAATACGTATACTGTTATATAGCAATTTGTTATTTAAATATTCCTTATACAGTATATAAGGTGTAGGGTATTTAAAAAGATCGGTGAGTATCTTAACGCAAAGAAAACAGAAGTTACAAATTAATACCCCAATGGCCACAATACTCTTTTGGCCACGTGAAACTGGCAGCGAATCGATGAAGCACTAAGTTACACGCCTTTGAATGTCCGGTATGTCAGCACAATGCGTGCCTTTCAGAATACTCTTGAGGCTGGGAAGCAAAAAAGAAGTCTGCAGGCGCCATATCCGGAGTGTACGGTGGATGTTCGAGAACAGTTTCACGTTACATCGCGTTCTCGTGAAGTGTGGCGTTCGTACCCTCCGGTACGAATTTATGGTGGACTAGCGAATGTACCCGTGCTTCGCTACGGTATTCTACATTGTATTCGGTTATCGAAGTAAATAGTGTACATGCAGTAAATAAGATTGTTTTAAAATTGCATGTCTCTTAGCGTTATGCGAGAAAGAGCATGGGGAGTTCCCCGTACGTTGTTTCCAATGTAAAGTGTTTGTTACGGATTTGTGATATAACGGCAGGCTCACTTGCCTACTGCCATTCATAATCGAGTTGGGATGCAGGCCCCATTGCCTACTACGCGGACAGAATCGATTTGGGGAGTTTTCGTTAATATGGCAGCCCCCTTTCCTACTTCCAGACAGATTACAGTTGAGGAGTTTCTATTATAATGGCAGGCAATTACCCTACTATCACTCGAAATTGAGTTGTGCAGTTATCATTATAATGCCAGGCCCATTTTCCTACTGCCAGCCAGCTTACTGCCAGTCACACCAAGTTGGTGAGTTTCCATCAAAATAGCAGGCCACTATGCCTAATGCCAGTCACATTTTAGATGAGGACATTTCTTTATAATGATAGGCACTATGCCTAATGCCAGTCACATTTTAGATGAGGACATTTCTTTATAATGATAGGCACCCTTGCCTACTGCCAAACACAATCGGGTAGGGGAGTTTTAAACAAAACTGCATGCTCACTTGCCTTCTGCAAGTCAAATCGAGAAGGGAACTATTCATTACAATTGTAGGCTTTCCTTACTAATGACAGTTACACAGGAGTTGGAGAAGGAACCCTTTCCTACTGCCAGTCAAAGTCGGTGTGGGGAGTACTTATTACAATAGCAGACCCACCCTTTCTCGATCGCTAAAAATCAACATCAGTGAATATATATAGATCGACATACGAAAGTACATGCGTGTTTACAATATTGAAGACCTTCATTTACAGATTAACTGCTACTAAACGTACGTCATTACGACAAAGGATTATACCATAAGACACGCCGGATTTAGTGGCCTAAATGGCTGGTCCTATGATATGTCATCTATTCTTGGGTCAGATTGAGTTAGAAACGTGGAACAGGGTAAAGGTTTTGTAAGATTATCTCACATTACATTACTTTTCGGATACATACATAGCATTTGGCTCACATATGGCTACTGGGTGGGCCAATTTTCGTGAAGAGTTTAATGATTCTGTATTTCATATAAGTAATTGAAAGTATGAATTATGCATGTGAAAATTCCAAATTGACTTAACATCGATTAAAGAGAAAAATCAAACGTAAAAGGGATACAGATACGGCAAAAAGTCTTAAGACCACGGTTGTAGATCATTCCAAATTGAACGGAGATTGTGCAATCCGTTATGTGATAGGAATTTCCGAAGGTGTGCACCATCATTAAAATTGCCTGCATATTTCGATATTCTTCGGGGATAAAAAGTGAAAAATTTAATGATCTAGGATGTTTTCCGTTCGTTACAGGCTAAAACGTATAATTTTGTCAAATTTCAATTATCTTCTTTTTCTTCTGGCAGATTATGGCGCAATTTGGATTTTGGGCGAGGCGGGTAAAAATTAGTACTTTCAGGAAACTAAACCAAAAATTATGGAGATGGTCATTATTACCCCTTAAACGGAAAGCTGTACGAAAATTTCGCCAAAATAGTCAGTGTAGAGGCACACAGTCGTTACGATTTGATTTATATAGATAAGGAATCTGCTCCATGTAAAACACCTTTTGGGCTATGTCCGCTGGACTTAACCTGCAAAAGTGACCATTTATGTTATCTCCCTTAGTAATCCTCCTGACGAAAGAATGCACATGAAAAAAAGGTTTAGAGGTGGAATTCCATCACGTTTGGTCGATTTCCAGTCAGGTTGGTCTTGTTCTGTATATGTTGTGGAAGAGTAAAATCACCATTTCGGTTCCCTATAAACCGCCAGTCCATTCCGGAACATGAAATGTTATTTACGTTTAAAACCTACCTTTGGACAGGTGGATGCTAAATATAAATTTTGGTTCGAATGTCTTCAGTAGTTTTCAAATTGTAAGGAGTACGCTTTACACGCACCCGCTCGGGAGTTAAGTCCGATGGGACTTGTACAGAAAAACGGACCGTTAATGATATCTCCCTTATTAATCCTCGTATCGGAAATGATGCACATGAGAAAAAAGGTTTAGAAATAATTATCTACCAAGGTAGGTAGATTTCCATTAAGTTTGGTTGTGTATATTTTGTGAAAGTGCAAAATCACTGTTTCGGTTTCGTATAAACCCCCAGTCAATTCAGGGATTTAGAAACAATATTTGCCCTGAAACCTATCAAGGACAGGTGTATTCTAAATATGAGTCTTGGTGGAAATACATCCAGTAGTTTGTAGCACTCGCGTACATACGGCGTAATTAAGGAAGAAATAATACAGTTAAGAAAGTTGAAAGTAATAGAAAATGGATTATAAGTGAGGACAGCCGGATAACGACAAATATGTAAATGCCAAGTGAATGTATTGGAAAATCAAATGCCCCTCAATAAATTACGCTAGTGTGAGTAATGGATATAATAAAGCGGTAACAGAGGAGAAATTTAGGTCAGTGATTCTTAGGTAAACAAATAATAAGAAGATGACTAATGGTGTTATTACTTAATCTATTCGAGGGCGGTTATAATATCCAACGATATTCCGCCAATATCCCACAGATAGGCCGATTGACGCCTCTCTTGCCTTCTACCCAAGGAACAACCACGAATTTAAAAGCATGATGAGGAAAATGGCAATACGTTACTTCCCTGCTGGCATGCAGTCAGAGACGTTGCCATGGTAACCTGTAGGTTCGTTGTCGGTCTGTCGGTCACTCAATGCAGAGCATGATACCAGCGGAAAATTGTAAATTTCTCCGTCATGTGAAGAGTAAGGTAAATTATGAACATAACGAAAGTTGTTTATAATGAAGAGACGTTTCACGTACGGTAAACGAAGTTTACAGAAAATCAATAGTATAAGAGAAAATGGAGGAAAACCATTCTGGTTTTCCTATAAACCACCCGTCTATTCAAAGATTTTAAAATAATATTCATATAGAAACCTTCCCCGAGATGAGTATACTCTAAATATGAAGTTTGGTTGAGATCTGTCCAGCCGTTTCGAAGTGATGGTGGAAAAACCATTCAGGTTTTCCTATAAACCCCCCGTCTATTCAAAATTTTTAAAATGATATGCATATGGAAGCCTTCCCCGGGATGAGCATACTCTAAATATGAAGTTTGGTTGAGAACTATCCAGACGTTTTGAAGTGATGGTGGAAAAACCATTCTTGTTTTCCTATAAACCCCCGGTCTATTCAAAGATTTTAAAATAATATGCATATCGAAACCTTCCCCGAGATGAGTATACTCTAGATATGAAGTTTAGTTGAGATCTATCCAGCCGTTTCAACGTGATGGTGGAAAAACCATTCTGGTTTTCCTATAAAACCCCCGAGTATTGAAAGATTTTAAAATGATATGCATATCGAAACCATCCCCGAGATGAGTTTACTCTAATTATGAAGTTTGGTTGATATCTATCCAGCCGTTTCGACGTGATGGTGGAACAGACAAACAGACAAACAGACAGACAAACAAACAGACAAACAGACAAACAAACAGACACGAAACGTAAAAACCACCGATTCGGTCTTGAGTTGACCTAAAACGGAAAAATATCTGAAAAATTGGCAAAACAAAAGAAATTACAGACAGCGGACCCTCTACAATTTTATTTATATAGATTATGTCATTGCTGTCGAATAGGACGATCAACAGTATCTTGATTCTGGACTTTTGGAGGCGAATATTTCTCTTTCTGGGACACGGAGAACCCATGGTGAACACCATGATATTGATTGCCGCTTGTTCTCCGGATCGAATTGGTAGCACCAGCTATCATCGCCTGTGATATTGGTTTTCAGAAAAGATGGATCTCGGTTACACGTGTCAATGAAATCTCCAGCAAAATCCATGTTGACATCTGCTCGTTCATGAATGTGCGCGGCACAAATGCAGAAAAGACCTTGACCATACGCCATTATTTTCTTTGAAAAATTCGTTCGGGCACCTAAAGACCACGGTGGTTTTGCTTTAGCTGTGTTATTGTCGATGTTTGCCTCGTCTGGTGTTGTTGATGATGGGTTTGGTTGCTGCTTTCTTCTTGGTACCTTGAGCCGTTTGCTTCTGTGAGGGGTGTTAGGAAGGGTCTAGTTCTAATAGTTGAACGTTAGTTACTTCTGTTAATTAGTATGACATGATTAATATTAAGTTCTCCGAGATCCTTCTCTACTTGCTGGATCCACAGTGACCCTTGCTGGCTATTTTGAAGACGTTATAGAACAGCCTGTCAAAGTCCATTCTATATAGGTGTCCGTAGAAAGCCAGCAGTCTTTTTCTGATGGCATCTGTGAGGATTTCTTGGCGTTGGTAGAGTTCACGGTTTGGTATGTACCATCGCCTTCCATCTAAGAGGATGGATCCTTGGTTTTATCTCAGGAACTTTTTTTTTGCTAGTTGCTTTACGTCGCACCGACACAGATAGGTCTTACGGCGACGATGGGACAGGAAAGGGCTAGGAGTGGGAAGGAAGCGGCCGTGGCCTTAATTAAGGTACAGCCCTAGCATTTGCCTGGTGTGGAAATGGAAAAACACGGAAAACCATCTTCAGGGTTGCCGATAGTGGGGTTCGAACCTACTATCTCCCGAATACTGGATACTGGCCGCACTTAAGCGACTGCAGCTATCGAGCTCGGTGGGAACTTCTTTTCTTGTACTTCCAGCGCTCTCAGTGGGGTCTTCTTAGTTAGAGATAGGCACTCTGCTGCGTAAAGGATTGACAGTCTGACTATTGCATTGTAGTGTCTTAGTTTGACATTCATCGACAGATGTTTTGAGGCCAGTGCCATTATTATTATTATTATTATTATTATTATTATTATTATTATTATTTATTCATCTGGCTGCTCCTTGGCTGAATGGTCACCATGGTGGCCTTCGGTTCAGAGGGCCCCAGGTTCGATTCCCGACCGGGTCGGGGATTTTAACCGTGTAGCGTTTATTCCTTTGGTTTGGGGACTGGGTGTTCCTGATCGTATCAGTGCACATCTACATGCAACACATCATACTAATAATCACTACAGAAACACGAAAAATTGACGGGGTTTGGCCTCAGGGAGTGCACCCGGCCGTAAGTCTGGGCCAAATCCACGCACGCGCCGTTTCCAAAAAAGGGAAAACAGATTAGGAAGAAGAAGAGAAGAGAAAAAGGGAGATTTATTTATTTATTTATTTATTTATTTATTTATTTATTTATTTATTTATTTATTTATTTATTTATTTATTTAATCTGTCCAGGTGGGTTTGCGCCAAGACACGGAATAAGGATAGATTTGTTTTTCGACACTGTTGTTAATTATGTCTATTCTAGTCTGTCATAACGTAATCTATACAAATGGTTTCGAAAAATAGCCACTGAACTTTTAGTTGTCTGTTATGTCATCAACCTTGAGGCTGATTGGATCCTCAAATGGTACCACCAAAGGGAATGTGGTTATAGCGAAACTACAAAACCAATGGCGATGCCAAAATGAGGCATACTAGGTAGGACGAGCAGTGATAGTTATAATATTTTCTTGAACTCGCTTTTCCAGTTTGTTATACCCACGCTACCTTACAAAAATTTAGAAAGTGTTCCACTCGACCAAAAAAACAAAAACAAAACAAAACAAAACAAGAAAACAGCACTTCAAATGTATTAAGTTCATATTATTATTATTATTATTATTATTATTATTATTATTATTATTATTATTATTATTATTATTATTATTATTATAGAAAGTCCGATCTTAACACATTTCAAAGTGAATATGGAAAATCCTAGAACCAGATTATTGAGCTTGTGGTAGAGTGCGTAATCATATAAATTTGGATCTTAGCTTTTGGACAGATGCTTGTAAGATTCTGTTCCATTATAGTATTAACATCTGATATTTTTTATCGTTGGTTTATAGCAACCAGAGTTTGATTCGACCGACCGACCAACCCAACTTACTTCTGAGCTATAGGTTGTAGAATCGAATCCTGGTAGTCATTGAGCATTTCATGATGAGGTAACGGATAGTGGCAGCAGAATTTCCCGGGTTTGAATCCCAGTGAATTAGAGTGGGATTTTTAGTAGGGCCGGCACATGGTGGAAGGAAGGAAATCCGGTCTTAAAACTTCTGTGAAGTACTAGGTTGACACTAGGTACAGGCGTTGGGAGTGTTGTTGAAAAGCAATACAGGATGAAACAAAAAAAATAAATATATTTATCACTTGTATGAAGAAGACAACATCGTAAATTTTATTCTGCTTCAGACCAGATCAACATGAATTAGTTCTGGAGGAAGAATGGAGTGAAACTTCAATAAATGTCTTCAGTCAGTCACTGTAAGATGTGACGGATAATTTTCAGTCATGAGATAGCCTATCAAACATTCTTCGCGTTGTCCATACACTGTAGGCCAAGTGTTCGAAGATTATTGGATGACGCATGTGGGAGACACTAAATTGGAAAATGAATATACATACGCCACGAAACCACTGTGATATGAGTTGTAAGAGATCGTGTTCTCTCAAGAGGTACGGAAATTTGTCAGTAATCTATGGTCTCTATTGCGGATTGACTGCACTTCTGCATTGATTTAGTTTGATGTCAATATTATTGAATAGAACATACCCACTAAATACGTAATGGACGGGAATCTACTCAGGACAGATGTTGAATTTCGCCTTGGTTTGGGATCGTCCGTCTCCTCTCAGCTTTATTGTGGGGAGTGTCTTATAGCACTTTCTAACATAGATTGGGAGCACAATTTGAAGAATACAAGCCAATGCCTGAAAAGAATAAGATATTTTCAGTATACGTACGACTGAATGATCAGTGTAGTGACCTTCGGTTCCGATTCCCGGCGGGATCGGGGATTTTAACCATATCTGGTTAATTCTTCTGGCTCGAGGTCTGGGTGTTTGCCATAATACACATCTCTTCATATAAACAAAACACACTATACTGCTGCACACCGCAGCAACATTTAATGGTATAATACATCAATCCGATTAGGGTTATGGTGAGGAGGGACATCCGTTCGTAGAACTGGACGATGTGGAAGTATGTGGAACAGGTCGCACCTGAAAATCCACCAGGGTGTGAGAAAAATTGGAAGAATAATAGTAATACGAAGAAAAGGGGCCTACAATGTAGTTGTGCTCCGGGTTTGAATACCCGCGACTTCTGGTGGAATTTTCTATAGAGAGTGACGTCGCAAGAAGGTCACCTGGTTTCAAATTCAGCCTAGATGGTCCACTGATCCCGTATAAATATGAGAAGAAAATCAATAACATCTCCGTACTGGCTCAGAAGAATTAAACTTAGAAATAAACAAAGAAACTTCGATGCAAAATGTCTACATATCACGATGGGTCACCAAGTCAACAGTTTACACAGCAAAACCACCACATTTTACACACCCTCACCCCAATTTGAATACAGAACGTAGCCTTCAGATAGGCTGGTAATCTGCGATCGTGGATAGGTCACTCTCGACGTTGAGATGGACCTTCATTAGGTCGCGGTTGGTCATTATGGGTAGATCTGGAAGCAGTAATTTCTGATCGGATTTCCTGGAGACCATAAGTAGGATCTATTGAAGTTGAGAAGGTTGGCGGTGAGCCTCTTGTATGAGTGGGCTCCGAATGCTCAGAGGATCTTCCATGATCTTTAGATGAGGTTTGGAAAATTGTATGATATTCATGCAGTTGCCCAACTCTATGTACAAGATGTCTGAGGGATACAGACACTTCTCCTCCGTTAGCTAAATGCACGAGCGCATGCTTGGGATTAACTTCAAATAAGTCGATTTCGTCAATTATGAGTTCGTACTTAGACGCTCTGGTGTGACTTTGTCTGCAGTCGTTAGCCACGCTGGAAGTGACAACCGATTCGGCGACCGTCTCGGGTATCCGAACATGCGCTCGTGAGGCTACTGGTTGAGGTGCAGACGAGTGAACGAATGCAGTGTAGAGCATCTGATAGAACATTTTCATAATGAATTACTTTTAACCAGTAAGATCTGACTGCAAGCATAATTTTCCAAATTATTCGATCCCACCGTTCAATCCGTCCATTGCCCTGCGGGTTGTACAGGGTAATGTGGCTGGTAGCAATACCAAAGAATGCGGAAGGTTCTTGACTTCTTCAGATATTAAAGAAGATGCTCGGTCAGAGTGAATGTACGAGCGTCGGGGTCGGAAAAGAACAAGAGTTGACCAAGGGAGGTCGGATAGGATAGATAAAAGTGAGGAGCCTGGCACAAGTAAGTGGAAGCAATACCAGGACTCAGCTAAGGGTCACATGGTCGCCAGCCCACGCTCCAAAATTCAGAGCCCCTGAGGCCCCTTTTAGTCGCCTCTTACGACAGGCAGAGGATACCGTGGGTTTTATTCTACGGCCCCCATCCACAGGGGGATGCATCCAACAACTGTAAAGTGCTTGATTACGGTTCCTAATGATGTTCCTGAGCGTGCAAAAGTAAATCGTGAAAATTCACCAAAAAGCATGATTTGTAGATACAGAAGGGAACAGGCCTTCAAAACCTACATTCAGACGCTCGAATGGGGACGTAGCATTACTCATTTTACCCCCAATTGGTACAGTGCTTCTGAGTTTAATTCTGTTACAGTTTATTCGTCCACCTCCATGGCTAAATGGTTAGCATGCTGGTATTTGGTCCAAGGAATCCTAGGTTCGATTCTCGGCCGGGTCGGGGTTTTAATTTCGATGGCTCGGGGACTGGATGTCTGTTCCGCCTTCAGCATTAGAATTCATCACAGTTAGGGCCTCATCCTCACAGACACAGACAAGCAGTTCATCTTTATGGCGCCAAGTCTCTCTGGAGGCCACATGCTGTTAAAAACCAACAGGTTATTCGACAAACTTCGAGTCAAAATGTCTGCACAACGTGATGAGCCATCAAGTCAACAGTTTACACAGCAACACTGAAAGTTAATATAAAATACTATCAAGAAGGTAAATGCTTCCGCTATCCATAACCTTGGCAATGAATGGATTGCTTAGCTCTATGTCCCACCACTTTTACCGCCAGGGTATCGAACCCACGTCCTTCCGGGTGAACGTTTACCGCGTTAGTTAGACAGCCGGTTGTAAACATGAGATGGCTGCGTTAAACTTGTACATGGAAAGATAACGGTTCAGGGCTCACGGATCCATAAATACTGTATCTGCATTGAAACTGAAACGATACAACATTCTAAGTTATCCAGGTGTACCTGCGGCCTGTTCTCGGCAATTAACTGCTGCGCGCGGTGGTCGGTAGCGGCACATAACTCAGAGTAGAGTCTGGGCAAATAAAATACAGATAACTATCGCTTACTTGCTTACGTTCAAGGCTGGTGCGGTAAGCGGGCGAGGTAGCGAGATTTACGACAGTTTCGACAAAGTTTGGTTGCCGAGATAATAACAAGGTTATCATGTACTGACACTATATTAAGGTGTGGCTAGCTGGCTGGCTTGTATTGTTAATTGTCTCCAGGAAGAGGCTTCAGTACAGTCTGTCACCAGGCAGAGCACTACGCGGCATTAACCGGGTTCAGTTGTCAGATACACGGAATTTACAACGCCAATATCTTATTAAAATTTGAGTGCAGTAAAGACTGCTAAGTTTTCAAGTTTACTTCGTCTAAATTTAGTAAAATTACAGTACAATATTTATACCCCACCCTCTACAAATACTACTTAAACAAAATTTTACATGTTTAACTTTTAAATTGGCAATAATGGACTGAAGTACTATAAATGTTATTTTGTAAATAATTATTCACCTGCATGGTCCAGAACATGAGGAGAAAAGTTTAAATTCAGATTCTGGTATGCATCTCACAAGATACATTGCCTAGTCCTCATAGTGTATGAATTTGAAAAAATAAAATAAAAATTTTGATAATTAAAGGAGCAGACGATCAGTTTTTAAATTACTCCTTAATTATCCCTTTTTTTCAATGAAACCATTTGAAGAAATTCTATGATGTGGTTGAGGATGAACAACTAGTTCCTGGAACTCATCTGTTCTAAGTGTCGGATTTAGTTTCAAGCATCCAGATATTTTCTTAGCACGATTTTTTATTACAAAATTCATTTTATTTTATTACACAATATTACGTTTATGTTTCAGCCCATAATATCTTAAACAGTAGTAAATGGGCCAGTGAGATATCGGATTAGCGGGATGTCTGTTGAAAGGTAAAGAGGAAGAAGAGGAAGAAACAATATCATCTTATAGATGTATTGTTGGTACAGTTGATATTTGTATTCACTGTACAATACAATTAAATATTTGAGGAGAAAACGATGTTGAATCAGATTAATTTTTTTACAAGAGTTTGTAACAGTGGTTTCTGCATGCCAGCCGACTGTCTTTTTCACGCCATCATGTCACGTATTTTCTGCAGAAGTAACGCATACGTACTGGAGGTTTCTTGTTGTTGTTACACGTATACCAGTGCAGGTTCAAGGGCTCTGAATCCTTCATCGTGTCTTCTTCAACTATGTTTTCTTCTCCTTCTTCTTGTGGTTTCTTTTCTGCTGTTTTTAACAATGACGGCAATGTCTTCGTCAGTCTCTTCAAACTGGTCATCGAGGGCAAATCACTCACCGTGGTGCCCATCAGTCGCACCTGCACATCGACGAGTTTATTTCAACAATAAACAACATATTGTCGACGTTGTCCGTGATAATTTCTTCACTGTCATAATTTGACTCCTTCTTACTTAACAGAATTTTTCACGATTTGCATATTATGTCGGATAAGTGAGAGTCGGTTAAGCGGGAGTCTAGTGTGAAACAAAAGTATAACAACTATGATACGCAATTTTTTTATGTTTACGAAGTATTGGGCTCGTCTTAAATTCTCCCATGTTGCTAGCTCACATGCTTTTGAACTTCTTATGAACCTTAATTAAAACACAATTGTTTGCCATCGAATATGCATCCTAGAGGATGAGATGTTTGAGGCAAGGTATATCACTAATTGGATGACAGTGAGTGGAAATTTACCCTACTATTCTATGTTTCCTGCATCCCATTCAAACCTCTAAAGCCACACATACTGTATATTCGAAGCAGAACTAGGAATCGAACTCAGGCCAATTAGATGGGAAGCTAACCCACAGACCACAGCGGTGTACTACGATTACATTAATACTGTAATTACACTAATACTGTAGACACACTCCTAAACAGTAACCATACAATAACCACATAGGTACTAAAATGTAAAAGGAACAATATATAAATCGGTACTGGTACTCGTAGAACTAATAGCTTTATTTTGATTTGTTCGGAAATAATAACTTTCTAGAACATTAAAAAAAAAGAAAATCGAACGTGCTGTGTCGGGTTCACACCCACAAACTTCGACGTAGAATATGAACTACGTGATAGGCATTGTTCAAATACAGATTCTAGTGAAAATTAAAATCCCCAGCATGTTTCCAGACATTCGACAGGATCAGAAATGGCATGGATTAAGACCCCATCTAGCGGCGAGTACAGGAACTGTGTCGGATGCCCAAGTCTGTCGCACTCCTCTGGGGCAATGATTAATGAGTGGCGGATGAAATCAAATGATGCTGGAGAGTGTTGCTGGAATTAGAGATGACAGGGAAAACCGGAGTACCCGGAGAAAAATCTGTCCGGCCTCCGCTTTGACTAGCACCAATCTCACATGGAGTGACCGAGATTTGAACCACTGAACCCAGCGATGAGAGGCCAGCACGCTGCCGCCTGAATCACGAAGGGTCTAAATAAAGTATCTAGTAGAGGTTGGTAATTATGCCACCACTGGGGCAGTACAGGGGCTCGGCTGAGTTTCCATCTGAGCGCCACTCGCCTCACGACACTCGGCCAACTTGGTTAGCTCCCGACAAGCCGTTTGACGTTCGGTATTGGTGATTTTGAACCTCGTAGAACTCTGCTAAGCTGTTCTATTCTCTCGAATGCCTTTTGATCAATTTGAAGCCATTTATTGCCCATATGTCAGTACATTTAGAGAAAGAAACAAAGAAATATTTTGTTTGCACTTCTTCGCACCACAGTTTTCTCAGATGTTCATTGGTTGATTGTTTTCACTGTGTACTTGTAGAACGTCCTGAGAAGAATCGAACGACACCTTACACTTCGTGATACCACGCTGGAATTCAGAGCTACACTAACCGTTTGCGCACGGTTTGGTGATTTATTACCTCAAGATGGCGGTGCTATTGCATCACCGGATGGCGTCATACCGTCTTATTATTCGGTAGATTGGTCCTGTTTCTTTGCAGTGAGATATTCAGCAATGACGTTGCACGTGTTGTCCACAATATTATTGATAAAATTCGTGTTTCTTGTAACGCTTACTGGTCCATGTACTATACAGGGTGTAGAAACACTTTGTGTCGTAAATTAAAGGTGTGTTGGATGGTACAAATACAAGTATTGTGAACATACAGACGATACCAGGTGTATGCTTAAGTCTTTTCCAGTTTCAGTTAGAGATGTCGCTGGCGAACAGTACACAGCGTATGAATTTGACACATACATCAGTTTGTTCCTCTGGCATTAACCTACCACCACAAACAAGTTGAGTCCGCCAAACACTAGCGTCTGTGTTGTCTCGTTCAGTAATCATGTCGACGTTTGTGCCTGAAAAAGGACATTTGCGGCACGCATTGCTTTCCCTATTTAATTAAAAGAAAAAGGCTGCAGAAAGTCATCGTTTGCTGGTTGAAACATATGGTGAACTCGCTCCATCGATTAGAACATGTCGTCGCTCCGGAAGAACAATGACGCAACTGCACAATTTGATCAAATGGAGTTTCGCGGTCGTCTGGGTTCAGAAATACGTAGCGCGCACGTGTGAATATCGTTCGAACTGTAGTTATGCTCTAGGCCGCTAGAGGGCAATTGCGTCGTTGTAGAAATCTTAGCTGTTTGTGACCGCACTTCAGAGCAATATCGCCGTATATCTCAGTTATGTCTTTAACTTCGCAAGTGATCCTTTGTGTCCGTTGGAACAATGACGTAAGTGTGATTCCTGGTCGAAACTTCATTGGTTGAGAAGCTCATTACACTTGACAGTTTTGTTTTTTTATTACTTCCAGTGTTTATACTTTGTATTTCATTCATCCTATTTCGTTAGCAGAATGGCACCAAGACGTAGTGTCTTTTTCTTCCTGATACTACTGACAAACTTCGTTACATATTGATCACAGTTTCAGAAGAACAATGACGCATTTGCAGAAAAGGGGTCATTTTGGGCGAAAATAAAGTAATTATTTTGAAAACATTTCTGTATCCTGTAGTGCGCTTGTATATGTTACAATTTTCCCTAGTTACAATTTCCTACAAAATTAATTTTTGGCGTAATTGAATCTTAACGAAAGATAAATCGGTTTTTCGCGTCTCCTGTACAATTGCAGTTTTGACACTTATGTCATTGTTCATGCGGAGCGACGATGTGAGACGTGGTTTCGGCAATTTAAATGTGGTGATTTCACTGTGAAAGGCAGTGCGCGCTCTGGTTGACCACAAAAGTGCGAAGACGAGCAATTGCAGGCGTTACTGGATGATGACCCAACTCAACCTCAAAGCTATCGCCAAGAAATGATTAACTTAAATCAACCGGAATGGGACAGACGACATGGCAAAGTGAGTTTGTTACAAGACAATGCGCCGTCTCACACAGCAAAACCAGTGAAAGACACCTTGAAATCGCTTGGATGGGACATCATTCCGCACCCGCCGTAGCCTACTTTCCCGACCTGGCGCCATCTGACCATCACCTCTTCGCATCAATGAGGCACGCGCTCGCAGAGCAGCACTTCAGCAATTTTGAGGAAGTTGGAAAATGGCTCGACGAATGGTATGCCGCAAAAGACAAGATTCATAACTTACCTAAAAGATGGGCGAAGTGTGTAGAAGCCGACGGCCAATATTTTGAGTAAATAAGAAATGAATTTCCCTTGAAAATTACGTGTTTTTGTACCACAAAAACCGGCAAAACTTACGCATACACCTGGTAGGTCTGCGGTGATTAGTTGTGGCTGCCTGCCTCCCAGACGCTCAAGTCACACTGTTTTACCTGAGGCTCTGTCCGCGTGGCTTTCCTTCTCTCTTCCCGTCTGTACGTCGCCATTCCTTCACATGTTGTCCGAGATGAGCCAGGAATTTTCCATTGAATACGCGAATCTTTTTTGCATCATATCAACAGATTGTTGACTTCTAATTTCCTTATGATGATTCCTAACAAAACTAATGTGGTGAACTTTAGGCATTGTTCTAGATCAGGGCCTCTCAGAGTGCATGCACTGTGCACGGTGCAAAAGGCGACTTGGCTCGGTTGACCAGAGTGCAGACCCCACACTCCTCGATTTGGAGCAATAGCGCTTACTCTCTCTTTCCTCACGCCTATCTCGCTCGCTCCCCCTGTCTCCCTCTTCCACACTTGGTACGTCGCGCTCCAAATCCGAGCTGAGTTGCGCCGAGTAGAGCCGAGTTTAGGCGAGCTCAGCCGAGTAGCCCAGAGACGAAGCGTTGGTCCGAGTCCAGCCGAGCGGGAACGATGCACAGTGCACGGAGCTCTTGCGCCTCGATTTGCACGCGTGAGATTTTGGGCATTTGAGAGGCCCTGTTCTAGATAGTCATATGTCTTGGAAGAATCATGTTAACTATGTCTGTAAAAAGTTAACATCAGGAATATTTTTATTACGTAGGCTATCAAAAATTGTAGATACAGATGTACGGTATTACTATAAGTGTACTATGGAGTAATATACTTTCACTTGAGCTATGGTATAGTTGTCTGGGATTATGTGGCAAATGAGGATTTTTTAACGACGTTTTATTCTTCTGCAAAAGAAATCTCCAAGGATCATATTCAGCATTTAGAATTGAAATACTTGCAAACATTCTTTCATAACTCATAATATTACAACACTTCCTTCCATATACGGTATATCTATAAGTCTATTCTATTTATTAAGCACAACAAAACATTGCGGTCCACAATTATAACACAAGAATTAAGAATGATTACAACATGAGTTTCCACCGCACTAAAAGATGGACCATACCCGTCTATGAAGGGTATGTTACTTTACAACGAAGTGCCTAAGGATATAAAAAATTGATTTGTAAAATATTTCAAATGTCATGCAAAGATCTCTTAAATAACACGTGCCTGTATTCCTTGTATTCCATATAGGAACTGCGTATAAATCAGAATGTGTGGTTTTCACTTGTATATAAATTAGAATCTATATTTTTGTTGTAAAAAGGATATACTCTAGTTTGGCGTCGTCTGACAACTGTAAAGTTCTATAGATAATAAATAAAAATTGAAACTGAAAAAAATTGAAATTGAAAAATTGCATCGATGTGAATTGCACCACCAAGCTGGAGGTAGACATTTCGCACATCTGCTCCTGTACGTATACGTATATATACATATATGTATATATTTTACAACTTTTCAGTACGCCGCACCGACACAGATAGGCGACGATGGGATAAGACAGGCCTAGAAGTGGGAAGGAAGTGCCGTGGTCTTAATTAAGGTACAGCCCCAGCATTTGCCAGATGTGAAAATGGGAAACCACGTAGACCCGTCTTCAGGGCTGCCGACAGTAGGGGTCGAAACCATACGTTTACGTTTGTCCGTTTTCATCGCGTGTAGCTAAAATACAAACGAAAAGCGGACAGTGGGTCACATTTACGCTCGAACACTTGGGAGGTTTGCAGCCGATTTGAGATCTCTAAGCGCGCTTAGCGCCGAATCTAATCACCGAATCTAATCCCAACTTCACAACTCCTTTAATTTACGAAGCAAATCTTTTCTGCACAGTGTAGACATATCCTTCGTCAAAATACGAGTTCTATGGTCAACTATGTATCTATTTACAGCAGTTAAGTGGGCGAACTAGTTCATGCATTGCGTTACATAATGTTAAGTAAATGAGTTCTGACGACATGATTTAATAGAACCTACTGGCTAGTTAGTACTTGATATATTGACATTGTGTTCATTATATGAATATATAAACATATATTCATTACAAGGCTGGGATATAAATTTTACTACAACCGCAACGAATGCGGAAGGAATGATACAGAAACAATTTAATTTACAAGCAATTAACATTTCCTTACTTCTAAACGCCGGATCCGTGATCTTGCGGTAGCAAACCTGTCTCTTACCTGGTGGTCCCGGATTCGATTCCTGCCCAAGGCGGAGATTTTTACTAGGATCTGAGGGAGTCCGAGGTCTACTCAGCCTGTCTGTCTGTTACGACCTCTAACCAGAGGCTGGTTGGATCCTTAAAAACCACTACCAAAGGTTATGCTGTTATATGGAAATCAGAAATCTGATGGAGCCGCCATAAAGAGAGGCACAAGTTATGGTGAGGAGTAAGGTAGTTTCTAACTGCCTCCCTCACTGGGCCAGAAAGTGCTATTGTAGCACCGTTCATAACATCCAGGAACACTAGCCATGCTCTAAATCTGATTCCTCAGCGCCACCTATTCCATTCTGAGATTTCGGTGGAAGCCACATTTTGCTCTGACTTTGCCAAGGGACAGACGCAAAAAGATATTGCATCAAGTACTGCATCCACTAAGAAATGCGAACAGCTAATCACTTCGCCGATGTAAGTATAAAAGAGGAGCTATCCGACCCAACAACAATGGCCTAAAGGATTCGTCGTGCCAATCATTCGTCACCTTGTAATCTGTAAGCCTTCAGGTTGAGCAGTGGTCAATTGGCTGGCCAAGGCCCACCAGAGCTGTTGCACCATTATTGATTTATAAATGTATTTCGTGGGGGCTAATCCCATGGCGACATGTGGATAACCGTCAACGAGCTCGAGCCTGATGGAATCAGGAACTGTGATTCATTATTCAAGTTTTTTCTAGTTATATTAAGTCGCACCGACAAAGACAGGTCTTACGGTGACACTGGGAAAGTACAAAGCTAGAACTGGGAAGGAAGCGACCGTGGTCTTCATTAAGATATAGCCCCAGCATTTGCCTGAAAATCGGAAACCACCGAAGACCATCTTCAGGGCTGCCGAAAGTGGGGTTCGAACAACCCATCCCCCGAATGAACCAAAACCAAGGCGTAGATTAATGTTTATTTTATCACTGACTACTTCGGGGCTACCTAGCCAAGGTGGTAAAGGCTTGTTGGGTTCACCGGAAGAAAAAAGAAAAGTGAGCTCGATTTACCGTCAGAAATCCGAAAATATTTTATAAGCATGAAACTTTTTAGTAAAAAATGAGAAAATACATATCATACAGAAATAAAACAAACAGAACTGTAGTTTTACATGACTTAATACTGTAATCATAGCGACGCAAGCTCCGATTCTACGTAGAATCTGAGCCACTGAACATCGCTGACATGGGAATATCGGTTACTCATCTTGGTTACGAATAACCTGGCGACTAAGCTTGTTGTTGTAGTGATTGTTTTTATACGGTGAAAAAACCACATGGCCATCAGCCTATATTGATCACGAATATAAGGAGATTGCAACTGAATTGGGAAGGGGAACAGGAGAATAATACAAGAAAAGGCAGTCATGAAAGGAGGTGAAAGAGACTAATATCGCTCAGTCGGACGAAAACTACAAGAAGGCTAGAATAATCCTAAGCCCATATCCCCCTGTGGTATCCCCTGCCTTTCGTAAGAGGCGACTAAAAGGGCCCCATGGAGTCTGAACGTTGGAGCGTGGGTTGGCGACCACGGGGTCTTTAGCTGAGTCCTGGCATTGCTTCCACTTACTTGTGCCTGGCTCCTCACTTTCATCTTTCCTATCCGACCTCCCTTGGTCAACTCTTGTTCTTTTCCTAGCCGACGGTATTAGGTTCACGAGGCCTAGGGAGTCTTTCATTTTCACGCCCTTCGTGGCCCTTGTCTTCCTTTGGCCGATACCTTCATTTTCGAAGTGTCGGACCCCTTCCGTTTTTTGCTCTGATTAGTGTTATATAGAGGATGGTTGCCCAGTTGTACTTCATCTTAAAACAATAATCACCACCACCATCACCTAACCCCATAAAAATGATCAACAATAACATGTCACTGACCGTTAAGTTGAAGTTTGCCCTGCCTCTTCTGTTGCCACTCATGATCCTAAAGGCGTCAAGTGTTTAAGGTCTGACACAGTGAGTGGTTAGCTGGTTGGAATCTCATTGGTGGAAAAAAGATAATCATTAGAGTGTTGGCCAACCGGGTAGAAGAGATGGTGGTATACAATATCTAATCGCTAGATTGTGTGTCAAAAGCAGGGGTTCAATTCAAAACCTCTCCGCAGTATTCGTATAAAGTGAGGACATATGACGCTGTTGATAGGGATTCGTCCGTCGGATGGAGGCGTTAAGCCGTGAGCAGACTCCTTGATATTGTTCGACAACAGCAGCCTGTGTACCGAGACCGGGTTTCGCTCTCTTTCTACCTCATCATCATCATACACACACATTCAGAAGCGCAGGTAGCCCAGGGAAATCAAATAGCAATACACTGCCTGAAAAGAAATTGAATTACCCAGAAGGAGAGGAAGGAATGAAATAAAACTTCACGTGTTGAGAGGGTATGTGATGTTATTTCAGTGATTACAAAATCGAGTAGGATTTACTAAGAATTTAGAAGTTCGAGTCCACTTATCCGTATAACGTTGCACCCTCTCTGGCCTGGATGCATGCGCTGAATTGGTGGGGAAGTGTGTCATAAAGCCGCTGTATCCTTTGTTGAGGCAAGCTGGTCCACAACTTACTGTTGTGGATGTTGTACGATTCGACCAGCTGGCCAAATGGAAGCCCACAATGAGGCCTCTTTCAAACTATTTCAGGTGTTGAATAACGCTGTATCACATGAGTACGCGGCATCTCCGTGTCCTTCATAGTGATCACTCAATATCGACACTGTTCACGCCCCCTATATACACTACCAAACCTAGTTAAACACTAACAACATTAATGCACTCTGGTGGCTGTTCTACCTGGTCCTTGATATCCTGGATGCTAGCAGAGGTCCAGCTGGTCCCACACGTGTTCTATCGGGGTAGATCTGGGGATCTTGCTGGCCATGGGAGTACCTCAATATCATGCAGACAGTTCATAGAAACACGTGCCATGTGTGGGACGAGCATTGCCCTGTTTAAAAATGGCACCACGATACTGTAGCATGAAAGGTAACACACGAGGACGGAGGATGTACCGTTGTGTCATCAGAGTTCCCTCCAGGCGTGACCTGAAGTCATACCCGATGGATCCCCACACCATGACGTCACCGCTGTGCCTCTCCAAAACATTGGAAGAATGTGACCTCGCCACAGGTCGCCGCCATACTCGCAGACGATGGCCCTCCATGGTAGTGCAGAACCGGGACGCCACTCATCAGCAGTTCATAATTCCCGGTCACAGCACCACTCCAAACGCTACCGTTTTGTGTTGTGGTGTTAACGGCAGCCTACGCATGGGACGGTATTTCCCTAGTCCTGCTCTGTTAATCTCCAACCAACGGTGCGGGATGATACAGAATGTTACAGGGAGTCCATTACTTGTTCTCGGATGGCAGGCGAAGATGTGAAGGGGTTACGATGTGCTTGGTGCACAATACGGTGATCCTCTCTTGTGGTGGTCAGACGTGGTCGACCGGAACCTTGACGACGAGTATGCCTGCCCTCACGTTCCCAACATCGGCCATGTCACATCCGAATGACCCACACATCTGGATATTGCACGATTCGACCAGCCGGCCAAATGGAGACCCAAAATCAGGACCCTTTCAAGCTCTTTCAGGTGATCATAACTCTGTCTCACACGAGTACGCGGCATCTCCGTGTCCTTCACAGTGATCACTTAATATCCGACACTGTTCATCCCCCCTATATACCTTACCGAACCTGTTTAAACACGAACAACATTAATGCACTTTGGTGGCCGTTCTACCTGTCACAAAGAATTGCAACTCTAAGCATTTACATACTCGCCGATAGTGTGTACGTGTACAAAGTTACATTGACAGCCGACTATTTCTTCTGGGTGCTTCTATTTTTGTCAGGGAGTGTATTTACACCCGGCTCCTCCGGAGGCCACACAATCAATCAATCAATCAATCAATCAATCAATCAATCAATCAATCAATCAATCAATCAATCAATCAATCAATCAATCAATCAATCAATCAATCAATCAATCAATCAATCAATCAATCAATCAATCAATCAATCAATCAATCAATCAATCAATCAATCAATCAATCAATCAATCAATCAATCAATCAATCAATCAATCAATCTCCACTCTAAGACACTATTGCTGCTATTACAAAAACTAACCAGTCAAACAGCTAGTGTTAAATAATAGTCTTCTCCATATCGTTTTAAACATTTGTAATGTTAATTGTCCATTATCCACTAGTTGGTCTATTATTATTATTATTATTATTATTATTATTATTATTATTATTATTATTATTATTATTATTATTATTATTATATACCTATGACGAGAAACTACGCAAGAGAATGATTCTTCAAATTACGGATGACGTAATAGACTCAAAACTCGATATCTACCTTTTCTTTTCCTCGGCCAACTCATTTACTGCGAAACCCGAGCTCGCTGGGGATATCTCTTCATCTCGTGTAAGAGGTGGAGCTGGGCCTCTGGAGCACCTGTACTGAAGAGACCAGACCTCTCCAGCAATCCAACATAAGAATAGACGAGATGAAAAACGGAAATGAAGGTGAGGTCAAAGAAGAAAAGAAATGAGAAGTCCTTACAAAGCCAAGCAGCGAGAGCAAAAAGGAGTGGGAGGATGGGGGAAGTGCGGTGCTTTGGGCGACCTAACAAGCGAGGTCAGCGAGGTCATCTCCGTGCAGCTGTTCTCTGGAGGTTAGACTTCATGTTTCGTTTCCGACGTCATCCTGTTCGATGCTATGAACTACCCATTTTAATCGACAAACATGAATGCCTATTAGGGTCTTGTAGAGGAGACGGTTCTCGGAGCTTAGGGTAGAAGGTAAGAATATTTTAACTATTGCCATCGAAGAGTTGTTGAGCAAGAGAATAGATAGTAAACGAATCGTATCCATGAAATTTCATTATAATTTTTGTCGTAAATGGATGATAATAATTGATTTTATACAAATTAAGATTAAAATTAGCGGTAAATTAATAAATACCAATTTTACTACAGAAATATATACATACATACTTTGCTACATTACGACTATGATTTATACTACATCACTGCGCTTCGGTATGTCTTCTGTTCATTGAACACTTTTGTGTTTTCAGTCTTTGCTCACTTAACTTCTTATCCAGTAATCGGGAGATAGTGGGTTCGAGCACCACTGTCGGCCGCCCTGAGGATGGTTTCCCGTGGTTTCCCATTTTCACACCAGGCAAATGCCGGGACTGTACCTTAATTAAGGCCACGGCCACTTCTTTCCAATTCCTAGGCCTTTCCTATCCCATCGTCGCCATAAGACCTCTCTGTGTCGGTGCGACGTAAAGCAAATAGCAAAAAACTTAACTTCTTTGAACTCCTTTGCTTTGCATCATGTTACTTGGTGGGGCGACTTGTTGACTTGTGCCCATAGTTTGTGTAATCAATCAATTGGTCCAGGGATCATGTTATTTTTCTTTTAACAATTTTTTTTTTGGTGTTATTTACTTCCATTTTTTCGTTTGAATTCACAGACATAGCACTTCCATTCGTCGGTGCTAGCCCTGGACCTCGAGAAGGAAACAAAAGACCGTACGATGAACCGGAATGCCATAGAAGACGAGTCGTGTCTACAGCGAAATAGTCGCCGTAGTTTCGTATCTGTATTTATCTAGTAATAATGGTATGTATTAATGTACCGCACAATTTTACTGTTAATTTGTGTGAAAGCAATTATATCCTCCATTTAGGATAAGAGATACAATGAAAATCGTTCACGTAACCAGTAAACCTACGTAGAGTAATCTACCCTACTGTTAAAATTGGTACCTTCAATGTTGGCTGGTAATACTGTCAATAATAGTTTTTTTGCGTCGCACCGACACGACGACGAGATAAGGAACGGGAAAGAAGTGACTGTCTCCTTAATATCGACGATGTTGTTTAAAGGGGCCAAACAGCTAGGTCATCGGCCCCTAGTGGTACGAGGTACAACGAAATGGCTCCAAATATATCCGCTAAATAGAATCTAAAACAAATTATGATGACAAATGACCATGAATCCAAAGCAGTCAGTGGGTCCAATTCACAATTCCTTATTTTCAGAGATGATCCTTGTTGTCCAAGGAGATCCAAAGTCCAGGTCACCGGCCACTCATAATAGTAATCACTGGTAAAGCAGAACCATGGTGTTCCTCCTAAAGTGGTACTAATCACAGGTAATGTGGACCCGTGGTATGTCACACACAATAGCACTACTAACAGGTAACACAAACTAATGGTGTTTCGCATATAAGGGTACTACTCACAAGCAACGCAGACCCATGGTGTTTCTCATAAAGCGGCACTATTCATAGTCAACGCAGATCCATACTGACCACAGTGGAACCGACTGGTGGAATGCACACGATGGCACTTATCACAAACAGCGCCTAGACCCATAGCGTTCCTCGCATAATGGTACTGCTCCTATGTAACGAAGACCCATGATTTTCCTTGCAAGGTGGTACTAGTCGCAAATAACGTTGACCCATGGTGTTCTGCGCGTAATGATACTAATCATAAGAAATCTCGTAGTTCTAGTGTCATCATCCCTTGGTCGCCCCTCTTAGTTGCCTCTTACAACAGGCAAGGGATACCGTGGGTGTATTCTTCGCCTGCATCCCTCACCCACAAGGGGTGCCTTAATATCATCCAAGGCTGCCAATAGCGGGGTTTGAACCCACTATCTCCCGAATCCATCAATGATAGTAAAATAATAATTTTAGTTCTATGACCAATATTCTCCTACGTGTAGCATGAATGATTCGTGGCATCTCGTCCTTTGCTGAGAACTCAAAGTAGATCTGCGATGGCAAATCTGTGAAGGTAAATTACTGACTTAAGAACTAAATTCTCAGATCATATATTTGTAACTAGCAAGATACCCATGCTTCGCTACGGTATTATACTGAAATAATTGAATGCTTAACTTTTTATATATAGTCCGCCGAAATTCGCGATCTGACGGCAAAGTTACTCCCATTTTTCAATCTTTCCTTGCAGCAATCGATTTCGTACTTCCCGGGCTAGCGTCAGGTATTCCGCCCGGTCAGTTGGATCCCGATATCTTTGCCATCTCTTCCTATAAGCATTTTTAATACGGATCAAATCCTTGAGGAGATCGGGCGTGGTGTCGTCTTGGGTGCCTTGGCGGTACTGAACCCGCGGCCGGACTGCATTCGTAGTCATTACCCGGCCAGGACCTGTTTCCAGCGTGGTCCGTACATTTTGACGACGGTCCATATTATTATTATTATTATTATTATTATTATTATTATTATTATTATTATTATTATTAGGGTGGGTTATATTAATTGAATTTAGGTTATTATTATTATTATTATTATTATTATTATTATTATCATTATTATTATCGATGGTCTGGACCCCGCAGCAAGATGCAAGACCGCGCTACTTAGCGGTAAATTACATCTGCTGCCATTGACATTGCTGATAATGTGACCACCACCATTGTAGCGCGTAGGCAAGTGCGCGGGATTTCTGACGATACGAATGTTAAACTTCCGTGCATTACTGACCTTATAATACAGGTGAACAATTGCACGGTAAATATAATTCCTATCATTTATTTCAAATGTGTTTAAATTTTTATTGATATGCCAGGGGAATCTGTTGTAATTTATTTTCAAGTTCTCCAAAGGAAAAGATGGCTCTTGAAAAAGAACCCAGGAAAGATTAAAAATGGTCGGTTTATGATCAGAATCAAGTACATTATGAACAGAAAAATCAATTGGTCTCAACTCCTTTTTTCACCCCTCCGTCGTTAAGTTGATTCCCCCCCCCCCTCCAAAAAAGGCGTGTTTCTTTATGTTTAAAGGAGATTCCAAATAACAATGTTCATGTCTGTTTTCAGTTTTGAGATATAAGTCTCCCCATAAAAAGAATTCACTTTTCTCACTCCCTCTCACACGTCCTCCCCCCCCCTTTAAGTGAAATTTCCGGGAAACAATACTTGTTTCTTTATTAGTAAAGGATCTTCTAAATACCAATTATCATGACTGTAACATCTTCAGTTTTTGAGATATGTGTCCCCATAAACGGAATTCAACTCCTTTTCACCTCCACCCCCAAAGATGATTCTCCCCTCAAAATGCGCTTTTCTTTGTTTTTAAGGAAGATCCAAATACCAATTTTCACGTCTGTAACAACTTTAGTTTTTATTTGATGTAAGTATACTCATACAAGTAATTCAATTAATTTTCCAATTCCTTCACTCCCGCCCCCCCCCCCTTCAAATGTCCGGAATCAAAGGAATACGTGTTTCTTTAGTTGTGAAGCAGATTCCAAATACCAATTTTCACGTCTGCAACATCTTTCCTTTTTGAGACACTAGTATCTTCATACAAACAATTCAAATAATTTTTCAATTCCCTCCCCCCCCCCCCCTAGCCTTTAAGTGTTTTTCCGAAAACAACAAATACATGTTTTTCATTTTTAATAGAGATAAAAAATACAATTTTTCATTTCTCTAAGATGTTAAGTTTATGAGACATACAGTGATGTTAAGTTTATGAGACATACAGTAGACATGCTCATTTTAAAATTTCACCCCCTCTTTAGTTCCCCTTAAGTGGAGTTTCCGAAAACAAATCACCTGTGTTTCTTTACTTTTACAGGAAATTCCAAATACCAATTTTGCGTTTCTGAGATATAGTGTAGATATAGTCTTTCTAAAAATTCACCCCATTTGTCACTCCTGTTTAACCCCTATTAATTGTTTTTTTCCAAAAACAAAAAAATATGTTTTTCTTTATTTTTAAAGGAGATTCCAAATACCAATTTTCAGGTCTGTAATATCTTCAGTTTCTGGGATATAAGTATCCACATTAAAGGCATTCAACCCCGTTTTCACCCTTTTCACCCCTTTTTAAAGGAGATTCTAAGTACCAATTTTTACATCTGTAAACGTTTTAAGTTTGGAGATAGAGGTACACTAATTTTAAAAATTCACCCCTCTTTTCACCCCCTTAGCGACGGAATATCCGAAATTCCTCCCTTAGCGAGCACCTACACTGACTTAGCAAATGTGATGGGATAGTCACCTAATAGCGTGTGGGGCCTCCTCTGGCCGTGCGAACTGCAGTGAGACGCCGTGGAAGTGAGTCGACAAGTCCCTGGTAGTTCTCTGGACGCAGCTGACACCAAATCGTTTGCAGAGCTGCCGCCAATGCTGGTCTGTTCGTGGGTGCAGGATCCATGTCCTGCGTTCCAGGACATCCCAGATATGCTCGATAGGGTTCATATCGGGCTCCTGGGTGGCCATGGGAGTCGTTGGACCCCCGCTGCATGTTCCTGGAACCATTCCCGGGCGACGTGAGAGCGATGTGGCGGCGCGTTATCATCTCTCAACACCGCAGAACCGTCTGGGCGCTGGAAGGCCAAAAATGGGTGGAGATGGTCTCCGAGCAGCTCCTCATACCGCGTACCATTCAAAGTCTCTTCCAGAACAACTAGGGGGCCAATTCCATACTAGGAAAATGCACCCCAGACCATAACAGAGACACCAGCGCCCTGGACCACACTTTCGAGGCAGGCGGGATCCATCGCTTCACGTGGTCTGCTCCATACACGGTGCCTCCCATCGACATGTTGCAGTTGAAATCGTAATTCGTCCGACCATATCACGTTACGCCATTGTTCCAGTGTCCATCCCTGGTGACTGCCGACAAATGCGTGTCGTTGTGCCCGATGACGTTGGGTTAACAGTGGCACCCGTGTGCGGCGCCGGCTCCCAAACCCCAAAAAACCCATGTTCCTACGGATTGTCCACTGGGAGACGTGTCTAACACGCCCTGTGTTGAATTGAGCCGTGATTTGTTGCACGGTTGCCCGTCTGTCACTATTGACAATCCGTCTCAGATGTCGCCGGACACGGTCATCGAGGGTGGCTGGACGGCCGGTCGTTCGTCTGTTGTGGACGGTGACACCCGCATTCAACCATTCACGATACACCCTGGACACGGTTGATCATGTGAAGCCGAATTCCCGCACCACTTCCGAAATCGCACTTCCCATCCGTCGGGCATCGACCACCATACCCCGTTCGAACGGTGTCAGCTCACAACGACGTTCCATGTTACATCTGTCACATGCACAGTCACTGCTCACAAGATCTCCTATACAATTCCCGCTGGCACAGGGGGCGTGTGGTGCGCAGACAACACACCTGCGCATCAGTGCTCCGCTATCCCATGACATTTGTTCAGTCAGTGTACATTGTAATGTAAATCTATCCTCAAAATTTCATTTCTTTATGGCTCGGCGATGATGAGTCAGTAAGTCAGCCAGGACATGTTCTTTTATATATATAGATTGGTCTGTATAAAGTGGCTGAACGTCAACCCTTAAAGACCCAGATCATTATGATACAACAAAGAGCTTTAATTCATATTAGACGCGTGTTATATGACACAAAAGTTGCAATGAGTAAAACAGTAATAATCTAGCCATTGCGTTTGACGAAGGTCTCTTGTGAGTAGAACATCTATATATATAAAATAAGAGTTTTGTCTGTACATTGCTCAGAATTTGAAAAGAATGGTATTTCTGTATCGATCATGTCCACAGTAACAAGAAAATGCAGTTTTTACTTTTCCGTAATTTCTGTCTGTCTGTCTGTCTGTCTGTATGTATGTACACGCATCACGAGAAAACGGCTGAAGAGAATTTAATAAAAATCGGTATGTAGAGTCGGGGGCTGAGCCGCTACAATCTAGGCTATAAATTATTTTATTCACGCTGAGTGAAATGGTAGTTTAGGGGAAGGCCTAAAATTCAATTCTCAAATATTTATATTATTAGTGGTCATATCGATAAATAATTAAATTTCTGATCATTTACGTCTTATGAATTTTTACCGTACCGGCTATGGTAAAAGAGATATTCATGAATTTGGATTTTTGTTGCTAAGTCCATATCAACGCCGAGCCCCGACAAAATGGGTAAACAGAATTTAATGAAAATCGGTATATAGAGTCGGGGAATAAGAAAATACAGTTTAAGCTATAAACAATGTTATTCACCCTGGGCGAAATGGTAGTTTAGGGGAAGGCACCTAAAATTTAAATTTTAAATACCTATGTTCTTGGTCCTATGGAAACTAAAGTTATAGAGAATATAATTTCCGACCATTTATGTTTTATTCAGTTTTACCGTACCGACTATGATAAGAGCAGTACCGGTATTTCAGAACCAGAAGACAATTAATAATGTGACAGCCTACAATATCGAAAGCGCGTAACATAGATCAACAATAACATTGCACTGACCGTTGTTTGTTGTAATGTTCTTTGTCTCTTATGCTGACATTCAACTCCGATAGATGGGATTACTGCTGCGTACCGAGTATAACAGCCTAACTGAATATTGGCGGGAAATAGTTGAGGAGTTAGATAACTTTCTTCTTTAGCATGCCAATCCTCTGGTTCATATATTTTCTGATACTGCGGGTACGTAACACACTGGTTCATCATAGTATGCCAGTTATTCGATACCTACTCTGACGCGCTGTTTTGAATGAGCAGTGTACGCACTTAAGTCAGAGGCTCAGTTAGTAGTAGTAGTAGTAGTAGGAGTAGTAGTATGAACTGGTCTGGAATTACAATTTAGCCCTATTCCAAATTATAATACCAGAATTCACTAAATAACTCAAAATTCAACCTTGAAAAGAGCTGTTTCTTAGGAAAAGCTTCTTCCTCTTCACTTTCATTAAATCTAGGCTACATTAATTTTATTCCAAATTAGCAGCGAAGATGTAGTTTCTTCTCTGGCTTGGAGGAAAAATTGCTTTCACGTCAGATAGTTCTTTCCCCTCACTGTAGTGAATTGAGATTTTCCGACTCATCGGGTACTCCCAGGAAGCCGATAAGTAAACGGGCATAGTTTTTGCCTGGGACTATCGACTATTTGAACCCCCCCTCCCCCCACCGAAAGAAAGGACGACGATTGTTCACGGATCACGGATGTCTGCGTCTTGGTCATTCCAGCTCTGTAGCTTTGGACTGTTAGTTCGGCAGCATAGTACTGTTCGTTAAAAGTGAAAAAATGTGTGGTTTTTCATTTGATCGAATATTTCATATGAAGGCATTGCTTTTAATCGCGCCATTCCTACCGACGTCATTGTAATGACCTATGTTCATTTCAGTTGGGAAAATCACTAAGAGAGTCTTTCTGAGAGTCTATAAAGGCAGGCGGAGAGGTGAGTGTCTGCCATTATAATGAAAACTCCCCAACCTGATTGTGACTGACTGTAGGCGAGCTGGCCTACCATTACAATGAAAATTCCCTAACCCAGTCTTGATTTGAGAAAAGACGTTGGTGACTTGCCCGTCGTGCTTCCAGGGCAACGTTAAGAGCTATGCAACTGAATACAATCTTGCTCACAAAGTTTACACTACCTAACCTAGAATTCTGTATAACGTTTAGAATTCCGTAGCGAAGCACGGGTACATCAGCTAGTGTAAAATATACCTGTTCGAGACTGTGCCGGTCCCGCCATGAGTTATAAAGAACCAGGAAATTTCCACCTCTAGGAAGAGAACTTACATAGTCAACACTCTAACAACGCCCCGTTTTGATTGCTGTGATGTTGTGTATAAAGACCTGAACTCACAGTTAGCCAGAAGACTGCAAAAAGCTTATAAATCTTATTCTTTTCCATGTGAAACTGCCACAACATATCTCTCCACGTCTTGGTGACAATTGAATCGGACTAGGAAGGAAGCAACTGTGGCCTTGATTAAGGTACAGTCTCAGCATTTGCATGGTGGAAAAATAGGAAACCATAGAAACTTCTCAGGCCTGCCGACTGTGCGGTTCGAACCTACCATTTCCCGAATACAATCTAACAGCTTACACGGTCAGAACCTGGCAGCCAACTCATATGGTGGTAAAAGTAAATAATAATAATAATAATAATAATAATAATAATAATAATAATAATAATAATAATAATAATAATAATAATAATAATAATAATAATAATATGATTATTGATGTTTAACGAGCAGAACACCGAAAAGCATACTTTTTCTATATACTTCATATTTTTGTCTCATACTTCGTCTTTATCTGGGATTAGGTGAACAAAAGTAGAAAATAGGTTGAGTTCAATGTTTGTTTGTCTGTTCGTTTGTTTGAGTCGCATCACGGGAAAATTGCGGAACAGAACTTTTTTTTTTGCTAGGGGCTTTACGTCGCACCGACACAGATAGGTCTTATGGCGACGATGGGATAGGAAAGGACAAGGAGTTGAAAGGAAGCGGCCGTGGCCTTAATTAAGGTACAGCCCCAGCATTTGCCTGGTGGGAAATTGGGAAACCAAGGAAAACCATTTTCAGGGCTGCCGATAGTGGGATTCGAACCTACTATCTCCCGGATGCAAGCTCAGAGCCGCGCGCCTCTACGCGCACGGCCGACTCGCCCGGTGAACAGAACTTTTCGAAACTCGGTGTGTACACTGTACGTTGAAGGATAGCCGGGGTGTGCATTAGGTTATATTGGTTATTACACAGTGGTATAGAAATATTAAGGGGAGAGAAACAGAAATGGTCAAATTGCTCCGTTTACTGAGATATGGCTACTGTCCTATTTATAGGATGGCATATGTTTTGGAGTAGTCCGCCTCTGTGGTGCAGTGGTTAGCGTGATTAGCTGCCACTCCCTGGAGGTCCGGGTTCGATTCCCGGCTCTGCGACGAAATTTGAAAAGTGGTACGAGGGCTGGAACGGGGTCCACTCAGCCTCGGGAGGTCAACTGAGTAGAGGCGGGTTCGATTCCCACCTCAGCCATCCTGGAAGTGGTTTTCCGTGGTTTCCCACTTCTCCTCCAGGCGAATGCCGGGATGGTACCTAACTTAAGGCCACGGCCGATTCCTTCCCTCTTCCTTGCCTATCCCTTCCAATCTTCCCATCCCTCCACAAGGCCCCTGTTCAGTATACAGGTGAGGCCGCCTGGGCGAGGTACTGGTCATCCTCCCCAGTTGTATCCCCGACCAAGAGTCTGAAGCTCCAGGACACTGCCCTTGAGGCGGTAGAGGTGGGATCCCTCGCTGTGTCCGAGGGAAAAGCCGACCCTGGAGGGTAAACAGATGATAATGATGATGATGATGATGACTCTTTCCCTAGTCTTGAAGTTTTCATTTCACCTTCAGATAATGCTGCCCTGGACAGTAGGATGGCCACACAATATGTGGATTAGATGGTAGTGTAGTGAAATTAGAATGTTGTGGCGTCTTAAAGTCTTTAAATCCAGATGCCACCTATCATTCCTTGATATATTTTTAAAATCGTTCCTTTCCTACTAAAGCTAAAAGGAGTATACACATCAAGGCCAAAGTCAAACTTCGAGACAAGGGGATATTGAATTGCACCTTAGCGGATAATGTTGATATGAAAAGGAAGGAGGATCCTTTTGTTTGAGAACTACTGAGGGCATGTAGTTATTTGTTAGTGAAATGACAATATCGTTAGTATGCATCAAACGCTGTGCCTTTGGACCAATTCTAGAGAGTTCCTAGATATTCTAGGAAAGAGGAAAGAAAAATTCAAATTTCTCAGTCTAAAAGTAGTTTCGTTTACAATAGACACATGGAGGGAAGCCGATCGCGAAGATCAAAATTCATCTCTGGATCGAGTAGCCATTCATAGCAAGGAGTGGTACTTCCTAATTGATTATGCACTGCATTGCCATGGTACGGCCGAATGCATGGCTTCCTCACATACAAAGTAGTGAGAAACTCAACCACCTGGCATTCAAGCGACGTATTGTTCATGTACTCTGAGAAACAAACAAGTGGACAACTAATAGAGGGACCGAGTAAATCACCGCGAATGGAGCTCATTTAATTTTAGATACGACAGGCTAGACCATTTGATCATCTCACAAGAATCTCAGACTAGATGTCAATATTGCCATTAGAAGAAAACTGGTTTGTACATCAAGTGCTTCTTTGGTCATATCACTCAAAGGAATATGAGCAATGCTCTGTGACATTCCTTATTTACGTGATTATATGATTTTTGTGACAAGAGATTTATAAGATTCTCTAGCAGTTTGACAGTATTATTATGCAATTTCATGTTGTATTGATGAATATTATGTTATTAAAATGGGAAACAATGGATAATGCAGACATCCTAAGATCCACATAATTTGTTCAAATATTCTCTCCTAAAGCTTACTCTCCCATATGTAGGGCACCCTTATTTTCACAAAATAATGTTTGAATGACTGAACGCCTTTTAGAATCGTGTTTAGTTGACTCCACTGAATACATTTTTGAGAAAACATATATGAATCCAAGTAATGAATGTAATAAAAGCAAAGTCATCTCCGTACAGGCCATGAAGGTCCTTGGAGGGGTGGAAGGTAAAGGCTTCCACTATCCGTAACCTCGGCACATGATGGGGTCGAGTGGTTAGCTTTACGCCCGGCCGCTTTTTCTCCCAGGAATTAACCTTGTACTCATTTTTGGTGTAGGCTGAGTGAACCTTAGGGCCATGTGCACCTTCGGAAGTGGAAATCTCATTTCTTAAATTTCACGACTTCCTGACGGGGATTCGAACCCACGTCCTTCCGGGCGAACCGAGGCAGCCCCTAATGAATGTAATTATTACCTTCTAATCAACATGATGAAGATATTTTTGCGTATTGCACATGCACGCATAAGATCAAATTGCGAAATGGACATGGTCGACAACCAAATGAGTTTCAGAAAAGTCTTTGGTTCCCGAGAGGCATTGTTCAGTGTCGCTGTTCTCCTTCAAAGATGTCGAGAACAAGGCAAAGAGGTTTTTGCATGTTTTATTGATTAGAGGGCATTCGACAGAGTCAAGATTCTCCAGCAGAAACGGTTAGACATGATATATCCGCATAATACAAAATCTTTACTGGAACCAGCGAGCCACAGTCAAGATGGGACGAACAAGAACTTCAGAGGAGTACGCCAAGGTTGCACAATTTCACCGCTGCTATTCAACCTCTATGCCTTGCATGACACTGAGATAGGTGTGAAAGTAAATGGAGTCGTCATAAACAATATTGGATATGCATATGACACCCCAGTTATATGCGACACCATTGAAGGTCTTCAAGGATTGCTCAGTAGAATTCATCTCAGTGGATTAAATTATGGGCTAAACATCAATACCACGAAAACTAAATTCATGTTATTTAGCAGAAGCAACCATGAAGGTGTCTCAATTTCATTAAATAATCAACACATTGAACGAGTAAGTCAGTTCACATACCGTACCTTGGATCCTGAAAAAGAGATCAGACGCCGTATTGAGATATCCAGATCATCTTTCCAATAGATGAGGTCATTCTTTTGTGATAAACCTCAAAGACTTCTTTTTTTGCTAGTTGCTTTACGTCGCGCCGACACAGATAGGTCTTATGGCGACGATGGGACAGGGAAGGGCTGGGAGTGGGAAGAAGCGGCCGTGGCATTAATTAAGGTACAGCCTGGTGTGAAAATGGGAAACTACGGAAAACCATTTTCAGGGCTGCCGACAGTGGGGTTCGAACCTACTATCTCCTGAATACTGGATACTGGCCGCACTTTAGCGACTTAAACCTCAAAGACTGGACTGGCATCAACAACACCGAACAACTCTTGGAGTTAGCTAGAGAAAGGGGTGCTTTCTCCAGTCTGATCGCCAACATCTGGGGGACAGGATATGACACTTAAAGCAGAAGAAAAAGAAGTAATAAAGTTTCAGGCTTAGCTCCAGTGAAAACTGCACGGATCAAAAGTTGTGTAAAATATAATTTTCTGCGTTTTATGTTCCACGCTTTTTTTTTACAAACTTCAAAATGTCTGCAGAAACTAGTTCTACCTAACAGTGTACCTAACGACAAAGACAAGAAATCGATTTGTAAATATTTTCTGTGTGATACATGTTTACAAAATAATAATTGTTATTTGTTTTACGTCCCACTAACTACTCTTTTACGGTTTTCGGAGACGCCGAGGTGCCGGAATTTAGTCCCGCAGGAGTTCTTTTACGTGCCAGTAAATCTACCGACACGAGCCTGACGTATTTGAGCACCTTCAAATACCACCGAACTGAGCCAGGATCGTACCTGCCAAGTTGGGGTCAGAAGACCAGCGCCTTAACCGTCTGAGCCACTCAGCCCGGCGATACATGTTTACACCATACGGGCTATACTAATACTAATACTAATACTAATACTAATACTAATACTAATACTAATACTAATACTGCGCGGCTGGTAGCTTGCATCCGGGAGATAGTAGGTTCGAATCCCACTATCGGCAGCCCTGAAGATGGTTTTCCGTGGTTTCCCATTTTCACACCAGGCAAATGCTGGGGCTGTACCTTAATTAAGGCCACGGCCGCTTCCTTCCAACTCCTAGCCCTGTCCTATCCCATCGTCGCCATAAGACCTATCTGTGTCGGTGCGACGTAAAGCCCCTAGAAAAAAATACTAATACTAATACTAATAATAGTACTGGGCATACTCTCGAATTAACTTACTCGAGTATTGCCAAGTCCATCAACTGCGAGCATCACCGACAAGGAAATATTGTTCAGTCCTCGTGGTAACACACCAGCAGGTAATGGTGGTAAATGTTGTAATTTTATAAGGTGGAAAACCGCTTGGCCATCAGCCCCTATTGTTCAGAAAAGTTGTGAAGATGACTATCGAAATGAGAAGAGGAAGAATGAGGGAAAAAGGGAACCATAGAAAGGGTGTAATCCTCGACCTCCAATGTTCTATCAACGAGCCGGAAATAAACCAACAAAATTTGATGGTGCATAATTTCTTACGTCCCTAAAATCTACTTATGTACATTAACATTACACAGACTGACTAGTGTTCCTATTTGCTACTTTAGATGACATTACTGCTTCAGTTTTACGAATACTAACCCGTCAACGATGGTTAGGACTGCTAGTAAAATATAAACTTCATCTCATCGATTATTCCAGTAACAGACGCGGAAATTAAAAGATAAAATAATATGCCAGATTGAATAAGAAATACAAAAATGATAATGTAATAAAAGGGCATTTGATTGATTGATTGATTGATTGATTGATTGATTTACATCCACCTAATTGATGCTTGATTTGGCCACGATCAAGGCCAGATGGCTTTCTCTTATATCTAACCAAACCAACATAACACAACATATACAGGGTGGTCGGTAAAAACGCGAACCGACTATATGAGCGTTACAGGGCTGGTCTTACTAATAGATAATTTGAAACAAATGATTCGATATCTCGCACCGTTGTCATGTTATCAGCTGCTGAATTTAGCCAATGAGATCGCCTGGCGGGCAAATTCAAATGGGCTTTGCGACGCGGTGTTGCCAACACCGGCTTGAGAGCCACGTCGAGAAATCAGCATCAAACACACCGTGGGTTTCACCCCGTGTTACCGCAGCGTACTTGCTATGGCGTGATCCTATCAGCTCGGAGGTCCATGTTCAAATCCCTACGCTTGGCGAAAGTTTTTTTCTTCGATTTACTTTTGAAGCTGGTCGTAAGCCACGTGCAGATTTAACACCACCATCTCGCAAACCCGATTTAAGTTCGCCTGCGAATTGATCTGATTGGCCAACTTTAGCAGTCCATGAAAAGACAACGGCGCTAAATATCGAATTATTCTTTTCAGATCATTTATCATCATGACCAAATCTCTTACACTCAAACACCTGGTTCACGTAGTTTCCGACCACCCTGGATACTGATAAAAAATAGGACATGATTTTGGTCGATTGCAGCATCAAACCAATTAGTGTGTAAACTGTAGAGTTTGTTTAGTCTTGTTACGACATGCTTTACAAACGTAAGCTGCCTATGAAGTGAATCATCATAACTATTTCCTTTTACGGAGTAATGAAATATATTGTGTTTTGTCGGAAACTAAAGTACGTGATCACCGAAGCACGTAGGCTGTATGTGGCAAGCTCTTGTGTACCAGCTCATTTACATCCAGTCCGTCAAAATGAGGAATGTGTTCGTGCAGTCACATTGTTACAGGAAGTCTGGACTATTCGTGCAGAGGCTGCAAGGTTTTATGTGGCTAAGTCTGTTGCACACAGGGCCTGGAGACGTTTCACAGAAACAGGATTGCATTCTAGGAGACCAAACCAGGGTAGAAAGCGATACTTTACAGTCAGAGAGTACTGGTATGTGGTGAATGATGTACTCTGACGTCGCACTAGAACCGAAAATGATCTGCGGGGAGCAACTGGTACATATGTCAGGGACTCAACCGTTCGCAACAAACTCAAATTTGCGCATGCACATGGTAACTGGCAGTTCCGACACTGGCAAAATGTGATGTTCCCCGATGATTTCCGTTTTCACTTAACACAGTGTGATAGATGTCTGTGGATGTATAGTCGCTACGGAGAGCGGTCTACAGAGGCAGCAGTCCAGGAAGTGGAGAAGTTCGGTACTGGGTCTGGCATGGTTTGGAGTGGCATCATTCTCGACGGCCGAACGGACCTTGCGGTGATCAGACACAAACTTACGCCTGCCCTGGAGGAACTCCATATTTAAACCATGGAACTAGCCCGCAATGAATCCCGACCTCAGTCCCATCGAGCACTTACGGGTCTAGGTAGATCGACAAGTCCGACAGCGTCCAAGAGCACCTTAGACACTTCCAGGAATTGCAGATGCTCTGGTCGAAGAATGGGAGAATATTTCCCAGGCGGAGGGGCGTCGTCTGATCAGAAGTATGTCTTGTAGATGTGTGGCAGTCATGCAGGCAAATGGAGGCCTTACCAGATACTCTGTCCTATTTAATGTGACATTACTGGATGGTGTTTCCACTTTGGTCAATAACATTGTGTTCAATTTCTGCCTGCCACATCCAAATGTACACAGTGCGATGTAAAAAAGCTGCGTAATCCTGTGAGAAGAAGGTTTGAAGTGTCTGGTATAAAATAATAATAATAATAATAATAATAATAATAATAATAATAATAATAATAATAATAATAATAATAATAATAATAATAATAATGTCGTGTGGCCTCCGTAGAGGCCTGGTGCAGGTCTTTCGAATTGACGCCTATAGGTGACCTGCATGTCTGTGAGGATGATTTCTAATGTTGAAGACGACACGCACCCAGCTGCAGAGCCATCAAAATTAACAAATTAAGGTTAAAATCCCCGGCCCAGGCGTGAATCGCACCCGGGACCCCTTGGACCAAACACCAGCACGCTATCTACTTAGCCGTGGAGCCGGTCAAAGTAATCTTGTGTTCTCGTCCTGAGGTGGTGCAGCTCTTTTCAGGCACACCCCCGATGGAGGTGAGCTGCACGTGCCATTTTAACTACATTTGATTTACGCCGCACTTACACGGATAGGTCTTACGGCGATGATGGGGGAGGAAAGGGCTAGGAGTGGGAAGGAAGCGGCCGTGACCTTAATTTACATTTGCCTGGTGTAAAAAATGGGAACCCACGGAAAACCATCTTCTCGGCTGCCGACAGTGGGGTTCGAACTCACTATCTCCCGAATACTGGATACTAGTGGCACTTAAGTGACTGCAGCTATCGACCTCGGTCATTTTAACTACATACTAGCCCTCCTGCCATTCTTAAATCTCTAACAATATCGGGAATCAAACCCGGGCCACCGAGGACGGCACCTAATAGTTCTAAACGTTGCGCTACGGAGGCGGAACAACTGTCTCGTAACACAGAATATGTCACTGTACACCTAACTTGTACGATATAAGTATTCAAAATCTTTCCCTAGGCCTATACTTTTTGGAGTAGTGTATTTACCAACATTATAACAACAGCGTTCATATTAAAGCATATAACAACCGGGCGAGTTGGCCGTGCGGTTAGGAGCGCGCGGCTGTGAGCTTGCATCCGGGAGATAGTGGGTTCGAATCCCACTGTCGGCAGCCCTGAAGATGGTTTTACGTGGTTTCCTATTTTCAAACCTGGCAAATGCTGGGGTTGTACCTTAATTAAGGCCATGGCCGCTTCCTTCCAACTCCTAGGCCTTTCCTATCCCATCGTCACCATAAGACCTATCTGTGTCGGCGCGACGAGTTTGTAGATAAGTAATTAATGGTACGTATATGCTTAATTTCTAGTCCGGCTCCTTGGATGTCTGGTCATAGTTGCAACCTTCGCTTCAGGAAGTCCTCGGATCCATTCCTGGTTGGGTCAGGTATTTTAGCCGCTTCTGATTAATTTCTTTAGCTCGGAAACTGTTTGTTCGGTTTGATACACATCTCATCATTTAAACACATCATACTACCAACCTTTACAGAAATTTTCAAATATTCAATACATTCTTCCACATATGGTTGGTGTCAGGACAGGTATCCGGCAGTAAAACTTGGCCAAGTCCATTTGTGCGGCACACATCACACCCACTATCCCTTTAAGGTGAGGGAAGGATGATGGAGAAAGAAATGCTATTTTAACACCCTACTTATTTCTAAAAAATTGGTTAGAAGCCTACACTTCTTCGCTAATTGTTTGTGCATGTTGCTATTATAAATATTTAGATAGTAAATCTACAACCATACTTCTCGGAGGAATGCAGTGTTTACAATCATAATAGTATAAGAGCCTTTCAATTAAGTCAAAACACCTTACGGTAAACACTAAACACACTCTTGAAATCTGTCAGTCATCACCTGAAACACCACTGAATAGGTCAAACAATTCAATTCTTCTTCTTCTCCTGACCCGTCTTCTCACAGAATGTTGGCGACCATCATGCAGTATGTTTTCCTATTTTGAGTTTGCCTCATCAGAGTTGCCATATCGTGGATGTCAAACCACTTTAAAAAATTTCTTTCGTCACACTGACACACATAGCGACGGTAGGGTAGGAAAGGGTTAGGAGCGTATAGGAAGCTGCCTACGCCTTAATTAAAACACATCATTTGCCTGGTGTGAAAATGGGAAACCACGGAAAACCATATTCAGGGCTGCTGAAAGTGGGATTTTAACCCATTATCTCTCGAATGCAAGCTACGTGTCCCAAACCACGCCGCCACTCGCTCGGGGTGTCGAACCACTGTCGGAGGTTCCACGTCCGGTATAATTTTCTCTATCCACTATGACGTTTCCCTTCCATCTTGTGGTCTATGATAAGCTGTATCGGGCTGCTTTTGTCATTTCGGAAGACGTGACCGAAATAGGCTGCTTTTCTGCGAGTTTAGAGGGTTAAATCTTAAACCTGTTCTGTCTTCACTTTGTCCAGAACAGATCTCACATGGAGTGACCGGGATCTGAACCACGGAATCCAGCAGTGAGAGGTCGGTGTGCTGCCACCTGAGCCACGGATGATTTAGATCATGGTTGCACACACGATGATTTAATTTCAGAAACACTTCTTGCAATTCCGATTCTTGTTTTCGGGATATCATTTTTGTGTTAGCTAGCATCGTAGATACTTTATATATCAATGGTGTTTCCATCCAGGAAGATACCTGCTTGCTGAGGCCAATCAATTTTGATTTATTTAGTTACGAAATCTTTAGCGTTGTTTACGTACTTTCGATAATGCTGCCTTAAACGAAAATGAACGAAGTATGCCTGACCTTCCTGGAATAACTCTTAAAGGTCATACCGAATTTTATGCACAGCATTGTAAGGTAATGGTATACTTTCGAGTGCACTTGCACTTTATTTTAAGTTTTAACGTTTAACTCAGTAGTAATAAAGACTTTTTGGTAGATCTTTTTATTTTGAGGGAATTATGAACTTATCAAAAAACTTAATTCACCTTACGCATCGTATGAGTGATATGAGTCTAAAATTGTAATTATTTCAGCAAGTCAAAGAACTATGGTCCTAATATTAAAACAAGCGTTTTGACAGCTAGCCCGAAGAGGGTCCGTTTACTGTCTACCCGGCTGTACAGATGGGAGTAGCGGTATGGTTGCCGCGGAAACATGGGCGGACCCACTGCGGTCACCATGCGGACGAGCCCCTTGTCCACTCGGAGTTGCTTGGAGTTGCCAGACCTTTAACTTCTCAGCACCGGCACTACACTAGCCCCTCCTTCCTGCGCCAACTCTGTTTAATTTTAGGACTATACACTAGTTACTTTTAAATGTTATAAATATTCCAGTATATATTTCTGTTACTCGTATGGGAGAGATTCCGATTCCTTGGCTGAATGGTCAGCGTAGTGGCCTTCGGTTCAGAGGGCCATTCCCGGGGTGGGGATTTTAACTTTGGCTAACTTTGAATTTGTTTGTGTTCGTCTTAATACACAGAGTTTGTTAAGAAGGAAACCAAACTTTCCAGTGTCGACTTAGTAAAATATAACATATTCACTTAGATACAACACATCGCATTTCAAAGGTAGTGGTGATTATTGTTTTAAGAGGAACTATAACTAGGCAACCATCCTCTATAGACCTAAAATAATAATCAGAGAGAAACAAGGAAGGGGTTCAATACTTCGAAAAATGAAGGTATCGGCCAGAAAAAGAGACAAGGGCCAGAAGGGTGTAAAAATAAAAGATTCCATAGGCCTTGAGTGCTCTAATACCATCGGGGTTGGAAAAAACAAGAGTTGACCAAGATAGGTCAGATAGTATGGATGAAAGTGAGGAACTGGCACAAGTAAGTGAAAGGAATGCCAGGACGTAGCTAAGGGCCCCATGGACACACCCACGATTCCAAATTGAGAGCCCCTCGGGCCCCTTTTAGTCGCATCTTATGACAGGCAGGAGATACCGAGGTTGTTATTCTACCACCCCCACCCATAGGGGGTTCACATTTCAAACCACCACAGGAACACGCAATAGTAAATAAATCCCTCCACATAGCATTGGCGTCAGGAAAGGTATCCGACTGTAAAACTGGGCTACATCTATATAAAGTATTCACGCCAACAAATTGAGAAAAAGCCAGGAAAATGAAGTAGTGGAAGAGGCTAAATTCAACTTAATTATACGTTACATTTATTAAATTATTCGTTACAATTATTATTATTATTATTATTATTATTATTATGGACGACAGTCAGAATCAGGTGGGTTATTTCAGTAGAAGTCGGAGAAGATTTCAAGAAAAGATCTAAATTCTGTTGTGAAATCCCTCAACAAGCAGCAAGTCGAGGGGATGCATTAAATCTCGTCTGCCATTATTAATAGCTTCGAGAAGAATAGCTTGACGTCTTACATCCATCATCCGTCCTCTATTACCATTTAAAATTAGGAAATTAAAGTATTAGAATCAGTCGGGAGACAAAGATGAAAAATGTTCATTTCTCAATAAAGCCGAGTCTCAACATCTGCTTTTATAAATTGATCATGCCAAGGAAGTAATATGCCTTTGTGGAAGGGAGGTAGGAGGAGAAAAGAGAAGGGACTCCACTGAAATGAAATTTGTGAGAGCAGCCCAGAAAGAAATATGCAATATTCCGTTATACTCAGCGTCACTATTTTATAAAGACTATTTATTTAGCGCATAGTATTATAGGCCTATATGAAATGAAATTTGTTAAAAATACAGAACATAGAAAACAAATCTTCGCTGCAGGGACAAAACCTCCTATGTGAAATTTTTTAGCTTAGAACTTTGGCCGATAAAGTTCTATCATCTAAGGTGCAACATTTTGTGAATATTGTCAAGGCATTCTCGCTCGTCATAATGTATGTACTGCGGGTGAGTATATCTCCAAAAATATTATCACATAGGAGGTTTTGTCCCGGCAATGACGAAATATTAGAAGAACAAAACAAATAACTTTTATAGCTTAACGTCCAGTCCTGTTATCCAGTCAAGGCTCGATGGTCACTCGGATCAGCCAGGTAGGTCAGGTGTGTCAGACAGTTTGGTTTGGTCTCGACTGCTTACCCTATTTGTGCAAGTTGTACGCTCATACTACTACTACCCTCCGGAAGACGGTGGCGGGTCTCCTAGACGGTGACGCCGTCTGTCGGGCCAGGAGGTTTATATCGGAGAAGGTGAGAGGGTGGCGTCCCGGCGTTCTTCTTAACGCAGGAGAATGGAAAACCATTCTCAGGACAACCGACGAAGGGGACCAGCCCCTCTCCATCTCACGAAGCACAGGCATAGGGCCTCGCCTCCTCTGCTCGATTGGCCGGCAGGAGTGCAGAACTGTTGGACCACGGACCAGCCGTGGCTAGTTGTGGGCCGAAACCCACTCTCCATCTACCGACCTACACTCATACTCTCCTGTTCAGATGCGATTGGGACCCTTCCACACAACATATCATGGGAGTTGAAGGCCTTTGGAGTGTTGTACCGGGTCGATAAGGTCACGTAGTTCAGCCAGACGTCAAGCCATTTGGTATCAATTCTAAAGTTAGGCCCTACTATCAGCAAGCAGTTCGGCTAAACGAAGAGGTGGATTTCTGGAACGAAACCGTTTTATTGTCAAACAGGGATTGTTGTCATGGATGGAAAGTTGGGGATTGTTCATCCATTTTGAATACTTCTTCAGCAGTGCATCTTGTCTTCTTAACGCAGATGGGACTATGGCCCATATTGAACAACACGAGTGAAAGCTTTCATCTTGGTTTAAAGCTAAGAAAACCGAGATATCAGTTACATTTGTATTCACCAACAACATTATCTCGGGTTGAAATTTTACCGGAGAAAGGTTGGCCAGTAAAACAGGAAATCTAAGATAACAGTCTTTCAAAATGGCAGCTCGTAGACGCCCACAGTCATACAGTAAAGAGACGGCAGCGCTTTGTCTCGTAGCACTGGTGCAAGTGAAGCTGGCCGCCATCGTACGTCACTACAGATCCACTGTAAACATGTATGTTACTGCGTTTCATGCAATTTTGGCTTATTTTGTTTCTATGTACATTGCAAATTAATTTTTTAGCAAACTACTGTGTGGCAGAATAGTGAATATCTGCGTAGTGTTTGGGTGTGGTTTTTCCTATTCATGACGAAAGAAGGAGGAAGGATTAGGAGTTTCAGTACACTGGTAAGTGGCTTACATGTGCTCATGTATACTTGTTGTCTACTTATTAATGCAACTAATTCACTATTAAAGATGCCTGATTATTTAGGAGACGGAGATCACTTCCTTTGGATATATATTTGTTGGCGTTATCCCCCTTGTGACGGAGTGTGGCATAGGGAATAATAATAATAATAATAATAATAATAATAATAATAATAATAATAATAATAATAATGTCCGCCTCCGTGGTGTAGTGGTTAATGTGATTAGCTTAGTGTGATTACCTGCCACTCCCGGAGGACCGAGTTCGATTCCAGGCTCTGCCACGAAATTTGAAAAGTGGTACGAGGGTTGCAATGGGATTCTCTCAGCCATCCTCGACGTGGTTTTCCGTGGTTTCCCACTGCTCATCCAGGCAAATGCCGGAATGGTACCTAACGTAATGCCACGGCCGCTTCCTTCCCTCTTCCTTGTCTATCTCTTCCAATATTCCCATCTCCAACCAGGCCCCTGTTCAGCATAGGAGGTGAGGCAGCCTGTACGAGGTACTGGTCCTCTAACCCAGCTGTATCCCCCGACCCAAAGTCTCGCGCTGCAGGACATTGCCCTTGAGGCGGTAGAGGTGGGATCCCTCTCTGTGTCCGAGGGAAAACCAACCACGGAAGGTAAGCTGATTAAGAAAGAAAGAAGATAATAATAATAATAATAATAATAATAATAATAATAATAATAATAATAATAATAATAATAATAATAATAATAATAATAGTACAATATTTGGTTATAGGTTAAGTTTTAGTTTTATTAGTAAGTGAATGAAAGTGACCTCGGTCTCTTCTAATTTTTAAAGATATATGTCAAAATTACTGTTAAAATTAGAGTGGAAGGATTGGTAAGCTTGTATCAATCGAAATAGGTGTTTGGTTTATTATCAAAGAATATTATTAAATATATCTCAGGATTTGTGGTAAAGATGTTAGTCAATTCTCTACAATGTGACACTTGTAAGGAAGCAGTTATACATAAAAGAAAATCCTTATCCCCCTATCTCTTTCAAGAGTAGAGGTAATCTGTATGTTCCTACGAAAGATGTTCCCACTATCTCTTTTTTCTTGCTATTGGCTTTACGTCTCACCGACACAGATATGTCTTATGACGACGATGGGACAGAAAAGGGCTAGAACTGGGAAGGAAGCGGCCGTGGTCTTAATTAAGGTACAGCCCCAGCATTTGCCTGGTGTGAAAATGGGAAACCACGGAAAACCATCTTCAGGGCTGCCGACAGTGGGGTACGAACCTACTATCTCCCGAATACTGGATACTTGTCGCATTTAAGCGACTGCAGCTATCGAGCTCGGTCCTATCTCTTTCAAGAATAGAGGTAATCTGTATGTGCATACGAAAGATGTTCATGTGTGCAAACTTACTGAGATGTATTTCAGAGAAAATACATGTAACATGAATCGTGAAAGGGAACATACCTAATGAAGTCACAGCTCAGTTGAAAGAAACTTTTTTTAAAGTTTAAGCTCATAAGCTTTAGATCTAAACCAAAGGACGCGCGCGTTTATCACCTTATTAGTGTAACTTCATCACTGTACTTGAAAATACGTGTGAATCATGCTGTAGGTGACTTTAATGGATACATATTTGACCATAGAACTGTCTAAAAGAGGTGGCTATTTTTAAGCATTTGTAAATTGATATAGCCTACCAGTGTTTCTTTCTCTTAACAGTAAAATAACGGGCCTAATAAGTCTAATTAATCAGAATTATTTCTAAGTGATTTTAATTTATTTAAATTATCTCCTGTCCAATATTTCCATTTCGGCTACTATTTTACATTATTACTTGGGGGTAGTGTAGTGACGTAAGATGGCGGCGGCTGCTCGCTTCCTGCTTCAGAATCCTGCTGCTCATTGCCAGTCTAAATCTATATGTCTGTGTAGACGCCTGACATATTTAACTGAAATACAAAATCACAATGATGAGAAATACGACCAACATTATGCAATAAAACGTCCTAAGTGGATGAAATCAAATGTCGTATGGCTTTTAGTGCCGGGATATCCCAGGACGGGTTCGGCTCGCCAGGTGCAGGTCTTTCTATTTGACATCCATAGGTGACTTGCGCGTCGTGATGAGGATGAAATGATGATGAAGACAACACATACACCCAGCCCCCGTGCCATTGGAATTAACCAATTAAGGTTAAAATCCCCGACCCGGCCGGGAATCGAACCCGGGACCCTCTGAACCAAAGGCCAGTACGCTGACCGTTCAGCCAACGAGTCGGACTCCTTAGTGGATAAAAAGAACGCGCTACATACCCTGAGGACTACAATGACACCGATTTTGAAACACGTTTTAGATTATCTAAAGCTTTGACACTGTCTAGTGTTATCCATGATCGAACATAACCTGGCATTCCCAACACATAGGTAGGCCTAAATTTAATTCTCGTTTGTCGCTTATATCTTGTACGGTACAGGACTGGGTGTTTTGTTTAACGACGAACTAAGGAATATTGATTGCCTTATTTTTTGATGAAATATACAATATGTAGGCTGTCCGACTCGTTGGACGAATGGTCGGCGTTCTGACGTTAGGTTCAGAGAGTCCCGGGTTCGATTCCCGGTCGGGTCTGGTATTTTAATCGCTTCTGATTAATTATTCTGGCTCGGGAACTGGGTGATTGTGTCCGTCCCAACACTCTCCTCTTCATATTCAAGCAACATACTGCACTGTCAAACACCACAGAAACACGCAATAGTGTTTACATCCCTTCATATATGGTTGGCGTCAGGAAGGGCATCCAGTCGTAAGACAGGGCCAAATCCACATGTGCGACGTAGTTTGACCCCCCAGGTGTGGGAAAAGCGGTAGAAAAATAAGAAGAATACAATGTGTAGGGTATAATTTATTTTCTTATTCTGTATGATGTTAATGCTTTCTGCCAGCAAATTCAATAACAATTCCTTCTCTTAAAACAGGGCCTCTCAGGGTGCATGCGCCTGGTGCATGCACTGTGCACGGTGCAAAAGACGACTTGGCTTGGTTGATCAGAGTGCAGACCCCCCACTCCTCGACTTGGAGCAATAGCGCTTACTCTCTCTTTCCTCACGCCTGTCTCCCTCTGCCCCACTTGCGCCGTAGCGCTCCAAATCCGGGCTGAGTTGAGCCGAGTATAGCCGAGTAGAGCCGAGCTTAGCCGAGCTTAGCCGAGTAGCCCAGAGACGAAGCGTTGATCCGAGCCATGCCGAGCGGCACCGATGCACAGTGCACGGAGCTCTTGCGCCTCGATCTGCATGCGTGAGATTTTGGGTGTTTGAGAGGCCCTGTCATAAAACGTCACATTAGATTTCTTTCTTCGTCTCTGTTTAATACTGGACATAATTTATTATCAATTATTTGCAAACACCGAATGTAATTAAAAAGTTGTTTAAATTCCGCTAGTGTTGGCAGCAAGTAGTCATTTGTTTTCCGCGCGTCAGCATGAAAAATTCAAGGTTCAAATTCAGATTGAAACGAGAAGATAGTTTTTGTAAACCGAGACAATAAATTCTATGGTGAATACTGAAGCGAGTATTATGCGAGATAATTATATTATCTGAGTCTTGGAACTGTACGATAACAGCAAAACTAACTGACGTTGGTGAATACCGACTTAAGTGGCTGAGTATTGGGAGCCTTATGTTCTCAATTATGGTTCTACAAGCAGTATTGAGCTGTGTGGGGGCTGTTCACTCACATCGGAGCACAGTATTCGTCTGCAGAGAACACTAAGTTGAGCACAGAAATTCGAATTGTACCTGCTGATGCTGCCCAGTTGTTGCTGAGTTCTTGGATGCTTATGTTTTGAGATGCGATTTCAAGAATTGTCCTATCTAGAGTCACTCTGCCAAGAATTGTCATAAAAATGTAATGGGAAAACTAAGGAAACTTAATCTAGAGACTGATTTCGTGTTCTTGGACTTGGAAAAAGCATTCAATAATATCGATAGGAATTTGTAACGGCAGGTTGCCTCATCAAGTACTTTAGTACAAGGTTTTTTTATGAAAATACTGGCATTCAAACTGACACGGGATCCGACACTCCACTATTCAGAGGAACTACATTTAAAGCCAAAATCTCCTTTTTTTCATAAAGCTGAGATTCACACTCAAGGATCCACATTATATATCCCTTGTTGTGGTTCTGATTCCTTATCCATTTCATCTACATATTTGTATTTCTTTAAAGTTATCTTTCCCTTTTCCCTTTGTTGTTTGTAATGTTTTAGTAACTGTTCTTAGGTTTGGTATTTTTGTCACTGTTGTACGGGCATCTCTGTTCGAGAAATCTATTTAGGAATGGTGATCGTCGCTGTGATTATTCCTCTAAGAGGAAGTAAAATGCGGCTACCATCCTCTCTTAGCTCTAACCAGAGGAAAAGTGGAAGTGATTCAACTCTTCGAAGAATGAGGGCAGCGGCAGAAGAAAAGGAAGTGTCATGGAAAGTGTGAAAATGAAAAGACAGTCGGAGGAGGAAAAGCGCAAGAGTTGACCAAGAAAGGTCAGATAAGAAAGTTAAGAGGTAGGAGCCTGACAGAAGTGAGTGTTTGTAAGCAATGGCAGTCTAATTGAGGTGACCGGTGTTCATCAACCCAAGTTGAAAGCACTTGGTGGTAACCCTATTTAGACACTTCTTACGACAGATAGGAGATGCCGTGGATGTAGTCTACTGCCCCACCCCGAGGGTGAGTTAACGTGTGGAGAAGATAAAGGTGTAAAGTGTATGTTCTTCAACTTACTGCTATGTTCCGTGAGTATGTGTGATTCAAGTTTCATTTTGAAGAGAATAACCCGAGCACGATTAATCGAAAATCTGTTTTTGGTAGTTTGAAACTCACTTCTCACGAGTTAGACTATTAGTAATGTACTGACGGGACTGAGGTGGAGTGCGGGAGTTCGGGCGTGGTCGTGTTGTTCTTCTACAAGGGAACTTAACAGATGCTTTACCGCTACATGAGGTTACATGCATTTGGCTAGGAAACACAAGCGTGAAACTCACCATAACTTACGAGAGAAGATAGATATCACCGAATAAATTCTGTTTGACTTGTAGGGCTTCACAAGTAAGGCAATATATTTAATATCAGACTTAAAATATCCAGCATATAATTATGATATCTGCCTTCGAAACATTATAATATTCTATTATAGTTTATAGGACATAAAGTCGCTCTTTATATTTGGTCTCATATGACATGTACGCTCGATAGGGGGCTGTTAGAAACGAGAGCGCTTTATTTTCAAGAACAGTTGATCCACTGAGTTTCACAGTATATTTTGTATTTACTGGCTTGGTAATGTCACATGAGATAGATAGAATAACCGGCAGATAACTTACTGTAGTGTTTATTTTGTATTTGGTACACAGAGCTAATCCAACCCTCACACATACGTCCTGGTTCAGAGCCGATCATATGCTGTACAGTGTAGGCCTACAACCCCGCACAGCTACAAGCCTATCCCTACATATTTACAAGCACCTAATGATGGTGGTGGTAATTTTAAACTAGATAACCGTCCTTTTTTAAAGGGGAGAGTTTTTTTATTTTGTCGTATGGCTTTTAGTGCCGGGATATCCCAGGACGGGTGCGGCTCGCCAGGTGCAGGTCTTTTGATTTGACTCCCGTAGGTGACCTGCGCGTCGTGATGAGGATGAAATGATGATGAAGACAACACATACACCCAGCCTCCGTGCCATTGGAATTAACCAATTAAGGTCAAAATCCCCGACCCGGCCGGGAATCGAACTCAGGACCCTCTGAACCGAAGGCCAGTACGCTGATCGTTCAGCCAACAAGTCGGACAAGGGGAGAGGTGAAACGTCATGAGAAAAAATAGAATTTAAATACATACTTTCCACCTTGAATTGGTGCGAAAAGTTATCACCACTACTTCAAAATAATTGTTTGTAAATGTCCATGTACAGTACATCACTTGCTATGTTCCACTCTGTCATAATCGCATTGTTCAATTCCCATAACTTTCAGTTTCATGTTCACTCAGAGTCGGGAAGTCAACAGTAGGGGTTTTCGATTCACGCCTCAGCCATCTTCGAAGTGGTTTTCCGTGGTTTCCCTCTCCTGCTCCAGGCAAGTACCGGGATGGTAGCTGAGTTAATGCTACGACCGCTTCCATCCCTCTCCCTTGCCTGTCCCTTCCAGTTTTCCCATTTCCACACGAGCCCCCTGTTCAGCATAGCAGTTGAGGATGCCTGGGTGAGGTACTGGTCTTCCTTGCCAGTTGCATCCCCGACCCAAAGTATCATGCTCCAGGACACTACCCTTGAGGCGGTAGAGGTGGGATCCCTCGCTGAACCAACCCTGGACAGTAAACGGATTAAGAAAGAAAGAAAGAAAGAAAGAAAGAAAGAAAGAAAGAAAGAAATAATAATAATAATAATAATAATAATAATAATAATAATAATAATAATAATAATAATAATAAAATATAAAATATAAATAATAAATAAATAATAAATAATAAAGTATTATTATTATTATTATTAGTAGTAGTAGTAGTAGTAGCAGTATATTTTACGTCCCAATAACTACTTTTACGGTTTTTGGAGTCCCTGAGGTGTTGGAAATTTTGTCTCACAAGAATTCTTTTACGGGCTATTAAATCTACTGGCACGAAAATTGCGTATGTGAGCACCTTCAAATGCCTCCGTACTGATCGAACCGTCTTAGAAAGCCTGCGCTCTACCGTTTGAATACTCATCCTGGAATTATTATTATAAATATCCATATTCTTCTTCTTGAAGCGGAGGTTGGCGGTGAACGTGATGTAGCAGCATGGAAAGCATCTTCTGAAGAGGCTTTCTAGTCATAATTATATTCGCTAAGCAATAATGCTCTAAGGTGAACCTAGGATGGTTATCAACATAATGTAGTGCAAAACTATCATATCGGTGAATAAGAGTCCGGCTCGATGGCTAAATGGCTAGCGTGCGCGCCCAGGGGTTTTCTGGCGCGTCTGGGATTTTAACCTTCATTGGTTAATTCTAATGACTCGGGGGCTGTGTGTGTGTGTCGTCTTCAGCATTAGATTCCATCATAGGTAGGGGTCCTATACTCAAAGACGCACAGCTTATACAGCATGAAGATAAAGTTGGGGCAAATATTCGTTTATAGGAAGAAGAATTAGGGAATGGAATAATTTACCAAGGGAGATGTTCGACAAATTTCCAACTTCCTTGAAAAAAATTGAGAAAAGGCTAGGTAAATAACTAATAGGGAATCTGCCAAATAGGCGATAGCCGTAAATGCGTATTTTTTTTTTTGCTAGAGGCTTTACGTCGCACCGACACAAATAGGTCTTATGGCGACGATGGGATAGGAAAGGCCTAGGAGTTGGAAGGAATCGGCCGTGGCCTTAATTAAGGTACAGCCCCAGCATTTGCCTGGTGTGAAAATGGGAAACCACGGAAAACCATCTTCAGGGCTGCCGATAGTGGGATTCGAACCTACTATCTCCCGGATGCAAGCTCACAGCCGCGCGCATCTACGCGCACGGCCAACTCGCCCGGTAAAATGCGTATTAATGGTAAATAAAAATAAAGAAAAATGACATGGGCTCGCTTTTCCCGCTAGGAAATTGAAAGATCTACAATCGAGATTTCCACTCTTGGAGGGGCTTATGTTCCTGGGATACACTCAATGTTCATAAAAATTGAGTACCTGGTTAATTCCTGGGTGCAAAGACGGCCAGGTATAAAACTGATGCTTGTTGTTGCTGATGTTTGTTGTTTTAAGGGGCCTAACATCGAAGGTCATCGGCCCAGGTATAAAACTAACCGCTCTATTCAAACCAGTGTCGAGATTATGGACAGTGTAAGCCTTTCATGTCCATTCCACCAAGAGCCATTCAGAGCCTGTACAGAGGTAGTATTACTTCGCTTTGTTTTTTTCTTCTAACGGAACTTCTTTTTTGTGTGTTAAGAATGAAGCCATATTTTTCGGTGTCGACTTAGTTAAATATAAGTTAAAATCTTTCCAGTCTGTCAAATATAACTTCAATAAAAACATACCTATAAAAAATACAGAAGATTAAACAAAGAATGATAAGTTTAGTTCTACAAGAACATCCTCAGATTCTATCAAATCACTTAAATCATGCGTATGTTCTTGTAGAACGAAACGTCATTCTTTGTATAATAGTGTGTAATTTTTACAGGTATGTTAAAGTTATATAATTTATACTGAAATTGTGTTTGGTAGTCTGGAAAGCTTTTAAGTTAAATCTAACAGAACAAATACAAAAATACAGTATATTATTATGTAAGATCTGTCTATTAAGTCTTCTTCCGGTGGTTGGATTACCAAATAGCACTACTAACAAAGATTATGAGGTTATAAAGAAACAGAAGAAACCAATGGAAGCGCTGCAAAGAGGCGTAAAGGGCATGATGCGGAATGGGGTGGTTTGCCATTGCATTCCTCATTGGGCGAGAAAAGTATTACTGCATCACAACAAGCTCTATGAGTAACACATTCCTTAACATCCAGATACACTAGTCGTGCTCCCGAATCTCGTCACTCAGCATCTTCCATATTGTCACAGCCATATAATGTAAGACACATACTTCGGTGGAGGCTTCATTTTACTCTGGCCTGTAGCAACAGGCATGAAAAAGTATTTCATCCATTAAGAAATAGCAACAGGTGGCATTTAACATCATAATTATATTAATCAAACATTATATCGTCGTTGTGCTTATAAAAACCGCCATGTGATAATTACATCTCGGAGTTTAGGCTAAATCCTATTTTGTTCCTTAAGAAATAAACTAAAATGAAGTTGTATTTACATGTTTAATGTACTTTTAAGGTTAAAACGGTGGTCCTATAGTGACTAAATTGATATTAGAACCTATGTTTGCATATATTCCTATTTTTTATTCCTAAATCCATTAAATATGTTTTAAATTTATTCCGAGAAACAAAACATATTTACCGACTCATCTTAAGTACCATGAACCGTACATTCTTGAAATTCTTCTTCTTCTTCTACTTCTTCTTCTTCTTAATCTGTTTATCCTCCAGGGTTGGCTTTCCCCTCGGACTCAGCGAGGGATCCCACCTCTACCGCCTCAAGGTCAGTGTCCTGGAGCGTGAGACATTGGGTCGGAGGATACAACTGGGGAGGATGACCCGTACCTCGCCCAGGGGGCCTCACCTGCTATGCTGAACAGGGGCCTTGGGGGAGGATGGAAAGATTGGAAGGGATATACAAGGAAGAGGGAAGGAAGCGGCCGTGGCCTTAAGTTAGGTACCATTCCGGCATTTGCCTGGAGGAGAAGTGTGAAACCACGGAAAACCACTTCAAGGATGGCTGAGGTGGGAATCGAACCCACCTCTGCTCAATCGACCTCCCGAAGCTGATGGACCCCGTTCTAGCCCTTATACCACTTTTCAAATTTTGTGGCAGAGCCGGAAATCGAACCCGAGCCTCCGGGGGTGGCAGCTAATCACACTAACCACTACACCACACCTTGAAATACTTTACAAACAAAATCTTAAAATGGGGAAGTTGGAAATCAGACTCCACGGAAGTCCTTAGAAAACCACCCGTAAACTGTGTCACGAGTGTTCATTGTCCTGCTGTGTCAGCTTCCAAGTCGTCTTTACTTAAAATGTTACTGAGTTTCTCCACTCCACTTCGGATGGTAAAATTATATTCTGTGGTATTTGTAGTGAAGAGGTGAGTCAAATTTGTTTTTATATACCCTTAAAGAGCAAAATACTATAAAAATGTTATTTTCATTGCTAAATGTCTATTAAACTATGTAACATTAAAGCTGCCTAAGATATATTTTTAGAAGCTATTTTTTCATATTTGAGAGCCTATTTTATGTATCTAAAAAAACTTTAGCACCTAAAATTCCAAGGTCTAGTGATAATATTACAGCTTAGAACTCTGACGAGAAAGGTTCTGTCATTTAAGGTCCAGTATTGCAAGAAATATATCCAGGAAGATATGATAATAAGCACAAAAGATTATTATCATGTCTACATTAACGGGTCGTGAAAGCATCAATCTAATCAAGGAATTTTCGTTCTGTGATACATGTGCTGCGGGTCAGTATTTTTGTCCCCAATACTGTCATATAACGGTATTTCGAGGCGCAACAACGATATGACATCATATTCATATGGAGTAAAAGAAAAAAATCGGACGTGATGGGAAGTGCAATAATAAAAATAAAATAAACTTACTCACCTTACGTGCTACTAGCTACTTTTACGGTTCTCGGAGAAGTCGAGGTGCTGGAGTGTTGTTTCTTCACAACATCATATTCGAGCACCTTGAAAGAGAACGGTTGATTAGTTGTACTTTTTAGAACAGGCTGAACCAGAGGTGAACCCTATAACTTGGGTTCAGAAACCCAGCATTCTCACTCTGATCCAATCAGTGGTGGTGGTAGTGGTGGTGATTATTGTTTTAAGAGGAAGTACAACTAGGCAACCATCCTCTATGTAACACTAATCAGAGAGAAAAATTGGAAGGGATCCGACATTTCGAAATATGAAGGTATCGGCCAAGAAAGACAAGGTCTATGAAGGACGTGAAAATGAAAAACTCCCTAGGCCTCGAATGCTCTAACACCGTCGGGGTCGGAAAAGAACAAGAGTTAACCAAGGGAGGTCGGATAGGATAGATGAAAGTGAGGAGTCTGGCATAAGTAAGTGGAAGCAATGCCAGGCCCCGTGGACGCCAACTCACGCTTCCAATTTAAGAGTCCCTGAGACCCCTTTTAGCCGCCTCTTACGACAGGCAAGGGATACCCTGGGTGATTTCTACCGCCCCTACTCACAGGAGGTTGAGGCAATCAGCCCGGTGGAGAAGTACAAGTTGAGAATCTTACAAACATGAAACATCCTTTGAATGGCCACGATACATACTGTAGAAGTTGTATTTAAGACGAATAAAATCTTCTTCTTCTCCTTATTCCTCATATACCGCTTTTTCACACATCTGTGCGGTCGCGGGCGCGAACTGTTTCGAACATGTGGATTTGGCTCTGTTTTACGGAAGGATGCCCTTCCTGACGGCAACTCTATGTGTAGGGATACAATCACTATTGCGTGTTTCTGTAGTGGTTGGTAGTGTGGTGTGTTATCTGAATATGAAGAGAAAAATATTGGGACAAAGGCAAACACCCAGTCTCTGAACCAGAAGAATTAATCAGGGGCGATTAAAATCCCCGATTACCGGGCGAGTTGGTCATTCGGTTAGGGGCGCGCAACTGTGAACTTGCATCCGGGAGATAGTGGGTTCGAACCCCACTGACGACAGCCCTGAAGATGGTTTTTCGTGGTTTCCCATTTTCATACTAGGCAACTGCTGCGGCTGTACCTTAATATTAAGGCCACGGCCGCTTCCTTCCCACTCCTAGGCCTTCCCTATACCATCGTTGCCATAAGACCTATCTCTGTCGGTGCGACGTAAAGCCAATTGAAAAATCTCCGATTCGGCCGGGAATTGAACCCGGGACACTCTGAACCTAACACCTCGACGCTGACAATTCACTATAATAATAATAATGGCGTATGGCTTTTAGTGCCGGAAGTGTCCGAGGACATGTTCGGCTCGCCAGGTGCAGGTCTTTCGATTTGACTCCCGAAGGCGACCTGCACGTCGTGATGACGATGAAATGATGATGAAGACAACACATATACTGAGACCCCGGGCCAGCGAAATTAACCAATGATGGTTAAATTCCCGACCCTGCCGGGAAACGAACCCGGAACCCCTGTGACCTAAGGCCAGCACGCTAACCAATTAGCCATGGAGCCGGACAACTTTAATACGGTATATTTCAAAGCTTAGTGGATTACTACTTCAAGTTCTTTGAAATTTCCAACGTCATTGAAATCATTTAGAAAAGACTATGTAAAGAACTATTACGGAATCTGTCACCTGGGCGGCAAATCAATGATGACTGACCGATATATATTATTTTCTGGTCCATGAGAAGTAAAGCCATGTGGTTTATGAAATTTCACTAGTCCTTTAATTATGCGAGAGTACCGAGCTCGATAGCTGCAGTCGCTTAAATGCAGCCAGTATCCAGTAATCGAGAGATAGTGGGTTCGAGCCCCACTGTCGGTAGCCCTGAAAATGGTTTTCCGTGGTTTCCCATTTTCACACCAGGCAAATGCCGGGGCTGTACCTTAATTAAGGCCACGGCCGATTCCTTCCAATTCCTAGGCCTTTCCTATCCCATTGTCGCCGTAAGACATATCTGTGTCGGTGCGACGTAAAGCAAAAAAAAGAAAAAAAAGAATATGCGAGAGATTATTGTACAGTGTCAGCGTAAAATATAGGAAATTACGTTTAGTTATACGTCTTGAAAGGGGCTGCCTGGCCGAGGCGGTAAAGGCGGGTTCGGTTCGCCCGGAAGGACGTGGGTTCGAATCCCCGTTAGGAAGTCGTAAAATTTAAGAAAAGAGATTTCCACTTCCGGAGGTGCATATGGCCCTGAGGTTCACTCAACCTACATAAAAAATGAGAACCAGGTTAATTCCTGGGGGCAAAGGCGGCCGGGCGTAGAGCTAACCACTCTACCCCATCACGTGCCGAGGTTAACAATGGTGGAAGCCTTTACCTTCCACTCCTCCAAGGGCCTTCATGGCCTCTACGGAGGTGACTTTGCTTTGATTTTATACGTCTTGAAAGGATTCAGAATACTGGCGTGGTGGTCCCCGCAGAGGCCTGGTGGAAGTCTTCTGAGTCGACTCCTTATAGGCGACCTGCGCGTCCGTGAGAATGGGGCCCTACCCAATATGATATGTAGTGGTGAAGAAGCCGGAATTAACCGATGAAGGTTAAAATTCCTGACCTGGTCGGGAATCAAACTCAGGACCCCTTGGGCGAAAGGGTGGCAACCTAACCATTTAGCCATGGAGCCGGACAAAGGATTCATTATTTGATTATATGTCAACACAAATCCTACTTTTAACTAGGTCAAGTTATAAAGTACAGTAAAGGAACACAGACATGATTGAAACAAGTGATAAGACTGAAAGATATCACATGTTTGATCAGATTGCACTGTTGGATCCGATTCAACTGCTCTGTTGCGTCGTCCCAAATGGCGACATAAAGAGCCTCTGGGAATTACACCTGTCTCATATATATAGAGCTAGAGAATTAGAAGTATACAGAACGTCCGCGATGTTCCATGAGATAATCTTAAAAGGAAATACTTGAGTGCTATCTGGTGTATCTCCCACAAAATTAAAATGACACGGTTAAGAACAAAGAGCAGCGAACACTGAAATCCGTTCGTCTAAATGGAACACATTGTTCAGGATGGTTTGTGCTGATAAGAGACGCGAAACAATTACGAGACAGCCCACGCTTGACCTCTGTGTAGTTACATCCTTGACACTTCCTAAAACATGATGATATTTCAGTCGGTCGTCCGAGGGTGCTCTGCGAAGCCGCCAGTTATCGGCCGTGGACAGTAGCAGATTCAGTTAAAAGGGAGATAAATCCGAATACCGTTTTCAGACACGGAAATTCAAAGGGAGAACTTCATGTGGATGTCCTGAACATGTATATAAGTGAATCTATTGCATTTGTTTGGATTATCCTTTTTCAGCTTGTACTATTTGGCGTAACGGGAAAGAAATATTTTTGCGCGAAAATTGACTAATCCTCTATCGTAACCATGAAACTAGCAGTACTCATATTTTTTGGGTACCTCCTGCACATTCTCTAAGTACCAACACAGGATAAATGCAACGCAAATATTTGAGAAATTTTTGTAATATTTTTTGAAACCGACTTGTTGTCGTCCTCTGTCTTTATGTGTTATGAAAATACGCAGTTACTTATTTAAATTACATCGCATAAATGTTACAATGAATAAATATACAAATAACATATTAAATACTAAATAGAAGGAACGAGAAATAGTCCAAGAAAATAATTAAAACACTGAGAAAAATTTAGTTTCTGTAGTTTATACTTCACACAATATAGCCTAATAAAAATAAACTTACCTTTAAATAAAGTTGGAATAATAATAATAATAATAATAATAATAATAATAATAATAATAATAATAATAATAATAATAATAATTTTAAAAGGCCCATTTCGAGTTATAAGCTCTGACGAAGAATTATTTAAAAGGGGTCTGAAAGACAGCAATGTAGCCTTGCAGCATACAGGTATTGTCAATGTAACACCAGACTGAGATCAGGGCTAAATGTTGAATTTGTACTAATGTTTTAATTGATAAAGATAACATCTAGAATGAATAGGGCTACGTCCGACCCTCAGGACTGGTTTGCTCAGCCTGAAGAGAACTGCTGCTGCTCTAGATTCATTGCTGTGAGGACTTGGTTGACAGTTGAATTGTGCTCGTCCAGATTACGAACGAACGAATAATAATGTACTGTAACTTAATAATTACTTTATTGGAAAATCCAGATGATATAGGTAACGGACCAAGAATCAGAACAGAAGGGCAGATCCACATTGGCAGAATCTGCTAATGACATTCGGTGAGAGCAGACGAAAATGCCGGGAAATTAATGGAACCGAAATCTGCTTCTACTTCTTCTTCTTCTTCTTTACCTGTTTACCTTCCAGGGTCGGTTTTTCCCTCGGAATCAGCGAGGGATCCCACCTCTACCGCCTCAAGTTTCAGACTCTGGATCGGGAGATACAACTGGGGAGGATGACCCGTACTCGCCCAGGTGGCCTCACCTGCTATGCTGAACAGGGGCCTTGTGGGGGATGGAAATATTGGAAGGGATATACAAGGAAGAGGGAAGGAAGCGGCCGTGGCTTAAGTTAGGTACCATCCCGGCATTTGCCTGGAGAAGAAGTGGGAAACCATAGAAAACCACTTCCAGGATGGCTGGAGTGGGAATCGAACCCACCTCTATTCAGTTGACCTCCCGAGGCTGAGTGGACCCCGTTCCTACCCTCGTACCACTTTTCAAATTTCGTGGCAGGGCCGGAAATCGAACCCGGGCCTCCGGAGGTGGCAGCTACTCACACTAACCACTACACCACAGAGGCACCGAAACCTACAAGTCCAGAAAATTCACGATGTCGGTAGAGAAAGACTAATCAGTTATGTCTGATGAGAACGTTGAAGGTTGGATTAAGTACTAGAACAATTAGACCATGAATGGAGCTTCGGAATATAGAACAAGTAGACTATGTTCTTGTGTTCACTACAGATGAAAAGTGTTCACTTCTGATTTGTTATGCGGGCTGAGTGACTCAGACTGTTGAGGCGCTGACCTTCTGACCTCAATTTGGCAGGTTCGATCCTGGCTCAGTCTGGTGGTATTTGAAGGTGCTCAAATACGTTAGCCTCGTGTCGGCAGATTTACTGGCACGAATAAGAACTCCTGCGGGACTAAATTCCGGCACCTCAGCGTCTATGAAAACCGTGAAAGTAGTTAGTGGGACGTAGAGCAAGTAACATTATTATTGATATTATTATTATTTTTTGGTATTTGCTTTACGTCGCACCGTCACAGATATGTCTTATAGCGACGATGGGATAGGAAAGGCCTAGGAAGTGGAAGGAAGCGGCCGTGGCCTTAATTAAAGTACAGCCCCGGCATTTGCCTGGTGTAAAAATGGGAAACCACGGAAAACCATCTTCAGGGCTGCCGACAGTGGGGCTCGAATCCACTATCTCCCGATTACTGGATACTGGCCGCACTTAAGCGACTGCAGCTATCAAGCTCGGTAACATCATTATTATTATTATTATTATTATTATTATTATTATTATTATTATTATTATTATTATTATTATTATTATTTGTTACGTATGTGTTCTTCAGTTAGGGGGCATAATAAAATTGTTATACGGTATATCACACATCCCAGGGAATAACAAGATAAGTCAAAACATTAAAGGTTCAGGTGAAGCATTTTTGTGTTTTTAAACAATACGAAATCACCGATTCACCAAATGTTGCCAAATCATTCTGCGTTATATGAAGAAGCTTTTTAAATGATGGTTTTGGTTTGATTTGGTTTAATTCAAAAGCGAATGAAAGTGACTTGTCCTATACTGTAATGAGCTGGTATCATTTTCTTATATGGACCAGTAAAAGCCAAAGTTCGTAAGCCACATTTGCGTACTGGTAGCTAGTAACATTTAATAGTTGTCTTTAACAGAAGCAGCTGTGTGAATTCACTGCCAATAATTCATTTAGAAGACAACAGCGTCCACGTCCACAATAAAAACAGGAAATATATTACACAAAGGACAAACTGACTTATTTGGTTGAAGCCTCTTTTATTAACAATACTCCAGAATTTACCACGATAACTCAGCCTATCTGGTTCTTATATTCTGGCTATTTCTTCTATTATGATGAAATGACTTATCTTGTTAGTGTCAAACGATAGAGAGCATTGCCCTTAATAGGTTACTGCAAAAATTGAAAAAACGATACAATTGACTTGTCTGGATTTTCCCCGAGATGAGCGATGTAAACTTTTCATTTAAATTCTCATATTTCTTAGAAACCTTTTCTACTTGATTTTTATTTTTCTTTCATAGGATTATAATCTCGTAGACTCTGTGCCTCAGGTGGAAGCGCACTGGCCTCTCACCGCTGGGCTCCGTGGTTCAAATCCCGGTCACTCCATGTGAGATTTGTGCTGGACAAAGCGGAGGCGGGACAAGTTTTTCTCCGGGTACTTTGGTTTTCCTTGTCATATTTAATTCCAGCAACGCTCTCCAATATAATTTCATTTCATCTGTCATTCATTAATCAATGCCCCAGAGGAGTGCGACAGGCTTCGGCAGCCGGCACAATTCCTATCCTTGCCGCTGGATGAGGCTTCATAGTTCCATTCATGACCCGGTCGAATGACTGGAAACAGGCTGTGGATTTTCAGGATTATAATATCCGAATTAACCGTCGTTTCATTCGAGATAGAACTGCTGTGAGGCTTAGCAAACAGTAAGCATAGCCACAGCATTTCAAACCTGAGACTGTGGTAGCCTGAAGTGGTCGCCTTATTGAATGTACCAACTTATGTAAGCCCGCACGATACAATTCCTCCGTGTTCTCTTAAGTGAAATTAATGCGGCCGTGGTGCAGTACACACGCACACATACAAACACTAACCCTTTGGGGCACGACCTCCAAGTGCGCATAGAGGGAGAAACGTACGGGGCAGAATTAGCGAGTGAACAGTTTCTCGAGTGCTCCCAGTTCTCCATCATCGATTGCATGACGCATTTGTAAAGCGTCCTCTTCAGATCCATACAATGCATAATTACAACCCGCTCTTCCCCTCTCCCCTATTCACTTCAGCCTCCCTCGTGCTCTCGCCATGTACTTCACACGGGAACTTGCCAAGTTCCTGGACGAGCACAATTCAACTGTCAACCAAGTCCTCACAGCAATGAATCTAGAGCAGCAGCAGTTCTCTTCAGGCTGAGCAAACCAGTCCTGAGGGTCGGATGTGGCCCTATTCATTCTGGATGCTGTATGATAGGTGATCCACCCTCAAGCCTACCTGAATTGGACGTTGAATCGTCTCGTTTCAGTTGATTTGTAATGTATTGGACAGATCATCTTAAGCTTGACCCTCCCCCCCCCCCCCACCGAGGAGTGGGAACAACAGTAGCCTAACTGTATGTCAACAGAATTTCAGTGCGAGAGGGATTTGTGCGGAACAATTATAGTAATTCCTGGATGAAGTGAGGTAAATAATTTGAAACAGCGAGCAGTACTACTACTAGGTGGTGGTGGTGGCCCTAATAGCCTTTAATTCCATTCCAAACTCGATAAAAGCTTGTCAAAATTTAAATAAACTCAAAATAAATATTAAGAAACATTTATGGACAAAATTTAACACTCTTGAATTTAGCCTGTTAAGATGAACTTACTATCAGTCTTAAGACGAAGTACAATTGGTCAACCTCTCTTAACACTAATTAAAAGAATATGTCCAGGCCTCCAAAGAGTGAAGATATTGGCAGAGAAAAGCAAAGCAAAGCCTTCTCCGTGCAGGCCATGAAGGTCCTTGGAGGTGTGGAAGGTAAAGGCTTCCAATATCCGTAACCTCGGCACTTGATGGAGTAGAGTGGTTAGCTCTACGCCCGGCCGCTTTTGCCCCCAAGAATTAACTTGGTACTCATTTTTGGTGTAGGCTGAGTGGACCTCAGGGCCACATGCTCCTCCGGAAGAGGAAATCTCATTTCTTAAATTTTACGATTTCCTGACGGGGATTCGAATCCACGTCCTTCCGGACGAACCGAGCACGCCTTTACCGCCTCGGCCAGGCAGCCCCTGAAGATATTGGCAAAAGGAACGAAAAGGCTACGAAAGGCATGGAATTTTGTATGGAGTTACTGCACCCAAGTTCAAATAGCAGAACTTCAAATTCTTCAAAGTAAAGCACTCGGAGCTCTTTATAGTTTTCCATTCTTAATATCCATATAAATAATATACGCATCAACAGGCATTTCTCCGGTTAGGCTATCTATTGCATATTCCTTGGTAACACTTGCCTTCAAAATTAAAAGTAAATTGCAAAAGTAAAACTCAAAATACTCAGTAATTCATCTATTCATGACCATGGAACACGGTAATCTGGAAACTTACATGTTCCTAGAAGGAATACAGTGAAATATGGAACACTATGGTGTATTGTAGAAGGTTCTAATAGAATTTAATTCCATTCCAGACTCGATAAAAGATTGTCAGAATTTCAAGCAATTCAAAAGAAATATTAAGAAACATTTATGGACAAAATTTAACGCGCTTGAATTTAGCCTGTTTAGATGAACTTATTATTAGGTTTCATTTCGAACCATATGGTACTGTTTATATACTCTTTTAAACACAAGTTATACTTAAAATTTGTTGTATTTTAGATTTAAATTATTTTCACCTCTGTATTATCAATAATTTAGTTTGCCTTTAGTATACTGTGTCAGCTTTTTAATGTTTTGTCCCAATACAGTACGAGCATTACCTCATGGGATCTTTGAAACAATAAAATAAAAAAAAATAAAAAAAATAAAAAAAAAGGGAAAGACTCCCCAGGCCACGTAAATCAAATACGGTCGTGTTCAGAAGAGGACAAGAGTTGGCCGAGAGAGGTCTGATGGGAAAGATGAAAGTAATCATACTGGCACAAGCCGGGCTGAGTAGCTCAGTGGGGAGAGCACTGGCCTTCAGAGCCCAACTTGGCAGGTTCGATCTTGGCTCAGTCCGATGGTATTTGAAGGTGCTCAAATACGTCAGCCTCGTGTCGGTAGATTTACTGGCACGTTAAAGAACTCCTGCGGAATAAAATTCCGGCACCTCGGAGTCTCCGAAAAACCGTGAAAGTAGTTAGTGGGATGTGAAATCAATAACAAAAAAAAAGACTGGCACAAGTAAGTAGGTGCAATGCCAGATTTAGCTAGGAGCTCCGTTTCCCGCGCCATGCTCCCAAGTTGAACGTCCCTGATATCCCCCTTTAGTCACCACCTACGACAAGCAGGGGATTCCTTGGATATATTGTTAACACCCTCCACCCACCATGGCTAAATGGTTAGCGTGCTGGCCTTTGGTCACTGGGGTCCCGGGTTCGATTCCCGGCAGGGTCGGGAATTTTAACCATCATTGGTTAATTTCGCTGGCACGGGGGCTGGGTGTATGTGTCGTCTTCATCATCATTTCATCCTCATCACGACACGCAGGTCGCCTACGGGAGTCAAATCAAAAGACCTGCACCTGGTGAGCCGAACATGTCCTCGGACACTCCCGGCACTAAAAGCCATACGCCATTTCATACCCCCCACCCAGAGGGAGTGCGGCAGTACACATACACAACGTGCAGAAATAGTGTCGTCCAATATCCACAGCACAGACCGTGATAAAGGGGACGAGTACGTTTAAAATGAAGATAGAACCAAAAATCCAACTTGCAATTTCCGTCCTCTGTCAACTGGTGGTATATAAGGCCTGTTAATATACGATGGCATTTTCTCCTGCGCTATGTATGTGGAAAAAACAGTTCGAATTTTTTCGAATGTAGTACACATATTAGGCTACTTGGACGAACGAATTAACTGTATAGCGTTTGGTAATTGATGATCAATATGAAGTGAGTTTTATAGACACTACTTAAATTGTGTTTGATCTTATTTCCGTCGGCTGAGTAGCTCAGATTCCTCGGTGTCTCCGAAAACTGTCAGTAGTCAATGATACATACAACTATTATTATTATTATTATTATTATTATTATTATTAATATTATTATTATTTATTATTATTATTATTATTATTATTATTATTATTATTATTATTATTATTATTATTATTATTATTATTATTATTATTATTATTACGAGTTTGTCGGAAAAATTAAACCCGAGGGAAATACTCAATCTAATATAATGTATACATTTAAGAAATTTCCAGATGCTGCCAAACCAAGGTGATGAAAACGTTCTCTGTTCACTCAGATGGACGAGGGTTAGATTCCCTGTTGGACCGTAAAATCACACCTGTTGCCGTTTATTGGTGAATGCATATTTGCCTCTTTACCAAAGTAAAATGTATCTTTCACTGAAGTCGATTTCATTTATGGCTGTTACAGTATTAAAGCTGCTGAGGTATAGATGGTGCTGAGTAATGATATCCAATCTTGCAGCAGTAGCACTTTCTGATCCAGTGAGGAAAGCAATGACAAACTACCTTATTTCTCATCAGGACTTGTATGCCTCATTATGGTACCATCATCGGTTTTCGCGTTGTTTATTTTTACCATGCAACTATTGGTGATGCTTCTTGACATCCAAATGTCTCCGTGGTGATGGATTAACATATAATAAAACTCTTCTTTTTCCTGGCCTTTTTCTCAACGTATTGGAGTTGGCATTTCGCGTGAAATTGGTACAGTTTTACGGTCGGATGTCCTTCCTGACTTCAACTCTATGTGGAGGGATATAATAAATCTTGCGTGTTTCTTTGATTGTTGGTAGTGTGGTGTGTTGTGTTGTATGTAGATGTATGTATTAAGACGAACACAAACGCCTAGTTCTCGGGAGTGGATCTCAGTGCCCTCTGGACTGAAAGCTACTGCATTGAACGTTCAGCTAAGGAGGTAATATACGGTATACTAGCGCGCGGCTTCCGGGGAGGCCTGATGCAGGTCTTCACAGGTGATCTGCGGGTCTGTGAGGTCTATGATGAATTCTAATGATGACGACGGCACACACACCCAACCTGCGAGCCATCGGAATTAATCAATGATTAAAATCCTAGAACTGGTCGGGAATCGAACCCGGAGCCTCTTGGACCAGAGGCCAGCACGCTAACCACTTAACTATTGGGCCGGACAGCCAAGAAGATATACAGACTGTAAAACAACTTGTATCAAATCAAGAATTTACCAACCCCTGATTTTAATTTCAGCAGGCTCCTTTCACCTAGCACTCGTTTAAATATGACTTAAGTGAATTAATAATTAACTGTTCTTACAACCCGTAATGAATAGACTGTTATTCACATATCGTATTTTAGATACATTTGACGAAGCAGTCGTCCCTATATGTATTCATCTCATCTGACGAAAGGTACTCGAGAAAGAAGTAGTGTATATTTCATGCAGCTGTCAAGTAGGTCATTCAGTTGCGGTAATTAAATAGGCACAATGTAAACTGGAATTCAAAAGGTAAAGTGACTCAGCTTGGCGGTAACATTGTGCCACTGTTGAAAACGACATCAAAGTCATGACGTTCTCCGAGCATCGTAAATACTCTTTTTATCACTATGTTTTACTACTTCTGGACTGCATATAAATTACCTTCAAAAATAAAAAATAAAAACAATACATTTCGTTTTATAGATGTAAAACAAACTTGAAAAAACATTGATATACAAGAGAATTTCATGTATTCTCTCATTTCCCCAACGACTATAGGAGTAGGAAGCCTGTTTCTCGCCAAGTGCAGGGGGAAACAACTCTAGCTCATGTAATGGCTTTTATTATTGGATTGTCGTCGACGATGTAGTGAATTCAAATTGCATGAACTGAGACCATAGCGTCGTCGTGCTGCAGAATGACTCATGCAACCCCAGGAAGCAACATGTTAAATCGTAACATTAACAAAGAATGTATTCTTTCAGTTGCATACGATCTGCTTCTCTAGTGGTTCCAGCGGCGGATGTCCTGCTACTGGCTGGAACTACAGTAAGTCGTTTCGTGTTTTAATGGCGGAAGGGCGTATGACCAAACTTTTGGAAAATTAGAATGGTCTCCTTTATACATACACAATAGCGTTGCCAGGCTCTTAAGAGGGTGATACGGGACGTATCTGATTATTCCCTCCCCCCATCCCACTTCCCACTCCACCGCAGTACAAATATACAGTCACCCCTTACTAATTCAGAATTCGCGATAATTCGGAGAAGTTTTCATCGCGAAGTAAAACGCCACAATACTGTATCGGTCATCATTTCTCATAGAGGCTTTCATGTTTTATTACAGCAGTATTCTATCATGTCCGTTTAGTGTAACCTTTGAATATTGTAACTTTAATTTGTTTAATCCTACAGTTCATTATTGTGATTAAATATACTGTACAGTATTTCACATAATATAATGTTCACCTAGTTTTTATTTAACTATTACATAAATTGTGTATGTAGGTATTATATTCCTAATGAACTGAAATAGCATAGGCCTATGGCTTTTAGTGCCGGGAGTGTCCGAGGACATGTTCGGCTCGCCAGGTACAGGTCTTTTGACCTGTGCGTCATGATGAGGATGAAATGATGATGAAGACGACACACACACTCAGCCCCCGTGCCAGTGGAATTGATCAATGATCGTTAAAATTCCCCATCCTGCCGGGAATCGAACCCGGGACCCATGTAACCAAAGACCAGCACGCTAACCATTTAGCCATGGAGCCAGGAATGGCTTCAGATAACTATTTTAGAAAACATTTGCATAACTCGGATTTTCAGTACTTCAGACTAGTTGTGACGTTCACTGTATCTGGCAATAAGTTACCTGATCGAAATTTTTAAAAGAGCAAATTACGAACAGCCTAACGGTCGCTCCATGTTGCCCCCCAGTGAGCTATACAAAACTGTACATTTCGCCTCATAGGAATTGTTCCCCATTCAAGCCAATAATATATCTTTCTCCACTACTCTATGAACACACAGGCCATCTTTGTCTTATATGTAGAAGAATCATCGCTTTTCCGTCTCTACAGCTGAAATAGTCCAAATGGGCGAATGAACCTGTTGCCTTAGTATGTATGTATGTATGTATGTATGTATTTCAGTCCGTCAGCGATTCCGCTGGTGGGATCCTCAACAGCTATGCCATCAGCTGTCATAGATGGTCTAGGCATCACTGAAGAGGCGTACTAGGGAAATGAGGAGTGAGGTAGTTTCCCGTTGCTTTCCTCACTGTTGCCTTAGCGGAGTGAAATATTTTATTATGCAGTTTACAATCAATTTCTAGTGCTACTTTTATGTCAGATTCAAAATTATTCATATTGTGACGATAATATCACATTCCCACACTGGATTTATTAAAGCATATTATTATTATTATTATTATTATTATTATTATTATTATTATTATTATTATTATTATTATTATTATTATTATTGGTGTATTAAGGTAATAATATTTTAAGCTGGAATGTCTCCATGTTACGGTGAATACTAGTAATTTGTTTTGTACCGGCAGTTGGGAAACACACAGCTATTTTAGGGTTTGGAGAAATATCCAAGGAAAATTTAGTGAGTCGTGCAGATAGTCCAATCCTGAAACATTAATATCCACAACTCAAACTTCGGGGATAGTAGCGATAGCGACGTGTTATCATAGTGTGGATATCTCTCGCTTATGATTGAACAGCCAGGCCTACAACTTTTACTCCATCTTCCACTTCTTGAAGATCAGCTCGGAAGATCTGCTCAGAGTACAGATTAAATAGCAGGGCGGGATAACACATATCCTTGCCGTACTCCCTGTTTTATCGTAATAAAGCGAGTCTCGAAGTTTCCAATTCTTACGGAAGCTTCTTGATGTTCATACAGGTTTTTGACAAATGTAAGATCTTCACTATCTATTCCTAGTGTGTCCAGAATTCGCAGGAGTTCGGAATGTTCTACACGATCGAATGCTCGGACATAATCAATGAAGCAGATGTATATATCTTTAGACTGGTCTCTACCATTGTGTAAAAGTGTCTTCAGGCAGAACAAGGCCTCATGTGTCCCAACGCCCTTACGGAAACCTAACTGTTCGTCACCTATGTCCAGTTTGTACCTCTTATGAATTCTGAAATGTATTATCTTTAGAAACAATTTAAGAACTTGACTCATGAGACCTGACTTCAGCCATTCTTGTGGGCTGTATCCTGTCGGGTATATGTAATTTAAAAAAACTTGGTTAGTAAAATAACACTGTCCTCATCAAGTAATTTGAGAATTTAAGGGTGAATGTCATCTGGCCCTGCTTCTCTTCCAGTTTTTAATAATGTTACGACCCTCTGTACTTCACTGATCATATTTTAGGTACAGGCTCTGTACTTACTAGGCGTAATGATAAAATTGGGTTTGTTCCTTATCCAAATAGACTTTGCACGTAGTTCATCCATTATTCTTCTGCTTCCTCTTCACTGGAAATCAGACTATTTGCAGCATTCAGTAGTCGAGTGTAAGGTTGAGTTTTGAAGTTACCAGTTACATCTCTTACCTTCGTATGCAAATTAAACACGTCATGTTTGCTTTGTAGGTCTTCAGTTTCTTGTCACCTCTCCTTCATTCAAGATTCCTTAGACTCCCTGATTTTCTTTCATCTAATCTTCTTTATTTCATCGTATTTTTCTAAATCAACATTCTTATACTTCCGTCGTAAGGTCATTAGATGTAATATTTCTTCCGTTATCCAATTCTTCTTAATTGATTCAGTTCTCATTTTCAGAGTTGAGTTCTGTGCAGATGTGATTGCTCCTTTCAGCTGTTGCCAAAGATCTTCAGTTTCAATTTCCACCTTAGATGTTCTCAAACTCTCGCCCATGTTGTTCGCATGCACTTGCTTAAGGTCATCGTTAAAAATGTTTGTTACTTCTATACGTTTCTCTGGGCTCCTCAGTGCAGTTAAATTTATTTTTATTGTTCTCTTGACAGTTTTCGTCGATCGAAAGGAAACTTGCGCCGCTGATAGATTATGATCAGATTCTATGCCCGCCCCTGGGTAGGTTTTAATAAAAATAATGTTACTGGATTTACGTCCTACTAACAACTTGTTTTACGGTTTTTCGGAGACGCCGAGGTGCCGGAATTTAGTCCCGCGGAAGTTCTTTTACGTGCCAGAAAATCTACCGACACGAGGCTGACGTATATGAGCACCTACAAATACCACCGGACTGAGCCAGGATCGAACCTGCCAAGTTGGGGTCAGAACGCGAGCACCTCAACCATATGGGCCACTTAACCCGGCGCGGGTAGGTTTTCACTCCAGGTCTGCCGTTTCTGTACCTCTTATTTATAAGCTTATAGTCGATTTGATTACTGAAATATGGTTTGGATCATCTTGAGGTGATTTCCACGTATACCTAATCTTCTAGGAGGTAACTGAATCCAAGTATTAGAGACAAACTTGTTCTCCTCTTGACGAAATTCCACGAGCAATTCATTTCTGGCATTACAATCTAGCAGTCCAAATTACCCAACAATATCTTCTTCTCTTTATTCACTTATCTTTAATTTTATTTAATTGGAAGTGCCAAGTGATAATTACATTAAATTATGGTACTAACATTAATATTTTGATCAATGTAATTTTCTTAATGTTACAATTAATGCTCTAGCGTGAGGCGATTAATCATTTCATTTATTTTTATTATTCATATTAGAATTAGCGTAAAGCAGTAGGGCATATTTTAATTATATTAAAATGTTATTTAAACACAAATTTAGTTCATAATATACCAGCCGACTTAAAAGCTCAGTATTCATTTTCGAACTGTGTCACATATTCAATGACAATGTATAAATGCACACGTTTCATTACACAACACTAAGTAAATAACATAAATTGCAGATTATTTTCCTAAAAAAAGAGAAAAAAAGAAAAAAGGAAGACAAGAAAGACAGATTATCATATATATTTTCATTTTCAGATTGTTATTGTACTTAATCATCTCCATCTCTGTCTCAATGGCTTAAGAGTGAGTCGGCTACTGCAATGAGCTGTTCTAAAAATCAACAAGTTAATGTTATACTGAGTATTTTTTCTTCATGAATGAGCTCTGGTGAGGAGTATGCTGTTTTCAGGCAGTAATGGTATTTTGTCTTTCCAAGCTTAAATAAATAAATTTATAATAATAATAATAATAATAATAATAATAATAATAATAATAATAATAATAATAATAACATAGGTTTCTGCGTACCACAAACTACATTTTTATAATTTTCTGAGACGCCGAGGTGCCGGAATTTTGTCCCATAAGAGTTCTTGTATGTGGTATAGTAGTTAGTGTGATTAGCTGCCACCGCCGGAGGCCTGGGTTCAATTTCCGGCTCTGCCACGACATTTGAAAAGTGGTACGAGGGCTGGAACGGGGTCCACTCAGCCTTGGGAGATAAACTGAGTAGAGTTGGGTTCGATTTTCACCTCAGCCATCCTGGAAGTTTTTTTTTTCGTGGTTTCCCACTTCTCCTCCGGGCAAATGCCGGGATGGTACCTAACTTAAGACCACGGCCACATCCGTTCCTCTTCCTTGTCTATTCCTTCCAATCTTCCCATCCCCCCGCAAGATCCCTGTTCAACATAGCAGGTGAAGCCGCCTGGGCGAGGTACTGGTCATCCTCCTCAGTTGTATCCCCCAACCCAGAGTCTGAAGCTCCAGGACACTGCCCTTGAGGCGGTAGAGGTGGGATCCCTAGCTGAGTCCTAGGGAAAACCGACCCTGGAGGGTACACAGATAAAGAAGAAGAATTCTTGTATGTGCTAAGAAACCTACCGACACGATGCTGACGTATTTGAGCGCCTTCGAATACCATCGGAAGGCCAGCGCTCTATCGTCTGACATACTCAGACCGGCAAAACGCGACTCTGATCCAATGGGTCATGGGTGCGTTATGAGTCCAGGACTGATGTGGTTTTGAAAGGGACGCTATATGTTAAGAATTTAGAGACTGTTTAGTAATGATCAGACTCGTGTTGTTTGTACAGAAATAATGCGTCGACCCCTGGTGTCTACTATACTACAGACACACGTAATTTTCCAAATGACCGATTTAATTATATCCCAATGACTTACAACGCTCTCAATAAATATGCAACTACAGTAGAAGAATGCAAACAGCTATAAGACTATGAATAGTGATGAAGAATTTAAAGCACTTACACGACTACACGTGGGATGTACTTCTGTATTCTACGTGCGAGAGTGTTAGAACACCCCTCTCCTGCGGTTGGCGGAACATTCTCCATTTATCGAGTTTATAACTCAATTTTCGAAGCGATTATTGCTGAGGTATTCATCCAACGTTCTCCCTAGCTTGCGAGGGATCGATCCAAGAGCAAACAAAAACCTAGTTCTCTTCCAGAAACGCGATATGAGAAACACTATCAAGAGTTGTACGACGAAATAAATTTAATGAACCCTTTTAGTTTAAAGATAGTGAAGGGTTGTATGTGCTTTGTTCTTTTGGTTATAAGTGTAGGAGATTATCCTCTGCATTGTGATTGTATGAAAGCAGGCCACAAAATATTAATTTAAGCTAACATATAGGACTATATATATTTACCCGTTAATTACCATTTAATTCGTCCGCCTCTCTGGTGTAAAGCTTAGTGTGATTAGCTGTCATCCCCGGATGTCCGGGTTCGATTCCCGGCTCTGCCACGAAATTTGAAAAGTGGTACGAGGGCTGGAACGGGGTTCACTCAGCCTCGGGAGGTCAACTGAGTAGAGGGGTGTTCGATTCCCACCTCAGCTATCTGCGAAGTGCATTTCCGTGGTTTCCCAACTCTCTAGGCAAATGCCGGGATGGTACCTAACTTACGGCTTCGGTAGCTTCATTCCCTATTCCTCGTCTATCCATTCCAATCTTCCCATCCCCCCATAAGGCCCCTGTCCGGCTTCATGGCTAAATGGTTAGCGTGCCGGCCTTTGGTTAAAGGGGTCCCGGGTTCGATTCCCGATAGGGTCGGGATTTTTAGCCATCATTGGTTAATTTCGCTGGCACGGGGGTTGGGTGTATGTGTCGTCTGGTACCTGGCGAGCCGAACAAGTCATCGGACACTCCCAGCAGTAAAAGCCATACGCCATTTCATTTCATAAGGCCCTTGTTCAGCATAGCAGGTGAGGCTACCTGGTTTAGGTACTGGTTCTTATCCCCAGTTGTATACTCCTACCCAAACTGTCAGCTCCAGGACACTGCCCTTAAGGTGGTAGTGGTGGGAACCCTCGCTGAGTCCGAAGGAAAAACCAACTCTGGAGGGTAAACGGATTAAGAAAGAAAGAAAGTAAGAAAGAAAGAAAGAAAGAAAGAAAGAAAGAAGACGTTAGTGTTGTTGATAATAATGTACCCATTAATATAAAACAAATTCGAACCATCACTGTATAAACATAGCGAAACCACACACACACACACGCGCGCACACACAAAAACCGATGGCGGTGCCATACTAAGGCGAACGAGGCATGATGAGGATTAAGGTAGTTTGCCATTGCTTTCCTGACCGGGCCAGGAAGTTCTATTGCAGCACTTTCATAACATTCAGATGCATTAATAATACGTGGAATGATATTCCTCAGCACCGCCCATACCTCAGCAGTTTCCATACTGCCAAAGCCATAAGTGACACTAAGACTTCGGTTGAAGCTACATTTTGCTCTGACCTGTGCCAGAAGACAGTTGCAAATATTCTGCATCCATCAAGAAATAACAAGAAGCTGGAAGAAATGAAACAAAGAATTACTTATTTTTTGCTATTTGCTTTACGTCGCACCGACACAGATAGGTCTTATTGCGACGGTGGGATAAGAAAGGCCTGGGAATTGGAAGGAAGCGGTCGTGGCCTTAATTAAGGTACAGCTCCAGCATTTTCCTGGTGTGAAAATGGGAAACCACGAAAAACCATCTTCAGGGCTGCCGACAGTGGGGCTCGAACCAACTATCTCCCGATTACTGGATACTGGCCGCACTTAAGCGACTGCAGCTATCGAGCTCGGTACAAAGAATTACATCCTATCTAATTACTCTCTCTCCTTGCTTTTCAGTTTTGTGAATAGTTTTCCCCTTCTTCTGTATCGACAAAACATTGAAAGCGAAAGCGCGCTAACGAATAGCTTGTTTTAACGGATGAGAACACTGCTTCAGATCTCGAGGAAGTACCATCCTGTGAGCAGCCTTTACATATTGCTGTAATTTGATTGTCCTTCACGATGATCCCTTTTAACTGAGCAACAGGGTGTATTAAAACTACTGTGGTGCTTAATCCAAATCTTGAAGCTGGAGATGCCAGAGTTAACTTGTGGTACGATGGCGTTTCTTCCTGCTCCTCCACGTGGATTATTCAGGCAAGTGATCAGTTCAGTCATTGTCGTTTAACTTCCGAGATCTCACAGATGTCCCCCAGAGGATGGAGGTAGTAGAATAATACACACGGTATCCCCTGCCTGTCGTAAGAGGCAACTAAAAGGGCGCCAGGGGCTCTTACATTGGGAGCGAATGTTGGCGACCAGGGGGCCCCCAGCTGAGCCCTAGCATTGCTTCTACTTACTTGTGCCAGGCTCTTCACTTTCATCTATCCTATGCGACCTCCCTTGGTCAAATATTATTATTTTCCGACACCGATTGTTTTAGAGTATTCGAGGCCTTCGGAGGCTTTCATTTTCACGCCCTTTGTGGCCCTTGTCTTTCTTTGGCCGATAGCTTCATTTAAGTGTTGGATCCCTTCACATTTTTCTCTCTGATTAGTGTTAAATAGAGGATGGTCGCTTAGTTGTACTTCCTCTTAAAACAATAATCACCACCACCACCACCACCACTCTCACAGATGTGGGGCTTCATAATGGTTTCGTCGTTCGCGCAAGTTAATATATTAATAAAAAAATGGAGAATAATTAGAAAGTAAAGGTGTGGAAAAACGCACTGCTTAGTACATTGAAAGACACTGAATGTATATTATACCGAACTGGGAATGCTAGTCATTGATGGAATTTCTTTCTTTGGGACAGAAAACTGTATTCCTTTAGTAACTGATAGTTACTCCAAAAGTAAGATATTACGTATGTTAACTCAATATTAGAGATGTGGTTGGGGAAAATATGATATCCAGGGATAAAATGATCAGTCTAACACTCCAGTATTTCTTCGAATTACAAAGTAGTATGCCAGTTAATAATAATTGTATGGTCTCGGCCACAGTGTGAAGGCATTTTGTTTTTGCTCGTTAATTTGGACACTCCATTTTAATCTCCCAGATGGCAGAGAAGCAAATCTCTGTTGGACGACCAATGCTTACGTTTTAATTAATTTCGTCGGAAAAACACCAAATGTATCAGTAGCAACCTTTTACATGGCGACATCATACGACATGGGTTGCGACTATATCTGCCCGGCTTTGAACCCGCGATCTTGAAATCCGGAGGTCGGCACTCTACCACTGATCTATGACTCATGGCTTGTGCTTCCGGAGAGGCCTAATGCAGGTTTTTGAGTCGACGCCCTGGAGGCGACCGGCCCTACGTAAGATGATTTCTAATGTTGAGGACAGCAAAATCACTCAGCCCCCAATCCAGAGGAATTAACCAGTGAAGGTTAAAATCCCCGACCCGGCCGGGAATCGAAACCGAGACCTCCTGGATCAAACACCAGCACGATAACCATTTAACCATGGAGCCGAACAAAGGCCAACATGGTAACCATTCAGCCCAGGAGCTGGACTAAAAGCAAACTCGTGTCCTCTCCCCGAGGTGATGCGCCTCTTTTCAGGCACACCTCCAAGGGAAGTGAGTTGAATGTACCATTTTAACTACATACCAAGCCCTCATGTCATTCTTATATCTTTGGCAGTACTGGGAATCTAACCCGGGCTACCGACGACGCCAGCTAATAGTGCTGACCGTTACCTTACGGAGTCAGACACTAATCCATAGCATGGACTAAAATTTTCCTGTCAATGAACTTAATCGCTGGATGATGTGAAACAATGTCTTTGAATGTAGGGTGAAGGGAGACATGTTCATGATGCATGTAAGTTCATGATAACTCTTTGAATAAATATTATGGGTCCGCTAGAACGACGAAGAACAATGTTAGTAGCCAGATACATTAGTAATCTTGAAATGCTTTGTCTGCAATAGGGAAGTTCATGGTACTTATTCAAAGATTTGTTACAAACTTACCTCTATCATGGATGTAACCCCTTTTACCCTATCATACACGGAATCAACAAGCAATTTCCTGTGTTTTCCCGTGTTTTAACTTGTATTTTGTCCTAGTTTACCTCTGTGCTGGATGAATTCTAAAAATATGTTTTGGGGTTTTGTGTTGTATAATAACTCTAAAATTACAGAAATTGAAAAGCAGGAGCGGAAAATTCTCAGGAAAATTTATGGTCCTACGAGAGAAAATGGAATATGGATTAAGAGGAGAACAACGGACCTCTACTCCTTCACGGACCGGGGCATATTTACAGAATGAACAGCGACAGACTAACTAAAAGGTTATTCAAAGTAATCAATTCAAAGAAGGTCAAAATAAAATGGCTAGAAGAAACTAATGCGGACCTCCAAGAAATAAATATCACAGACGACATCATGGAAAATCGTGGAGCTTTTAGAACAAAAGTAGCCAATCATAAATTTAGGGAGAAACCCAAAACGACAACTGGTAGGAAGTGGTCGAGAGAACGCAAGATGCAACACAGTGTATTCATGAAGAGATTTTGGGAGGATAAGAAACCATCAAACCAACTAACAAGTTCAAACGCGCTCTATGAATGGGCATAACGAAGAAAGAAAGAAAGAAAGAAAGAAAGAAAGAAAGAAAGAAGGAAAGAAATAATAATAATAATAATAATAATAATAATAATAATAATAATAATAATAATAATAATAATCGTATGGCCTCAGTTACCACATGCAGACATTTCCAATTTGACGCCATCTGGCTGTCTGCTCGTCAATTTCGACGTTCCGTTTTCCTCTAGGCCTACTAGATGGCAGGCAGAGTAAACCGAATCTCTCTTGGGCGTCTGTGGCTAAAATTTAATTAATTTTGTTGCGTAAACACCAAATGTGACACCAGAGATCTTTTATATGCCGTCATCGTTCGACATGGAGTGTCGAATGGACGTTTCCCGCCTTTCAATAATCCGACTACCTCTGCCGGGTTTGAACCGGCTATCTTGGGATCCGGAGGCCAACACTCTACTAATGTATGAAATGGAAGTCACACGAACACAATACCTTTACTTGTTGAGTATAGAGAGTTGCTGTTGAATTTTATACCGCGCCATATGACGCACGGGCAGTACTGTGGCAATTTACGGCGTGATAAGGGGTGGAATGTATCGTTGGATCAGTGCCAACACAATAAATGAAGAAATCGAGAGACGGGAAGTACTATCCCCTGAAGATGAACTGGGATGCGCCTCAACAAATCAAAGTATCAGAGACATAGGAACGAAAAGCAGAGAAAAGGAGAAAGACCTGTCGCTGGAGTCCAACATGCTTACAATCTCCACCCTAAGATCTATCGGCTTGGGACAAGTACAAGGCGACCAGTAAATTAGCAAACATGACGAATGGAGATGCAATACCGTAGCTCATCTCAAATTTTATAAAGAAATCTCCCTTTCTTCAGGAAAGTCTATCAAATTTCTGAGATTTCACGTTGCACCCTCGTTTGTTATATCTTCACAACGACGGTGGAATATACTACACGTCTCTGTCAGAAGGGCTTCACCTGCTGGTTTCAGGCAACGTTGCCACCAACAGCTATTAGGTATTAATAGAAGTTCTGGCTTGTTAATGAAACCGTCTTATATTAGTTTAACTGTACTGTAGATTAGGTTTACTGCAAGCTATGTACAGGTATACCCCAATTGTTAGCAATAAGGGTCAGAGAGTTAGCTAATATTCTTGTGAACACTATAGTCAGGTTATTAAAATAGTTTGTATCATCTAAATTATTATTATTATTATTATTATTATTATTATTTATTATTATTACTTCGTTTCACCCTCTTCGGGGTACGTTGCCTCAATCATTTCTATTTGTGTTGTTCTTTTCTTAGTGCACAGTATTTCTTCATTCTGTCTGATCTTCTATTCCTCTCACCTTTCGAGATAATAGGTTTAGCTTTTAATGTATTATTATTATTATTGCTGTACTGTTTAATAGTTGTAAGATATTTCATTTGTATTTCCGAATTTTTATTGTAAAATCTTGTATTTTTTGGTTGGATAGAAGGGGGGGCCTAGTGGTCTTAATTTTGCCAGACAATATAATTATGTCGTAGAGTCATTGAGTTCCTGGATTGGCCGCCTAGTGTCACAGTGGTGCACTACAGCGGAGAGTTTGCACCACAGGATTTAGCCGTGACAGTTCTTCGCTAGTCCCAGCAAGAGGCAGTTGCGTGCATACAGTATAAGCAGAACTTACGGTCTCTGCTGTGAAGGGTAGTTGAATGTCAGCGGTGGAACTTGAGAATGTCGTAATTTGAGCAAAAGGCAAATTCCAAGTTCCGCTAAATATTAGGCATATGCGCTAGCGAAATGTTTGAGATGCTGAAGTCGAAATCGGCCGGATCACCACGACGGGAAACAGACGCGAAAAGACAGGTAAAAAGTCTATGTGATCCTTGAACTGTTAACGCCAGTCCACAAACATATTGACTGCAGTACGTACACAGGTGTACAGTGTGTTGCCTATACTGTAAGCGCCAGTCCAAGAAGTTATTGACGGGACATGATTGTATGCCGAGTTGCCTACATTGTAGGCGCTATTCCACGAAAGTATTGACTCTAGTAGTATGGAAATGAAAATCCACAGCCTGTTTCCAGTCATTCGACCGGGCCAGGAATTGAATGAATGAAGCCCCCATCTAGCGGCGAAGATAGGAATTGTGCCGGCTGCCGAAGCCTGTCGCACTCCTATGGGGCAATGATTAATTAATAACAGATGAAATGAAATTATATTGGACAGTGTTGCTGGAATGAACTGTGACAGGGGGAAACCGTGGTAAAACGAAAATGAAAAACCTGTCCCGCCTCCGCTTTGTCCAGCACAAACCTCACATTGAGTGACCGGGATTTGAACCACGGTACCCAGCGGTGAGAGGCCGGCGCGCTACCACCTGAGCCTCGGAGGCTCACTGTAGTAGTATATATGTACAGTATATTTGCTGGGGGTTTAAAGTCGCACTCACATACGGAAGGTCTTGCACGTCGCGAGGTTGGGAAAGGGTTAGGATTTGGAAGACTGCGGCCGTGGCATTAATAAAAGTACAGCACTAATATTTGTTTGGTGTGAAAATGGGAAACCACGGAAAACCATCTTGAGGGCTGACGATGGTGTGGTTCGAACCTACCATCTCCTGAATGCAAACACACAGCTACGTGAATCCAAAAGTGCAACCCTACTTGGCCGGTAATGTAAACGTAATTTAATCAAATCTAATCCTCTTCGTGCCTCGTTGAAGGAAATTTGGTTTCCGAAAAGGAAATATTACCGATTTCTGTGGTGGTGGTGGTGGTGGTGGTGGTAGTTGTGATTTTTGTTTACAGACGAAGTACAACTAGGTAATCATCCTCTCTGAACAAATTAAGTGGAAAAGAAATTTAATAAAACAAAATTATGTAATCAACGGAGGAATTTCGAAACGAAGTACAAAATAAAACAAAAAGTATTATATTAATCCGAAAAGTTCACCAACGAATCAAAAGGGAACGTACGTTCCATGAGTAACAGTACACTTGTAATTTATACACCCTTGATTAATCCACTGTCGCACATAAAGCGGATGACGAGATCAGCAGTAGTCGCGTCATCGGCTAGTATGCGTTCGAGTGTTTCCCGCAGGCCGAGGTTCCGTTTTATGCCAGAGAGTTCGGCGCACTCTGTGGGGATGTGGGCCACGGTGAAGTCGGCACTATAAGAGCACACTGGATGGTCTTCCCTCTTTAGGAGATAAGAGTGCATAGATCATCCATCACCTATCCTCAGCCTACTCAATACTATGGCCTCTCTCCGTGAAGGCCGGAAAAAAGGACGCTACACGGTAGTTGTCTTCTTAATTGCTCTCAGCTTGTAGGCAGTTCGGATAGTTAGCCACGCCGATTCCCAGGACACCAAGATGGTTCGACGTAGCTGAGAACAAACATCTTTAGCAGGTACATGCATAGGTGTTGGAGATAAAAGTGCCGCTTCCTTTACAGGTTCATCCGCAAGTTCATTTCCCGCAATACCAAGGTAGCTTGTAAGCCACACGAAAGTAATTCTGGTGCCAGTATCACTTAACTCGGCTAGAAGGTCATGAATCTGCTGCACCAGTGGGTTTCAATAGACTGCAGAGAACTTAACGAGTCAGTACACATGAGAAAATGGTTTCTTTCGTCACCCAGTGCAAACTGCAGAGCGTCTAAGATGGCGTAAAGCTCTGCAGTATACACGCTACATTCACTGGGAAGCGAGATCTTCATGCTTATATCATCGGTAACGAAAGAGCAGCGAACACTTTCTCCGATTTTAGAACTTTCCGCGAAGATATGTCTCGCGACCGGATACTGGTGGGCGAAGTCCTGGGAATACCTCCGATAAACGGAGGAATCCGTGTTCACCTTGGTTATATGGAGTAGATCTAGCCGTATATTCGGTCTCGGAACTAACCACGGAGGTACCTTACTAAAAGTCCGCTGAAGACAACCACCAGTATGTATATTTAATTCACGACACGCGCTATCAATTCGAAGCCGCGTGGCTTTCGGCCGGTCTTGGTACCTCTAGTGCAGGGCCTCTCAAACGCCCAACATCTCACGCGTGCAAATCAAGGCGCAAGAGCTCCGTGCACTGTTCATCGCTCCCGCTCGGCACGGCTCGGACCAACGCTTCGTCTCTGGGCTACTCGGCTAAGCTCGGCTCAATTCGGCTCGGATTTGGAGCGCTACGCAGCAAGTGAGGAAGAGGGAGACAGGGGGAGCGAGCGAGACAGGCGTGGGGAAAGAGAGAGACAGCGCTATTGCTCCAAATCGAGGAGTGGGGGTTCTGCACTCTGGTCAACAAAGCGAAGTCGTCTTTTGCACCGTGCACAGTGCATGCACCAAGCGCATGCACCCTGAGAGGCCCTGCTCTAGTGGTATTGCGTACTAAAGATGCATTGATATTTTGGATGTGGGGGAATTTCACGAATTTTGGCAGCCTCCTTATTCGTAAACATGGATATATATACACGGTCAACTTCCTTTATTTGTAAAAATAATAAAACTGCCTATTGTAAGGTACATATAGTGTGCATCAACAAACGAGATCTTGCTTTTACAAGCTGGGATAAATAAGGGATACGATTGTAATGTTAGCGGGTTGGCCATCATTAAGGCACAACCTCCACACTTGCTTGATGAGAGAATGAAGGGCTTTTTAAAATCATTTTTAGGTCTACCAAGGGTCATTTCTTCCCCTGGGAAGCGAGATCTTCATGCTTATATCATCGGTAACGAAAGACCAGCGAACATTTTCTCCGATTATAGGACCATTCGTGAAGATATGTCTCGCGACCGGACACTGGTGAACGAAGTCCTGGAAATACCTCCGATAAACGGGGGAATCCGTGTTCACCTTGGCGTTCACCTTTTTTATTATCTTTAATCAGAGAAAATTTGAAGAGTTCCGATCCTTTAAAGAATAAGAATATTGACAAAAAACAGAAGAAACGGAAGGATAAAAAAGGGTGTGTAAATGAAGATTCCCTAGGCCTCGCAAAACTAATACCGTTGAGGTTGGAAGGAAACAACAGTCGAACAAGGGAAGTCAGGTAGGAAAGATAAAATGATATAAGTGGCCGGGCTCAAATGATTAAAAGAAATGTCAGATACAGCTAGAGGCCCCGTTGTTGCCGTCCTATTCTTTCGAGTTTAGAGCCCCTGGAATCCCTTTCAGTCACCTCTTACGACAGGCGAGGGATACCGTGGATGCATTCTACTGCTCCCACCCACAGAAGCCATCTTCCTTGGTCAAACTACATCTGGTAATAGTGGTTATTAATGTACTAAGAGGAAATAATAATATCCTTCGAACGCTAATCATAGGAGAATGAGTTTATAGCAGAAAGGAAGAGGGAGTTACATAAAAGGGGAGGCGGCGGTATGAAAGACTTCTTACGTCGCATAGCCGGTCCTGCCTCTAAGCATAATGAGCTTGCCCGATGGGCGAAGGTTCGATTCCTGGCCAGATCAGGGATTTTTGCCTGAATCTGAGGTCCATTCAGGGAAGATCGGAGGGGGTAGACAAGGAAGACGGAAGAAAGCGTGGCCTTAAATTAGGAACCATACCGGAATTTGCCTCGAGGAGAAGTGGGAAACCACGGAAAACCATTTTGAGGATGGTTGAGATGGGAATGAACCTCCCACCCCTCTCTACTCAGTTGACCTCCGGAGGCTAAGTGGTCCACGTTCCAGCCCTCGTACCATTTTTCAAATTTCGTGGCGTACCCGGGAACTGAACCCGGGCCTCCGTGGGTGGCAGCTTTATATATTTTTGTTTTACTATTAGCTCTATGAAAATGCGAATTTAATTTCACATATATACAGTACTAATAAAAGACTACCAATTTATCATTGTATGTATGTTCAGGTCCGCCTCTGTGGTGTAGTGATTAGCGTGATTAGCTGCCACCCCCGGAGGCCCGGGTTCGATTCCCGGCTCTGCCACGAAATTTGAAAAGTGGTATGAGGGCTGGAACGGGGTCCACTCAGCCTCGGGAGATCAACTGAGTAGAGGTGGGTTCGATTCCCACCTCATCCATCCTGGAAGTGGTTTTCTGTGGTTTCCCAATTCTCCTCCAGGCGAATGCCGGGATGGTACCTAACATAAGGCCACGGCCGCTTCCTTCCCTCTTCCTTGCCTATCCCTTCCAATCTTCCCATGCCTCCACAAGGCCCCAGTTCAGCATAGCAGGTGAGGCCGCCTGGGCGAGGTACTGGTCATTCTCCCCAGTTGTATCCCCGACCAAGAGTCTGAAGCTCCAGGACACTGCCCTTGAGGCGGTAGAGGTGCGATCCCTCGCTGTGTCCGAGGGAAAAGCCGACCGTGGAGGGTAAACAGATGATGATGATGATGATGATGATGATGTATGTTCAGTCGTCAGCCCTAAGGCTGGTTGAATTATCAACAGTTCCGCCATCGGTTGTCATAGATGGCCTAGGCATCACTGAAGAGGCGTACTAGGGAAATAAGGAGTGAGGTGGTTTCCCGTTGCTTTCTTCAAATTTATCATTAATAACTCAAATTCTATATTTTTATCAAAAACGCTAAAATACGCTAAATTGTAAATCTATACACGCAACAAAATGCTAAATTTCTAATTTAAAAATACTGGAAGTCACCACCTTCAAATGTTATACACGAGTTAAGACAAGCAATAAGAAATAAACTCTATTTTACTAGCATAAATATTTCACGATCTCAAATTTGTTGTTTGGTTTCAGTCATGCTCCCTGATCTTGGCACGTCTCTTATCATATTAATACATGTCATAACTTGGTAATTCACTTCATATGTCATGTCGCTTGTATTTGTTGGTGGCTGACTTCTTGAACATACCACCCGAGGGAGCTAGACTCGCTTCATGATACATGGTGGCAGTTAGAATCTTATGTGATGCAGAACGAGTAGTTCTTATACTTTACAAGAATAGCAGTGTCATTAAAAACAGGAGAATTCCTTGGTTTTAATAAATGAGAGGGGAGGTGCTCTTTAAAAATACTTCAGCTTCGTGCCGGCCCATCGCCCGCGGTCTCAGCCAGTTGGAGAGCACGGAGGTTACTTCACGCACTAATGTGTTTTATGCACGTGTCTCAGCCCTTAGTTGTAACTTTTAAGTCACTTTGATTCATACATGTTTGCGCTAAATAGGTACATTCACATTAATTTCTCAGAGTTACTTCTTGACCACAACTCTAATGTCAGTGAATATGCTTGAGAAATGATTCACGTTAATCTGATTACAGCTAAGTGTTGGCCAGCTGATAAAATCAGGTTGTAAGGTTCACCAAGAGAAGATGTCCTCTCAGTTTTAATTACTGTGTTGATCGGGTGACCGTGACTCATGGAGATCACCATAAGTATTTACGTGCTAATATAGGGAAAGACCTTCACTGGAGTAACCACATGGACGGGATTGTAAATGAAGATGACAGATATCTTCATATTATTATGAGGGAATTTAGGAGTGTACTAAGGTTGTAGAGGAGAAAAGCGAAAAAGGCACTGGGAGAGTAAAGAGGTAAAGGCTTCCACTACCCGCAATCTCGGTGGTGGGGTAGAGCTCTCATCTCTTCCTCATCTTTTCGACTTTGTTTAATTCCTCATATACGCTTTCGATATACATTGAAAACATAATCGATTGTACAGTTCTAAGATAAGCAAACTCAGTGAAATTTCCGCTCAGATGGAATGTTGTGAATGTTCCGCTCAAATGAAATGTTGCCTGCGGACGTTCCCAAATATTGGTCCCGCAGCGCACCTGCGTTTGACTTACCGCTCTGGAAACAACTTGCGAACCCACCGCTTCGTCATCAACTATTTGTTTCATTTCTGCACCACGGAGTTTCTTACTACGACCAAGAGTAAGTCACGCGTGAACTATGGAGGCAGATTCCGTATCTGCTGTTCACGTAGTATTTTCTTAGATAACTGCAAATAATTTGGACATTTATTGAACATATCTCTTGGTGAATTATTCCAAACCCTAACTCTCCTTCTTATAAATACATATTTTGTACCCTGATGAGATAGGCCCTAGTTTCATGATTTGATTTTGATATGAGAAATACAGATATATAGGAATACTAGCAAGATACCCGTGCTTCGCTACGGTATTATACTGAAATTTATAATTGAATGCTTAACGCTTTATATATAATCCTCCGAAATTCGCGATTTGACTCGTTTTCTGAGAGATTACGGCAAAGTTCCTCACATTTTTCAATTTTCTTTCCAGCAATCGATTTCGTACTTCCCGGGGTTGGTCTAGGTATTCCACGCGGTCAGTTGGGTCCCTAAATCTTTGCCATCTTTTCCTATAAGCATTTTTAGTATGGATCAAATCCTGAAGGAGATCCGGCGTTGTGTCGTCTTGAGTGCCTTGGCAGTGCTGAACCCGTGGCTGGACTGTATTCGTAGTCATTACCAGGCCAGGACCCGTTTCCAGCGCGGTCCGCACAATTTGACGATGGTCCAGAACATTATTATTATTATTATTATTATTATTATTATTATTATTATTATTATTATTATTAGATGTTCTGGACCCCACAGCAAGATGCAAGACCGCTACTTGGCGGTAAATTGCATCTGCTGCCATTGTCATTGTTGACGATGTGACCAGCACCATTGTGGCGCGTAGGCAAGTGTGCGGGATTTCTGGCTATACGAATGACATACTTCCGTGCATTATTGACCTTATTATAGAGGTGAACAATTTGACGGTCAATCTCATTCCTATCGTTTATTTCAAATGTGTTTAAATTTTTATTTATATGCCAGGAGATTCTACTGTAATCTAAGAACGTTCTCCGAAGGAAAAGATGGCTGTTGAAATCGAGCCCAGGAAAGATTAAAAATGATCGGTTTATGATCAGAATAAGTACATCGAAAATCTACAGCCTGTTTCCAGTCATTCGACAGGGTCAGGAATGGAATGAATAAAGCCCCATCCTGCGGCGACAGTAGGAATTGTGCTGGCTGCCAAAGCACTCCTCTGGGGCAATGAGCGATGAATGACAAATGAAATTAAATATTGGACAGTATTGCTGGAATGAATGATGACAGGGTAAACCGGAGTATCCGGAGAAAAACCTGTCCCGCCTCCGATTTGTCCAGCACGAATATCACATGGAGTGACCGGGATTTGAACCACGAAACCCAGCTGTGAGAAGCTGGCGCGCTTCCGCCTGAGCAAGGGAGGCTCCTTAAAAGTACATTATGAACAATAAAATCAATTGGTCTCACATCCTTTTACACCCCACCGCCGTTAAGTTTATTTACCCCTCCCCCAAAGAAAAATTAAAAGAAGGCGTGGTTCTTTATGTTTAAAGGAGATACCAAACACAAATGTTCACGTCTATTACCTTCAGTTTTGAGATATAAGTATACCCATAAAAATAATTAGCTTTTTTCACTTCCTTTCACACTCTCCCTCCCCCCCCCCAAGTGAATTTTCCGGCAAAAAATTACTTGTTTCTTGAATAGTAAAGGATCTTCTAAATACCAATTATCACGACTCTAACTATTACAGTTTTTGATTTATGTGTCCTCGTGAAAGGAATTCAACTCCTTTTCACTCCCGCCCCGCAAGATGGTTCCCCCCTCAAACGCGTTTTTAAAGAAAATCCAAATACCAATTTTCACGTCTGTGACAACTTTATATTTATTAGATGTATGTATTCTCATACAATTAAGTCAATTATTTTTCAATTATTTCACCCCCCCCCACTTCATTGGATTTTCCGAAAATACGTGTTTCTTTACTTTTAAAGCAGATTCCAAATTTCACGTCTGTAACATTTTCATTTCAGAGATATCAGTAGCCTAATTAAAAGAAATCAACACAATTTTCAGTCACTTTTACACCCCCCTCCACCCAAGTGGTATTTCCGAAAACTAAAAATACATGTTTCTTTATTTTTAATAGAGATAAAAAATACAATTTTCACTTGCGTAACATGTTAAGTTTTTTGATATATACTGCAGAAATTCTCATTTTAAAATTTCACCTCTTTTTATTTCCCCTTAAGGGGAGTTTCCAAAAACAAATCACCTTTGTTTCTATACATTTACAGGAAATTACAAATACCCACTGTTTACGTCTGTAATATTTTAGTTTTCTTTGATATTCTGTAGATATAGACTTTCGAAAAATTCACCCCAATTTGTCACTCCAGTTTAACCGCAATTAATTGGGTTTTCCAAAAACAAAAAAATACGTGTTCCTTTATTTTTAAAGTAGATCCCAAATACCAATTTTCAGGCCTGTAATATCTTCAGGTTCTGAAATATAAGTAGCCTCATTAAAGGCATTCAACCCATTTTCACCCTTTTCCACACTTCGTATTGGAATTTTCCGAAAACAAAAAATACGTGTTTCTTTATTTTTAAAGGAGATTCTAAATACCAATTTTTACATCTATAAACTCTAAACGTTTTGAGATATAGATACTCTCATTTTTTAAATTCACCCCTTTTCACCCCCCATTAATTGGATTTTCAAAAAACAAAGAAATACGTGTTTCTTTATTTTTAAAGGAGATCCCAAACACCAATTTTCAGGTCTGTAATAACTTCAGTTTCTGAGATATAAGTATCCTCATTAAAGACATTCAACCCATTTTTCACCACTTTTCACCCCTCCTATTGGGATTTTCCGAAAAAAAAACATACGTGTTTCTTTATTTTTAATGAAGATTTTAAATACCAATTTTTACATCTGTAAACTTTAAAAGTTTTGAGATGCACTCATTTTTAAAATTCACCCCCCCTTTTTACCCTCCTATTAATTGGATATTCCAAAAACAAAAAATACGTGTTTCTTTATTTTTAAAAGAGATAAAAGTACCAATTTTCAGGTCTGTAATATCTTCAGTTTCTGAGATATAAGTATTCTCATTAAAGGCATTCAACCCATTTTTCGCCCCCTTTCACACCTCCTATTGGGATTTTCCGAAAACAAAAAAATACGTGTTTCTTTATTTTTAATGAAGATTGTAAACCAATTTTTACATCTGTAAACTTTAAAAGTTTTGAGATATAGATGCACTAATTTTAAAAATACTCCTCCCTTTTCACCCTCCCATTAATTGGATTTTCCCAAAACAAAAAAATACGTGTTTCTTTATTTTTAAAAGAGATCAAAAGTACCAATTTTCAGGTCTGTAATATCTTCAGTTTCTGAGATATAAGTATCCTCATTAAAGACATTCAACCCATTTTTCACCACTTTTCACCCCTCCTATTGGGATTTTCCGAAAACAAAAACATACGCGTTTCTTTATTTTTTCTGAAGATTTTAAATACCAATTTTTACATCTGTAAACTTTAAAAGTTTTGAGATGCACTCATTTTAAAAATTCACCCCCCCTTTTTACCCTCCTATTAATTGGATATTCCAAAAACAAAAAATACGTGTTTCTTTATTTTTAAAAGAGATAAAAAGTACCAATTTTCAGGTCTGTAATATCTTCAGTTTCTGAGATATAAGTATTCTCATTAAAGGCATTCAACCCATTTTTCGCCCCCTTTCACACCTCCTATTGGGATTTTCCGAAAACAAAAAAATTCGTGTTTCTTTATTTATAATGAAGATTGTAAACCAATTTTTACATCTGTAAACTTTAAACGTTTTGAGATATAGATGCACTAATTTAAAAAATACTCCTCCCTTTTCACCCTCCCATTGATTGGATTTTCCCAAAACAAAAAAATACGTGTTTCTTTGTTTTTAAAAGAGATCAAAAGTACCAATTTTCAGGTCTGTAATATCTTCAGTTTCTGAGATATAAGTATTCTCATTAAAGGCATTCAACCCATTTTTCGCCCCCTTTCACACCTCCTATTGGGATTTTCTGAAAACAAAAAAATACGTGTTTCTTTATTTTTAAAGAAGAGTCTAAATACCAATTTTTATGTCTGTAAACTATTAAAGTTTTGAGATATAGATACACTCATTTTAAAATTTCAACCCCCTTTTCACCCCCTTAGCAAAGGAATATCCAAAAATCCTCTCTTAGCGAGCACCTACATCTTAATATGAATCTATGCCCAAAATTGCATTTCTTTATGTCCAGTAGTTTTGGCTCGGCGATGATGAATCAGTCAGTCAGTCAGTCAGTCAGTCAATCAGTCAGGACAAGTTATTTTATATATATAGATTAAATAGGATACAGTGTCAGTTTTGTGTGGACGGTAGGATGTCAACATAAGTTAGACATATCGCGACTGTCCGTCGCCACAGTAAGCTTGTCGTTATGGGGAGAATGTTTCTTGGCCAGAAGCTAAGAGGATTAAATCTAGAGCTCACAACAACAGAATAATGACTACGAGGAAGTGAAAGAGTGTATGTTTCGGACCAAGGGCGAGCAGATGTATCACCAGTACCGAGAAGATGACGTACCAGTTTTTCCACGCCCCGAGGCGTTTGGTGTTGTCACGTTACAAGGAAGAGATTTCAAACTAACCGAAGCGGTGTTGACCAATGAGAAAATTTATCATAGGCCCGCAGATAAACCAACATAAGAAAACCTCAGAGTGAACTCCAGTTAGCTTCTCCGATAACAATAATTAAATTATTCCAACCACATAATTGAATAGAGGGGATTTTTGTGATATCGTTCCCATGTTGATTAATTGTAATCGTAATAAATTAAAGTAATGAATTCGTGGAAATGACCCACGCTATCTCGCCATTGGTCGAGATGAGCACGCCATCAGGGACGCCGAGTTAGCGCGCGAAAGGTGGAGGACAGGAATTAAGTGATATGTCCATGATCACCGAACGATAGGAGTTCAGAATACGACACATGCATTAGTATCGCCAGTGTATTAAGTAGGATAAAGCAAGAGATCCAAATCCACCTGCATATGCCGATTTAGGATAACCAACCCCCCTCTCCAGGAGATGACCGCGGATGACCCCGGCGGGAAACCATATCGTCCATAAAAGTCCAGTAGTGGAACCTCACGTCACCCAGTCGTTTGAAGTCACCAATTGTGACCGGTCGGACCTCACTCACTCAGTTCTTACCAGTCACCAGTCGTTATCGGTCACCAGTCGTGTCAGTCGTATGAAGTAGTTGAGACTCTGACGTTGACTCTGTAAGTCAGTACCTCGGGACGCATTCGAAGTCAGTTAAAGCTGAAAGTGCGTGAGTTATCAGGAGAATGAATACGACCAGTGAAATTATCCATAGTACCGAGTGTAAATAATCAGTACAACTGTATGTTGAATTTAATAAATGTCATGTGATTGAATAATAAATAATTAACGGAACGCCGATAGTACCTTTGGAAGGCAGTGTGCGGAGCCTGAAGTAAACACCTCAAGATAGACGGTGAATAACTATCCGAGGAGGGAATTATAGGAGCTAGGCGATTATCAAGACGGCTTAGAAATACACCAGGAAGTGCCGGTTGAAGACGCGATACGCGCCGGTTCAAATGAACGACATTTCGTCGTAATGTGTCACGACGTGTGTTTCGGGCGTATATGAAGATTATATTGTGCGAGTGTCAGGGGTCTAGGAGCACCTATAAGTGGTTTTTTTGTTATTAGTATTCATGTGTAAAATAGTGTAATAAGGTATTAATCATGGGTAGTCACCCAGAAGTGTTTTATTGTGTTAAATTTGTATTGTGCGACATGATGGACGAGTAGATCACCATGGGGCCGTAAGGCCTATATCTCATCCGCTACGAGACAATGGAATTCTACATAGGAATGAGTACACAATTTTGATATTTGGGGGATGTTATCGCGACTAAACGGGGTTCAGTGTAAATTAATTATGGTTACTTAACATGGTCAGCCTCCCGAGTCCATGATTTTAATTTTTTGTTAGACGGACGAACTAATTTATATTAACGTAATAATGGGTTAGATTAATTAATTTGAGTATTTGTTTGTTGTATAAAATGTAAATATGGGATATATTTCTTTCAATTAATGCATGCTGTTCGTAATACTTTGACTTAAGTTCATTTCAAGTGTTAAATTCTTTTTTTGTGCTAACCCATTTATTTGAATTTCATTCACTGTGGTGATCATTTGTATTTTAATTAGGAATATTTTCTACCTGACAGCCAGATTATGAAAGAGCCAGAGTATGTAAAATTTGTGTTGCGTACGGAAAGTCATTAAAATACTAATAATAATAATGTTTGTGAGTTGACAAAGGAAAGTAAATTAATAATAATATTTGTGCGTGTGCAAGTTAAAGTATAATAATAATAATAATAATAATAATCATGACAGTGCTTCGTGAGTTAGCTAGTGCAAATAATAATCAATGTGGAGATGACTTCATTCGCGTAATCAGTTTGATTTTACGTAAAATTTTGATTTCACTTTTTTGGACTTCATCTTAACCATTAAAATTTGTTTAGAAGGGATAGAGGCACGTGAATTAGAATGGTCACGATATGTTAAAAGCCCAGAATGGTTTGAGCCCATATTTAGAGTTGGAAGTCATGAGGGACGAATATCCGGCGTGAAATAAATTGAGCCGTATTGTTTGTAATGATGAAATAGAAGAACTCAAGGCCTAAGATGATATAAAATACAGATGCCGGTGTTATTAGTGGTAGAATCCACGCACCGAGGATTAATTTATGAATTAAATGTTTGAAGAGTTCCGAAAAAGGAAATGGACTTCAAATTGGAAGGAATAGTTTAGCAATCGCCGGCATTGGAGGTATTTGCCCAGCCGCGATGTGCCATAGGTTGTGAGATGTGTCTTGGGAGGACACGTGTCCCCATATAAAATTAACGGCAGTACGAAATTGAAGGTACGGTCCCGAATACCGTGTTGTCCCGACCAATATAAAGCAGATTTTAGTGGTTCATAACGGGATTTAACATATGTGACTAAATTCTAAAGAGTGGAAATTAAAATATCATCTTTCCATTTTTAATAATAATAATAATAACAATAATCATACTCCAAGTGAATCTTGTCTTAAATCAAGTGCATAGTGCCAAGATAAATCGGAATCGTAAAAGGGGTTATGCGTTAAACATATTAAGTGTGGACTACCGTGTAACAGGCGAAATTATTTTTTTAAAATTAATAATAATAATAAATAAAAAACTACTTTTTTGAAGAATTTACTTTTTTATGTTTTGGACATAATGATGATGTTGGGAGTTGAAATGAAAAATTTGAGATTTTTAACTAATAATAATAATAAATAAAATATTTGAAGAAGGAGAAGGAGAATAACCAATGAAGCTACTTTTTTTAATGAAAATAATAAGAGCGAGAAGTTGAAGTATTATAGCAAGGATGATTACGGGTTACGATAATCACGATTTCTACTATTAATAATAATGATGATAATAATAATAATAATAATAATAATAATAATAATAATAATAATAATAATGAAAAGTTGAAGAAGCAGAAGATAAAGAACTTGCAATAGTAATTTGAGAATAATAATTATGATGAAAGGAAATTAAGATATTTAATCGGCGATGGTTCATTGTTCCGAATATAATAATAATAATAATAATAATAATAATAATAATAATAATAATAATAATAATAATAATAATAATAATAATAATAACAAAGCTGATCATTATCTTGTGCGGATAAATTAGGAGGAAGAACGACCCTTCGTTTGAAACGTCGGCAAGGGTTGGCATATAATCATCCCGGATGACAAATGATAATAATCAAATACAGGATTATAATTGAAATTAATGATAATAATAAAAATTGATGGTAGTCAAAGAATATGATAATGATCAGATAAAAAATGTAATGATCTTATTTAATAATCATAGGAGGATATGATAGGGACAGTCATCCTGTGTCGAACTGCTCCGAACCAGATGTTGGGTTTTCACGGGGAGATTGTTAGCGGTAGATACGTAAATAACCCACGGACGGCACATGTCTTCATGGTCAGAGCATAGTAATGAACCTTTCCGTACGTCTTGTCGTATTGGCAAGTGTAAATATTGAAATAGGCTTTGAGCTAATGAGCTCTACCTGGCGTGTTTGTGAATCTGGAAATAATAGGCTAGAGTTTGTCCGTATTATAAATTCCCGTTGTTTCGAGGCGATAACATTTTCCACGGTGGGTGTCCGGCTCACCAATATGTACATACCGGAAGTGTCTCATGTCCAAACGGAACGAGGAGACGACAGTAAAAAGTTACTGTCGTGCCTTCGTCTCCGAAAGAAGATCTCCAGCGGTGAAACGTCCAATCATACGGATGTGAATTCGATCCCCAGTAACCAATTGGGGCGAATTCACCAGATGTTTTACACTACCAGAGTAGTGAGGTAAATCCAAGTAGTATGTCATTTATTTTTCAGGATGGAAGTGTCCCAATGTAATAATTGTTATCATGTGTAGTATGCAAAATAAGTGAATAAAGTGCTCTTCATTGCAATTTCAATAGGAAACAGTTTCCATATCTTTTCATTGTAGTTAGTCCAGTATGCCCATGGAATTTAAGTTGTCACTTCCCAGTCCTATTGTGGAGTCAAAAATTTGTATCCATGAATGAGTCGTCCCCCGTAACCTTAATTTGCATGCCCCGTTCATCCCTGTGTTCATTTGATGCGCCGATATATATTTTATTGATTTTCTTTATATAAATTTTTTATCGTTTTCGAACTGATCACCCCTGAGATAAATGCTAGTCTGGGACTCAGGGAGTGAGCGGGTGCATAATGGCGCCCAACGTAAAAGGGCCTATTGCATCATGTTTGAGCAACGGGCGACTTTATTTTTTTAAGCAAAAAAATCTGAACTTTTTGTTGTATTAGCGACGATATCATTAGCGACCAGCTCAGTGCCCGATTGCACTATAGATAGGCCCAGTTGTTTAACTTCAATGTAAACCCAATCGGGATATTTAATTAAATTTTGACCGCATCACGGTTAAGTTAAATAGTGGTTTTTGATATGTCAAGTAGTAATTCATGTTAAAGTAAGGTTAGTTTCAACCGGGGCTAGACTTGATAATTATACAAGAGTAGTTTATTGCTATAAAGGCTCATTAAATTAATAATTCCCTATTCTATGAAATTAAAATTTTATTGTGATTAAGTGAGACTCCACATAAATGTAACTATCCATGGGCAGGAATTTTATATAGGCAAAATTTATTAGGAATACTGTATTTGGTAAAAATGTGCCTGAGAACCAGATTCAAGTATTAATAAAAAGATAATGGAACTGTGTAAGTTAAATGTAAATTATTTCAAGACGGGTGACTTCAAGTTTTTCATCGTTGTATTATCGATTGTTGTTGTTGTTGTCATAGTCTGGAGTGACTGATGATATCTATTTCAGGCATAATAAGCACGTGATGGCAATTAATATGCAAATTTGAATTACGTTATATAAATTATTCGCTATGTGAAAGCGAAAAATATTGTTTTGGTTTTGAATTTGGAAAGTTAAAATTCTAGAAAATATTAACGAGGATATAACCGTATGATAGGGCCTAGACCCACAATTGTCGTAATCGTGTGCGAAAGGATGAGAGGCTGATCGGCCCTCTTTTCTCATTTTATATAATGTCAGACGAAGGTGGGGAGCGTCCCCAAGGTGAACAGTTAGAAGGACAGGGAGAGGTGAAAGCTCTCACTTTGGAAGACTTAATGCGAGTTATGATTCTAAATAAACAAGAACTCACGGAACTGACATCGATAGTTCATGCCGATAGTGTTTCTACTAAACAGGAACTGACATCTATAGTTCAGGCCGCGAGTGTTTCACTAGAGCGTAAAATTGAGGCTAATAGACAGGAACTGACGGAACAAATAAATGCCGCTAATAGTTCATTAGAAATTAAATTGGACAAGGTGCAGGCCGCATATGAAATTAATAAAATGAAACTCACAGAACAAATAGCTGAGGTTCATGCCACCAGTATATCACTAGGACGGGAATTACGGGACCAAATGACCCAAGTCCAAGAGGCGTGTCATGTCGCTAAGGACGAATTGAAAGGGCATATCGACTCTTGTATGATTAGTGTCAATGAAAAGGTTGACCGATTCAGGGATGAGGCGTTACTAGAACGTAACGAAATTAAGGAGAAATTAAAGGCCAGTATTCAGGAGATTTCAGCTCAGAGGTTGGTCGACCGCGAAGATTTAAAGGCGCACATCGAAGAGGTGAGGGGTGAATGTCGCAAGGAAAACGATATCATCCGAAGCCACGTGGAAAGTAAAGGTGCACATACTGCAAGTACTTTGGACAGGCACGAAAAGGGAATCGATGAGTTACGAGGTGAAACTGTTCGTACCCTAGTACTAGTAGCCGGTCTCAGAAATGAAATTCAGGATGTAAAGACGAATTCGGAAGATCGTAGCCGTAGACTCACACAGTGTGAGGAGGCAAATATAGCATTGTTCAGAAAAACTGATGGGTTGGCGGAACAAAGCCAAACGATCGCGGACACAGAGGTCAGAATAGTGGAACAATTTAAGGTCCACACGGGGCAGAATTCAGTGTCCAAGCAAATGTCAGACAGTAATACCGAAAGGCTGGATGAGATTAGAAAGGAACTGGAACAGGTCAAGGCCAGGTTAGAACAGCCAGGGTCAGTTCAGGACTTCCATCTCCAGTACCGAGAGTTCGAGACCCCAGACAATCAGGGCTTTCATAAAAAGGAAGGCATGTCACAAGCCGATACGACCGGACTTAAGTTTGAAGTAGGAGACGGATCGTCATCATTATCAAATGCCCTTCCGACATCTGTTGTCCACGTCATCAAAATGTCAGACGACAAACCACCTAGATACGACGCTCGAGGACATATAACCCCTAAAGGCTTCATCCGCGAGATCACTAACTATATTAGTGAAAATAAAATTCCGGCGGAGCGGCAATTACGAGCTGTAGAGAAGTTTTTGGACTGAGCACCTGCAATGTGGTTCAGGGCCTTCTTATACACATTCGAGGATTTCATGGGATTCCGACAGGCGTTTTTGCAAAAATTCTGGAGTATCCAAGAACAGCAAGATCTTAGGTTGGAGTTGTATTCTAGACGTTATTCAACGTCGTCCCCAACTAAATATTCAGAGTATTTTGTATCCCAATTTCATAAGATGCGGGAATTAGACAATCCGGTCAGTGAAACAGAACTCATTAGCGCTATCGGGAAGCGGTTGCCATTTGAGGTCCAGCGAATGATGATTGCGTCGAATGATCAGACGGCAGTACAAGCGGAAGCTCTGTTGCGTCAATTAGATCAGACCACGTATCACTCTAACCAGAGGCAACCCAGGCCTAGAGAGCAACATATAAATAACGTCGAGAGGCAGACGGAAACTAGAACCATCAGTACTAGAAGTCAAGGAACGAGTACCGATCCAGAACCCAAGAGGATGTATGATCCAGGATGGAGACCCCGGCAATGGAATCACGGAGGAGGATTTGCGGAAGGCAACTGGCAACCGAAGCATGTTAAATTCCATAACGAAAGGGGATACCGTGGATATCGGAATGGAAGGAGCGAAACTCAGCCGTACCACCGAAGAAATCAGAATAACCGAAGGCCTTACACGGAGGAGTACCGTAGAAATGGGGAGGATCGACACCCAGAAACCCAGCAGTACCTCGATGAGCTGAAGAAGAGGAAATGGAAGGAGGCAATCCAAAATCATGATCGAAAGGATGACAAGCCATGTAGTGTTTGGGACCGAGACGATGGGAAACCATACATAGAGGCGACGATACAAACTATGGAGGAGCTACATCAGGAGACCAAGCAATATTTAGAAGACAAATGGAAGAAGGAGGCAAATGAGGACGAACGACAACTCGGAGCTAGAAGGAAAACGACAGAGTTTCAATAAAGCAGAGGACGACCAAGAAGAAGATGAGGACGAAGGAGAGGATGATGAAGAAGAAGACGGAAGAGAAGAAGCAGTCCAATTGATCCATAGGCAAATAGAAGCAAGACCATGCCCAGAATGCGGAGAGCTCGACAGTGATGTCCAAGATTTTGTTAACAGGATCCACCTGATTCAACGAGAGAATGAAGAATTGAGACTCAATAACCAGAATCTGCGGGACGAGATCAGTCACCATCGAAAAGGAACGAAAGCAGTAATCAAATCATGATGAAAGTATGATGCGGATATATAAAAAAAATCTCATGATTATCACAAGATTTTTTTTACCGAGCAACAGGAAAATGTACCCTGATGAGATAGGCCCTAGTTTCATGATTTGATTTTGATATGAGAAGTACAGATATATAGGAATATTAAATTGGATACAGTGTCAGTTTTGTGTGGACGGTAGGATGTCAACATAAGCTAGACATATCGCGACTGTCCGTCGCCACAGTAAGCTTGTCGTTATGGGGAGAATGTTTCTTGTCCAGAAGCTAAGAGGATTAAATCTAGATCTCACAACAACAGAGTAATGACTACGAGGAAGTGAAAGAGTATATATTTCGGACCAAGGGCGAGCAGATGTATCACCAATACCGAGAAGATGACGTACCAGTTTTTCCACACCCCGAGGCGTTTGGTGTTGTCACGTTACAAGGAAGAGATTTCAAACTAACCGAAGCGGTGTTGACCAATGAGAAAATTTATCATAGGCCCGCAGATAAACCAACATAAGAAAAACTCAGAGTGAACTCCAGTTAGCTTCTCCGATAACAATAATTAAATTATTCCAACCACATAATTGAATAGAGGGGATTTTTGTGATATCGTTCCCATGTTGATTAATTGTAATCGTAATAAATTAAAGTAATGAATTCGTGGAAACGACCCACGCTATCTCGCCATTGGTCGAGATGAGCACGCCATCAGGGACGCCGAGTTAGCGCGCGAAAGGTGGAGGACAGGAATTAAGTGATATGTCCATGATCACCGAACGATAGGAGTTCCGAATACGACACATGAATGTGTATCGCCAGTGTATTAAGTAGGATAAAGCAAGAGATCCAAATCCACCTGCATATGCCGATTTAGGATAACCAACCCCCCTCTCCAGGAGATGACCGCGGATGACCCCGGCGGGAAACCATATCGTCCATAAAAGTCCAGTAGTGGAACCTCACATCACCCAGTCGTTTGAAGTCACCAATTGTGACCGGTCGGACCTCACTCACTCAGTTCTTACCAGTCACCAGTCGTGTCAGTCGTATGAAGTAGTTGAGACTCTGACACGTTGACTCTGTAAGTCAGTACCTCGGGACGCATTCGAAGTCAGTTAAAGCTGAAAGTGCGTGAGTTATCAGGAGAATGAATACGACCAGTGAAATTATCCATAGTACCGAGTGTAAATAATCAGTACAACTGTATGTTGAATTTAATAAATGTCATGTGATTGAATAATAAATAATTAACGGAACGCCGATAGTACCTTTGGAAGGCAGTGTGCGGAGCCTGAAGTAAACACCTCAAGATAGACGGTGAATAACTATCCGAGGAGGGAATTATAGGAGCTAGGCGATTATCAAGACGGCTTAGAAATACACCAGGAAGTGCCGGTTGAAGACGCGATACGCGCCGGTTCAAATGAACGACATTTCGTCGTAATGTGTCACGACGTGTGTTTCGGGCGTATATGAAGATTATATTGTGCGAGTGTCAGGGGTCTAGGAGCACCTATAAGTGTTTTTTTTTGTTATTAGTATTCCTGTGTAAAATAGTGTAATAAGGTATTAATCATGGGTAGTCACCCAGAAGTGTTTTATTGTGTTAAATTTGTATTGTGCGACATGATGGACGAGTAGATCACCATGGGGCCGTAAGGCCTATATCTCATCCGCTACGAGACAATGGAATTCTACATAGGAATGAGTACACAATTTTGATATTTGGGGGATGTTATCGCGACTAAACGGGGTTCAGTGTAAATTAATTATGGTTACTTAACATGGTCCGCCTCCCGAGTCCATGATTTTAATTTTTTTGTTAGACGGACGAACTAATTTATATTAACGTAATAATGGGTTAGATTAATTAATTTGAGTATTTGTTTGTTGTATAAAATGTAAATATGGGATATATTTCTTTCAATTAATGTATGCTGTTCGTAATACTTTGACTTAAGTTCATTTCAAGTGTTAAATTCTTTTTTTGTGCTAACCCATTTATTTGAATTTCATTCACTGCGGTGATCATTTGTATTTTAATTAGGAATATTTTCTACCTGACAGCCAGATTATGAAAGAGCCAGAGTATGTAAAATTTGTGTTGCGTACGGAAGGTCATTAAAATAGTAATAATAATAATGTTTGTGAGTTGACAAAGGAAAGTAAATTAATAATAATATTTGTGCGTGTGCAAGTTAAAGTATAATAATAATAATGACAGTGCTTCGTGAGTTAGGTAGTGCAAATAATAATCAATGTGGAGATGACTTCATTCGTGTAATCAGTTTGATTTTACGTAAAATTTTGATTTCACGTTTTTGGACTTTATTTTAACCATTAAAATTTGTTTAAAAGGGATAGAGGCACATGAATTAGAATGGTCACGATATGTTAAAAGCCCAGAATGGTTTGAGCCCATATTTAGAGTTGGAAGTCATGAGGGACGAATATCCGGCGTGAAATAAATTGAGCCGTATTGTTTGTAATGATGAAATAGAAGAATCTCAAGGCCTAAGATGATATAAAATACAGATGCCGGTGTTATTAGTGGTAGAATCCACGCACCGAGGATTAATTTATGAATTAAATGTTTGAAGAGTTCCGAAAAAGGAAATGGACTTCAAATTGGAAGGAATAGTTTAGCAATCGCCGGCATTGGAGGTATTTGCCCAGCCGCGATGTGCCATAGTTTGTGAGATGTGTCTTGGGAGGACATGTGTCCCCATATAAAATTAACGGCAGTACGAAATTGAAGGTACGGTCCCGAATACCGTGTTGTCCCGACCAATATAAAGCAGATTTTAGTGGTTCATAACGGGATTTAACATATGTGACTAAATTCTAAAGAGTGGAAATTAAAATATCATCTTTCCATTTTTAATAATAATAATAACAATAATCATACTCCAAGTGAATCTTGTCTTAAATCAAGATAAATCGGAATCGTAAAAGGGGTTATGCGTTAAACATATTAAGAGTGGACTACCGTGTAACAGGCGAAATTAATTTTTTTAATTAATAATAATAATAAATAAAAAACTACTTTTTTGAAGAATTTACTTTTTTATGTTTTGGACATAATAATGATGTTGGGAGTTGAAATGAAAAATTTGAGATTTTTAACTAATAATAATAATAAATAAAATATTTGAAGAAGGAGAAGAAGAATAACCAATGAAGCTACTTTTTTTTATGAAAATAATAAGAGCGAGAAGTTGAAGTATTATAGCAAGGATGATTACGGGTTACGATAATCACGATTTCTACTATTAATAATAATAATAATAATAATAATAATAATAATAATAATAATAATAATAATGATAATAATAATAATAGTAATAATAATGAAAAGTTGAAGAAGCAGAAGATAAAGAACTTGCAATAGTAATTTGAGAATAATAATTATGATGAAAGGAAATTAAGATATTTAATGGGCGATGGTTCATTGTTCCGAATATAATAATAATAATAATAATAATAATAATAATAATAATAATAATAATAATAATAAAGCTGATCATTATCTTGTGCGGATAAATTAGGAGGAAGAACGACCCTTCGTTTGAAACGTCGGCAAGGGTTGGCATATAATCATCCCGGATGACAAATGATAATAATCAAATACAGGATTATAATTGAAATTAATGATAATAATAAAAATTGATGGTAGTCAAAGAATATGATAATGATCAGATAAAAAATGTAATGATCTTATTTAATAATCATAGGAGGATATGATAGGGACAGTCATCCTGTGTCGAACTGCTCCGAACCAGATGTTGGGTTTTCACGGGGAGATTGTTAGCGGTAGATACGTAAATAACCCACGGACGGCACATGTCTTCATGGTCAGAGCATAGTAATGAACCTTTCCGTACGTCTTGTCGTATTGACAAGTGTAAATATTAAAATATTCTTTGAGTTAATGAGCTCTACCTGGCGTGTTTGTGAATCTGGAAATAATAGGCTAGAGTTTGTCCGTATTATAAATTCCTGTTTTTTCCAGGGGATAACATTTTCCACGGTGGGTGTCCGGCTCACCAGAATGTACATACCGGAAGTGTCTCATGTCCAAACGGAACGAGGAGACGACAGTAAAAAGTTGAAGATCTCCAGCGGTGAAACATCCAATCATACGGATGTGAATTCGATCCCCAGTAACCAATTGGGGCGAATTCACCAGATGTTTTACACTACCAGAGTAGTGAGGTAAATCCAAGTAGTATGTCATTTATTTTTCAGGATGGAAGTGTCCCAATGTAATAATTGTTATCATGTGTAGTATGCAAAATAAGTGAATAAATTGCTCCTCATTGCAATTTCAATAGGAAACAGTTTCCATATCTTTTCATTGTAGTTAGTCCAGTATGCCCATGGAATTTAAGTTGTCACTTCCCAGTCCTATTGTGGAGTCAAAAATTTGTATCCATGAATGAGTCGTCCCCCGTAACCTTAATTTGCATGCCCCGTTAATCCCTGTGTTCATTTGATGCGCCGATATATATTTTATTGATTTTCTTTATATAAATGTTTTTATCGTTTTCGAACTGATCACCCCTGAGATAAATGCTAGTCTGGGACTCAGGGAGTGAGCGGGTGCAATTTGCCCCAATTAGTTCTATTGAATTCCAAAATTCGTATTGTGATCTTTCTTATAGTACTTTAAAAATCCCCACTCAAACTTATTCGTGTACTAATGTCATTCCACGCCATCTCTCAGACAATGACAGCTCGGAACATACGACTTATTCGAGCAGCTCGTCTCTTTCCTCCACACTCTTCCCAGCCAAAACGTTATAACATTTTCGTAACACTACTGTTTTGTCGGAAATAACCCAGAACAAATCGAGCTGCTTTCCTTTGGATTTTCCACTTCTCGAAAAGTAATTCGGGCGAGGGTCCCATTTACCGGTACCATCCTCTAGTTGGGGTCTTATCAGAGATGTAGATGACCTCTTCTTTACATCCTTATTACAACCCCTAAATACCCTCATAAACTTGTGCAGAGATATGTACCCTTTATTTACAATCCCATTTATGTGATTCCGATTACCTCAATGAAGATTTTCCCTTACAGGCCTATAAACACTTAGGTACTTGAGTGATCCCCATAAGGAAATTTCACACCATCAGTGTAGGAATTTACACTGAGAGGACTTTTACTATTAGTGAAACTCACGAGCTAATGTCTTACGGAGCATTCGAAAAAGTGGTACGGGACGCTGAAAAGTAGGGACAGCCAAATGATAAATGTCAGTTAATATTCATGTGGAGCTCCGGATGAACTGTTCCTCGAAGTAGAGAAGAGTTTACATCAGGTTAGCTAATAAATTACATATCTAACATTTGTTTATGTTGAGGAATGAATTATCACAACGAATATTACCAATATATGCATACCGGGCGAGTTGCTGTGAGCTTGCATCCGGGAGATAGTGAGTTCGAACCCCACTGTAGGCAGCCCTGGTTTCCCATTTTCACACCAGGCAAATGCTGGGGCTGTACCTTAATTAAGGCCACGGCCGCTTCCTTCCCACTCCTAGGCCTGTCCTATCCCATTGTCGCCTGAAGACCTATCTGTGTTGGTGCGACGTAAAGCCAATTGCAAACTATACATAGGCTGCTATAATGAAAGTGAGGTATTGTCTGTCTGTTTTCTGAGTCATTGAGCATCTTCATCACTCGCAAATTTACACATTTTAACATTAAAATGCCTAATTTGATTACCGGCAAAGATAAAAGCGGAAGAAGAAGATACTCGCATACCAAATTTTTTTTTCTCGGAAGAACTAGGAAGGCCGGGCTGAGTGGCTCAGACAGCTGAGTCGCTGGCCTTCTGACCCCAACTTGGCAGGTACGATCCTGGCTCGGTTGGGTAGTATTTGAAGGTGCTCAAGTACGTCAGCCTCGAGTACTGGCACGTAAAAGTACTCTTGCGGAACTAAATTTTGGTACCTCGGCGTCTCTGAAAACCGTAAAAGTAATTAGTGGGACGCAAAGCCAATAACATTAGAGCTAGGAGATCTTCATAATAAGGGATACGAATATGCGACCAAAATGCCAAGCCAGTCTTCTGCCAGGAGGATCTTATACCAGCATCGGAGTACAGCACATGGCGATCAGAAGGAACCGAAGACTCGGAAGAAAATCGTGTTTGACGAAGAATTGTCATAAATGACAGATTGAATTTTCTTTCAAAGGACGATAGATATTTCAAGCAACATACTAACTATTCTGTGCAGTGAAAAAGGAAGAGAGACCTTACAGATTTATGACAAATTTTCAATGGACGGAACATTTAAAAGTTCAAGCAAACTGTTCTGCCGAATTTACTCAATTCACGCTGATTTTGGGAGTAGCAACGACGAGAGGAACATTTTTAAAATTTCAAACAACAACAACAGCAACAAAACAACAACAAAAACCTCATGATACTACAGCCCTGAAGGGCCTTGGCCTAACAAGCGACGGTGTCGTGTGGTCATCAGGGCGGCCGTTATTCTCATAAAAATGAAATGGTGTTTGTTTGTTTGCTTGTTTCTTTGTTTGTTCACGATAGGCTCGGAAACTACTGGAAGCGACTGAGCTGAAGGTGGTAAGTATAGAGCCTGAAATCCTGAGTCACCAAAGGATACTTTTGATTTGGTATATTTCACGTCGAATCAGCGGAGGATTTTACAGGGGTATGTTCCAAATTTGGACAATTTTTACCATATGGGATAACCCATCCCCGGCTCAGCAAGCGCCTAGCTGAGCAACTCTGTTCTAGGTTTTCGGGCGTTATCCCATACTGAACCCATGACCTTTTAGCCCATGGGCTCAATACTTAAATAGATCCTTCCCCGCAGTACGCGCATTTTAAATTTTGACCTGGTCAAGCTCTCAGGAGGAGACAGGTGGCCACATGACCCTTTAAGTCGCCTCTCCCGACAGCAGGGATTACCTGAGGATGTATTCACACCCTCCCACGCACAGGGATCCAATTAACGAATACCATGCCACAAACCAGTGTCTTGTCAAGGACGCTCCTTTTAGTCGAGTCATATTTCCCTACCCACAGGGGGAATCCATATAAGTGCCAACCTCAGATAAATAAGAAAAATCCTAGGGAAGAAAATATATTCAATTCTCAGACAGTATTAATTTCCGTAATGATAATTTAAATCTGTTCTGAAATATGACACGGTTCGTCTTCTTGTGACAATCCCCAGATATTTTGAACCTGAAACATACACATAATAGTACGAATCATTTGCTGTACCGGCATGTAGAGCACAGCGATTCTTTTTACAATTTTACTTTTACGGCGCACCGACACAGACAGGTCTTACGGTGACGATGGGATAGAGATGATCTGGGAATGAGAAGAAAGCAACCATGGCCTTAATTAAGCACAGCCCCAGCATTTGCCTGGTGTAACAATGGGAAAGACGAAAAACGATCGTCAGGGTTGCCGATATTGGAGTTTGAACCCACTATCTCCCGGATGCAAGTTGACAGCTACGTGACCCTAACCGCACAGCCACTTGCTCCCTACAACAATTCTTACCACCCCTCCCCATTTTCAATGAACACTGACATAGAATAGTGCGCCGAAACTTTTCCAAGGCCAGGGATCGTATTGTGCCACATTTCATCAAGTAGTGGTGGTGATTATTGTTTTGAGAGGAAGTACAACTAGGCAACCATCCTCTATATAACACTAATCAGAGGAGACAAAATGGAAGGGGTCCGACACTTCGAAAAATGAAGGCATCGGCCAAAGAAAGACAACGGCCACGAAGGGCGGGAGAATGAAAGACTCCCTTGGCCTCGGATGCTCTAATGCCGTTGGGGTCGGAAAAGAAAAAGATTGATTAGTCGCCTCTTACGACAGGCAGGGGATACCGTGTGTGTTATTCTACCCCCCCACCCACATGATCAGCCACATAGCTTAACCACATGTTGAATATAAACAAGAGTGTTGGCAAACAGGTTTCGAGATCGCGGTCTGTTGATACAAATCGATATGAATGGCAACTTGAGATTGGTTGGATGAATTTGTTTCCTCCCATAGCCACTAGAAAGCAATATCAATTAAAAAGTTTAATGTTCAGACAAAGGCTGGATTCATCTATGGTGAGATAGCGCGTAGAGTATCTTCTGGTAAGGTTTAGAGAAAGTTTGTTGCTTTCATATTAGATCTGTCTCAGTCTCCCTGTCTCAGTCTCAAATTTGGCTTTGACAATATGGAAGCGACTGATTTTGAGCGCTGTCATTTCTTATCGCGTCCAGTCTCAAATTTGGCTTTGACAATATGAAAGCGACTGATTTTGAGCGCTGTCATTTCTTATCGGGTCCACTCTCAAATTTGGCTTTGACAATATGAAAGCGACTGATTTTGAGCGCTGTCATTTCTTATCGGGTCCACTCTCAAATTTGGCTTTGACAATATGAAAGCGACTGATTTTGAGCGCTGTCATTTCTTATCGGGTCAGTCCCTATAATGGATGATGTGGAAGTTTCACTCATATGGCCAGTCGGTGTGTGGGTTTGGCAGACTGACCTGTTTTAGCAATTCATGGCTCGGTGAGGGGAACAACGGGAAATTACCTCTCATCTCATTACTCTAATATACCTCTTTAATAAGTCCCAGGCTTTCTTTGATAATTCATAGTCGATTATTCGAGATCCAACCAACCTTCTGGCTGAGGACTCGACACACTGCACATACAGTGTTCAGACCACAGGAGGTCATGTTTTAGTACTTGAAAATTCAAGAATAATACAGTTTATATCCACGTATCGTGACTTATAAAATGATGGTGCTTCAAATATGCTCACTAAGAGCAAATTACGTTACCATTTTCTAAGAAAACCACTAGAGAATAGTAGTTTGAAGGTTGCAAAATTTAGTAGTAACCGTAAGGAATAAATGTTGAAGTTTACTGCGTTCTACATACGTTTTCCTAGGAAACTTACCTCTACTGCTGTACAGAATGCTTAAGTGAATCCGAGTGCCTTTCTAACGTCCATCATGTGTACGCCCCTTCACTGCGAGACTTACCTGAAAAAGAAAGAGCCATCGTTACTTGCAATTAGTTTACACAGATTATCTGCATGTTAGATGTATAAAAATCATCTTTGGGCTACACTTTTCTCGAACATATCCCCTATTTAGAATGTATGAGACAGGTTTGGAAAACGTTACTGAATATTCAGTGTCCAGAAGTGGAATATTTATGAAATAATATTTGCCAGGATTGTATTGCATCACGTTAACTCCATTAACCCTTCGATTTCAAAGAGAGAGAGAGAGAGAGAGAGAGTGTGTATGGAGAAGGGGGGGAGAGGGGGGAGTTTTTTTGCTATTTACTTTACGTCACACCGACACAGATAGGTCTTATGGCAACTATGGGATAGGAAAGGCGTTGGAGTGGGAAGGAAGCGGCCGTGGCCTTAATTAAGGTACAGCCCCAGCATTTGCCTGGTGTAAAAATGGGAAACCACCGAAAACCATCTTCAGGGCTGCCGATAGTAGGATTCGAACCCACTATCTCCCGGATGCAAGCTCACAGCTGCGCGCTCCTAACCGCACGGCCAATCTGCCCGATGAGGGGGGTGGGAGGCGTTGAATCCACAGCTTTATTATGTTACTAATTTTCCCTGAAATCAAATTCCACAGAGCTATCGTTTGTTGACCAGTGTAAAAGAAGGTAGTATTATAATTTTGTTCGTGAAGTTGTGCACTTGATAAATAAATAAAGTATTGCTTCAACTAACCCTCCACGCACCTCTACAAATTAATAATCTAGACTTCACATTACCAATTAATCACCTTATCGATAATTTTTCTGCCACACTGAACAAGTAATAATATTGTGCCAGGAAGGAAAAGAAAAATAACACTACTCTGTTTTAATGAATAGACTAATGTGTAATTGTTACAGATTAGCTGAGAGACTAGTAATTCGATTATAACTAATATAACTTTTATATTCTAATACATCATTCTAACTTTGCAATTATTCGGGTGGGCTACCCTGTTATAAACCAAATAAATAAATAAATAAATAAATAAATAAATAAATAAATAAATAAATAAATAAATAAATAAATAAATGAATAAATAAATGTTAACCCAGAAATATATCGTATGATTACGATTATTTTAAAAATGGTAAGGAGAGAATCGGATATTTCTTTAGAGATGGCCCTTGGAGTCTTTGTTATTACGCTGTCAGGGCTCTATTCATGAAGCAGTCCTTCCTCAAGGAAAATGTGCTCAGTTGGTATCAAAGCATGGCAATAATTCATTTTGTCAGCCTTTCGAAGAAAGCCTGATAATAATGCATCTGTCAATACATAACGCACGATTAAAGAAAGTGAATGGAAACCAGCGGATATGGCTGTTGGACATCGACTGTACGTTTAGTGACACGTGACGTAATAATTCCCCGTCGCACATTATGTTCTAGTCATTGCATCACCCACCACATGTCATAGGACTGACCGATATTTTCCACAGGATGCACACATTGATGCTGATGTTTCACTCAATTTACCACAATTTCAATTCACGCTAATATGAAAAGCCAACAGAGCAGTTGTAATTCCGGAATTACGTTCGTTCTGTTGCAGGTATCTAGCCTAGCAGTGTTGACATAGCTCTATAAAATATGGAGCCATCAATTTTGGGTTTATCTGTGGTAAGCTGGTTTCAGTAGCGCCCTTCCAGCGTGATAAAATACAGTTCACTAATCCCATACTCTATTTATTGGCGTTATTGGAATATTGGTACGTTAAATGGGATATGAGTATCTTAAAAGAATAATTGTATTTTCTTTATTACTTCTTATAATGAAACTTGGTTCATCCGTAGTTATGGGCTCGCTTTCACCGACGGTTAATGCATATCAGCTGTTCCCTGTTTCAGGAACTCTCTCTACGAATGAGGTATGGTCCCCGGTATTCATCTACATTTGAGGTGAGAAACTCCAGAAAACTACTGATAACATTTTTACCTATTTTACTTGTAAATTATATTTCTTGAGGCTGTTATCACCTCGTTTCACTTCCATAAACCATTCCAAAATTACTAAAAGATCTAGGAATCGAACACAGGTCACAACCAGACGGGAAATTATGCTAACCCTCGTGATTTCTCGTTTCGATAATAATAATAATAATAATAATAATAATAATAATAATAATAATAATAATAATAATAATAATAATAATAATAATAATAATAATAATAATAATAATAATAATAATATAATGTGGGTCAGACAGTAGAAGCGTTGGCCTTCTGAACTCAAGTTAACGGATATGTTCACCTTGTAGGATGACTTTACCACCGACTGTTTCGACACATTCAATGAGATCCTTGAGAAGTCCGTTAACTCCTAAAAATGCATGCACATGCGTCAGTGGAGCTTCATACTATTTATTTTGTATTTAAGAGGGCATTTGCTTCAGGCCTGTTTGGCGTCAAGTTGCAGGTAGAATTAGCTTTCAGAATCAATTAGTGGCATGCAGTTAACACATTCGTTACCCCAGCTGCAAATTATTATTTTTAAAAAAGCAATCGCAGCCCCAACTCTCTCTCTCTCTAAAGCCAACAAACTCATTCGATAACTAAGTGGAAATATGAGAAGCAAAATTTATAAATAAATAAATAAATAAATAAATAAATAAATAAATAAATAAATAAATAAATAAATAAATAAATAAATAAATAAATAAATAAATAAATAAATAAATAAATAAATAAATAAATAAATAAATAAATAGGATATTAAAGAACTTATTTATAATAACACACTTGATAAGCATATTTTCAACTAAATACTCGTACTTGTTTTCACAGCAGTAACGGAAACAAAATTTAGCACGTATTTAACGTCGGCGAAGTTTTACAGTTTCACTCGCTTACTAAACGTAGTTACAGCAATGAAAAACGAGAGGAAATATTCCTTACGGCATATACCACTGTTATATTTACGAAGAATGCCACAGAACTCGCGAAAACTTTACCTATAATCCAAGAGAAACGTCACAAAATTTCACAATATATTACAGGCAAACTCACTCATACGGAGCAACCAAATACAAAATTATTTTACTTCGCGCTAGGCTCTGTATTCATGCTGGACAACCTAAATATTTTTTCGCCTGCATCAAAAAAAATACTCTTCGATACTTGCTATCGAAAACTTAATACATACCGAAATCCGGAAATAAAATAAATATCTTCATTACAGTTCATTTCATAAAATGTCTATTAGCAAGACTATCTGCAAGTGGCTATATAATTTTTTCTTGTAGCCTCAGGTGTGTGGCGCTGAGCACTTGCAGTGACAGACAGCTGCTCTATCGCCGTAAGATGCTGTGAATCTCGAGGGAGGCCAACAGCTAACACCTGGCCACCCCAAGAGTAGGAAGCTAGAACCTCATGAGTAGAACCCGAAAGTAGTCAAAATGCCTTTTTTTTAAAATCTAGGTGGATATATCGAAGTGTAACATAGAGACAAACATGTTTTCGTACGTTTGGTAATAGCAGGACCAATTATTATTTTGCCTCTTTTTGCCTATTTTAGCTTCTATAGCCTATTTGATAGCTTAATTTCTTTTTTTGCCTTCCTTAATTTGTTATGGATATTTTCTGCTGTAATTTATGTATTAAAATGAATCGTTGGAAAGAAAATCTATATAATTCCGATGTACTGTATTAATAATATAGAAAAATTCATTTTTGCTTAATAGATAAAAATTAACATTTACATAAATAATATGAGGGTGGCCAGGTCACGTTCTTGCTACTTAAAATTAAGAGGAAGAACAACTTGATAGCTATCCTCTACTAACACAAATCAGAAGGAAAATAGAAGAGCTCCGAAACTTCGAAAAATGGCGGTATCGGCAAAAGAAAGGGAAGGACCACGAAGAGCGCTAAAATGAAAGACTCCCTAGGCCTCGAAAATCGAATACCGTCTGGGTCGGAAAAGAACAATAATTGACCTAGGGAGGTCAGAGAGGAAAGGTAGGAGTGAGGAACCTGACACAATATGTGGAAGCAACGCCAGACTCATCAAGGGAACCGTGGTCGCCAACCCTCACTCCCAAGTTCAGGGTCCCTGGTCCCCCTTTTAGTAGCCTCCTCTTATGACAGATAGGGAATACGTTGACGATATTCTATCATCATCACCCACAGGGGGATCTAAGATTAAGTACTAAAATCTGATGCAGATGTGTGTTGCGTAGCTTACATTAAAGCATCTTTATTATTTTAATGGCCAATTTTTGTCATTATAAATGTCTATTTTAATTATTTTACTACCTATTTCCTAAATGTTAAGTGCTTATTTGCCTGCTTATTTTAGCAAAATTAAATGCCTGAACTTCTGGGCTCTACTCATGAGTCAACCAAGTGACTTGGATTTCGCTGGAGTAGCTCTCTTTCTTCACTGATCTGTCTCTGTCTTATCCTTGGCTTTGACAATATGAAAGTGACTGAGGTATGAGCGATGGTAGTTATGCCATTCCTTGTGCAGCCAGTCCCTGCTATGAATGGTGTGACAATGTTCAATTAATTCAAATCAATCATTCACTACTGATCTGCATTTAGGGTAGTCGCCCAGGTGGCAGATTCCCTATCTGTTGTTTTTCTAGCCTTTTCTTAAATGATCGCAAAGAAATTGGAGAGTTATTGAACATTTCCCTTGGTAAGTTATTCCAATCCATAACTCCCCGTCCTATAAACGAATATTTGCCCCAATTTGTCCTCTTGAATTCCAACTTTATCTTCATATTCTGATATTTCCTACTTCTAAAGACACCACTCAAACTTATTCGTCTACTGATGTCCTCCCACGCTATCTCTCCACTGACAGCTCGGAACATACCACTTAATCGAGCAGCTCGTCTCCTTTCTCCCAAGTCTTCCCAGCCCAAATTTTGCAACATTTTTGTAACGCTACTCTTTTGTCATAAATCACCCAGAACAAATCGAGCTGCTTTTCTTTGGATTTGTTCCATTTCTTGAATCAAGTAATCCTAGTGAGGTTCCCATACACTGGAACCATACTCTAGTTGGGGTCTTACCAGAGACTTATATGTCCTCTCCCTTACATCGTTACTACAACCCCTAAATACCCTCATAACCATGTACAGAGATCTGTACCCTTTATTAACAATCATATTTATGTGATTACCCCAATGAAGGTCTTTTCTTATATTAACACCTAGGTACTTACAATGATCCCTAAAAAGGAACTTTCACCCCATCAACACAGTAATTTAAACTGAGAGGACTTTTCCTATTTGTGAAACTCACAACCTGACTTTTAACCCCGTTTATCATCATACCATTGTCCACCGTCCATCTCACAACACTATCGAGGTCACCCTGCAGCCGCTCACAATCTTGTAACTTATTTATTACTCTGTACAAAATAACATCATCTGCAAAAAGCCTTATCTCCGATTCCACTTCTTTACACATATCATTGATATATATCAGAAAACATAAAGGTCCAATAATACTGCCTTGAGGAATTCCCTTCTTAATTATTACAGGGTCAGATAAAGCTTCACCTACTCTAATTCTCTGAGTTCTATTTTCTAGAAATATAGCAACCCATTCAGTCACTCTTTTTCTAGTCCAATAGCACTCATTTTTGTCAGTAGTCTTCCATGATCTACCTATCAAATGCCTTAGATAGGTCAATCGCAATACAGTCCATTTGGCCTCCTGAATCCAGGATATCTGCTATATCTTGCTGAAATCCTACAAGCTGAGCTTCAGTGGAATAACGTTTCCTAAACCCAAACTGCCTTCTGTCAAACCAGTTATTAATTTCACAAACATGTCTAATACAATCAGAAAGAATGCTTTCCCAAAGCTTACATGCAATGCATGTCAAATTGGCTGGCCTGTAATTTTCAGCTTTATGTCTATCACCCTTTCCTTTATACACAGGGACTACTATAGCAACTCTCCATTCATTTGGTATAGCTCCTTCAACCAAACAATAATAAAATAAGTATTTCAGATATGGTACTATATCCCAACCCATTGCATTTAGTATATCCCCAGAAATCTTATCAATTCCAGCTGCTTTTCTAGTTTTCAACTTTTGTCATTGTTATCATAGGTAAATGTTAATACTTATTTCGTATTACTCACATCCCCTATCTGGACATTATCCTTGTAACCAACAATCTTTACATACTGCTGACTGAATACTTCTGCCTTTTGAAGATCCTCGCATACACACTCCCCTTGTTCATTAATGATTCCTTCAATGTCCTTCTTTGAACCTGTTTCTGCCTTAAAGTACCTACACATACCCTTCAATTTTTCACTAAAATTTGTATGACCACCAATTATGCTTGCCATCATGTTATCTTTAGCTGACTTCTTTGCTAGATTCAATTTCCTAGTAAGTTCCTTCAATTTCTCCTTACTTCCATAACCATTTCTAACTCTATTTCTTTCCAACCTGCACCTCCTTCTTAGTCTCTTTACTTCTCTGTTATAATATAGTGGATCTTTACCATGCCTTACCACCTCTAAAGGTAAAAACCTATTTTCCCATTCCTCAGCAATTGCTTTAAACCCACCCCAGAGTCTGTTTACATTTTTATTTACCATTTTCCAGCGATCATAGTTACTTTTTAAAAACTCCCTCATGCCTGTTGTATTAGCCATATGGTACTGCCTAATAGTCCCAATTTTAATACCTTCCTTTCTTTCATATTCATTTTTAACTACGACAAAACCATCTATTACTTCGGCTTCTCTATAAAGCTCAATTGGTTTTATCAGCACCACATCCAAAATATTCTTCCCTTTAGTTGGTTCCATCACTTTCTGAATCAGGTGCCCTTCCCATATTAACTTATTGCTCATAGGGTTGGTTGGTGCATGCATTTCGGTGGGCTTGGCAGACTGATATGTAAGAGCAACTTCTGGCTCCACGAAGAAAGCAACGGGGAACTACCTCACTCATCATTTCCCCAGTACGCCTCTTCAGTGATGCCTAGGCCATCTATGACAGCCGATGGTGGAACTATTGGGGATTAAACCAGCCTTAGAGCTGAAGACTGAACATACCAGCTCTCTTCCGAGCTGTCAAAGAAACCAGCTCGCTGGAAGAGACCTGAACTGCGGTAAAGCGAACCGGTTATCGAGACAGCTATACTTGCCTTGACTTAGCTGTTTTGTGAATTATTTTTAACTCGATAAAGGAACGTTCTAAGGAATAATAAAATGTAAATACAAAATTCTTTACCCAAGCAGCGCTAGGGTAGCTGTTGTTCAGTGCACGCCACTGGAATCAATGGTATTTTGAAGACAGAACGAACGGTTCATCCTCTAGGTAAAATTGTAGCTGCTATTCCAGTAGAAACTACTGGGGTAGCTTGATATCCATTTCCTTTGATTATATGATGTAGGTGGTGGTGGTGATTATGGTTTTAAAAAGCAGTACAACTGGGCAAGCATCCTCTATCAACACTAAACACAGAGACGAAATGGAAGGGGTCCGACGCTACGAACAATGAAGATATGAAGGTATGGGCAAAAGAGAGTTAAGGGCCACCAAGGGCGTGAAAATGAAAGACACCCTGCGCCTCCGAAATGTAATACCGTTGGGGTTGGGAAAGAACAAGAGTTGACCAAAGTAGGTCGCATTGCAAAGATGAAACTGAGGAAATGGAAGCAAGGCCTCTCGGTTGCCAACCCATGTTCCAAAAATCAAATAGCCAGGGGACCCCTTTCACTCTCCTCTGATGACAAGCAGAGGATACCGTGGCTGCATTCTACCGCCTCTTCCCGCACGAGGGATTTAGAGGATACCGTGGAACCTATACTACCGCTCCCCTCTCAGGGTGAGTATAGAGCCATGAAAAGCTGGAATATGAAGTATCCATAGATTTCGGAAATCTCGGGAAAGCTCAAGGTTTGGCCACACCTGGTCAGTCAGGATTTTTTTGGGTATAATCTGTCACAAGTAAGCGGAAGCAACGTGGTCCCTAACAATTATGATAGTGATGTTTTCTCTAAGAAGATGAAGGCAACTCAACAATCGTCTTCTGTTAACACTATTCTGAGGAGATAGAGGTCCGGCTCTTCGATGAAAGGTATAGGAAAAAAAAAAAGAAGTCAAGAGTCAGGAAGGGTGTGAAAATATGATTCCCTTGCCTTGCAAACCTAATATCTTTGGGACCGGAAGAGAATAAGAGCCCCTAAATAAGTTTCTGTCCATTATTATGATCTTATTTATGTTCAATCTTCTTCTTCTTCTACTTTCGAACAGACCTACTTGAGACCACGCTTGTTCAATGTGATTCTTGTCCAGTATTGTCGCACCTTCTCCCGGCTTAGCTCCTTTTACCTCTGATCAAGGGATACCTTTCTTCTCCTTCTCCTTCTTCTTCTTCTTCCTTCGATAAATTTTCTTCTGGATTTGTCTCATGTCCTGCCTGTTTTGTAAGTCTGTCAGACCTAATTCTTTTCAGTCTCCGCCAGCCACGCAGTAGGGACTTTCCTATTTCGCGAGGTAGTAGCCGGGCTGAATAGCTCAGACGGTTAAGGTGCTCGCTTACTGATCCCAACTTACTAGGTTCGATCCCGGGCTCAGTCCGATAGTATTTGCAGATGCTCAAATACGTCGTGTGGGTAGATTTACTGGCACGTAAAAGAACTCATGTGGGACAAAATTTAGGCACCTTGGCGTCTCCGAAAGCCATCAAAACATAGTTAGTGGGAGGTAAAAACAATATTATTATTATTATTATTATTATTATTATTATTATTATTATTATTATTATTATTATTATATAATTCGCTGGGGCCATCAAGGACCACGTTAAGTCTTGTTGCATTTGACACTGAACCTGGCCTTCTTTAGAGCCCAAATTTCCCTCATTCTTTGTGAGTGGGCCTGCTTGCGCTCCTCTGTCCAAGGGGCACCGTGTTTTCTCTTTGGTTGCTCGTCTCGGTTTAGCCCGTTCGTCAATATTTCTTGCGGAAGAGATCTCTGTTAAGGGCGTCTTCAGCTTATTATTATTATTATTATTATTATTATTATTATTATTATTATTATTATTATTATTATTATTATTATTATTATTATTTGCAGATCCTTCGTGGCTCAGACGGCAGCGCGTCGGCCTCTCACCGCTGTGTTCCATGGTTCAAATCCCGGACACTCCATGTGAGATTTGTGCTGGATAATGCGGAGGCGGGACAGGTTTTTCTCCGGGTACTCCGGTTTTCCCTGTCATCTTTCATTCAAGCAACACTCTCGAATATCATTTAATTTAATTTGTCATTCATTAATCATTGCCCCAGAGGAGTGCGTCAGGCTTCGGCAGCCGGCACAATTCCTATCTTCACCGCTAGATTGGGTCTTCATTCATTTCATTCCTGACCCGGTCAAATGACTGGAAACAGGATGTGGATTTTCATTTCCATTATTATTAGCAGAAGTAGTAGTAAGTAAGTAAGTAAGTAAGTAAGTAAGTAAGTAAGTAAGTGGAAGTTAACCCACGATCCAAATGACGATAATAATAATAATAATAATAATAATAATAATAATAATAATAAGGAAGTAGATGAATATTGTCACTTTGGTAGGAAAATAACTAACGATGGCAGAAGAAAGGAGGACATAAAATGCAGACTAGCACAAACAAGGAAGAGCTTTCTTAAGAAAAGAAGTTTGCTCACTTCAAACATTGATATAGGAATTAGGAAGATGTTTCTGAAGACTTTCGTCTGGAGCGTGGCATTGTATGGAAGTGAAACATGGAATGTGGTGTTACAGAAGAATGCTGAAGGTGAGATGGATAGATCGAATCACAAAAGAAGAGATACTGAATCGAATTGATGAGAGGAGATCGATTTGGCTAAATTTGATGAGAAGAACAGGTAGAATGATAGGACACGTCTTAAGACACCCAGGAGTTGTTCAGTTGGTTTTTGAAGGAAGTGTAGGTGGTCAGAACGGTAGGGGTAGACCAAGGCATGACTATGACAAGCAGATAAAAGCAGATGTAAGATGCGATAGTTACTTAGAAATGAAAAGCTTAGCACAGGCTAGGGTGGCATGGAGAACTGCATCAAACCAGCCTATGGACTAATGACTCAAACAAATAATAATAATAATAATAATAATAATAATAATAATAATAATATAACCTACCGAGCTCGATAGCTGCAGTCGCTTAAGTGCGGCCAGTATCTAGTATTCGGGAGATAGTAGGTTCGAACCCCACTGTTGGCAGCCCTGAAGATGGTTTTCCGTGGTTTCCCCATTTTCACACCAAGCAAATGCTGGGGCTGTACTGCTTCCTTCCAACTCCTAGCTCTTCCCTGTCCCATCGTCGCCATAAGACCTATCCGTGTCGGTGCGACGTAAAGCACCTAGCAAGAAAATAATAGTCTATAACCCATGAGAATCCTCTTTCAGTCGTATCTGTTGACGGGCAGGGTATGCCATGTATGTATTATACCACCGAATAGTGCGTACTGTAAATCGAAGTAATTTTATTGGAGATATTCTGAACGTATAAGGCAGGATCTAGGAAGTCACATCCAGAAGCGGTACGGATCACTCGGGAGTCGAAACAATTATCTGTATATGTGTTCATGGCACGACGAGTGGAGTAGATAACATTTGTAGTGTGTGTTCCCTGTTCAGCTTGAGTGGAGTACGTGGGTGGTCTCTCTCTCTCTCTATCCACTCCCCACTAACTTCGTTCGTAGTCATTGTTTTTGGCCATCTTCATTCTCCGAGATGACAGGAAATGTTCTCTACACATGAAACATAGATATGGTTATAGAGAGCTAGCTCCCTACCTCAACCAGCCCAAATCCCAGCCCCAATTTCACGCCGGGATGGCAAGATGGAACGATTAGGCACAGCCCGACCGTCCGGAATAACTCACTCTCCACAGAGCTGGGGAGGGCGGGGACCCAGGTTTATGGATTTAGATTATATGAGAACGTGATGGAGGGGCGACCTCGTCGTCAATTTACACTCCCGTCTTTCTTTTCTTTTCTTTTCTCTTTTAGAACTACTTCGCGTGTACTCTCACCAGCATAGCTGGTACCAACAAGATCGAGCAATCTTCTGCGTTGCTAATTCATTTGAAGAGTTAAACATACGGTATAGTGTAATAAAAATATTCAGCCATATTGATTAGTTAATTTTGATATTTAAAAACCAACCAATAGTATTTATTTAAAAATACATATTTCTCCTTGTTTAAAGGGCTTCTTCAGTGTGTAGTTATTTTGATTAACACCACAAAATTCTGAAAATTGATAAATAAAATACATATAATGTGGATATCTTTTCTACGAACCAAACCAACTTTGAACTGGCATGTGGTACTTTCCTATAAAACAAATACTGTTACATATTATCTCCATTTTCTGTATATGTCTGATTTCATTCTTCTAGTTGTTCATTTATTTTTATCTTCACACTACTGTTTCTCTTCTATTTGAATCCAAATATTTTTAAATGACCTATAAATTAAACACTTTATTTCTCTTCTCATAATATTATTTTGCCTACTGTGCCAAATTTATTTCGTACTCTCTCTTCTAAGACTGTTCGTATAATTTAACTACATAACTGAATGTGTTACCTAGTATTATTTCACCACTGTAAAAATAATTTATTGTAGTAACTGTATATTTTTAATTGTATTACCAACTTCCTCTTATTCGAAATCCTCAAATCTAAATTGGGTAGTTCGTTGTATTCTTCATTCTGTCTTTTATTTGTTTGTAATCAGTTAATGTTTAGTAGCGTAATTAGTTATTAATCGTATATTGTAAACATTGTAATTGGGCGAAAGCCTGTTATGTTCATCCTTCAATAAATAAATAAATACATAAATAAATAAATAAATAAATAAATAAATAAATAAATAAATAAATAAATAAATAAATAAATAAATAAATAAATAAATAAATAAATAAATAAATAAATAAGTATTAAAAACATACATTGATATTGTTCAGTCACATACATATAAAGACTGCGACGTTATTTTAATAACAATATTTTAATCGCGTTAAAATTCAAATTAAAACTTACAGGTAACGTCATATTCCTTCAGTTTCCTATTTCTAATTTTAAGTTTAATTTAAAATTTTATCTAATTTGCACAGCTTCTCACTATGGTTTAATTCGCGTCTTTTACAGTATATAAGGAAAATTGTCTTTAGAGTTTGTTATGTGAAGCTCTCAGTCTTTTAGTAAACAATATTTTGTGTAATGAAAGTGTATTTTCTCATCACAGGTAGATGTGAAAGCACCAAAATTCTTCTTCGGTGAATTTCTCTTGTATTTCAATGTTTTCATCAGACAACGTTTTGCCAATTTAACATATTGTCTTGTATTCAGGATTGTTATTTTTAACACCTAAGTTTATCGAATATTGTTTTAGCATACATTCATACATCATTATAGACCGTTATGCTTTTCAGCGTTCAGTCTGCAAACCTCTGTGAACGTGCTAAACGCCGCCACAACCCTCTGTTTGTAACTAGTTCTCTGGCCTCCTGCAGTTCTATATCTCTTATCATTAAATCATTGGAAATTGAGTCTAACCATCTTCGTCTTGGTCTCTCTCTCTCTACTTTCCTTATCCTCCAAAACAGAGTCCATTATTCTCCTACTTAACCTATTTTTCCCCATTCACCACACATGACCCCACCACCGAAGCTGGTTTATGTGTACAGCTTCATCCATCGAGTTCATTCCTAACATAGCCTTTATTTCCTCATCCCGAGTACCCTCTTGCCATTGTTCTGAAAACAGACCGATGTAAAGATAGTTTCGTTCGGGAGCTGACGTCCTTCTTACAGAATACTGTTGATCGCAACTGCGGGCTCACTACATTAGTTTTACTGCACCTTGAATCAATATCACTTATTACACTACCATCCTGGGAGAACGCACAACCTAAATACTTGAAATCATCTACCTGTTCCAGATTTTTATCACCAATCTGACAATCAGTTCTCACGGATTTCTTACCTAATGATATCAATTTAGTCTTGGAAATGCTAATTTTCAGACCATACTCTTTGCACATATTTTAAAGTGAATTTCAGAGGTCAATAGAAGTGCGTAAAATTATTTCACAAGAAGCATGGATATTTCTCTGTTACATAAATACGTGGCACTTTTTTCGCAGTGGTTTTTCGTTCCAATAACACATCGAGGGTTTTCAGCGACTAGGTTTTCAGGGCTAGGATTGGGAAGGTAGCGGCCGGGGCTTTAATTAAAGTACAGTCCCAGCATTTACCTGGAATATAAATGGGGACGTTAAACCTCAGTGAATTTGTGACAGAATATCGAACACCGAATCCAAAAATTACGGGTTCATACACGTTAGACGCACAGTTATCAGATTTTTGTAGGGTGGAAGAAAGCCACTCCCCTCTCCATGTCGTTCGATGTTGGCTTTTAAATACCTCTGAGAACACATTTGATATTTACTCGGCAAAATTAAAAATACTTGGCCATCCGAAATAGCTTGCCACACACACAGTTACCGTTTCTCTGACAACGTAGAGTTAAGAGGAACGTTGGAACAGACACGTAGGAAATCTGCACAGGGTAACAGAGGCCATACGATTAATACAGTGCTAAAAAAGGATTGCATATTACGATTTTACGCGGTCACCTACATGTCACAGTACCTCAAACATGTTTACATATGCACTGTAGGCTAATGTCAGAGGCTGCATCCAAATTGATTCCCTGACGCTGAATTGATTCCTGGCTTCTAACGAAGGGCATATCCGAATTGATTCCCATGTTTTAAAGAAGGCCACGTCCGGGGCATATCCGAATTGATTCCCAGGCTTTAAAGAAGGCCACGTTCGGGGCATATCCGAATTGATTCCCAGGCTTTAAAGAAGGCCACGTCCGGGGCATATCCGAATTGATTCCCAGGCTTTAAAGAAGGCCACGTCCGGGGCATATCCGAATTGATTCCCAGGCTTTAAAGAAGGCCACGTCCGGGGCATATCCGAATTGATTCCCAGGCTTTAAAGAAGGCCACGTCCGGGGCATATCCGAATTGATTCCCAGGTTTTAAAGAAGGCCACGTCCGGGGCATATCCGAATTGATTCCCAGGTTTTAAAGAAGGCCACGTCCGGGGCATATCCGAATTGATTCCCAGGTTTTAAAGAAGGCCACGTCCGAATTGATTCTATAGTGTGGAGTTACTATATTTTCCGCAGACTTAAGACTATCTATACGTTGTTGGAGTAGTTAAAATGTATGGCTATCCAGTAATAAATAATAATCATAATAATCGTATGGCCTCAGCTACCGTGTGCAGACATTTCGATTTGACATGGCTATCCAGTGATTATCACTGTTAAAAATATAAAGTTGCAACTATCAGATAAAATATACATTATACTATTCAGGCGACAAAAATTCTAGCAAATTTTTGTTATTGTGTATTTTTATAGCGCGTAGTATAGCAATTTATCAGGTTTTCTATTTCATATTTTGTGAAATTATTTTTATCACGCATAATTTTCAGCGTTATTTTCTTGTTACCCTTGTTTCCCAGTCACATTTTATGTACTGATTTAAAAAAAAAATATATTGATTATTTTGATGTAATACGATATCCAGGTAGAGATTGGAAAGGTGGGAATAAATTCCGACCAACGTTCGAAGACAATGCGGGGAATCAATTCGAATACCACTTAATCCACGTTGGACCCAATTTGGAAAGGTGGTGGTGATTATTGTCTTAAAAGGAAGTACAACTAGGCAACCATCCTCTATATAACACTAATCAGAGGGAAAAATGGAAGGGATCCGACAGTTCTAAAAATGAAGATATCGGCCAAAGGAAGACAAGGGCCACAAAGGGCGTGAAAATGAAAGACTCCCTAGCCCTCGGAAACCTAATAGCGTCGGGTTCGGTAAAGAACAAGAGTTGACCAAGAGAGGTCCAATAGGATAGATGACAGTGAGGAGCCTGGCACAAGTAAGTGAAAGCAATGCCAGAACTCAGCTGAGGGCCCCATGGTCGCCAACCCACACACCAAAGTTAAGAGCCCTTGGGACCCCCTTTAGTCGTCTTTACGACAGGCAGGGGATACCGTGGGTGTTATTCTACCGCCCCCACCCACAGGGGGTCCCAATTTGGAAACAGCGATGTCAGGCACTTAGTGACGCCAAATCCTAATCAGGTTCGATATTTGTCTGATAGGGGGCAATTGTCGTGTCGGCCAGTTTAACAAAATCACTCGTAAGGTCGGTCGTGTACCGAGAGCATGTGTAGGAATGAGGCCATTATGGAAAGAGTAGCCATTTCTGTTACTGAACGTATTCGAATTGTGACATTGTTGCAAGAAGGATGGCAGCAAGTGGATGTCGCTACTCGTGTTGGAGCGAGTTAGAGTGATGTCTCTATAGTATGGAAAGGGTTCGAGACACAAGCGGTTGATGGTCGATAACGGACTAGACACCCACCCAAAACAACTCGCAGGATAGATATGCATTTGTAGCTTTCGGCACGTCGTAGGGTCACTGCTATCTCCATTTCGTTCCGCCAGGGAGTGAATGTGTCAGATCACATAGCGCAAAATCGGCTTCACGACGAAGGGATGGTATCAAGGAGGCCTGTGCCAAAAGTTCCCTTTAAACCACAACATAGTACAGCTCGTGTAAGTTGAGCAACAGGGCATCACGAGCTGTTGAAGCGCATGCTGTTTTCTAATGAGGTCATCATAAGCCTACGCCCATAGAGATCCAATCTGGTGAGAGACAGAAGGGACCCATCTTGGAGCACCATCAGCAGCAAGTGGGGTTCCGTCATATTTTGGGGTGGGATCATGCTTGGTCGACGTAGCCTCTAATTCCTATCCAGGTTAACACGACTGATCTAGTACAGAGACAACTTCCTTTAACCTGTAGTTAGTTGCCGCCGAGGGCGAAGCCTTTACACTAGTGGATGATAATGCTTGAGAGTTGTCAATTAGTTGCTTGAGACGCATGGTAGACAGTACAGGGAATGATGTGGCCGGCATATGAACTGTGTTGAATATGCTTGGCGTAAACTGAAGAGAGCAGTTGTCCATCGTCCTAATCCTCCTCCTGACATTCAGCAGCTGACTGAATCTTCCCCTGATAAGTTGGATTCGTTGGTGCTGAGTATGTTTCATCGTGTTCAAGCAGGGCCCGAGGTAGCTACACACAGTATTGATCTACTACACAACGAGCGATAATTGACTGCATGTCGCTTTATCTTTCATACACCCTTCGTAATATATAAAGCACGTCTAGCTAAATAAAAAGTGCACTAAACCAGAATATGCAAGATTTCTTTTCAGCATTGTATAATTGCTCTAATTTGGAATTCTTCTACAAGATTTCCGGAGCTAAATTACTGGGCATGTATCACACTGTTAACAGAAAACAAGTTTCATACGCTGACTAGGAATTAAAGTAACGTCCGAACTTCATTACCCAAACACTTTTTTTAATACGGAGAGATCGTCGTAGAAAACACTTGCAGTTACCGTAATTAAGATAACTCTAGCTTCCTCTTCTGATCATGATAACATGTGCATTTGAGTGTGCAACTACATACGTAGGTATCAGATGAGTTAGCTACGCTCTTATTCTGCAGAATCCAGGAAAATGTATTGATATAATCACGTTGACTCATCGATAAAGATATTTACCAGGTGGTAAAATGAGTTCTGCTGTCGTTGTATGGGAATTCTTCTATATGCCAGTAAAGTATTGCTTGGGTACTGACATCTACTTAAAGAACTTGTTTTGTTGTTTTCAATTCTATTAAATTATTGGTAAACCAGTCACGAGAATTACTACTCACGTTGTGATAGTATTGGTTTCTAGGTTAATTGTGTTTCAACACCCTTACTCTCTTTTAGCATACATTATGGTGCCAAGACTTCCAAAGACATAATTATGTGTATCCTCTTCACCACTAATTTTAAAAATCACTGTATTTAGCAACACGCTGTTATTTTGATGTAGTGTTCAAATAGTAAATCCCCACTAAGAGAAATGACAGCTATTTACACTATAAGATATATAAATACAACGTTCAGCAAGCTATCAAAACAATACAGATGTAGGCAGTTATTGCGCAATGCTATCTGGTAGTAACTATCCTCTCGTAATGGAGATCAGAAGAGGGAAAGGAAGATATCTGAACCTTCAAAGAATGAAGGTATCGGAAAAAGATAAGTGACACGAAGGCATGAAAGTGGAAGACTCCCTAGGTCGTATCAAAGCTAATACGATTGGGGCCTGAAATGGATCAGATTTGACCAAGGAAGGTCAAATGGAAAAATTAAATTGAAGAACAGGGGACAAGTAGGCCTAAGGGAAGCCACACTCGCTCTCAAGTCTAGAGCCTCGCGGAATTGCCCCTTTTAGTCGCTTCATATCACAGGCTGAAACAAACAATTAATGGTTGAAATGGTTTGCGCTAGCTCCTCTAGATATTGCATCCAATCACATTGCATTGAAAAGGGAAATAAAATTATGAATACTGCGTACAATTTTGCGATTATTATATTTTGGAAAATCCACACACGTTGGATACCAATGCACGCTAATATTAGTTTAGTTTCCAATTCATGGCGTTTACTTCACACTTCTTCTGACAGAGTATTACGTTTCCTTCTATATAATTCGTAGGTATTTTATATAATAGAATGCCTTGGTAAAGCAGGCCTATGTTATGTATTGAAATCAACACAGCCATTTTATAAATTGTGAGAAAACTCTAGGCTTTCCATACATTGCCTACGGACTCTGTATAATGCCTGAGTTTCATACATTGCAGGTATATACCGCTCGTTTACAAGCAGAATACATGAAGCTAAACAGCTAAACAAGGGGAACAAGGGGAGTGTGTATGCGAGGATCTTCAAAAGGCAGAACTATTCAGTCAGCAGTATGTAAAGATTGTTGGTTACAAGGATAATGTCCAGATAGGGGATGTGAGTAATACTAAATAAGTATTAAAATTTACCTATGATAATAATGACATTTACAGTAAGATACAAAAGTTGAAAACTAGAAAAGAAGCTGGAATTGATAAGATTTCTGGGGATATACTAAAGGCAATGGGTTGGGATACAGTACCATATCTGAAATGACTTATTTGATTATTGTTTGGTTGAAGGAACTATACCAAAATGAATGGAGAGTTTCTATAGTAGCCCCTGTGTATAAAGGAAAGGGCGATAGACATAAAGCTGAAAATTACAGGCCATTTAAGCTTTGGGAAATCATTCTTTCTGATTATATTAGACATGTTTGCGAAATTAATAATTGGTTTGACAGAAGGCAGTTTGGGTTTAGGAAAGGTTATTCCACTGAAGCTCAGCTTGTAGGATTTCAGCAAGATATATCAGATATACTGGATTCAGGAGGCGATTGGCCTATCTAAGGCATTTGATAGGGTAGATCATGGAAGACTACTGGCAAAAATGAGTGCTATTGGACTAGAAAAAAGAGTGGCTGAATGGGTGGCTATATTTCTAGAAAATAGAACTCACAGAATTAGAGTAGGCGAAGCTTTATCTGACCCTGTAATAATTAAGAGGGGAATGTTTACTGATATATAACAATGATATGTGTAAAGAAGTGAAATCAGAGTTAAGGCTGTTTGCAGATGATGTTATTTTGTACAGAATAATAAATAAGTTACAAGATTATGAGAAACTGAAATATGACCTGGATAATGTTGTGAGATGGTTAGCAGGCAATGGTATGATGATAAACGGGGTTAAAAGTCAGGTTGTGAGTTTCACAAATAGGAAAAATCCTATCAGTTTTAATTACTGCGTTGATGGGGTGAAAGTTTCTTTTGGGGACCATTGTAAGTACCTAGGTGTTAATATAAGAAAAGACCTTCATTGGGGTAATCACATAATTATGATTGTTAATAAAGGGTACAGATCTCTGCACATGGTTATGAGGGTATTTAGGGGTTGTAGTAAGGATGTACAGGAGAGGGCATATAAGTCTCTGGTAAGACCCCAACTAGAGTATGGTTCCAGTGTATGGGACCCTCACCAGGATTACTTGATTCAAAACTGTATAAAATCCAAAGAAAAGCAGCTCGATTTGTTCTGGGTGATTTCCGACAAAGGAGTAGCGTTACAGAAATGTTGCAAAGTTTGGGCTGGAAAGACTTGGAAGAAAGGAGACGAGCTGCTCGATTAAGTGGTATGTTCCGAGCTGTCAGTGGAGAGATGGCGTGGGACGACCTCAGTAGACGAATAAGTCTGAGTGGTGTCTTTAAAAGTAGGAAAGATCAGAATATGAAGATGAAGTTGAAATTCAAGAGGACAAATTGGGGCAAATATTCGTTTATAGGAAGGGGAGTTATGGATTGGAATACCTTACCAAGGGAAATGTTCAATAATTTTCCAATTTCTTTGTGACCATTTAAGAAAAATCTAGGAAAGCAACAGATAGGGAATTTGCCACCTGGGCGACTGGCCTAAATGCAGATCAGTATTGATTGATTGATTGATTGATTGATTGATTGATTGATTGATTGATCGATCGATCTTGCTTATGAGGAAATGGCAGGTTTGAAAGCTTTCGTTGTTAATTTCTCTCAGAATATGAATATTTAAGATCATGCAATGGATTTATTAATCTAGAATAGGAGCGTGGGTAAATGTAGTAAAGATTTCAAGAACAGACATAATGCATTTTTCTTGCAAACTCACGATATGCGTATACGTATGTAATTATATATACACACAGGCTGAAAGGGAATGTTGTACCGCGATCATATTTTAGGTACTGTGCTTAGGTACATTGTAAAATACAATATTTTTATGTAAGGTAATACAATTGGTAAAGCATGCGCTACAGTACAGCGGCTTGCTTCTGTATGCTGTGAGTCATTCCAGTCGCAAGTCCAAGCGACCCGTTGTGACCAACACAACAAACCTGGACGAAGGTAGGTCAGAGTAGTAAAATCAATCACAAGTACACGGAATGATTATGTAACTTGATGTTTACAAATACTCGCAGTATCTCCTATACACAAACATCAGTGCCATTGTTGTTTGTCTGGTGGTCACCCGTACGTATGTGTTTACAAACACTCGTCACACGTGTGACGTAAAGTAAAACGGAAAACATTGACTTTTGTCTTTAAAAGGACGTTGATAGTTGTACTATTTTGCCAATGCACTTCCTGTACACCCCTCACGTTTTCCGTGTAACTTTCCCTTACACTCTATATATGTGCTATAGTTTTAATTCCACACTAACACAGGTAGGATGCCCGTGTATATTTAGCTGGTGTGAAGACACTTTCAAAGCTGTCGACGATGGGGATCGAACCCAACATCTTCCGAATCGCCTAGGAACTCACTCGGTGATCTTCAGATGTGATAGGAATTCTGCAATCGTAAACTCAGCAACCTCCGCAATAGACAGGGAATCACCGAGCTCGATAGCTGCAGTCGCTTAATTGCGGCCAGTATCCAGTATTCAGGAGATAGTAGGTTCGAACCCCACTATCGGCAGCCCTGAAAATGGTTTTCCGTGGTTTCCCATTTTCACACCAGGCAAATGCTGGGGCTGTACCTTAATTAAGGCCACGGCCGCTTCCTTCCCACTCCTAGCCCTTCCCTGTCCCATCGTCGCCATAAGACCTATCTGTGTCGGTGCGACGTAAAACAACTAGCAAAAAAAAAGACAGGGAATCGAACCCATACTCTTCCATTCGAAACACGCAAGCTTGTACCACCTCTGCAGCCCCAACGAATTTCAAACATGCATGATGAAGCGGAAAGGATTTCAAAGTCAGCGATGATAAACATTACTTATTGCCAGCAGAATCTATTCTCATCCGTGTGAATAAATAATCACTATAGAATCTTGTACGTGCAAGAGAACCTCGTTGCAGGATTTATTCTTCTGATACTTTGTTGACAGGCAAAGGGAAAGAAATTCGTCTCAATAGAGCGAGTGAAGGGAGAATGGAGGTAGGGAGTTACGGGGGGGTATATGGCATATCCCCTTACAAATTAAAGGTACGCAAACAAATGGAAGCTAGTAGGTATCTGACAACAGCTCACGTAACCCGATCGACGCTTGCCAATTTCAGGTCTAGAGCAACCAGGCGTGCGCAGGCCTGTTTAGTTAACATGGAACAGCACAAACATTTCCGTGATGCGCTGGTCTCTTTCCCTGGAGGCTCAGCAAGATTGAGCTACGTATTTTCCTTCCTCACCGGCTGCCAATGTACGGCGATCTTGCGATATCATACTTCAAATGTGATACTTTTCTTTGAGATAGTCACTCCTGCCTATAGCAGGAGGAATTTTAAACAAGTTCGGACAATTTATAATGTGAATTAGAGATACAGTACTTCCCCTGTTAGAAAATAAAATATACCTCCGTTTAACAGGAGTTTTCGAGAAAAGTATTGAAGTGTGTCTGACACCTGAACCATTCTATCAAGAACATTGGTTTCCTTGTATTCGTGCTTATATATATATATATATATATATATATATATATATATGCTAAATATGGTGGTGGTGATTATTGCTTCAAGAGGAAGTAGGCCCTACAACCATCCTCTATTAACACTAATCAGACAACAATTGAAGGGATCCGACACTTCGAAACATGAAGGTATCGGCCAAAGAAAGACAAGGACCATGAAGGACGTGAAAATGAAGGACTACCTCGATCTCCCAACCTAGTATCATCGGGGTCGGGAAAGGTTTTTTTTTTTTTTGCTAGTTGCTTTACGTCGCACCGACACAGATAGGTCTTATGGCGACGGTGGGACAGGAAAGGGCTAGGAGTGGGAAGAAGCGGCCATGGCCTTAATTAAGGTACAGCCCCAGCATTTGCCTGGTGTGAAAATGGGAAACCACGGAAAACAATTTTCAGGGCTGCCGACAGTGGGTTCGAACCTACTATCTCCCGAATACTGGATACTGGCCGCACTTAAGCGACTACAACTATCGAGCTCGGTAAGTCGGGAAAGAAAAGAACAAAAGTTGACCAAGGGCGCTCGGATAGAATAGATGAAAGTGAGGAGCCTGACACAAGTAAGTGGAAGCAATGTCATAACTCAGCTAAGAGTCTTGTGGTCGCCGACCCACGTTCTCAAGTCGAAAGCCCCTGCGGACCCTTTCAGTCGCCTCTTAGGACAGGCAGGGGATACCGTGGGTGTTATCCTACCGTCCCAACACACAGGGCGATGTATTGTGAAGAAATTAAATGTAGAATTGAAATATCTAGAAGTTCTTTCTGCAAATATAAACAGGTTTCAAAATTGCTGGCAAACTGATGATGGCGCTTGTTGTTTAATATCTAGGTCATCGGCCACACTGGCAAATTAATTTGAAATTAAGTATTAGTTATTTGCGATACGATGTCTGACCTGTGAGTCTGAATGGAGCCCTGGACTCTGAAATCTTTAATAAAAATAAAATAGATTAGAAGCATTTGAGATGTGGATATACCACCACCTACTGAAAATTGCCTCGAATACGGAAAGGTGGCATCTTGAAAAGAATGGGGAAACAGAGAAACAGTCGAAAACAAAGAAAAACATTTTTAGGCCACATGATGATGAATCTCAAATATGAAATGCTTCAACGGATCCTTTAAGGCAAGTTAGTTAGTGAAAGAAAGGCAGGAAAAGACAAATGTCTTAGCTCAAACACAAACAAAACTTGACATCACTGAGAATTGCTGCTGAACTCCTCCATGCAGTATTTGACCGAATGAAATATCGACATTCCAGTAGCGGATACGCAATAGAAGAAGAAGGATTTTCAGTTTTGAGATGACTGCAATTCACCCAGACACAGTCATCATGCGTTGCTCCTATTGAAAATACTACCCAAAGAAGCCTACCTTGGAATCACAAGTTCACGGGTTCGATCCATGCTAAGGTAGTTGGCACAGGCAGAACAATTTGACAAAATTAAATGGAACCAAGGGCTGCATGGTCGAGGTGGAAGAACATAGCTTCAATTCCTGTTAGGAAGAACATTTTCTGGAAAGGCTTATGGCTCTGAGATTCGCCATAAATGAGTACCAGGTTAATTACTGGTGGCAAAAACAGTCGAGCATAGAGCTGAGGTGGCGGATAGTGCGGTGGTGATAGTGATTATTGTTTTAAGCGTAAGTACAACTGGACAGCCATCCTCTATTAACACTAATCAGAGGAAAAACGGAAGAATTCCGACACCTCGACGAATGAAGGTATTGGAAAACGAACGTCAAGGGCTACGAAAGACGACAAAATGAAAGACGCCCTAGGCCTCGCAAACCTTATACCGTCGGCGTCAGAAGAGAGCAGAACTTGGAAGAACATGGCTTCGATTTCCCGTTATGAAGAACATTTTCTGGAAAGGCTTATGGCTCTGAGATTCACCAAAACTGAGAGCCAGGTTAATTACTGGCTGCAAAATCTACCGAAACAACCTACACAGAATTAAGTAGGAGCAAGAATGAAGGGTGGACGAACAGGAAAGCTGAAAGCGAGGAGCCTTACAAAATTAAGCCTGTACCTGCCACTCATCCAAAGGTCTTCAATGCCTGTACAGAAATTCCTTAGCTTTGCGTTTTTGCTTTCTAGCCATTCGAACTGCCCAGTAGAAATCTGATTTCGTTGCTAGATAGCGACGCATTCAGAATGTTGGAATTAGTAGGCAGGGCGCCTAGATGGCACTACTTCAGCATGTCTGCAGATCGGTAGCTGAGGCTATCTTATTATTGTTATTATTATTATTATTATTATTATTATTATTATTATTATTATTATTATTATTATTATTATTATTATTATATGGGGCTACATCAAGACACGTAGACACAACAGCGGAATCCGAATGCTTGTACGCAGCTGGAACATTGGTTATGATTCGGAAAGATTAGAAAGAGAGAAAGAAATATTCTTAAGAAATGTCTCTACAACAAAGACTTGTAGCAGAAGTTAGAAGTAGTTGAAGTGACGAGGAAAAGAAGAGTTAGTTCTACGGACACTTAATGAGGATGAACAGGATTGGGCTGACGGAAAACTGAATCAAAATTATTGCGATAGAAGAAGACAATGGACACATGATAGATTTAAACAACAAATTAAGGGGTTTTGACTTTTCCTGGATACAGAGAAGGAGCCGGTGAAGAAGAAGAAAAGAACCTAGACAGAAGAAAGTAGGGGGAAGATTGAAACGATGCTGGCAAAAAATGAAGAAAGAGGTGGCGAAATATTAAGATTCAAGATGGCCTGAGCAGATGATGATTATTATGAATTCTTACAATTGGGTTGGAAGCCAGCTGCATACACCACTGTGTCCAAGGCCGCTCCCCTACAACACAAAGAATGTAGATAGGTAATACACTCGTGTCATATGAAGTCCTTGGTAAAGCAAATAAATTGATAAACTTTGTTGAAAGAACGCTTTAACCCTCAACTTGTGATATCCTATTGAACGAGAACTACCCGGCAACAATGGGTACAACAGGCAGTTAGGAATAACATTTATCCATAACCAGTCTGTGTGAGTTCTTCTCACAATATACCTCTTAGTCGTTGTTGGTACATAAGCCACTCCTTGACAGCTGCAGGATGTTGTTTCAATTTTCTTCCTTTGCTTAGTTACTGAGTAGTATGGGTTAGCCTCTGCTTCATCGGGCATTATGGCCAATTAGGTAATGTGAATATTTTCTCTGGAGTGGTTGGGTTTGGCCTCCATTCATTTTGATTTTCTGTCATTTTTGTAAATTTAACCTTTCTATTCTTTCTTCACCCTGTGGCCGTGTAGCGTGGGCCTTCTGTCCTTGTTAACGATGACACTGTAGATTCTATTTTCTTGGATCTTGTGAATAACTAGTGTACGACTGCCTTTCAAGCAACTGCCGGTTGCTTTTAAAATAATAATGTAATCTTCTGGCCCATTTGTGGTCCCTTGTAAACTTTGTTAGTGGACTCCTGGGTTCAAGACCCTTGCTTTTTGTAAATTATACTCCTGGGTTCAGGATCTTTGAAATTTTTAAAATGGAACTACTGAGTTCGAGATCCGTTTTAGCATATCGTATTAGAAGCTACGGCTTCTTTCTAGATGGGTATTTAACACATATGTTCTAACTGTGCACGCTAGCCTAAACCATTCTGTAACGACGTGTAAGAATCAAAATTCTTTGTATCTAATTTTGTAAAGCGTGTGAGTTTCTGTGCTCATCTAGAGAACATTTATCTAAGATGTTGAGCTCTTTCTTGTAAGCGATCTCTGAGCTTCCGAGCTTCCTGTATTAAAGAGCTGACAAGCTCTCCTTTGGCGTTTAAATATCCTAATTTTGTAATATTGCTGAGCCTTGGGCACTAGATGTTGTTGCCTGAGCTGCCTGTTCTCTTCCTATTACTTTGTTTTATTGGTGTGAAAAGAAATAAAATATAAATTTCCCAAATTTTAATAGGTTTCCCCGAACTTTAATTTCTGCTTTGTCCAGATATTCATCCCTCACGCTTCTTTCCCTCTCTGCTCCGCGGAAAAAACGGTAACACTAGTAATACTAGCTTTAGATGTTAACTGCTAAGAATGTTATAGAGATATCATTCTATAAGTTTTAAGACTCAGGACCCAATTTGACACTTCTGCATTATGATGCAAAATTGTTATCAAACAACGTCAACAGCAGTGGCGTGCACTGAACCCCATCTACCCCATCTCTGGTGGGGTAAAGAACTTTGTATTAAAATTTTTAATTGTTCCTTAGAACGCTTTTTATAGTGTTTAAAAATTGCGAACATCTAAGCCAAGCCAAGTACAGCTGTCTCGACAATCCGCTCGCACTACCGCAGTTCAACTTCTCCAGCGAACTGGGTTTCCTTGCCGGCGCGATAGAGAGCTACCCTCAGCGAAATTTAAGGTCGTTTGGGTGACGCATGCACTTGAAGCATCCTTGTCCCTCAGCGAAATTTAAGGTCGCTTGGGTGACGCATGCACTTGAAGCTTCCTTGTCCTGGCAGCAGGGCGGAGCTGTGAGCACTCCCAGACAGCAATTTACGGCGACAGGCCACCTAGCTTAGATAAGGGGTGTTAGTTTTAATACTTGACACTCGAAGTCTTCAGCGCCACACACTAGAGAATGCAAGAAAAAATATCAACATCTTAACAGTATAGCCACTTGCACATCATCTTGCTAATAAAAATAGAGCCAGTACATGAAATCAATTGTGGTATAGAGGAATATATTTTAGTCATGGCTTTCGGCATAAATACAGTTTTTTCGAGCAATTCATTGATGGCACGTGTAGAATATGTGTTCCGATAGCCACAGAAAAATATTTGGGCTGCCCAGCACGAACAGATTTAAGCGCGAAGTAAAATAATTTTGTATTTGGTTGTCTGTGATGGTAGTATATAGTGAATTTCTGTAGTGTTCCTCTTGGATTATAGGTGAAGGTTTCTCGTGTTCTGTGGCATTCTTCATGAATATAATGTGTGTTATACGTCGTGACAAATATTTTCACTCGTTTGTCGTTGATGCACGTACACTCAGTATGAGAGTGAAACTATAAAACTTCAACGACGGTAAAATACCAGTTAAATTTTGCTGATCAGTTTAGATTAGGTTTTTAAGTTAAAAAAACTATAGTTACTCCCAGTGTATTTTTGTGAAAACCATGACTGTACTATTATGAAGCGTCACCGGATGAAACTGTAAGTACATTGTTTAAAATCTGCTAAAGATTAAGTTATGATGGTGTCGTCACTGCCGTGAGTATCAATTTGCAAGTATATGCGAGCGTGTGGTTGAAAATATTCTTGAAAAATCTTTCTCAGTTAGACCTTTTATACAAAAAAACGCAGCCATATAAAATGGTAATGTTGACTTTAGAGAACGATTGTTTATATTTAAGTGCAATCAAAGATAAGGCTGTTTGCAGATGATGTTATTCTGTACAGAGTAATACATAAGTTACAAGATTGTGAGAGGCTGCAGGGTGACGTCGATCGTGTTGTGAGATGGGCGGTGGGCAATGGTATAATGATAAACGGGGTTAAAAGTCAGGTTGTGAGTTTCACAAATAGGAAAAGTTCTCTCAGTTTTAATTACTGCGTTGATGGGGTGAAAGTTCCTTCATTGGGGAAATCACATAAATATGATTGTTAATAAAGGGTACAGATCTCTGCACATGGTTATGGGGATATTTAGGGGTTTTAGTAAGGATGTAGAGGAGAGGGCATGTAAGTCTCTGGTAAGACCCCAACTAGAGTATTACTTGATTCAAGAACTGGACAAATTCCAAAGGAAAGCAGCTCGATTTGTTCTGGGTGATTTCCGACAAAAGAGTAGCGTTAAAAAAATGTTGCAAAGTTTGGGCTGGAAAGATTTGGGAGAAAGGAGGCGAGCTGCTCGATTAAGTGATATGTTCCGAGCTGTCAGTGGAGAGATGGAGTGGGAGGACATCAGTAGACGAATAAGTTTGAGTGGTGTCTTTAAAAGTGGGAAATATCACAATATGGAGATAAAGCTGGAATTCAAGAGGACAAATTCGGGCAAATATTCGTTTGTAGGAAGGGGAGTTAGGGAATGGAATAACTTAGCAAGGGAAATGTTCAATAATTTTCGAATTTCTTTGCGATCATTTAAGAAAAGGCTAGAAAAACAAGAGATAGGGAATCTGCCAACTGGGCGACTGCTCTAAATGCAGATTAGCAGTGATTAATTGATTGACTGAAGAACTTTTTTAGAGCTGGGGTAATGAATAGGTTCACCGCACGCCACTGATCAAGAATATGAACAACTCACACGTTTCTTTTGGAAACGGATCGCATTTTATTTTAAATGTGTGTAAAATTAAAATGAATGATTGGAATAAAAATGTTCTCAACTAAATTAGTTGTATTTCCTATTAGGCATAGCAGAACTGATCTGTGTAGTAACTCACAAGGTGGGAATATGGATAATATAAATAATATGGAAATCACCGTCAGAAAAGGAGTTGCCCTCTGATATTACAGGCAGTGTATTCGGTTATAAGGGAAAGCACTGCGGTTGTGGAGCAATGTGAATGAGCTGAGCAAAAAATTGGCCAAAGGCATGTTCACGTACGCAACACTGATGAACCTTACCTTATCTATGAAGAAGATTGCATCAAGGATTTCCTAATCTTTCTCGGCAAGGAAGTTCTGACGCAAAGTGCAGTGCGGATGACACCGTGCTGGGTCTTTCTCTCTCTCTCATCTGATGTACCGAGGACAGTGAAATGTGAATTCAATATCATCTTCAGAATACAGTGAGTTGACACGAGGACGTGTTACAACACCCATTCCGAAGACGGTCCTTGAACTCCACTGCATCCTGTTTTCAGTGTGGTGAGATGTTACCTCTGATGTAGAGAGCATACGAATTCAATGTGAATCTTGTACAACTCTCTTTCCTATAACATTTTCGTCAGCTATCTTCCAAGTCACGATGGAGCAACATTTGCATTCCGAAATCGCTTTCCCAATAAGTGCGTTCTCCGCGTTCCGCTGAGACGTAAAATCTCTCTCTTCATCGCCAACGCATTCTGCCACTGTGTTTCTCAATTGCTACTAAGCCGCAGTTCTTGAGTAACTACCAATCCTGTTCTTGCAGGTACCCAAACTTCGTCACTTGTACCGCGAGATTGGTTAGACAAAAAACCTAATAACTCAGAAATTAATGTTAGTAGCCCTCATAATACCTCACATCAAAACCTTTGGCCTCGTGTGCCTTGGATTATGAAGCACGTTTACTTTTGAGACTCGTTAGCAAACCTCTTCAATCCCGTGGTATCACACGTGATACCATGAGACCCCCAATTCTTTTCACGGAGCGTAACAAAGAAAGCTTTCTGGGTCAGTGATATAATTGTGGCATATACAGACACTTTGCCTTCTCCAAAACTGGTAACTGAAAATTAAGCAGTATTTGAACCATCCATTAAATATTCAGTAGATTCTTTATCACTAACGTTATTAAAAGAATAGTTTATGAGAAGCAGAACACACAATATATATTTTCATTTATTATTAAATGGGAGGAAGTAACAAAATATGCGTAAAAATCCTCGCTTATCTTATGTGTTTTGTAAAACTAAAGCCAATACCAGCATAAATACATTTTCTGGAAGCAGAATATCAGTGAGAAGTTCCTATTAAGAAGCTCCTCAAATCAGTTACTAGTGATACAAAACAACTGGCAATTACTTAGTCCTACCAAATCATCTGGAGAGCTTGGTAGGACTATCCCAATCCACTTTGGGTTCCCCGTAGCAGAAATTAATTGTCGAAGAAAAATGAAATGTTGCTATTAAGAAAATGATCTTTACTATAAGCTGAACAATGTTTCCTATACACCATAAAACATGTCATAGGGGTGGCTGTGATTTATAAGCGGAAGAAGGGAGTTGGGAACGCGAGGGGACTAGAATCTTCTTGGCGTCGTAAGCTTTGTGAACGAGGACGGTGATCTTGGCGTTGTGGAGCTGTCTTTATATATCTTTATCGTTATCTGTGGTGTTAGTTTGTCAATAGAAATGTGTGCACATAGCCCCAAGAAAACATTAGGGCCTCCTTGATTTATATAAAATAGATTATAGCTCCCTCCTTTATAACACTCTCTTCACTGAAGTAATGCGGTATGTGTAATGCTTTTTAAGTTCATACGCAGGCACCCATGTAGTGATTTATATTGAGTTTTCAGCATGGCGACCTCAGTAAACCAGGAAAAGGGCCGAGAAGAAGACAGAGTTTTCTGCACCTGACCGTTGAAAAAAAAAAAATCGATTTTAGGAAAGACTGAAAAATGTATTTGTATCTATGTATTATCCGTAGTCTGACACGTATTCCACTCTTTACCATAATTATTTCTACTGAATCCGTAAAAAATGCGGTGGGCAATCGATGAATGTAATAATTTTCTTATATATATATTTAAACCCTGCCTCTCTGCTCATCACGCCATGTACGCCTCACTATGGCGCCATCATCGGTCATTGCGGATTCTTTACAACCGCATAACCTTTGATGCTCGGACGTAACGTACACTTGTTATTCAGACGGATTGGTTGCACTCTTCTCTCCTCGCGTCTCTGACTCAGTATACAGAATGTTCCCAAACATGTGGGAAGTATTCGTTATGTGGGGATATGTGGTATTGGATAGTACACCCCAAAAACCGCAAAAAGGTACCTACGAACATGTGCGCTACAGTCGATCGTTTACAGAATTATTTCCAACTTTGTACGGGAAGTATTGGTAATATCCTTACCAGCACCTGTAGCCATGTTGGTGTACTAGCAGAGATACTGCATTTTAATACAAGAAGTCCTTAAAATGTTCACCACGTGCCTAAACTCACGCCTCGTGAAACTCCAGACAATGGACGTATTCCATGGCAAACTTGTTCCACCCTCTGGCGAAGCGCTACTGTACAGTATCCGTAACGGGATTGCCTGACTCCAAACTTAATTCTAAATACGAATCCTCCATTCCAGCCAATAACTTAAACAGGTGTAACTCGTGAAAGATCGACCCTAGGGAAAATCGTAGGGAATTACATTGTTAAAAACATTTAAGCCCTTTAGGTCTTAATTTCACGATTGGGAAGACCTAAAGAGCTTAAATGTTTTTAACATTTGAAATCGATGAAATGAAATTATGATTTCTTTCTGGGAACATAATTGTTGTTTCGGGATATACTATTCCACCCCCTCCCCAGTCCTCTGCCACATTACTTAACCCACATGTTTGGAAACATTCTGTATCACTTGTACAGTATATGGCCTATGTCCAATAGTCTAGTAGTCCGACTCCTTGGCTGAACGGTCAGCGTTGAGGCCTTCGGTTCAGGGGGTCCCGAATTCGATTCCCGGCCGGGTCGGGGATTTTAATCCCGTCTGATTAATTATTATGGTTCGGGGACTGGGTATTTGTGTTTGCCCCATTCAGACAACATACTACACTACCAGCCACCACAGAAACACTCAATAGTGATTACATCCCTCAATATAGAGTTGGTGTCACGAAGGGCATCTGGCCATACAAGGCCAAATCCACATGTGCGACACAGTTCGCACCCGCGACCCCACAGAAGTGGGAGAAGCGTTAGGAAAAGAATAGTAGTCTATAATCTAATTGCTTAATGCTTTGTAAGAGACTCAGATGTTGCAGAAGTCGTAATTTAGTCTCAAGCACAAGTATTAATAATGTTATTGTTTTTACGCCCCACTAAGTGTTTTTTTGGTTTTCGGAGACGCCGGAATTTAGTCCCAGAGGAGTTCTTTTCACGTGCCAGTAAATCTACCAACACGTATTTGAGCATCTTCAAATACCACCGGATCGGACTGAGCCAGGATCGAACCTGCCACGCTGGGGTCAGAAGGCCAGAGCCTCAACCGTCTGAGCCACTCAGCCCGACTCATACACAATTATTAGCCCACGTTTTGATCATTAACACTGTTATTAAAGGATATTCTCACTCTAGAGTATTCACGAAGAACTCATTTGGACAGTCAGTTAAGCTAATTACAACTATGTTCAGTGCCGGATCTTCAGAACCTATGCGAATTAACAGACCCTAGCGTGCCGGACAGAATTAAAGGAAGTGATGAGGAAAAAAGAAAGAAAAGAGATTTGGCTCATGAAATCTCCTAACAAGAAAATGAAGATTACAAATTTTAATGTAAATGGTTTTCAACACAAAGTGTTTTCACCCACGCGGAATGCAGGAGAAGAAGAAGCTTCTTAATTACGTAGATGATCCTAATACATGTTAGTTAGCTCTCACTTGTAACTTCGTCACTGAGCTCTACCCTGTCTTCTTGACAGTTATTAATGGGCCTCTACAAGACTTCCAACTGTCTCAATATGCTCCATCACTCAGCTTTATTTTAGCCTCTCAGTCAAGTTCGAAGACCTTTTGATGTGCCTATCACCTCCTGCTCACTTTCGTGACTTTTGTTCTTTCCATTAATCTGCAGAAGTAATGATGCCTAAACACTGGCACCTGAATTCTTTTACTACAACACGCCAAGCTTTTCAATAGATATAGCAAGACGAATATTGGCAAAGCACCAAATATAGCCTCCATCCTATGAAAATATAGTTTACTTAATGTGTTAGGAGGTGGAAACCCGTCATGTTTCTTGAGCTGAGTCTGTTTTCTCTCTTTCCAGAGGCTTTAGGGTAACTCCTATGCTTCATCTCGGACTAGATGCAAACAAAAGTAAAAGTAAACATGAAATATGTATTCATTTAATGAACTTTGAAAATGAAGGAAAATACACATTCTCTCATAATGATGCTTGTTGTTTTAAGGGCCCCTATATATAAATCCAGACCGAACGCACGGTGTTTGTATTCTGGGCTACGGCAGCTGCAATATGGGAGGCGAGCGCATAGTTATTGACCTTGCAAGCAGCCTACATTTGTTCGACCTGGCAAGCATCAGTCGCCAGTCTGAATCTCATTTGTTAATAATAATAATGTTATTTGTTTTACGTCCCACTAACTACTTTTTAAGGTCTTCGGAGACGCCGAGGTGCCGGAATTTAGTCCCGCAGGAGTTCTTTTACGTGCCAGTAAATCTACCGACACGGGGCTGTCGTATTTGAGCACCAATCTCATTTGTTAACATGATGAGACATTTATAATTGCAACACCGTATTTTCGTATGTAAAAGTTCTGGTTTCATCTTAATTAGTGTGCAAAAAATGCTAATGGTGTTTATGAAGTCTTTCATTGTAATAGATAGATTAGTGTTTGGTGTGCTGTTAGTTGGGTCTATTTGTTTTTCGAGACGACAGTAAATGCAGAGGCGTACGCCGTTCTTCCATCAGGGAAGAAAATCGCGTGGGTCATTTCAACAAGAATCAGCCCCTGCTCGTACAGCGGAAAATTTCCTTTTTACAATCTCGGAAGTGTTTGCAGACAGAGTGACCAGCGCTGGTCTATTTCTCTCTCGTTCTCCAGATCTAACTTGTGGGGTAAACTGAAAGAAAAATTGTGTCGGACAAACCTTCACACATTGGAGGAAATGACAGAAAAAAATATGTATATATTTTCGTTTACGGCCATTAGAGACCACGTTAGGTAACAGTTACGTGTTTCTGGAAGCCTCCTTCACAGCCCAAAACTTTAGCATCCTTTCTCTGGCAGCCTGTATTCTTTCTTCCGTCCACCCACGGTTAAGTTTTGGTTCGTCATGGAAACCCTGGAATTTCTCGATCACTGACCTAAACTTTGTTCGGTTTGAGATGTCTTCTGAATTTAGTTTCACCTGTTTGAGATCCTTTCTCACCTCCCTGAACCATTTGTCCGCTGTCTAGTATTGTGAAAATCCTTTTCGTTAGTCTCTTCTCATCCATTCTAAATAAATTCCCATAGAATTTAAGTCTCCGTTTTCTCATGGACTCAACCTTTCATTGCCACGGTAAAGTTCTTCCCTTCCTCGCAACCTATACTGTCCATCCACAATCTTTGGACCCCTTATTTTACGAAGGATCTTTCTTTCGAATTTCACAGCTTCTCTCAGTCCCGCTTTCCCTATCATTTGTAGGCATTCACTAGCGTACAGACATTTCATTTTAGTCACTGTATTGTAGTGCCTTAGTTTAGCTCGTCTGGAGATGGTTTTCTTCTTGTATATAGGATATGTCCTACGAAAAGCCGCAGCCATCTTCTCCCGTCTGGTGTTGTTTGCTTCTCTTTCATTTGTTTTCAATTGCACTATTTCACCCAAGTACTTAAAGCTATCAACCCTTTCTATTTTACCGTGTTCTGTCTCCAGGTACCGAGGGACTATTTTGATATATAGAAAATATTACGAATGAAATCAGAAACATTACTGAGGTAAAACTCACCCGCGTCAGCAAGAATGTCGTTACCAAATACAATGCCTGAATAACTCAGTAAGGATGACACTTCCAGCATCTTTTACAAAGTAGGATTTTTTCATATAAAATTGTATACACTATTAAAGCAGGGCGGCCGCGATATGAGGCAGCTGCCGTAGCGCAAAGTACAAACACCGTGCCTTCGGTCTAAGGTTATGTGAGAGATCCTGTATAAACCTAAATGATTTTAAAAATCCGAAATGGACACTAGTACATCAAAAGAGAATGCAAGTTCCGCGAGTATCAGAACACTTGACGTTTAGATGTAGGCCTACTTGAAGAGTCCAAGCTCATACCTGAAACGAATGACTAGATCAAAGGTATTCTAGTCATCGGCAAGTATGAGTTGAATTGTCTGCTGCAGGCTGATATTCCGTCTAGGCCAAAGAGCACTCAGTGAGGAAGTGAGCCTCGGTGAAACACAAGGTCCCGGGTTCGATTCCCGGCCAGGTCGGGGATTCACATCCAATTAATCCTTCTGGCTCGGAGACTGGGTTTTTGTGTTTGTTCCAAAACTTTTCTCTTCATATTCAGACAACATATTACACTACCAAAGACCACAGAAACACGCAATAGTGATTACATCCCTCTATATAAGGTTGAGTCAGGAAGGGCATCCGACCGTAAAACAGGGTCAGATCTTCATGTGCGTCACAGTTCACACCCTAGATCCCACAAGTGAGTGAAAATCGCTAGTAGAAGAAGAAAAAGGAAAATATAAGCGAAAGAAAGCTTGTAGTTGTACATAACTGTTGACATCGTGATCATAACCACGGGACCTTCACTTTTACGTGGAGTCTGAATTACAGGGGCGTACCTTCACATTTCAAAAGTACCACATGCAATTGCTGAATTTCGAACTAGCACCGCCTTGATGAGAAATCTATGACTATGCACTCAACTATGAAGTCTCCTGTCTAAGTGACTAAGGCAAAAGGATTGATTCATTACATCCTGAATACCATTATTAAATTGGATGAATAATAAAGTTATTAAATGGCTTCTTTATGTATTTAACATCCTATGGCCAGCCATATTAACGTTGATGATTCTATCACACGCTCCTTTAGAAGTAATGTACTAATATATCTTATGACCAAGCCATTTCAATAGCCAGGAGATCATAAAACCATTCTTCAAGCAAGGATAGTCCGTATTTTACTGGTAAACAGCTTGCGGTTTTATTGAAGACCGTGCTATGTATCGTGACCTCAAACAAAGAAGTAAGTATAAACCATGTCTACAAATAAAGTTAAAGAGATTTTATCTTGTTTTGTATGTGTGTATCTTACGACTTACAAACATTTCGATTGCTTTCAGAAGAAGAAAAGTAAAGATAAGAAAGAGTATGAAGTTTACGCTAGAAACTTCATAAAACATGCCTCAGCGACAAGATGGATATCACGAGTTGAGCTGCTGCCAGGTTGTTCCTGGGATCGACCCTCTGCGCTGGATTGGCTAACGTATCACTCACCAATCTTGGCTCCGATCCAGTGCACAGTATAGGTATTCTTTCTCTATCAAATATGCAAATGTGGTTATCAGAGGATAGAAATTGCCATGCTACTACAGTATTACGTACGTCGAACTTGGTTCAATGCTTGAAATGCAATATTGTCAAAGTCAAGCAACAAGTCTGGTCGTTCCGTTTTATGCAGCAATGAATACTGAGTGACATCTTACTTGTTAACATTCACGATGAAATGTTATATGATTTTGTTTGAGGAATTTCGAATAAAATTGTTTGGAGAATATTATCTTATAATACATAATGTTATCTTCGCAATATATAATGTACTCGTACTTTGTTAAGTTTTAAGAGACATCATTAATAATAATAATAATAATAATAATAATAATAATAATAATAATAATAATAATAATAATAATAATAATAATAATAATAATAATAATATAAGAACGATATCTAACAGAGCTAAGATCAGACACTATACCACGTTTATCAAGCCAGAGGGATTTTTCAGTTCAGAATGTCTGATACGGAATAAGAGGGGTAAATGGATGAGCTAGAGAAGAAACGAAAGAAAAATAGTGAGAAGGATATTAGGACCCGAAGAATAGAATAGAAAGAATGGTACATGGAGGAAAAAGAGAAATTAAGATCTATACAGACAGACAGACAGACAGACAGACAGACAGACAGACAGACAGACAGACAGACAGACAGACAGACAGACAGACAGACAGACAGACAGACAGACAGACAGACAGACAGACAGACAGACAGACGTGAGAGACATCTCACAAGAATGAACGGGAGTCGACTAAGAAAGAAAATCTTTAACTATATCGTCAAACTAAAACTACTAAATGGGTAGAGGAAACAAGAAAGGACATGGAGGAAATGGGCATCAATCCAAAAGAAATCTCGAATTCCGAAATAAAATTGATAAATTCAAGGGGTTCCAGGAAAAGCAAAATGAAAAGTCCAAGAATATATTGCACCCTACAGGGGCATGATCCAAGGACCCCTGGTTAATACTGGTCTTTGAAATTACAGACGCAATGATCTTTGAGGGAATAAAACCAAATCTAATTAATATTCATATCATTAAGACAGATGAAATGAGTCTTTTAAATTTATTCTACAGGATTTCATTACTTGCGATCTATTGCGCATTATCTTTCTTTGTGTAACAGGAACCCGCGGCAGAAGTCAAGCCCACCTAGGCTCGGGCGGGGCTGCAATTGGGGATTCACCATGACGTAACTCGAGAGAAGACATCCCTTCCTCACGACTAGGAGAATGAGGGGAAGCAAACTTTTCGAAACGAAATATGGGAATCATCTTTAATTCAGACTAGACAACTTAATTATCTACGATGTAAAAATTAATGAAATCCGAATTATGGAGTCGTCACCCGATTTAAAAGAGATAACTGTCACTGGGACATTTATTTAGAGTGTCTAATGTCCTCTTGCTCGATAACTTTCAGATGAAGAAAGAATAATGTGTTGTGTGGAAAAGTACCGGGGCCATCTGTTTATTCACAAGACACCTGCTTGATAAGGGAGTTCACCCCAGCGTGGAAGGGGAAGCCGGACAGACTTTAATTAATTAAAGGAGATCCTACGAAGAATAATCGTACGGATATGTCTCAATCACATCAGGTGCATACTGGTCACCTGATGGTCGTACTATTTGACCTCTAGTTGGCCGTGGATAGGCTATATGCAGATTTGGAGTGGGAGAAATTGTCTCCTTGTAGAAAGCACTGCCGAGGAGTTCGAAGCACATCATTCGGGACTCGCAGCTTACCGAGGGCGGAGCTATATTTAGCTAAGCTCCCAATGATCCTTTGTCTAAGTGACTTTAAACTTAATTTTCAAGTGAAATAGTGTACTTTATGTAAATATTGCATAGATTTGATAGACGTGACGCCAGTGATTAAACTTAAAAAAATCAGTGACGTGTCGCGAACACTCAATACGATTCGTATTATTATTATTATTATTATTATTATTATTATTATTATTATTATTATTATTATTATTATTATTATTATTAGATTCCCAGCCTGAAGGAAGAATGGTACCGCCAGTGATTGCCTTGGTGCCAATGGATCAGCAGTAAGACCTGCAATGGATCTCCCGAGCTGCTCAAAGGTGTCGTCAAGTGATGGAGATGAGTATTTTTCATATTTATATGGACTGATTAGAGGGGACGGGAATTATTTATCATATGCTGACGCTATCATGTTAGGGATATAAGTTTATTTAAATGTTGAAGTGCTGAAATGGGGCACGTAGCTTTATTTTCTTATTTTATTTAATTAATAACATATCTGAGTGATTTAACTGTAAATAATTGCGACAATAATCTAATAGGTTTGCATGCGGTAGAAGATTTACTTAGTTAGTTTAATTTTGGAGAATTGTGGTTGGTTAATGCGTCAGGATACTAGTATTTCAGTAAATTCAGGGTAATTCAAGCTAGGCTGTAGTTGATCCTGTATCAATAAATGCATGACTGATAAATAATATAAGTATGCTATGTGAGTTCCCGGAGTCACGAGAAATGCATATGGAACTGATGCCCCAGGCCTCCTTTGAAATATTTAGCTAGGGGGTGTTACAATGTAAGCTGGATTATTTGATCAGGTTTATCATAATTTACTTACAATTTAATTGAGATAATTACCGTGTGAATATTAATTGAGTTAATTACCATGTGGATATGCAATTGAGTCAATTACCGTGTGAATAGTTAATTGAGTTAATTACCGTGTGAATATTTAATTGAGTTAATTACCGTGTGAATGTTTAATTGAGTTAATTACCGTGTGGAAATTTAATTGAGTTAATTACCGTGTGAAAATTTAATTGAGTTAATTACCGTATGAGTATTTAATTGGGATAATCACTGTGTAAATATTAAATTAGAAGTTAATTACAGTGTGAACATTTGATTCAGCTGATTAGCGTGTGAATATTTAATTCATTATTGTATTACCATGTGACGATTTAATTAGCAATTAATTATGTGTTAATCAGAAATTTATTAGGGCTTAATTATGAATTAATTGCTGCTGGGTTATTTAATTTCATCGTAATTACGAGGAAGTTCGGTGTGATCACTCAGTATGATCTAATTACCAGGTAAGTCACGTAGGAAGGTAGCGTAATGATAAAACCAATAATAATAATAATAATAATAATAATAATAATAATAATAATAATAATAGTTGTGATGATGGTAATCATCGTGTTGAAAGATAGGTGAGATGTTTGAGGTCATGATTGGGCCATGAAAAATATTTGTGTTGAATCGAGGTGATTTATTTGAAGGCGATGCAATTTGATTAATGAGGGATAAGCCTCAGTTTATTGTGAACGTACCTCGGGAGAGGTGATTTGTTTAAAGAAATGACTTGTTATGCCTGTGCAGTGCAAGGCCATTGACCACCCGTGGTAGGGGGTTGAGGCGCTTGACCTTGCAAACAGACGTGTTTTTATGTGTGTGTCCGCCCATATAGGAGGGGAGCCTTGAGCTAAAAAAAGGGCCTGTAGGAATCGGCTAATAATGGGAAACATTCAACACGCCAAAATGAACTATTCGCTAATAAATGACACGGTAATGGGTACTAGTATTTGTTGGTTTACTATTGTTACTCATTTGAGTATAATTTAGCTAGGGATTTCAGTATCCTACTTTCATGTCATGGGGTTGTCATTTCAGTTCCATACGCCGGCATTGGTATTCCACATGCTAAAATGAAGAATGGGGTGCCTCACGTGTTCACTGTATATAATATGTGATTCTCTATGTTGTTTATGTAACATGTTGCGACTATAATTAGCGTCGGCGGTGGTTCTGACCCATCGGCGCGGCGAATTGCATTCTAGTGAGGGTTGGTTCAAACCCGGGTGATTGTTCCACATTTGTATACTTTCTTTAATGGTATTTTGTTGGGATATAATTGTGTGTTTTTTTTAGAATAGGGATCGCTCAGACTTGTTGCATGAATGTTAATTTCATTTGTCAATAATGTCATATAGCCTCAGTGTTTATGGTAAATGTTTCCGTTCGTATCACGTCATGGCGAATCGCTTTGCGATAAACAATACTCGGATCCATCACACACGACTACAAGTCGATAATAAAGCACAACAATTGTTAATAATTAATGTAATTCATTTGTAAATATAGATGCATCATTCCCATCGTCATCAAGGTCTAATAAACCGCTTGTATTAATTTAAACTTTAATTTGTTCGTGTTCTCATTGTAGTTAAGTATGCCCCGTTTCTCCTACCCTGTATGCCATTAAGGTAATGTTAGATAAGCGCCTATTTTATTAAATTTTCAACCCGTTAACGCCCTGTAGATATTATGCCGGAGCCTTTTGGGTAGGGGGCGGGTACAATATGGTCAGAAATGAGGAATCACAGCGAAATGATGAAGTTCGGGGAGAAGAAAAACGGACTAACCAGCAACTTAATTGTTTACCGTGGTCCAATGAAATAATAACAATAATGGCATTCGGGCTCTTTCTGAAGGCATTCAAATCAAGGCACCTCTCAAACCAGGTTAAGTACAAATCCTGTAATACAATAGTAAAGCTGGAATGTCCATACGCAGCAGAAACAATATTCAAGATGGAGATGGAGGAAGAAAGGGGATTTTTAAGGAAAATTCTTAGGCTTAAGATAATTTCCGAAGATTAATACACATTCTATCTGAGGTCAAAGAAGGTGTTCTACGAAAAGTTTGAAGAGGCATCACTTAGTATGATACAGAGAAGACTGATGTTTTACAAGGATAGGGAACTGAGGAACTGGCGAACAAAATTTCTTATTCTCCAAGAAAAGTGGAAACTCACAAACTCCCTGGGGCAATAAGTACACAAGAAACAGAAAAGGGCGAATATTACAAGGGACCATGTCAGGGACGGGGTGAGCTTTAGGACGAAAGTCGCAGCGGTAAAGGATCCACTACCTCCGAGAAATGCCTAAGATTTCCGCATAAGAATAACTAAGAAGCCCGTCTGAAATATTCTGGCAGGAAAGGGAAAAGTAAAGAAAGAAAATGAAGGAGGAATGAAATACTGTTATGTATTCATCATAAGTAGGGTTCCATCCTCACAAACAGCGTCAACTTGAAAGATCTGCACCAGGCCTCTTCGGATGCGCCACACTATTATTATTATTATTATTATTATTATTATTATTATTAGACGGCTGCATCGAATAATAATAATAATAATAATAATAATAATAATAATAATAATAATAATAATAATAATGTGCCAACCAGCAATCAGAGAACAGTTCTTTTGACTATAATTAAGTGATAGATGCCATCCCCAAGACTTTCTCTCTTCAATGGACATACTCCAAGTAACCAGGATAACAAGAAAAATCTAGACAAGGTCGGGATATTCTGGTCTCTGATAGAGACAGAGTTGTTGGAAACCCGCGATCCTTTGGGTAAAATGCTAATGGGTGACTACAATGCATAGGTTGGGAAAGAGAGAAAATAGAGGAAAATGGTTGGCAACTACCTTGAGCATGCGAGAATCAACAGAAATGGAGAAAGGTTTATTGATGTGAAGCGTTCAATCTCAAATGTGATGTCCACTCGATTCAATAAATAAATAAATAAATAAATAAATAAATAAATAAATAAATAAATAAATAAATAAATAAATAAATAAATAAATAAAGAAAGAAAGAAAGAAAGAAAGAAGTTCGTTGCGTTCCCCTGTAGCGAGGATTTCAAATAGATAATGCAGGCACATCAAATTCGTTGATCTCGAACGTTAAAGTGCAAAAAGGGGATAATATAGATTACGACCACTACCTGATTGCAGTCGAGATAAAGTATATTCCAAAGTCCATTAAAAAAACCCACACAAAATTAAGAGATACCGAACTGACGAACTCAAAATAAAACAGAGGATGTCGAGAAGTACCAATGGGATCTTGAGGTCTTGGCCGGAAGGGCTCAATGAGCAGCTGAAAAAACAATAATACTTACCATAGACATTTTGAAGACTCCAAGGAACAAAGAAAAATCAACGGTAAAAATCCTTCGGAATACGAATAGAAGGTACGAAAGAGAAGAGACGCACTGCATAGAGGAATATTTCAAGAAAGTCAATACGAGAGACTTCTTCCGAATGTTCAATAAGAGGATAAAAGGATTCGCCTCCGGAAATCCGTGTTTTAAAAATAAACAAGGGAAACTCATTCTTAATAACAGGAAAAGCTGCGAACACTTGGATGACTACTTCCACAAACTTCTGAACTTTGAACTCTTGAGGAAAATATATTGTTCTTTGGAGAATCCGCTGTTTAATTTAAGGGATTCGTTCCCAAGAAAAAGGAACTAAGAACAACAAAGTCCCGGAGACGGACTCGATTATTACAGAGATATTGAAGTATGCTGCTGAAAATTTGGCGAATAAATTAGAAGAACTATATGCAACAAAAATGGAGACTGGGCCAACGTCATCAACTACAGAGGTATCTCTCTCCTTTCTATAACCTTGAAACTTAGACTTGAAATTCATCTAGACAAACAGATATGTGAATATCAGGTAGGTTTCAGGAAAAGGTGTTCGAGTGTAGAACAAACATTTATCCTTAATTCATGAATCAAAATGAGATCAATGAGAAACCAGAAAAGGACAACTTTTACCTTTGTGGATTTGAAGAAGGCGTATGATTCTACAGATCATGGGCTGAATGTTCTCAGGCAGTTTTAGAGCTGATGAAAAAATCATTGGCTGTAATTAGGCAAACTCTCACAGATACCTTTCCAAAGTTGAATTTGTGGGTAAACTCTCTAGGTCATAAAATAGGCGTAAGGCAAGGAGATAGTCTTTCCTCACCTCTCTTTAATTGTATCCTAGAAAACATCTTAAGGGAATGAAGATAGAGATGACTGAAAATGAAATAATTGGGCAATGATAGGTTGTGGGAAAAATACAGTTTTGTTGGACTGTCTAGCCTTCGCAGATTGCCGTCTCTCTTACAACAGGCAACCCTCACATAGTCAAGAAGCAAATGAAGAGATAAAAATGTTACGGTCAAAAAGTGATGGAAAAGAACTGTAACAAAATCTGGGGAAATCCATAGCGTTAATAAATTTAAATACCTAGGAGAAATTCACACTCACAATCGAAATAGAAAAGGAGGTATTAAAAGAGAGGTTGAAGATCCATATAACTGCAATAGAACTATGCCATGACACCTATAAGTCGAATTCCATCTCCATTGCACACTGTGCTTATGAAGCGGAAACACAGACATGGGTGACAGAATCAATCCTTGAGAAACGATTTCTTTGAAAAATCTTGAGTCGAAAATAAAGTCGCAAAAGGATCAAGATATTTTCCGGTTGAGATCATAGCAGCAACTCTATAAATAATTACAAATACGATGAGGAAAAATAGACTGAACTATTATGGACATATCAATTGAGCATTATAAAGATAGGTTGCCGGCCCGGCGGTGTAGGGGTAGCGTGCCTGCCTCTTACCCGGAGGCCAGCGTTCGATTCCCGGCTCCGCCATGATAGTTGAAAAGTGGTACGAGGACTGGAACGGGATTCACTCAGCCTCGGGAGGTCGACTGAGTAGAGGGGGATTCCATTCCCACCTCAGCCATCCTCGACGTGTGGTTTTCCGTAGTTTCCCACTTCTCTTCCAGGCAAATGCCGGGATGGTACCTAACTTAAGATCACAGCCGCTTCCTTCCCTCTTCCTTGTCTATCCCATTCAATATTCCCCTCTCCCCACAGGGCACCTAATCAGCACAGCAGGTGAGGCCACCTGGGCGAGCTACTGGTCCTTCTCCCCAGTTATATTGCCGATCCAAAGTCTTATACTCTAGAACAATGCCCTTGAAGTGGTAGAGATGGGATCCCTTGCTGAGTCCGAGGGAATAACCAATCCTGGAGGGTATAATGATTACGAAAGAAAGAAAGAAAGAAAGAAAGAAAGAAAGAAAGAAAGAATGCAAACAGACAAACAAACAAACAGTTCAACATGTAAACAAACAAACATCCTTGGACTGGCCGGAAATCGAAACCGGAGTCTTAGGGTAAAAGGCAGGCACACTACTCTTACACCGAGGAGCTGGCAATAACAAAAGGGCTCCACTAAAATGGACGAAATTTATTGTACTTCTACTCCCTTTAATTCCTTCCTGCGGGTGCAATATGTTTAACAACGCTAACATTGCAAGGAATGGACTAAAATATGTTATTCAAATGAATGTAAGGTGTAACTGCGCTGGTCGCTCGCTCGCGCCTATAGACAACATGACGGTATTGCTACAGCCATCCACGAGGTTATATGGGGGAATCTACTAGGCTCGCTCGTTTACTGTGTCAACTGTTGCTGGGTTACAGGTCTAATCTACATGCATTCAAACATGCAACAGGCTTATGGACTGAGATATGAGCTAAAATGTTACCTGCGGCCCAGCAATTCTAGCGCAGACCGATCATTGTATTTATAATAAGACGATGCAGATGACAGATAGTCTAATGCTTAACCTAAACAACTTCTGTGGATATCCTACTAATATATGCATATCACCGCTCTTTCAAGCACACAATGCATAATACATGGAGTTCCTAAATTGGAAAGTTTGCTTACACAGGGCGGAGAATACGACACATTGCGTGCAGCAAGAGACCAGGCGTCTGCGTCACGCAACCAGAAGCGGAGTTGTGTTGAATACGCAAGTTCAGGACTGCGGTATGGTTAGTCACGCAGAGTAACGTACAGTAAGAATATGATCTTTACTTAGCCTATAAATTAGACAAAACACAGCTGGTCAATTACGAAGGACAACAGTGGTGGTGGTGGTGGTGGTGAATTTTTGTTCCAAGAAGAAGTACAACGAGATAATCATCCTCTCTGAACACATTTGTGGAAAATAAATGTAAAATAAACACAAACTTATATATTCGACAAAGGAATTTGAAAACGCCTTGCAAAATAAAACAAACAATTATTTATTTAGATCGAAAAATTACTAACGAAAGAAAAGGGAACGTGCATTTCCTGAGTAACAGTACACTTGTAATTGATATACCCTTGATAAGTCCACTGTCGCACATAAAGCGGATGACGAGATCAGCAGTAGTCGCGTCATCGGCTAGTAGCCTATGCGTTCGAGTGTTTCCTGCAGGCCGAGGCTCCGTCTTAGGCCAGAGAGATCGGCGCGCTCTGTGGGGATGTGGGCCACGGGGGACCACAAGAACACAGTTGGGGGGGTCTTCCCTCTTTAGGAGATAAGAGTGGGTAGATCGTAAATGACCTATCCTCAGCCTACACAATGCTATGGCCTCTCTCCGTGAAGGTCGGAAAGAGGACCGCCACACGGTAGTTGTCTTCTTAATTGTTCTCAGACCGAGCTCGATAGCTGCAGTCGCTTAAGTGGGGCCAGTATCCAGTATTCGGGAGATAGTAGGTTCGAACCCCACTGTCGTCAGCCCCGCAGATGGTTTTCCGTGGTTTCCCATTTTCACACCAGGCAAATGCTGGGGCTGTACCTTAGGTAAGGCCACGGCCGCTTTTTTCCCAGTCCTAGCCCTTCCCTGTGCCATCGTCGCCATAAGACCTATCTGTGTCGGTGCGACGTAAAGCCAATAGCATAAAAAATAGGTTCTCAGCTTGTTGGGAGTTCGGATAGCTAGGCACTCCGATTCCCAGGACGCCAAGATGGTTAGACGTAGCTGAGAACAAATATCTTTAGCAGGTACAGCTTTTTTGCTTTTTTTTTTTTTTTTTTTTTTTTTTGCTAGTTGCTTTACGTCGCAGCTTCATCCGCACGTTCGTTTCCCGCAACCCCAACGTGGCTTGAAAGCCACGCGAAAGTAATTCTGGTGCCAGCATCACTTAACCTGGCAGGTTAGAAGGTCATGAATCTGCTGCACTAGTGGGTGTTGCGAGAAACAGGTTTCAATAGACTGCAGAGAGCTTAACGAGTCGGTACACATAAGAAAGTGGCTTCTTTTATCACGTAGTGCAAACTGCAGAGCTTCTAAGATAGCGTAAAGCTCCGCAGTGTACACGCTCCATACACTAGGAAGCGAGATCTTCGTGCTGATATCATAGGTGACGAAAGAGCAACCAACATTATCTCAGATTTTAGAACCATCTGTGAAGATATGTCGGATATTGGTGAACGAAGTCTCGGAAATATAAGTTTGACGATTAGAACAAGATCATTAGCGATTAGGCCTAATATACTGTACCGGGAACACCGCTACGAGAGAAGTCCGAAGTATGTTTGTTGAACTTCGCGCGAGATGGAGGGTAGGCAGCCCGCCGAACGCAGTGACGTACCCAGCGAGTGACGTGGCCGCCGTAAGCCAGCTATCCGCTACCATATATGGTAATGATCCAGCTCGTCCTCAAAAGTACATTTTGAGCTAATTTATCGCTATTTTGACACTGCCAACTTAAAAGCCTTTACAATGGACATCATCTCTTAAGATTTCAAGAAAATCCACCAAGTATTATAGAAGTTATAAGGGTAGATAGTACCCGAGTTCTAGACACTTCCATGCGAACGTGTATAAAAGGAGGCCCACCCGACCTACGAATTCAGTGTCTGTCACTCCGCCGTCTCTGTGACACGGGTGACAGGAGAAGTATTGTGCGTGTCGAGCTTCTAGTCGACAGTCTGCGAAATCCAAGTTCGGTATTTTCTCTAAGTGTTGTATCAGGACTTTATTATATTCTTGAAGTGCCTGAATGGGACTTTATTTTTGAGAGCATCGTATTGGAACTTTGTCATATTGCCACATTGGAACTTTGTTTTTTTTCGTGTGTCGTGATTGGACTTTGATATTTTCTTAAAGTGCCATATAAGAACTTCGTTTTTTTTTTTCTGGAGCGTCTCATTGGAACTTAGTTATTTTCGCCAAGTGTCGCGATAAGACTTTATTATTTTCTTAAGGTGACATACTGGAACATAGTCATCGAAACTTTATTTTCTTCGAGTGTCGTGTTGGGACTTTAATATTTCGACACGTTGGAACTTTATTTTCTTCGAGTGTCGTGTTGGGACTTTAATATTTTGGCACATTGGAACTTTGTTATTTCTACACATTAGAACTTCGGTTATTTCTACACATTGGAACTTTTTTTTTTTTGAAGTGCCACATAGGGACTTACTTATTCGACGACGATTGGAAGGACTTTGAATTTTCACGAGTGTTGTGTACCGCATTGAACTTACGTTTCGAACTTATTCGAACTTATATTTTTGAATCAATTTCTGGAACATTGAAACTTTCCGAGCGTGTAGGATGAACTTGTGCCCTACCAACATAAACTTTCGTGTGAACGATGTGACTTGTTTTCTCAAGTGCCTCATTGAATTTACGCTTTGTAAAGACTATGAAACTTAGGGGACATTCAACATTACGTTTAATTGTGAAATATGCAATGCTTTCCAAGTGCTGCACAGGGACTTATGTTTTGATTCTTAAAGACTGTGACAATTCGGAATACGCATATCGCGTTCCCAGAAAGCCTAGAACTTTCCAGTATTTTGAGTGATCCATAATTTATGAAGTCAGACTTTTTCTTTCAAATATTATTTTCTTTAATGGCTATTCACTTCGCCTATTAATGCAACAGGACAGTTTCCGAGTGCTACTTATTCAGTTCATTGCCAATATGTTTTAAATCTTCAGAACTATGCATTTAGGACTGCAGTGACAGTAATCCTCTAGAACATTCTGACTTACAGTGAGCTTGCATTATGAACTTGCATTTCTACCAGTACTTGTTCTTCGAGTGATTATTATTGATTTAATATCTAGAGTGCAGTAACCATAATTAGAAGGTCATATCTGTTCAGACAGTGCCCTGAATGTGTGGAGTGCCGTGCAGGAAATTCAAGTGTGAATTACGTCTCGAATCGAACCCAGGAACGTGTGCCAATCTTCGAGATATTTCAGAACGTCGGGACATTCCAGAACGTCGAGATTTCCAGAACGTCGAGACACTTCCAGAACCTCCAGACATTCCAGAACTCCTCATCCGAGCAGGTGTGGTCCCTGCCCAGTCGATGTCCAGCACCATCCCAGGACTTGGAGGTACCAACCAGCCACGACACTTCCACGCTGCTGTACGAAGGTGATATGAACTTGCTTTTGATGATCAATAAACTCAATTTATCAAAATAATCTCTCAAATTGATAACTATACCTCTCTCTGTACCAGCTCCAATGATAAAGCCACTCCCTAGGTTAAGAATCATGCTCGTTCATTTAATATCAAGCACCTTAAAGATATGAACACATTTTTACGGGTACAATACACAGAGCGAGTTGCCTGTGCTGTTAACCGTGCAGCTGTTGACTTGTATTTGGGAGATGGTGGTTCCGAACCTCACTATAGGCAGCACTGAAGATGGTTTTATGTGTTTCCCATTTTTACACAAGGCAAATTCTGAGGATGTACATTCATTAAGGCTACGGCCACTTTCTTCCAAGTGTTAGCTCTTTATATTGTGGAAAAGCAACATACTTTTGAGAAATAGATAGAAAGAAAGGAAGGAAAGAAAGAAAAGTAAGGAAAATATTCCAATGGCTCTTAATAATTTCAAGTAACGAGGCTATCGAGATATCCAAAGTTTCGAGGAGAAATAAATAAATAGGGATGAAAAGCAACAGGAAAATTCCGTTCACTCTCGATACTTCCAAGCATCAAGGCAATTGAGGTATCGACAATTTCGAGAAGGAAAACATTAAAGGAAAAATAACGAGAAATATTCCGTTGTTCTCTGTAAGTCCACGTATCAAGGCTATCGAAATAACGAAAATTTCAGGGGGGAACGAAGAAGAACAATAATAGGAATATTCCGCTCATTCTCGACATTTGGTAAAAAGATTATCGAAATAATGAATGTTTCGAGGAAAAGGAAGGGAAGAAAGAAACGCCGGGCTGAGTGGCTCAGCACTGGCTTTCTGACCCCCAAATTGGCAGTGTCGATCCTGAATTTGTCCGGTAGTATTTGAAGTTGCTCAAATACGTCAGCCTCGTATCGATAGATTTACTGGCACGTAAAATAACTCCTGCTGGACTAAAGTCCGGCACCTCGGCATCTCCGGAAATCGTAAAAGTAGTTAGTAGGACGTAAAGCTAATGCCATTATTAGTAGTGAAAGAAGCAGGAAGAAAGAATGAAGGGAGGAAAGGAGTAATAAAATTACAGGTAAAAAATGTCCGATTCTTCTTGATACTTCCATGTACCAAAGATATCGCAATATCTAAAATTTCTAGGAGAAATAAATAAATAAATAAATAAATAAATAAATAAATAAATAAATAAATAAATAAATAAATAAAGAAAGAAAGAAAGAAAGAAAGAAAGAAAGAAAGAAAGAAAGAAAGAAAGCTAAAAGTAACCAAAACATTGTGATACCTCTCGATACTCCCAAGTACCGAATGTATCGAGATATCGACAGTTTCGAGGAACCTATTCTAGTGATGTGGATAATCAATCAATCAATCAATCAATCAATCAATACTGATATGAATTAAAGGCAGTCGCCCACGTGGCAGATTCCCTATCTGTTGTTTTCCTAGCCCTTAAATGATTTCAAAGAAATAGGAAATTTATTGAACATCTCCCTTGGCACGTTATTCCAATCCCTGACTCCCCTTCCTATAAATGAAAATTTGCCCCAATTTGTCCTCTTGAATTCCAACCTTATCTTCATATTGTGATCTTTCCTACTTTTATAAACGCCACTCAAACTTATTCGTCTACTAATGCCATTCCAAGTCATCTCTCCGCTGACAGCTCGGAACATACAGTACCACTCTGTCGATCAGCTCCTCTTCTTTCTCTTAATTCTTCCCATCCCAAACTTTGCAACATTTTCGTAACGCTACTCTTTTGTCGGAAATCACCCAGAACAAATCGGCCTGCTTTGGTTGGATTTTCTTTTCCAGTTTTTGAATCAGGTAATCCTGGTGAGGGTCCCATACACTAGAACCATACTCTAGTTGGGATATTACCAGAGACTTATATGCCCTCTCCTTTACATCCTTACTACAACCCCTAAACACCCTCATAACCATGTGCAGAGATCTGTACACTTTATTTACAATCTCATTTATGTGATTACCCCAATGAAGATCTTTCCTTATATTAACATCTACATACTTACAATGATCCCCAAAAGGAGCTTTCACCCCATCAACGCATTAATGAGAGGACTTTTCCTATTTGTGAAACTCACAACCTGACTTTTAACTCCGTTTATCATCATACCATTGCCTACTGTCCATCTCACAACATTATCGGGGTCATGTTGCAGTTTATCACAATCGTGTAACTTATTTATTACTCTATACAGAATAACATCATTTGCAAAAAGCCTTACCTCTGATTGCACTTCTTTACTCATATCATTTATATAATTATATATAAGAAGACATGAAAGTCCAATAATACTGCCTTGTGGATTTCCGCTCTTAATTATTACAGGGTCAGATAAAGCTTCGCCGACTCTAATTCTCTGAGATCTATTTTCTAGAAATATAGCAACCCATTCAGTCACTCTTTTGTCTAGTCCAATTGCACTCATTTTTGCCAGTAGTCTCCCATGATCCACCCTATGAAATGCTTTAGACAGGTCAATCGCGATACAGTCCATTTGACCTCCCGAATCCAAGATATCCGCTATATCTTGCTGGAATCCTACAAGTTGAGCTTAAGTGGAATAACCTTTCCTAAAACCGAACTGCCTTCTATCGAACCAGTTATTAATTTCGCAAACGTATGTAATATAATTAGAAAGAATGCCTTCCCAAAGCTTACTGGCCTGTAATTTTCAGCTTTATGTCCATCGCCCTTTCCTTTATACACAAGGGCTACTATAGCAGCTCTTCATTCATTTAGTATAGCTCCTTCAACCAAAAAATAATCAAATAAGTAATTCAGATATGGTACTATATCCCAACCCAATGAAAAAATAAAGGATTGAATAGAAGCCACAGTCGTCATGTTCACTGACATCACGCTCAGTTCAGGTCATGAAGTTTCCACACCAACTAGCTCGGTGTGAATTTAGTATCCTAGGCTATAAATCACGAAGTATGTCAGCTTACATTTTGTATACACTTTAAAATATCTAAATTATAAGTATGAAGAGCTGGATCTTTGCCACGAGATGCACTCTTCTCGCGGATTCTCAGCCATTAATGTCTAGACGACCCAGGCTAAAGAACACTACACTTTTATAGCTTGTTCTTGTCCACATGGAACATATTTACAATGAGAGTTCCACTGGGCTGCATGTGGTATTCGTGCTACAGCATTCACAGAAACGCGTTAATCTCAACAAGTTCCGAGGCTTCAGCATATTGTGACTTTTATCTTAAGCCCTAAATCAAATGCGCAGAAAACCAGAACATGCAACTACAATAATTTCAAGAACAATAAAACTTTTCAAAAACTGCAGTAAACTGACAAAAAGCTCTAAACGAATCATGAACAACTCTGTAAAAAATTCATAAAAGTTAAAGGGGTACGAAATATATCACTTGATAAAAGAAAATACTGCGTGAACTTCTGGAACCTTCCAGTTTGTCCTAATGACTCTATATACCACAAGGTAGGAATAATAATAATAATAATAATAATAATAATAATAATAATAATAATAATAATCATGCCGCCTCTGCGGTGTAGTGGTTAGTGTGATTAACAGTCACCCCCGGAGGCTCACTTCGATTCTCAGCTCTGCCACGAAATTTGAATAGTAGTACGAGGGATGCCGCCTCTGTGGTGTAGTGGTTAGCGTGATTAGCTGCCACCCCCGGAGGTCCGGGTTCGATTCCCGGCTCTGCCACGAAATTTGAAAAGTGGTACGAGGGCTGGAACTGGGTCAACTCAGCCTCGGGAGGTCAACTGAGTAGAGGTGGGTTCGATTCCCACCTCAGCCATCCTGGAAGTGGTTTTCCGTGGTTTCCCCACTTCTCCTCCAGGCGAATGCCGGGATGGTACCTAACTTAAGGCCACGGCCTCTTCCTTTCCTCTTCCTTGCCTATCCCTTCCAATCTTCCCATCCCTCCACAAGGCCCCTGTTCAGCATAGCAGGTGAGGCCGCCTGGGCGAGGTACTGGTCATACTCCCCAGTTGTATCCCCCGACCAAGAGTCTGAAGCTCCAGGACACTGCCCTTGAGGCGGTAGAGGTGGGATCCCTCGCTAAGTCCGAGGGAAAAACCGAACCTGGAGGGTAAACAGATGATGATGATGAGTACGAGGGATTCCTTTCCCTCTTGCTTGTCTGTCCCTTCCAATCTTCCCATCTCCCCACAAGGCCCCTGTTCAGCATAGCAGGTGAGGCTGCTTGGAAGAGGTACTTGTCCTCCTCCCAATTGTATCCATTGTATCCCCTAACCCAAAGTCTCACGCTCCAGCACACTGCCCTTGAGGCAGTAGAGGTGGGATCCCTTGCTGAGTTCGGAGAAAAAAACAATCCTGGAGGGTAAACGGATTAAGAAGGAAAGACGGAAAGAAAGGGCATCATTTAGGCTGCCCACATGTCAGTTTCGACGTTCTCGGTAACTTTGCCAAACTGAACTCAATTGGGCGATCTATGGCTGCGTTTTAATTAATTTTTAGATGCCAACAGCGTATGACGGGGTTCTTCAGCTCCGAAAAAGTTCATTATTATAGCTCTGATATTTTTGCCTCTTAGAAAAATAAGTTATTTTAGTTTGAATTGTAATTAGGTCATGTAAGCAATGTACGGTAATTGATAATTGCCATCGTTTTAAAATAGACCTATTCAACGAAATGCATATAACTTAATTATTTAAACTTGAAACCACTGGACGTACTACGTTCATATACGATAATTGAGTTTTCAAATAATCTATAAGCTGTGCAGATTATACATTCTCCCATCGTACCAACTTAAAGAAGTATTTTTTGCGGCAATGATATAGGAAAAGATTAGGGTAGGGAGCAAGTGACTGTGGAATTTACTTGGTGTGAAAATGGGAAACCAGGGAAGAAAATCGATGAATAGTACCTAAGTTTGGAAATAGTGTCGTATAATAACTATGTAAACTCGTCCAATTGTAAACGAGAACACCGAAAATTCACCTTCTCATTTTATCCATTTTATCTTGTGGGACCTTAATCAATGTAAATTTGAAAGATGAGAAGTTGTTTTAATATTTTGTAGCACAGGTCGTACTGAAAGATTATACTTTTCGTAAGCCTAACCAACATGTTCTGCGCCGCTTTCATTTTCGAAATTGGGGTACTGTATCTCGTTATTTTGTTGCTGAAGGGGTGGGTGAGTATGAGCAACATTCTTCCGACTGGATATTTGGAATTGGCACTACATTTCAATTTCCTTCTCCACTGGACAATTTCGAATGAAAATAATACTTTTAATTATCAACTATCAAATGATCCGCCTCTGTGGTGTAGTGGTTAGCGTGATTAGCTGCCACCCCCGGAGGTCCGGGTTCGATTCCCGGCTCTGCCACGAAATTTGAAAAGTGGTACGAGGGCTGGAACGGGGTCCACTCAGCCTCGGGAGGTCAACTGAGTAGAGGTGGGTTCGATTCTCACCTCAGCCATCCTGGAAGTGATTTTCCGTGGTTTCCCACTTCACCTCCAGGCGAATGTTGGGATGGTACCTAACTTAAGGCCACGGCCGCTTCCTTCCCTCATCCTTGCCTATCCCTTCCAATCTTCCCATCCCCCTACAAGGCCCCTGTTCACCATAGCAGGTGCGGCCGCCTGGGCGAGGTACTGGTCATACTCCCCAGTTGTATCCCCCGACCAAGAGTCTGAAGCTCCAGGACACTGCCCTTGAAGGCGGTAGAGGTGGGATCCCTCGTTGAGTCCGAGGGAAAAGCCGAACCTGGAGGATAAACAGATGATGATGATGATGATGATGAACTATCAAATGATTTCTTATTATAATCTCTACCATTCTTGCTTACATAGAACACTGGTTGCTACTCATCCGACCACCAGGAACGTTGGTTAATTAATGGCATTCGCTTGTCAGATGAGGTTAAAAGTTAAAAAGGAAGTACCGGACCATTGAAATGCGATATATGTGCCAGTTTTGAGACAAGTTTACAGGTCGTCGGTGCGACGCTAAAACCCTAGCCAAAAAATAAAATTACAATAATTGCCTGACCCTTCAAGGGCAACACGATATTCAAAGGATAGGGGCTGAATTGGTTTTCAGCTTACTAAGTTTTAATTCTGAACATTTGAATAATTACAGGATTTTTGAGAGTCAGTCCTGACTGATCAAATTGTGAATAACATAGGAAATGGTTATAGACATGCTATAGGCTTTTGGCCTTATGCCGTGTCAAGAAAATAAGGTGAAATTCTTTACGTTCCGCAGAGAACTTTGCTCTGCGTCATCAGAAGCTTTTCTCGTGACAGTCGTGATTTTCTTCTGATGACGCAGACCAACGTTCTCTGCGAAACGTAAAGAATTTCACCTTATTTTCTTGACACGGCATAAGGCCAAAAGCCTAAATCATGTCTATAACATAGGAAATGGTTATTTGCTCACAATTAACAGTATCATCATAAAGAAAAACTATCGTTGACTGAATTATGTTCTCTTCTACTGATATGTATCTCCGCCAGATACCGTTACTGCTGCAAATGTACAAAATCTAACCTATCAGCGGTGGGTAAAACAGCTAGTACATTATAGTTATTGCAATTACAATTGACTTTACGACGCGCCGACATAGATAGGTCTTTTGGCGAAGATGGGACAGGAAAGGGCTAGAAGTGGGAAGGAAGCGGCCGTGGCCTTAATTAAGGCTCAGCCCCAGCATTTCCTGGTGTGAAGATGGCAAACATCTTCAGGTCTGCCGACAGTGGAGTTCGAACCCACTATCTCCCGAATACAAGCTCACAGCTTCGCGCCCCTAACCGCACGGCCAACTTGCTCAGGAGTACATTATGAATTAATATTGGGTGTAGTAGTGTTTTATACCATTTCACCCGTAATAATTTACCCATTAAGCCCTGGCTGTTAACAGCATTATAATAGGACAAACATGTATCCTATCCTTCCTTTCACATTACTGTCAATTGTATTTTATTTTCCTTTACCACATAACTTGCCGGTCCCATGGTGTAGAGGTAGCATGCCTGTCTCTTACCCGAAGGCCCCGGGTTCGATTCCAGGCCAGGCCAGGTTCCTCGTCGAAATTCACGACAAAAGTTTATCTTGTAAAACCTAGTTCCACCAATAGGTTTAATAGAAATGGGAGTTAAGAAACGAGGCTCTGGCAACGCTGTAACGGCGTGCAGCGTGGCCAAGCACAGGTTGCATGAACTCGGCAGGCTGCCGGAGCTGTCTCATTAGCTCAGTGAGACGAGGTAATGCCATAAGTGCCGGCTGTGCGGGCGCGCCGGTGTTCGAATCGCGTTCACGCCAATCTTTTTTTCAGTTAATGTATCAAATTGTATCCAATGGTGTCTCCACTGTGCAATACACTATGTTCTGTCTTGCCGTTACAGTTACCTTTATTTAAACTTTCAAACATAAAATGAATTTCTTACAGACGTAAACGACCACTTTGATTCGTCCATGGTACAAATAAAGCCAATACGTAGAACATAATAGTGGATACAGTAACATCGTCTCTATTCAATGCGGTACAATGAAACACAATACAGTACAGTGTGCATGTGACGTCCAGTCTTATCTTCACAGAGCTGGTACGTACACTTACGAGCAACGTTCACTTCACAGCAGATGTTCAAAGCGACCACCTTGCATTTGCAAACACTTCGCCAGTCGCTGGAGCATACTTTGCCGGACCCTACGCAATACACCTGAATCCACCATTGCCGATGCAGCATGCACGCGAACTATTAGATCTTGTTCATCCATGGGTGGAGTACTATAAACATGTTCCTTTAAGTGTCCCCACAAATAAAAATCTAGTGGATTGAGGTCCGGGGAACGTGGAGGCCAGAACATTGGACCTCCACGACCAATCCATTTCCCTGGAAACGCTTCATTTAACCAGTTACGCACAGTCATTCCAAAGTGTGGTGGTGTTCCATCAGGCTGAAACCATAGCTGTAGCCGATCGCCGAGTGGAACGTTTTCTAAAGCGTCAGACAACGTATTGCCCAGAAACGTACGATAGCAGGGCGCATTCAACTTGTCCGGCAATAGGTAAGGGCCTAAAAGTACTCCTCCCACGATTCCAGCCCACAGGTTTATGCCAAAGCGTGCCTGAAAGCCACGTTCACGGGTGACATGTGGGTTGTGGTCGGACCAATAATGGCTGGTGTGATGGTTGAAAATACCTTCCCAACTGAAGCTACATTCGTCAGTCCATATCATATTCTTTATAAAATGTTCGTTATCTTCAACTTGTTGTAAAAGCCATTCATGGACCTGTAATCGTTGAATGCGGCTCTTCTGGCCACTAGTGTTGAGTTAACGTGTAACGGTATGGATGCAGCTTTTCGTCGTGCAACATGTCAATAACCAGTGTTTGAGATACCTGGAACTGCCTTGCAATATCACGGGTACTTCGTCGAGGTGAGTGGTGAACGGCTTCAAAAATGTCGTCCTCTGTTTGTGGAGTACGTCTAGTCATTGGACGACCTCTGTCCACTACTTGTGGACGAAGATTACCGGTTTCCCGCAGGCGTTGCTCAAGGCGGCGAAAAACATTCTTATCGGGATGGCGTCTTTGAGGGTACCGTGCTGCATACTCACGAGCAGCGGCAGAAGCTTGGTTATCTGATGCACCCTGTACTAAAAGCATAGTGACGTATTCACCGTTTGTGTACTCTATCAGGAAGCCGCCCTACATGCACTTGACAGGATCAGTTATGGTTGTGCACTGTGTGGTTAGTCGATTCATGCATTCAGTTGAATGGATCACACTGTCATGTGTTCGACTATTGTCATGTGACAACAGGATGTCATGCTTACAAACGCAGTTACACGACGGGAACTAGGGATCTGACGTCACACACACAAAATAAAAACTTGACGTAGATTCGAGCCGTAGCTCCATGAGGCATGTGGGTTTGATAACCCAGCCGTCTACTCAGTGAGCTGCGACGGCGGGTACGGTAGAGCGGGATGATGCACGTTTCTCTTTTACATTCCGATGCGCTGCAGAATGTGACAGTGTTGCCAGCATCTCGTTTACGACTTGCTTTCCAACAGCACCAGATCCGATTTGGCTATAGAAACTTTTGTCTTGCAATGGGATGAGGAATCGCTTGCCGACCTCCAACTGCGGCATTTTTTGTTCACCCTGTATATGTCCAACCCGTATGCCGTTTCCTATGGGGACTTGTATGAAGTGAGATGAATCTCCGTAACGAGTTTTTACGGCCGGATGACCTTCCTGACGTCAACCTCATCAAAGAAGTTTATGAGATGAAATTAATGACGTGATAAAATGATATTAGGAAGGGGGAGGGTGAAACGCAGTCATGGCGCATAGTCTACTCCTCTCAAAGAGGACCAAGAGGTCTGCTCAAGACTTAACGTCTCCATCCGACGGGCACATGACCATCAACAGCGCCATATTCCCTCACTTCATACGAGTGATTTGGAATTGAATTCAGGCTTTTGGCACGCAATCTAGTAATTAGAAATTGTATACCCTGCCAGCCAACATTCTGATTGTGAACAGTTTTTCGATCTACGGGACTCGAACCGGCTAACAACGGTGTCAGACAGTATAGACTTGAAGCCTTAGCGGTCATGGCCTCCAAGTGGGCTAGAGCTTCAAATTATGTCTGTTATTAAATCAACAACGAACAAATACTTCAAGAGAAAATGTGATCCATATTCGAGGGTTTTTGGTCAACTGTCACTCCTTTCCAGACACTGCCTAGACGTGGGGCTTAAGGTTTGCTTGGTTCGCCCAAAAGAACTTAGGTTTGATATCCCGCCAGGAAGTTGAAACATTTAAAAATGGAATTTCCATGTCTGGCGAGGCACATGGCCCTGAAGTTCACTCGCTGTACGCGATATTCTCACCATCCTACTGAATGCCGCGGTTGTGGATAGTGGAATCCTTCTTCTCCTCCTCCAAGGGCCTTTATGATCTGTATATAAATTATTTTGTTTCTTTTCTTTTTCAACCTTGATTTAGGTTTAAGACGTCTAGGTAGTCCTTCATATCCTCATAACTCTGCCCTTTCTTTACACTATGCCGTCATTCTTCACGATTTTACAACCACGCAAACAAACAAGAAATCGCATAGTTTCACATGATTGTTCATACCGCGATCATAGCATCGGGACCTCTAATGTTAATCGGAATTCTAGCCACACAGACTGGATTTTCGTTTCAAAAATCTCATCTGTATTGTTTTGACCGAGCTGGATAGCTCCAGTCGCTTAAGTGTGGCCAGTATCCAGTAATCGGGAGATAGTGGGTTCGAACACCCTTGTCGGCAGCCCTGAAGATGGTTTTCCGTGGTTTCCCATTTTAACACCAGGCAAATGCTGGGGCTGTACCTGAATTAAGGCCACGGCCGCTTCCTTCCCATTCCTAGGCCTTTCCTATCCCATCGTCGCCATAAGACCTATCTGTGTCGGTGCGACGTAAAGCAAATAGCAAAAAAAAAAAAAAAAAAAAAAAAAAAAAGTATTGTTTTGATTTTGAAACTCTTCCTTTGTTTAATTAAGGGTTTGACCATTTGTCCCACCTAGAACCTGCGTGAATCAGGCTGCAGCGCGCCGGCCTTTCACCGCTAGGTTCCGTGGTTCAAATCCTGGTCACTCCATGTGGGATTTGTGCTGCACAAAGCAGACGCGGGATAGATTTTTCTCGGGTACTCCCATTTTCCCCTGTCATCTTTCATTCCAGCAACAATCTCCAATATCATTTCATTTCATCTGTCAGTCATTAATAATTTCCCCAAAGGCGTGCGACAGGCTTTGGCAGCTGGCGTAATTCTTGTCCTCGCCGCTAGATGGGGGCTTCATTCATTCCATTTCTGACTCGGACGAATGGCTGGAAACAGGCTGTGGACTTTTCGATTTGTGTGTTAAAGCCTCTTAAATTGAATCATTAGCAAGAGAACCAATTTAGAATAGTAATTAATCAGTAATCATTGATGGACCTGACACCGAGCCCATTGAGCTGCAGTAATACACTGTACACAAGGATATTAAGAAAATAGGAATTTCAATTCACAAAGAACGATAGAGTAAAAGAAGTAAGGCTAAGAGAAAGATCATATTAGAGTGTTCGTCTTAATACTGTTGGAAACTCACAAATCCAGTTCATGGTTATAATAATCTACATTCCTCATTTCCCTTATCTTTTCTGTACCAAAAACTTTGAAGAAGCACGTTCCTTCTTGTTATTTTCAGTGGAAAGTTCTGATAGGGTTCTTTGTATTTCATCTTTCACATAAAAGTCAATGGAGACATGAACCTGAATCCCAGTGGAAATGTGAGAGTAGCTACTCGACAGTGTAAGAGATCTGCTGCCTACAGGTCCGTGTGGAAAGTTGTGCGTGATTCTTTATTCATGGCGCAGTAAAACCTTCAAAGAAAGTAAGATAAATGGAATTTTATATGAAGTTTCTAAAGTAAGATCTTGCTTGATACAGACAAGCTTGATATTAATAAGTATAACAAATATATACGGTAATTCATATTCTAGTTCAGATGAGTTATTAATGAAGAGACCGCGAGTCTCGCTAGACCTGCCTTGAGATTTATGAAAACCTCGGCATGGTTCATCTTATTTAGCAGTTTATTTAATTTTGATGAATATGTTTTATTAGTTGGTTGGTAGGAAGAAAAACATATTTAGAAAATATCCAGCGTAAAATGGAAATTGCTACACCATGACTGAATGTGACTTCAAAACTGCAATTGTATATGCAGGAAGGGGTTTGGGCAGTGATGCGATGGTAACATTTTCTGGTGCCTCGGTTCTCACGTTATGGTATGACAACTTTGAAATGCAATGCACCGATGAGTTCTTCGAAGCATGGTATCAGTGAGACCTCAGAACACTTCCAATGGAATTGTGGCCAATGATCACTGCACCGTGAGGGTCAGTTGTTCCATAGTTCTGAGTGTCTGAAGAGAGTTGTTCAGTCGTCTTCCCGCCATGTGTCACACATGTTCAATAAGGGAAACTTTCAGGCCTTTGTACTGCTATGATGTAGAGAAGAGCTTTCCCGAAGATGCGTGCTGTATGAGCAGAGGGACAACCACTGGACTGAATACTCTATCAACATATTTTACTGTCGAGCCACATTGCTCTCAGCAATCACCTATTGCGATTTCGAATTAAACGTAATCATTCCCCTAACCACAATGCAGATTGTTGGTATCATGTGAGTCTTAAGAAGATAGGTTCGACCTCTTTCTCTGACCCGACGTCGGACATGTTGCGACGCTCACTGTGTCATTGTGACCAAGATAACTAAGACGACGCTATTTCAACCGTCGACCCAGGATCTTTGATGTTGTGGGATCAAATGGAAGAGTTGCTACAAAGACACGGTCTCGTAAGCCAGCTGCACGCAAACGATTACCGATTCATTTAAATCTGAAATATACAAGTGTGAAAACTACCGCAAATTAGTTTAGTATATCATGCCTAAAAAATTTTAACATGTATTATTTACAGAAGATGGAAAAGACAACTGAGTTGGGATGAGATCGATTTGGCTTCTGAAGAAAGGGGAACACGTGAATTAAGAAGCCCACGTACATGGCATACGATAATGTTGATTGGACCAAGCTCTTCAAGATTCTGAAGGTGATTGGTATCAGATACCGAGAACGAAGAATTATCTACAATCTGTATGAAAGTCATTCTGCAGTGATAAGAATCGAGGGCTTTGAAAAAGAAGCAGCAATCCCGAGAGGAGTGAGGCAAGGCTGCAGTCTGTCCTTCCTCCTTTTCATTGTTTACATAGAACAGGCAGTAAAGGAAATCAAAGAGGAATTTGGAAAGGGAATCACAATCCAAAGAGAGGAAATCAAAATCTTCAGGTATGTCGATGATATTGTTATTTTATCTGAGACTGCAGAAGATCTCGAGAAGTTGCTGAATGGTATGGACGAAGTCTTGGGTAAGAAGTACAAGACGAAAATAAATAAGTCCAAAACAAAAGTAATGGAGTGCAGTCAAACGAAGGCAGGTGATGTAGGTAATATCAGATTAGGAAATGGAGTCTTAAAGGAAGTAGATTAATATTGTTACTTGGGTAGTAAAATAACTAACGATGTCAGAATTAAGGGAGACATAAAATGCAGACTAGTACAAGTAAGCTTTCTTAAGAAAAGAAATTTGCTCACTTCAAACATTGATATAGGAATTAGAAAGATGTTTCTGAAGACTTTCATCAGGAGCGTGGCATTGTATGGAAGTGAAACATGGACGATAACTAGCTCACAAAAGAAAGAAAGTGAATAGAAGCTTTTGAAATCTGGTTTTATAGAAGAACGCTGATGATGAGATGGATAGATCGAATCACGAATGAAGAGATACTGAATCGATTGGTGAGAGGAGGTCGATTTGGTGAAATTTGACGAGAAGAAGAGATAGAATGATAGGACACATCTTGAGACACCCAGGATTTGTTCAGTTGGTTTTTTGAAGGAAGTGTAGGCGGTAGGAATAGTAGGGGTAGACCAAGGTGTGAATATGACATGCAAATTAGAGCAGATGTATGATGCAATATTTACGTAGAAATGAAAAGTTTAGCACAGGATAGGGTGGCATGGAGGTCTATGGACTGATGACTCAAACAACAAATATCGTTATGTTATCTGACTCTGCAAAAGATCTGGAGAAATTGCTGAATGGTACTAACAGAGTCTTGGAGAAGGAATACAAGATGAAAATAAAGTAGTCCAAAACAAAAGTAATAGAGTGATGTCGAACAATGGAAGTAGATTATTATTATTATTATTATTATTATTATTATTATTATTATTATTATTATTATTATTATTATTATTATTATTATTATTATTGCCTTTATTAAGTGGCGAAGTTAGGGCTCTTGGCCCTCTCTTACACTTAACAACATACAATGTTTTATATTTTTACAGTATTATTCTAAAATATCATTGTAATCAATTACTGTTATTGAGATATGTAAGTCAGATAAGGAATTACGATAATACAATTAATTAAGGTTACTGAAAACCTACAACCTGTTTTCCAGTCATTGACCGGGTCAGGGATGTAATGAATAAAGCAGATATAGGCTGTTAGTACGATGGGCTCGCCACTCCCAAAGTGATTTATTAATGAATGATAGATGCAATGAAATGAGAATGGAGAGTGTTGCTGGAATGAAAGGTGACAAAGAAAACCGGAGTACCTGGAGAAAAACCTGTCCCGCCTCCGCTTTGTCCAGCACAAAGCTCACATGTTGTGACCGGGATTTGAACCACGGTATCCAGCGGTGGGAGGCCGATGCGCTGCCGTCTGAGCCACGGAGGCTCTTAATTAAGGTTACTACTGATGAAAAATTATAGGATAAATAGAGAGTGGATAATAGCAAAAAAACATATCAACTTATAACCTAAAGAATATATCTACAACTAGCTTAAAGGAAAAATTCAGATATAAGACTAAAATAAATTAACTGAATATTAGTACTTTACAAAGGTGAAAAATGAGAGTATCCTCCTAATTCAATACAATACACTTATTTTTCACCTTTGTAAAGTGAAAACCGTCAATACGGAATGATTCTAATATCTTGTAATGAATATTAGTATGTTACAATCTGAGTATACTCATTTCGATATTACTATGTAATTCTATTTCTACGAACAGTCTATAGCCTTAAATGGGAGTAGTAGGAACGTAAATGGGATAACCTAGAAACTTAAATGTAGTACGTAATTTTTTGTTTCATTCACACGTCATTCACTCTTACATTCATTCGAGTCAACTGTATGTACTCTGGAGGAATTTACGGTAGGCTGTTTTAAATGTCCTAAACGAGCAAGACTTTTTAATATCTTCCGGGATCGTATTCCATAACCTCGAAGCAGAGACCAGGAATGAATGTCTGTAGGTATTTGTTCGATGCGGTGCTATTTCAAGTAGTGATCCGGAACGAGTGTTAATTTCGTGGAACGAAGAAAGAAGCCTAAAATTGAAGGATAGGTAGGTAGTAAAATAACTAATGATGGTAGAAGTACGGAATGCGGACTAGCGCAAGCAACGAAGGCCTTTCTTAAGAAAAGAAATTTGCTCGCTTTGAACACTGATATAGGAATTAGAAAGATGTTCTTGAACACTTTCGTCTGGAGCGTGACATTGTATGGAAATGAAACGTGGTCAGTAACTAGCTCAGAAAGAAAGAGAATAGAAGCTTTTGAAATGTGGTGTTACAGAAGAATGCTGAAGATGAGATGGGTAGATAGAATCACGAATGAAGGGATACTGAATCGAATTGTTGAAAGAAGATCGATTTGGCTAAATTTGACGAGAAGTGATAGAATGATAGGACACATCTTAAGACACCCAGGACTTGTACAACTGATTATTTTAGGGAAGTCTAGGCGGTAAGAGCGGTAGGGGTAGGCCAAGGTACGAATATGCCAAGGAGATTAGAGCAGATGTGGGATGTAGTAGTTATGTAGAAATGGAAAGTTTAGCACATGATAGGGTGTTATGGAGAGTTGCATCAAACACACATGTTCTTTAATTGTCAACAAACCCCGGTGCTTTATCTTGCTCCCTCTCCCACACTTCTAATTCCCAGTCGCCACTGCTGGACAAGGTGGTAACGCCAAAGAAATACTGTCCTCACCCTCCTCCGCGTTCGCATGATGCTTTGTGAGGCGTGATGTTGGACGCGTGAGAGGAGATCGCCCTCGACGAGGAATACTTTAGGAAGCTTGTTGAGTCAATGTCACGTCGGTTCCGGTAAGTTTTTCAAAGGTGATGGATACTGGGCGACGTGTTAAATCGTGTCCAAAATCATTCCCTTTTTACTATGAATATAATTAAAAGCACACAGCTAGCTTTCACAATGAATATAAATACACACGTGTTTGGTTAACGCACCAGTATAAAATAAATTAAAAAGGTAATTCGCGTGACAAGACTCGAATCCTGGCTTCTTGGTAGCGAACTGTTACTCGCATGAACACCTTTAATATAGTACGGCTATTTCCTGCTGTGCATGGCACGTAGAATATTTACACCTGTATAACAGACGCTCGAGGGGCCAGTGATAGCAAACTACGTGCTAATTGCAAGCATTCGGAGTGGAAATGCAAAGACTATTAGTATGGTGCAGTTGTACAACAGAGTAACGGAGTCCAGTAATAGAAAATATTGTGAATACCAGTATTCGAGTCCGCCTCTGTGGTGTAGTGGTTAGTGTGATTAGCAGCCTACCCTGGAGGCCCGGGTTCGATTACCGGCTTTGAAACGTGGCACGAGGACTGGAACGGGGTCAACTCAGCCTCGAGAAGTCCACTGAGTACAGGGGGTTCGATTACCACCTCAGCCATCTTCGAAGTGGATTTCCGTGGTTTCCTACTTCTCCAGGCAAATGCTGGGATGGTAGGCCTACCTAACTTAAGGCCGCGGCCGCTTCCTTCCCTTTTCCCTGCCTATCCCTTCCAATTTTCCCAATCTCCACAAGGCCCCTGTTTAGCATAGCAGGTGAGGCTGCCTGGGCGAGATATTGGTTCTCTTCTTCAGTTGTATTCCCGACCCAAAGTCTCACGCTCCAGGATACTGCCCTTGAGGTGGTAGAGGTGGGATCCTCACTGAGTCCGAAGTAAAAACCAACCCTGGAGGGTAAACGGATTAAGAAAGAAAGAAAGAAAGAAAGAAAGAAAGAAAGAAAGAAAGAAAGAAAGAAAGAAAGAAAGAACCGATATTCGAACCCTGGATCTCCTGGTTGATTTCTGTTTTAACAATAAAATAGAGGGATGGGGTCCAACTCTGCGGAAAAATGAAAATATCTGCCAAAGAAAGGCAGGGGCCACGAAGGGCGTGAAATTTAAAGACTCCCTAGGCCTCGGAGACTGAATACTATCTGAGTACGAAAACCAGAATTGACCGAGGGATGCCGGGTAGGATAGATGAAAATGAGGATCCTTGCACAAGTAAGTGGAAACAAGATGAGGACTCAGCTAAAGGCCCCATGGCCGCCAACCCAGGCCCCTGGGGTCTCTTTTAGTCACTTCTTACGACAAGCAGGGGATACTGTGGGTGTATTCTACCGCCCCCACCCACTGGGGATGACGACACCGAGTTTCAACCTCTCCCTACCTGATCATCATCATCGTCATCGTCATCATCATCATCATCATCATCATCATCTCACACCCAGACGCGCAGGTCACCCATGAACGTCACATATACCAGGTGATGGTGCTGATTATTGTTCTAAGAGGAAGTTATAGCTGGTGGCGGTGATGGTGGTGGTGATTTTTGTTTTAAGAGGAAGTACAACGAGGTAATCATCCTCTCTGAACAAATAAGTGGAAGAGAGTTTTAAAATATAAAAACGAAATTATTTATTTAACAAAGTAATTTGGAAACGCAGTAGAATATAAAACCAAAAAAAAAAAAATATATAGAATTGGGCCAAAGGATTAGTAACGTATCAAAAGGGAACGTATAGTACGCGCACTTTTTCTTGAGCCCTAGTTCCCATTCGTTACTATGGAGATCCGGGCTCAAGATAAAGTGCGCGTATAGTACGTTCCCTGAGTAACAGTACACTTGTAATTTATATAAGATACCCTTGATAAGTCCACTGTCGCACATAAAGCGGATGACGAGATCAGCAATAGTCGCGTGATCTGCTAGTATGCGTTCGAGTGTTTCCTGCAGGCCGAGGCTCCGTCTTAGGCCAGAGAGATCGGTGCACTCTGTGAGGATGTGGGCCACGCTGAAGTCGGCACCACAAGAACACACTGGGGGGTCCTCCATCTTTAGGAGATAAGAGTGCGTGGATCGTAAATGACCTATCCTCAGCCTGCTAGTACTATGGCCTCTCTCCGTGAAGGTCGGAAAGAGGACCGCCACACGGTAGTTGTCTTCTTAATTGCTCTCAGCTTGTTGGGAGTTCGGATATCTAGCCACTCCGATTTCCAGGACGCCAAGATGGTTCGACGTAGCTGAGAACAAATATCCTTAGCAGGTACACTGACTGGTCTTGGAGGTAAAAGTACAGCTTCCTTTGCAGCTTCATCCGCAAGTTCGTTTCCCGCAATCCCAACGTAGCTTGGATTCTGGTGCCAGCATCCCATAACCTGGCTAGAAGGTCATGTATCTGCTGCACCAGTGGGTGTTGCGAGAAACAGGTTTCAATAGACTGCAGAGAGCTTAACGAATCAGTACACATAAGAAAGTGGCTTCTTTCGTCACGCAGTGCAAACTGCAGAGCCTCTAAGATGGCGTAAAACTCTTCAGTATATACACTACATACTTTAGGAAGCGAGATCTTCGTGCTCATATCATCAATGACGAAAGAGCAACCAACATTATCTCCGATTTTAGAACCATCCGTGAAAATAAGTCTCCTCTATTAAGACCAATTAGCGGGAAAATTGGAAGGGGTCTGGCACTTCGAAAAATGAAGGTATCGGGATGAGAAAAGCAGGGGCCACGAAAGGCGTGAAAATGTAAGAATTCCTATGCTTTGTAGAACCTAATACCGTCGGGGTCGGGAAAAACAAGAATTGACCAATGGAGGTCGGATTGGAAAGATGAAAGCGTTGAACCAACGCAAGTAAGAGAGGACCGAGCGAGTTTAGGCCACGTAGCTGTCAGCTTGCATTCGAGAGATAGTAGGTCGGCTGCTCTGAAGATGGTTTTCAGTGGTTTCCTATATCCACACCAAGCAAATGCTGGGACTCGGCCATAATTTAGCCCACGGTCGCTCGTCGACATTAGGGTGGTGGTGGTGATTTTTGTTTTAAGAGGAATTACAACTATCTAATCATCCTCTCTGAACAAATTAGTGGAAAATACATTTTAAATAAAATGAAAATATATATTCAACGAAGGAATTTGGAAACGCAGTAAAAAGTAAAACAAAAAATATTGAATTAGGCCGAAAAATTACTAACGAATCAAAAGGGAACGTATGTGTGTTCCCTGAGTAACATGCTTCGAATGAGATCATTATCAGAGGCTTTGACTAAGTCCCTGTGAAAGATGACTCCTTTACAGGAGTTCAGGGACTTGTGCGTTTCCACCTTAACACGTACTGGTCCGAACATTGTAGCTTCCAGTAACTTCCTACTCTGTACAACCCTAGTGGTTGTAGTACGGAGCCATCTCGCACCTTCCGCATCTCATCAACCTCTCCACCAACAATATCCTCCACAGCATTACTAATTATAAACGGATTTTGTGGAAGGGAGCTCTGTCCATCGATCCTGGAGGCAACCAGGAATCGAGGCAGATTTTCCTCAGACTTTTCCCTATTGAACAAATCATCGGCTCGGTTGAAACGTTTACGTTTCTCTGCGGTACAATTTAAAGACGCAGTTTGAGGCCTGCAGCCTTGGACGAATTAAAACCAAACCCAAAAGCCATGCATAGTCCCACGAGTACCCGGGATGTAAAAGGTTGATCTTCGGCAGAGCCCTAACGTACCGAAGGCAAGGCTATATACTCCAGAGGGCTCCCGGTATCAGGAGGGGATTGGGGAGGGTCGCTAAGAACTACTCTCCCAGTAGACATGCATCACCTCGCCACGACTCGAAACTGGTGATTGGGGGAGGCTTAAACCTCCGTAGAACATTACTACCCGAGGCAGAGAGGTTAGCTAGATAGAAAGAGAAATTTATATATTAAAAAAAAAAATGAAAATTAAAGTCAGTCAGTCCAGCCATTCCATCCGGTCGATTTCCTTCAATGTTTTTTAACTGAAAGGTATTCATGCACAGATTTGTCATCAGGTACTATAAATCACTGAACTTCCGCCTTCCTCAAATTATTTTATTTTTCAATTTTTTGTCTCTTTGAAGCAATCACATCTTTGGTTCTAATTAAGATACGGAGTTCGTTTTGGCCTAAGAACACTCAGTGCATCAAGCTCTTTCATTTCAGCTCTTAACTATTCAAATCGGTTGATTCTGAGGAAAGTTATAAGTGCACATTCAATTTGACGTCTCATTTCTTCAACATTTTTTCTCATTGAAGCAATCGTATCTTTCGTTCTAATTGAGGTATGCAGTTCGTTTTGGTCTACAAACCTCAGTGGATCAAACGATTTCTTTTGAGGTAATAACTACTTAAATTGGTAGATTCTGAAAAAAATTATGAGTACATTTGTCTCCATGACGAAGATCTTTGAAGGACTATTTAACAGTTGGGCGCGTAGTGTTGTTCCAACGAACGTTTAATTCAGTTTCTTCGTGTGATGTATTTTCAAGTGTTTTGCTGACATAGTATTACATTCTATTACCACAGCAGATCATGTGCTTTATTTCACTAAATCGAATCTTTGCAAATAAATCTGTGAGTATAGTAACGAACAACACCCATACTTTGTACATTGCGGGCGGAGCCAGTGGAAAATAGCTAGTTAAATTTAAGAAGGTGAGAATAGGAGTATAGAAATAGTAATGAAGAATAAAGAGCACAGGCATCTCTCAGGCAACTCGGGGGACACTTTGTTAGTCTGGCCATACACCGAGGCTAATCTAGACCTACCTGTACCTGTGTATGTGCGACGTAAAGCAAATAGTGAATAAAAAGTAAGACTCATCTAGGGGAACCGTAGCCGCCAGCCCACGTTCCAAATTTCAGAGCCCCTAATCTCCCTTTCATTCGCCTCTTACAACAGGCAGAGAATACCCTTCCGCCCTCCCTACCAGTGTTCCGTTCAAATTGTAGAAACGGACTCAGGGCTCTACTATGACTGCCACGCTTGTTGCAACCCTTCCGTAGTCGCCAACGTCCTCGTCATGTCGTTGGCGCTTCACCGTCATGAGTTCAGTCGGTGCCAAGTCAGGTAGCTCTCTTAAGAATATTAACCCATCGTTTACTAATCGGACAAGGTCGATATTACACACCATTTAAGTGAACTCATCTGAATGCTTTTCTATGAACCTCATTTCCAGAAATTTGATCTCAAAGACGACTTACTGTCACTTTGCTGTGATTGAAACATGCATCTTTCCGCTCTATACCTGTGCCGACATCATCACTGCCAACGCATTTTCGTTAAACGAACAAAAGCAGAATAATGTCTTCATCTATCAGTTGAGAGTTATTTCAAAATATTTCAGAGCGTATCTTAAATAATCTTCGTTTCATTAGTAAAAATCCTCGTAATTTAAAAATATATTTAATTTTAAAACGACAGAGCGAGTTGGCTGTGCGGTTAGGTCCTCGCGGCTGTTAGTTTCGGACCCTACTATCGACAGCCCTGAAGATGATTTTCCGTGGTTTTCCATATTCACACCAGACAAATGCTGGGGCTCTTCTTGAATTACGGCCACGGCCGCTTCCTTCACACTCCTAGCCCTTTTGTATCTCATCGTCACCTTAAGACCTATCTGTGTCGGCGCGACGTAAAAGCAAACTGTAAAACAAAACCATTTTAAAATTAAAACGAGTATCTTAAGAGTGAGTTTCATGTAGAAATATTATCTGCATAATCAGTCGGGTAGACCGGATATCTGAATAAAAGGAATCCTGTTAAACACAATTCTACTGTAATTGCATTCCTTATAGAAATAAACAAGCAATCTTAGTAAAGGTGTGACCAGAGGCAGGCGGAAAAACACACACACTTGCTTGTTACAGCACAGTACAATGGATATGTCATCGTAAATTCAATTAGTGGCCAACCGCATTAGGAAAGGCTTCATATTACAGGGCTCGCCTTGCTGGACCAAGCCCGACTGGGCGATTACTTCCACCTGGCACACACAGTGCCTATGCGCCATCGGTTACTAATCGTCTGCGGTCGATATTACACAACATTCAAATAAACCTGTCTGAATGGTTTTCTATGAACCTCACTTCCCGAATTTTGACCTCAAGAATGACTGTTGCCGTCAGTATTGGCAACCCTGAAGATGGTTTTCCGAGGTTTTCAATTTTCATACAAGGCAAACGCTGGAGATGTACCTTAATTAAGGCCACGGTCGCTTCCTTCTCAGTTCTAATCCTGTGTCAGTGTGACGTAAAACAATATAATAGTAAGCAGTTTAATAGTACATGATGACACTCGCTTCGCTCGTTTTATAAATATGCTCGTGTCTTAATTATTAGCATTATAGGCGAGTTGCATACGACTGCTTATGATCGACGATAAGTATAACCCTATTTTTTAAATATTCATAAATTTCTGTCGAGATATCGCTTGACAGTTGAGTTTACAGAACAGGCGCAGAGCTTGGTTATTGATTTTCCGTGACTGAATCTGAGACCTTCACAATGTCATATGTTTTCAAAGCTTTGATAGACGGTTATCATAACCTAGCATTATTTGAAACACAAATTGTTTATTGTACAGCTGGTGAAGTGAATTTGCGGGAAAGTGCCGTGTGGTTGTGGAGTATTGGAAGTAGTAGGTGCATTGATGACAATATGTGTGTCCGACATGTTTGATTTTACTATTCTTACCTAATTGGTCAAAGACTTGTATCATAATGAAAATCTGAACTCTGATTGGTGGAGAACCTGTATCATAATGAAAATCTGAACTCTGATTGGTGGAGAACCTGTATCATAATGAAAATCTGAACTCTGATAGGTGGAGAACCTGTATCATAATGAAAATCTGAAGTCTGATTGGTGGAGAACCTGTATCATAATGAAAATCTGAAGTCTGATTGGTGGAGAACCTGTATCATAATGAAAATCTGAAGTCTGATTGGTGGAGAACCTGTATCATAATGAAAATCTGAAGTCTGATTGGTGGAGAACCTGTATCATAATGAAAATCTGAACTCTGATTGGTGGAGAACCTGTATCATAATGAAACTTGAACTATAATGAGCCTCATTAAGATTCAGTTTTCTGGCATATAATACTTATATTTCGGCATCGTCGAGCATTAAAAAATGTTTTGAAATGTTGGTAACTATGACCGTACCGAGCTTCATAGCTGCAGTCGCTTAAGTGCGGCCAGTCTCCAGTATTCGGGAGATAGTGGGTTCGAACCCCACTCTCGGCAGTCCTGAAGATGGTTTTCCGTGGTTTCCCAATTTCACACCAGGCACACCTTAATTAAGGCCACGGCCGCTTCCTTCCAAGTCCTAGCCTTTTCCTGTCCCATCGTCGCCGTAAGACCTATCTGTGTCGGTGCGACGTAAAGCCAATAGCAAAAAAAAAAAAAAAAAAAAAAAAAAACAACAACTATGTTCGCGTGGGTATAGCCGGGGATAGACGCTACTATGTAATATTACAGATATTTTTTCAAGAACTGGACTGTCTTTAACACAAGTAGATCGTATTTCGCCGTCATACCTGGTCCACTCCATCGTATAGCAGGCAACCCTGGCCAGACACTGCACATAATAATAATAATAATAATAATAATAATAATAATAATAATAATAATAATAATAATAATAATAATAAGCTGGGCTGAGTAGCTCAGACGGTTAAGGCGCCGGCCATCTGACCCCAACTTGTCAGGCTCGATCCTGGCTCAGTGGTATTTGAAGGTGCTCTAATACGTCAGCCTCATGTCAGTAGATTTACTGGCACGTAAAAGAACTCCAACGGGACTAAAATCCGGCATCTTGGAGTCTTCGAAAATCGTAAAAAAGTAGATAGTAGGGCGTAAAGCAATTATTATTATTATTATTATTATTATTATTATTATTATTATTATTATTATTATTATTATTATTATTATTATTTGCGAATGAGCCCATTAGGACTACGCAAAGTACTTAGAGACAGGCATTTGCCTTTCTTTGTGCCCACACTTCCTTCATTCGTTTGCTGTGTGCTTCTTTTCTCTCTTGAGACCATGTTGTTCCGGTCTTCTTCCTTGGTTCCTCCTCTTGGTCAACTTGCCACTTATGAACTTTGGCTCTGAAGATAACCCGGGTTTGGATGTCTTCAGGTGTAATTCCTGCCAGTTTGAGATCTGTTTTAATTTCGCCAATCCATTTTATTGTGTCCGTTTTGGCTTTACTTCGGTTTTCATAAAATTCAACTATTTGCTTGGTAAGTCTATCTGGGTTCATCCTTTTTATATGTCCAAAGAATCTTAATCTGCGTTTTCTGATGTCGCTGTGAATGTTAGAAAATTGTTTGATTTCCTGTTTCCCTCTAAGGCGGTACTGTTCATCTACGAGTTTTGCGCCTAAAATTTTTCTAAGGATCTTGCGTTCCTTTTTCTGAATATTTTCTAGATCAGTTTTCCTGTTCAAAATTAGTGTCTCTGATCCATAGAGGCATTCTGGTTTTATTACTGTATTATAGTGTCTTAGTTATAATAATAATAATAATAATAATAATAATAATAATAATAATAATAATAATAATAATAATTATTATTATTATTATTATTATTATTAATAAATGTCCTACCCTTGCCCCTTTTCTCTACGATCTCGGGTATGAAGTGAGATGAATCTTCGTAGCGAGTTTTTACGACCGGATGCCCTTCCTAAACTCAACATTATCAGGGGAGTTAATAAGATGAAATAAATGACGTGACCCTGTGCTGGCATAAAGCCTACTCCTGTCGAATAGTACCGAGGGGTCTCCTCAAGGGTCAATGCCCCCATCCGACGGACGAATCACCATCAACAGCTTCATAAGCCCTTACTTCATCTGGACACCATGGAGAGGTCTGGAATTGAATCCAGGCTTTTGACACGCAATCTAGTGATTACAAATTGTATACTAACACCTCCCCTACCCTGCTGGCCAACATTCTGATAGTGACATTTCTTTCGACCAACGGGACTTGAACCGGCTAACCACGATATCAGAATATGTAGACTTGACGCCTCAACGATCATGGCTACAAGGCGGGCTAATAATAATAATAATAATAATAATAATAATAATAATAATAATAATAATAATAATAATAATAATAATAATAACAACATGGAAGAGTCTGTGTCATTAAGTTGGAATGTCCGGATTCGATTCCCAGTAGGATTTAATTCCAGTCCTGAGTCGCCATGCTCACCACGTGTGCCATTTCCATAGCTAACAATGGTGTTAATATGTCTAAGGTTCTACTAAGTACTGAATGAGCGATCGTTAGTTTATGTCTTTGCATTGTAGGCGTTGGTTTTTCAACGCCACGAGTTGACTAGACCGACTTCACTACTACAATCCGCGCTTCGTAACCACCCTCACACTTGTGTACTATACGCGAACCTTTTCTTGCGCCCGATTTTTACGGGGTGAGGAGTAAGGAGGGAGCGCTGCCGGTTCCGGTTATACTGCCAACTGAATGGAAATGAAATCTGAATTGAATCGATAATATGATCGATCGATATAAATTTTCAAAACATTTATCATCTTACGTTAACAACTGTGTCACACATACATTATTTAACATCATGTAACATTTCTCGATGCGAATCTTGTTACTAGCATGAATTATATAGTTTGGCTTTGCTCTGTAAACAACAACAGTACTAGTTCGTAAAGTGTACGCCAGAAGTCGCACAGCGATGAATAAGCGATTCATAGTTTGTGTTTCAAAGGTTGCCAATATAGATGTCGAAGATAACCGAGGTCTACCGATTCAGCACTAGGGAGCTCAGGGCTCAAGAAATGGTTCGCGTATAGTACCTGTGGACGTTCCGAACCGCATTGCCAACCGAGTAAAAAACTGAAAACCGGGCGAGTTGACCGTGCGGTTAGGGGCGCACAGCTGTGAGCTCGCATCCGGGAGATAGTGGGTTCGAACTCCACTGTCGGCAGCCCTGAAGATGGTTTTCCGTGGTTTCCCATTTTCACACCAGGCAAATGCTGGGGCTGTACGTAATTAAGGCCACGGCCACTTTCTTCCCAATCCTAGACCTTTCCTGTCCCATTGTCGCCATAAGACCTATCTGTGTCGGTGCGTCGTAAAGCAAATAGCAAAAAAAAAAAAAAAAAAAAAGTTAAACAGTAGTTGAAGTCCTAAATTACGATGTTATCAATGTTAATAATGTATTCTTGATGCTAACGGGACATTACGCAGTCTATTTAAATATAATATTTCAATACTTTTACTACTGAAATACTGTTCTGTTCAAATTGCGCTATACAGCGATAAGGTAGCCAAGCTGATGATTCCGAAACGTCAATAACACACAGAGTCGGCCGTGGCCAGAGGAAAGCTGCGCACTACAAGTCTGACGAATGGCGCATGCGCACATGTACAGGTTCGTGTCGCATGACGCCATTCCACGCGCTGTGTCTATGTGTTTATATTAGAGAGGTATATTGTATTCCTAATGGAATGGTCTAAAGCTGATACGTTGAGATTAATAGCCGACTATGAGTCTCTTGAGGCTCTTTGGAATATTCATAGCGTACAGTATAAAAATAAGGATATACGGAACGATGCACTTCGATTGTTAGCCCACACATATGCTTGCACTGTTGGCGACATAAGTAAGAAAGTATATAACCTACGATCACAGTTTCATCGCGAGCATGAAAAGGTGCTGAGAAGTCGCAAAGCTTTGGCTGGAAAAAGTGAACTTCCGTACCGTAGCAAGTGGTTTGGCTACGAACCTCTCCTGTTCCTTCTCAACGGATCAACACATGGACGAAAACGGAATAGCCAAAATAAAGTGAGTACTTATTAGCTACTATTCAGTGTCTATAACGTTTCTAAAGTTCTGCATGTCAAGTTGAGGCAACCCTATGTAGGTAGAGAGAGACGTATTCACTCTTATGTGTTCCTGTGGTGGTTAGTAGCAGTAGCGATTTGTCTGGCACCACAGCAAGTATAGTACGCGAACCTTTTCTTGAGCCCTGAGTATGGAGCTCAGGGCTCAAGAAAAGGTTCGCGTACTAGTAGACACTTTGCATGGTCTTTGAGGAGGGGTAGCAGGGGTATAACTTTTTGCCAAGGTCATGGACACTGAGGTACAATTCACCCGCTTGCCACGCGCGTTAGTCTGCCAGTCTCTTCAATGTCTGTTAGTTTCTTAGTGTGTAGTCAAATATTAAACGATTTCTAATTGTATAATCGTACAGTACTTCAATTTAATTGTAATGGATGTGTAATATTGTTCCTTTGGTGAAAGTCTTATTGTATAGCATTGAATCAATATCTCAAAATACTATTATTACCGCACTTAAGTCGGTCGAAATTCGCTCAGACAGCATCAAAAAATTAACTTCTTGTAGCTGTTTTTCAATTTTGATGTATCCTCCGTGGCTCAGGCGGCAGCGTGCCGGCCTCTAACCGCTGGGTTCCGTAGTGCAAATCCCGGTCACTCCATGTGAGATTTGTGCTGGACAAAGCGAAGAAGGGACAGGCTTTTCTCCGGGTACTTTGGGTTTTTCTGTCATATTTCATTCCAGCAACACTTTCCAGTATCATTTCATTTCATCTGTCATTCGTTAACCATTGCCCCAGAGGAGTGCGACAGGCTTCGGCAGCCGGCACAATTCCTATCCTCGCCGCTAGATGGGGGCTTCATTCATTCCATTCCTGTCCCGGTCGAATGACTGGAACACTGTGGATTTTCATACTCCCCACCCCCACCCCCCCGCCATCTATGTATCACAAACCCGGGTACTTTTAGTTGTCTGAACATTTTTTGCCTCCCCCCCTTCCCCGCGCACTTCTAACCCCAAATCGCCGCTACTAGTTAGTAGTGTGATGTTTTGTGCCTATTTGAAGGGATGTGTATTCAAACAGCCGGGCTGAGTGGCTCAGATGTTTGAAGCGCTTGCTTTCTTGCTCCAACTTGGCTGGTTGGATCGTGGCTCAGTCCGATGGTATTTGAAAGTGCTCAGCGTGAGCTTCGTATCGATAGATATGCTGGTTCGTAAAAGAACTCCTGCAGGACAAAACTCCGGCACCTCGGTGTCTTCGTAAACCGTAAACGTAGTTAGTGGGACGTACATAAAATGTTTAATTATTATTATTATTATTATTATTATTATTATTATTATTATTATTATTATTGTAGAGGAATTAACCAGACGTAGCTAACATTCCCGACTTGTCCGGTGTCGAACCTAAGACGCTCTGAACTGATAGCTATGGCACTGACAATTCACCTTAAGAGCCAAATAATAATAATAATAATAATAATAATAATAATAATAATAATAATAATAATAATAATAATGTCCACCCCCGGTGGTGTAATTCTTAGTGTGATTAGCTGCCACCCCCTCCCCATCGGTGGCCCAGGTTCGATCCCCGGCTCTGCCACGAAATTTGAAATATGGTACGAGGGCTGCAACGGGCTTCACTCAGCCTTGGCAGGTCAACTGAGTAGAGGAGGGTTCGATTCCCTCCTCAGCCATCCTCGAAGTGGTTTTCCATGGTTTCACATGGTTCACCACTTCTTCTCCAGGCAAATTCCGGGATGGTACCTAACTCAAGGCCACAGCCGCTTCCTTCCGTCTTTCTTATCTATCTCTTCCAATCTTCCCACCCCCAACAAGGTCCGTGTTCAGCATAGCAGGTGAGGCCACATGTACTAGATACTTGTCTTCCTCCCCAGTAGTAATCCCCGACCCAATGGCTCAGGCTCCATGGCACTGCCCTACAGGCGGTAAAGGTGGGATCCCTCTCTGAGTCCGAGGGAAAAAACCAACCCTGAATATTAAAAGGATTAAGAAAGAAAGAAAGAGAGAAAGAAAGAATAATAGTAATAGAGCCAGGCTAAGTGGCTCAGACGTTACAGCGCTGTTTTTTTTGACTCCAAGGTGTGGGTTCGATCCTAGCTCAATCTAATTGTATTTAAAGACACTTAGATACGCCAGCCTCGTTTCGGTAGATTTATGGCAACTTTTCGTGTCTGAAAATCGAAAAAATGAGTTGGTGGGACTTTTATTATTATTATTATTATTATTATTATTATTATTATTATTATTATTATTATTATTATTATTATTATTATTATTATTATTTTCGGCCTCTATGGACCACTCTCTTTGCAGTATATTTAGCCTTCTCTGCCTTCGCTCTCTGCCGGTATCTTTTCATTCTTTCTCGTACTTTCTTCTTCTGCTATCTGTATAGGAACTTTTTGGCGAGTTGATATAATCTTCCGGAACCCCCATCTTCGTCAAGTCCAACCTCACCTCTCGAAACCCTTTTAGTTGCGTCTTCCACTTCCTGCAGAATTCTCTTCAACAAGTGTCCATGGAACTCTAACCTTCTCTTTCTCATCAGTTCAACCACTCCTTCTGTTCTTTGATACAATTCTTTGTTAGATTTTAGTCTCCTCTCCCAATTCTTTTTACATTTGGGCCCAGAATTGTTCTTCTTATTCTTAATCTTATTCGTATTATTATTGTTCATGTGGACTCAGTTACTGTGCTGAAATATTTTGATTTAACGCCATTTAAGTTGCTAGCATGTCAGTTTCGACGATCTGTTTTACTGTACTAGATGGTGCAGAAATCAGAACCCAATTGGGAGATCTATTAAAGAATTTTTAAAATGGTGGGTAAACAGCGACTGTGTTACCTGAAGTCTTTTACATGTCAACATTGTAAGACATGGAGAGTCGAACTGACTTTTTTCTGCCTTTCAAAAATCCAGCTACCTCTGCCGGGTTTGAACCCATGATCTTGGGATCCGGAGGCCGGTCGCTTATCCACAGAAGGAGCTCTGGGGCGTTTGATATCGTTGTTTTAACCTTAAAAGGAAACAATAATCGCAAGCAATAAAACCCACCACCAGCATGCTCGCGACTCCTAGCTTTTCACTTATTAATTATTTGTCCAACCCTTGTCCCGTTTCCCTACGGGGTTTGGTATGAGGTGAAATAAGTCTGCCGTGGCGGGTTTTTATGACCGGATGTCCTTCCTGACGTCAACTTCACTAGAAGAGTTGGCCTAATGAGATGAAATTTATAACGTGATATATGATATTAGGAAAGAGGTTGAAGTCCGGTGCCGGCACATAGCCTACTCCTGTTGAATGGCACCATGGGGTCTGCTCAAGGCTTAACGTCTCCATCCGACGGACGAATCACCATCAACAGCGTCATTGTCCTCACTCCCTATGGGCACTGCGGAGAGATTTGGTATTTAATCCAGGCTTTTTGCACGCAATGTAGCGATTGGTAATTGTATACCACCACCTCCCCTACCCTACCGGCCAACATTCTGATGGTGAAAATATTTTCGACCAACGGGACTCGAACCGACTAACATCGCTGTCAGACCGTTTAGACTTCATCGCCTTAACGATCATGGCCACCAGGCGTAAACCATTTCATTTGGCTATTTAGTGCACAATGAAATATAATTTTACCAAACGCATTTCATTTTGTTCCAATGTAGCTGTTGTGGAATTGTAGATATTTTATACTGTTGCCGTCAGAAGTAATTCTTTACACGATAAGATCTGTTGAACAAGAGATTCTTCGTCTAGAAATCGTATGTAGTTCCATAAATGGCATTTTTGGCTTTGGACCAAGAAACCAATAGATATGGCTTAGAATATCATTACGCTGACCACGTATCACTCCCTGCTGGCCATCTGGCCGGGCAGCAGTCGTCTTGACACGCAAAGGGCCTTAATGGCAAATATGCGTTAGGGGTCTTTATTATTATAGTCGACTCCAGAAAAGAAGCAACCTGAGAAGTAATTGGACTGTTGTTTGTGCACAGGAGCAGTTTCAAAATGTTACGTACCGTGAACCTTTTCCTTTTTTTTATTTTTTTAAACCTCGATATTGCTATTGGTCTTGAAGGTATGTCTCTTGAAATTTTAAGATAGGCCGAATAACTGCAGGCTGTCAGGTGGTGGTGGTGGTGATTATTGTTTTAAGAGGAAGTACAACTAGGCAACCATCCTCTATATAACACTAATCAGAGGGATAAAGAGAAGGGATCCGACACTTCGAAAAATGAAGATATCGGTCAAAGAAAGACAAGGGCCACGAAGGGCGTGAAAATGAAAGACTCCCTAGCCCTCGCAAACCTAATAGCGTCGGGGTCGGAAAAGAACAAGAGTTGAAAAAAGGAAGGTCGGATAGGATAGATGAAAGTGAGGAGCCTGGCACAAGTAAGTGGAAGCAATGCTAGGACTCAGCTAAGGGCCCCGTGGTTGCCAAACCACGCTCAAAAGTTCAGAACCCCTGGGGCCCCTTTTAGTCGCCTCTTACGACAGGCAGGGGATACCGTGGGTGTTATTCTACCGCCCCCACCCACAGAGGGGTGCAGGCTGTCAGTCGCCATTAACATTCAGTAATGATGTAATCTATATATAAAAAATAAAGAGTTTTATCTGTACATTGCTCAGAATTTTAAAAGAATGGTATTTTTGTATCGGACGAGTCCACAGTAACAAGGAAATGCACATTTTAATTTTTCGTAATTTCTGTCTGTCTGTCTGTATATATATATATATATATATATATATATACGCGCATCACGAGAAAACGGCTGAAGAGAATTTCATGAAAATCGGTAGGACCTATGTAAAGTCAGGGAATGAGCCGCTACAATCATTTTATTCACGCTGAGTGAAATGGTATTTTTGGGAAGGCCTAAAATGTAATTCTCAAATATTTATTTTATTAGTGGCCCTGTCGATAAATACTACATAGGCTAACTGAAGTTATGTAGTATTACATTCCGATATATATATATATATTTTTTGCTAGTTGCTTTACGTCGCACCGGCACAGATAGGTCTTATGGCGACGATGGGACAGGGAAGGACTAGGAGCGGGAAGGAAGCGGCTGTGGCCTTAATTAAGGTACAGCCCCAGCATTTGCCTGGTGTGTAAATGGGAAACCACGGAAAACCATTTCCAGGGCTGCCGACAGTGGGGTTCGAACCTACTATCTCCCGAATACACCGATAATTTATGTATTATACATTTTTACCGTACCGGCTATGATAACAGAGATATTCGTGAATTTGGATTTTTGTTGCTAAGTCCATATCAAGAGTATTTAATGAAAATCATTATGTAGAGTCTAGGAATAAGAAACTACAGTCTTAGGCAATAAATAATTTTATTCACCCTGGATGAAATTATAGTTTAGAGGAAGGCGCATAAAATTTAATTTGTAAATACCCATGTCCTATCGAAAAGTACTACATAACAAAAGTTATAGATAATACAATTTCCGATCATTTATGCTTTGTTTTAGTTATACCGTACCGACTATGGTAAGAGTGGTATTTCAGACTCGGAAGGAAACTAAAGGTGGAGGCCTACAATGTCGAAAGCTCATAAAATTGATCAACAATAACATTACATTGACCATTGTTTGTTGTGATGTTCTTTGTCTCTTCTGCTGCCAGTTATCTCTGATAGATGGGATTACTGCTGCGTATTGAATATACCAGCCTTCCTGAATATTGGTGGGAAACAGCCAGGGAGTTAGATAACTTCCTTCTTTAGCATGCCTTTCCTCTAGTTCATACATTTTATGATACTACTGGTACGTAACACACTGGTTCATCATAGTATTCCAGCAGTTCGATTCCTACTCTGACGCGCTGATTTGAGTGAGCAGTATGCAAACTTAACGGAATACGGCAGAGCCTCCCTCTTCAGGGAAGGTGAGAAAACATTGAGTTCTAGGAGTATTCACAGCTGTCTGCGGCCTGGTCATTCCAGCCCTGGAACTTCGGAGTGTTTGATCGGCAGTGTAGTACTGTTCGTCAAAAGTGAGGAAATGTGTTGTTTTTCATTTGATCGAGTATTTCATTTGATAGCATTGCTTCTAAGAGCGACATTCCTACTGACGTCATTGTAATGCCCTATGTTGATTTCAGTTGGGAAAACCACTAAGACAGTTTTTCTGAGGATGTAAAATGGAAGGTGGAGAGTAAGTGCCTGCCTTTATAATGAAAATTCCCTAACCCAGTCTTTACATGAGAAAAGACGTTGGTGATATAGAAGGTTCGTGACTCGCTGACTATCTTTTGAAACATATCAAACTGCATTTAAATTGAAAATTATGAAAATATCTGCTTTTAAAATGGAAAATACGAAAATTAATGTTCATTAAATAAAATACACAATCGTCGGACCTTGTACTCACACTTACTTCTTACCTGCTTACTTACACATACGTTATTTGATGGGCGCCAGCTACCACTCAGTGCAGCAATAATAGAATGAGAATCTTGACTATCTCTAGGGTGTGGGGTAATAAACTTACTCTTGATAACATACCATATAAGTTCTGAGAAAAGGAGATTGGCGTTCGGTTTCCCCATTAAATTTGAGGTTAAGAAATTTTATCATATAAATGAAACGAAAGATGAATTTGATAGAACAAAATATATTCTTGAAATTGTATATAAAAAATAGTAAGTCTTCTTGCGACAAAACAGATGAGAATATGAAATTATGACATTGCAAATGAAACTAAGCATGAATTTGAATTCATCTTGACAGGACATTTAACAATTTTATACGAAATATCTCTCTCACTGGTTCACTTGACTGTACCTTCAACACTTTGAGTGTAATTACGACGTATTCCTTAGATCTGGTGTTTACTTTAGATGTGCCATTCCTAATTTGGTTATGTATCCATGTGACTGCTTCTTCTCCATATCATATGACTTCTTTGTAAGTCTGTATGGTATGACTTCTTTGCAAGTGTATCCTTCTATGACTCCATCACTGTTCACCATCCACTTCTTCTCTCTTCACCTTCCGTTTAACTAATGACTCCCGTTGACTGACTGAGGCCACTCCATCTCGTTCACTTAATGGCCAACTGTGGCCTCTCCTTCCAGTAGAATAATGACTGACGCTACAATATGCAGCCACCTTATATAGACATTAGGTTGACGCACCTACGTAATCTCCAGAAATAACTATAATCTACTCCCACCTCGCGACAGATATTATATACAGTGGTGAAATAGCCCGGGGCTCCCTAGGAAACTCAAAGAAACTGAGCTCATCGCTAAATGCTCACGATGACGTAGCCATGACGCAGCGATGACTCTGCATTTACTCCAGCAGTATTGCACAATGTAGCAATGTCATATCCACATCTGATATACAGCAACTCTGTACATGTCTTTAGTCTTTAGTGTTAATCTACACACACGTATATATGCATACATTTAACTGCAATCACGCAAGCAACAAGCATTGCAGCATTGAATTGAATAATAATTATAACACAATAATAGTAATCTCACAGATAAAGTAATAATATACCGGGCGAGTTGGCCGTGCGCGTAGAGGCGCGCGGCTGTGAGCTTGCATCCGGGGGATAGTAGGTTCGAATCCCACTATCGGCAGCCCTGAAGATGGTTTTCCGTGGTTTCCCGTTTTCACACCAGGCAAATGCTGGGGCTGTACCTTAATTAAGGCCACGGCCGCTTCCTTCCAACTCCCAGGTCTTTCCTATCCCATCGTCGCCATAAGACCTATCTGTGTCGGTGCGACGTAAACCCCTAGCAAAAAACGTAATAATAATACGGAAATAATAATAATAATAATAATAATAATAATAATAATAATAATAATAATAATAATAATAATATCACAGATGAAACAACAATAATAATAAAATACAGATATAATCTTGTAACGGGATATGAACCGTTACAGTGACTTCCCTATCGCGTTTCTGGGGTAACGGTAAGAGCTATGCAATTGAATGCAATCTTACAACGTTTACACTACTTAACCTAGAATTATGTATACAATGTAGAATTTCGCAGCGAATCACGGGCACATCAGCTAGCGTACAATAAGGTAAGTGCTCCTTCTGGGGATAGTTGCTACTGTAGAGTAAGGAAGGGGATGGGGGTGGAAATTCCGTCCCCGCGCCTACTTTCGTCCCTCTAGGGATTTGCAGTTTGCACAGTTTGTACCTAATGTTTAGCCGCACGCACACGCTTAGCCTCATCTCGTTGTCCTGTGTGAGTTGGTTGTGTGCACCGTGTACAAGGAGGATTCATTTTTCATGATGAGCTGAGTTAGTGCAGCATCCATCAGTCTAACCTAGTCAGCGTTCGGGGACGGACGTATTGTGTGGAGGTGCCAGGAGAGTCAGCGTGGAATGTGAACGGTGTGTGGTATAGTAATTCGAGTGGGAAGAGGAAGATGATTGGAGTGAAGCAATATCGTGCAGCTATTGGGAGATGGCAGAGGAAAGAGGGAAAGGAGATAGCTAGAAATAAAGGAGATATAATGGAAGCAAGAATGATGGACGAGATGATATTAGCGGCAGCGGTGATATTGGTACTACTAACTATAGGAGGTGTAGAGGTAAACCCTGGCCCGACTTCTAGTGGCAGCATGAACTGGGAAGACGTGGAGGTCATAAAAAAAGTGCTGAAAGAAGTGGTGGAAGAAGTATGCCCGTTTGAGCAGATTAAGAATATGATGAAGGAGCAAATGAAGGAATTTGAGCATATACGACGGTGGATACAGGGAAAAACAGACGAGATAATGAGCAAAGTGGAATCCAACGAGAGAGAGATTATAACACTCAAGACAAGAATAAGGGAGATGGAAGGAGAGGTGGTGAAGCTGCGATCGGAAATTGAAGACTGTAACCGAGAACGGAGGAAGAAACACCTATTTATATATGGAGTACCGGAAGATAAAGCAGAAGATAAAGTACTGACAACATACAAAGTAGTGGAGATTATCCAGAAAATGATGAGAATTAACTTTAGCGAAGTTGACATTGATGATGTGGAAAGGATAGGCAAAAAAAGGGGTGACAGACCGATAAAACTGAAGCTGTTTTCCACCTTGATGGCGGAAGCAGTGTTAAAAGGTGCAGACAACATACGTAGCACAAAAATTTGGATCAAAGAAGACATTGGCAGAGAAGGGGTAAAGAACATTAACACACTGAAGAAACATTTGGCCAGGGCTAAATTACAAGGGTTGAGAGCCTATATTAAGGGTCAAAAATTAGTTGTGACTAATGGTATATGGACCAGAGTGTGGACTGCGGAGAAATTACGAGAGATGGAAAATGACAGCAAAGACGAAATGGTAGTGGGGAAAAGTGTGGAAGTAAGACAGACCAGAGACAGTAAAGTGGGCGAAGACGGACATGGAGGTAAAGAAAGAACCAAGGACAATAAAGCACCGGATCCAAGCTCGCAGCAAGAAAGAAAGAAAGGGATGGATGCGATAGCTGAAGTATTCGAAGTAGCGAACAGGGAGGTATTAGCAGAGATGAGGAGGGAAATAAGGGAGACCAGGGCAATATTGAAGGAGTCCAGAACGGAGGCCAGTGGGAAAGAAGAAAGAAGAAAACAGGGAGCGATTGTGGGAGTAGAAACGCAGGATGTAACAAGAGCACGCAAACGAAGCGAAAATACGACTGGGAGTCAGGAAGAAGAAGCAAGAGGTGCCCTAGTGAAAGGGAGAAGTTTGAGCCTAAGAGAGATATGGGGCAAAAAGAACAGAGAAGACGAAGGCATAGTGACAAGAAGGAAAAAAGGTAATCTGTAGTTGGAAGTAAATTGCTGCGTTCTGGAGAATAGTGGAGTGTGTGCATGTTATACATAGCCATGACAAGAGCGGTTAAATGACAAGTGGGTCTGAAGAGGCATGATACCAGATGGTGAAGTGTGTAGTGAATGAGGAAGAGAGTGTGTGTAACTAGGACAGGTGCTAAGGAGAAAGTGAATATATGGAGATGGTTGGAATATGAGCTGGGGCTCTAGTAGCCTAGTGATATGTGAGTTAATATGGTTTCATCTTAGTTGACGAATTGCTTGGGCTTTAAAGGTAACTAATATAGTGAAATACTAGATGCTGAAGTGTGATTACCAGTAGAGAATCTTAAGGTGTAGTAAATGGCACTCAGGCATTACAGTGGAGGTAACACGTAGTCAGGTGTGCAACATAAGTAGAATATAAGAAAGGTCAGTGTTCAAGAGAGAATGCGCTGAATGAGATCCCGGCCGGAAGCGATATACTCTGTGGCCTAAGTGCTGATTCAGCCCGACACAGCATTGTACTCTGCCCAGTTATATGTTGCCAGTTTTAGTTTCCCATTACTAGTATTGCCATATTGTCAAATAGATGGAATTACCTTATAGCAGTGGTTATATTAGTTTTCGTTTTATCCCTTTTTATCAATAGCAATATTGAGATCGTTGATATCTGAAAAGACATCAGTGAAGCATTGACATTTGATTATTATTATTTTCAATACTATCAGTTTTCGTTTTATCCCTGTTCTTAACAGCAATATTGAGATTTTTTGAGGTTTGGTTTATATATGAAAAGACAACAGTGACTTATTGACAATTGATTATTATCATTTCCAGTAACTTTTTTTTTTTGGTGTTAGTTATTTTTACTATACGAGCTTTATGATATGTGTACAGCAACTTAAGCAGACTAGGCTAGGCATTATTATTTTTCTTCCGTAAAGGATCAATAAGGCTTCATTGCTGTAGATCTGGTAGAAATAAAGATTACGATTACGATTAGTGCAGCATTCAGTTTTAGCTTTTTTTTTTTTGTTCTTTTTTCCATTTTTGCTTTACGTCGCATCGTCTTATGGCGACGATGGAATATGAAAGGCCTAGGAGTGGGAAGGAAGTGGCCGTGGCCGTAATATTAGGGTACAGCCCCAGCATTTTCCTGGTGTGAAAATGGGCAACCACGGAAAATCATCTTTAGGGTTTATGTCAAAATTAATATTGACTATTGCAAGAACGGAAATTCCGGAGAAGAGTAATAGGGACAAGGATCCTACCAGATGGAAGGCGATGGTACAAACCCAACAATGAGCTCTACCAGCATCAAGAAAACCTCATAGATGCCATCAGAAGAAAACGTCTTTCTATGGACACCTATACAGGATGGATCCTAATAGATTATCCCATAAGATCTTCAAGGTTGCTAACAAAGGCAAAGCAACTGGATTCCCCTGGACCAAATAAGTGGACAAATATCTTGCAGAGCTTAATATTAATCAAGCCGCCATTACTGACAGGAATGCATACCGTTTAATGGTCAAAACTAAACCTTTCCTGACATCCCTTACATCAGCTAGCCAGAAAGGAGCCGGGAATTGGTCAGAGGAGCGCAGGAAAGAATTCAGCGATAAAATGAAAGAATACTGGGCCAACAGGAAGGCTCAAGAGGCCACTAAGAACACAATGCTAAAAGGGGCAGACGACGACAAAAACACAGCTAGAACACAAGCACCGTGGTCCACAGATGGCCTAAACGCAAAGAAAAAAAATCGTATGGCCTTAGCTACCGTGCGTAGACATTTCAATTTGACGCCATCTGGCTGGCTGCTCGTCAATTTCGATGTTCCGTTTTACTCTAGGCCCACTAGATGGCAGACCGAGCAAACCGAAACTCTCTTGGGTGTCCATGGCTGAGATTCAAAGAATTTTGTCGGGTAAACACCAAATGTGTCACCAGAGATCTTTTACATGCCGACATCGTATGAAATGGAGTGTCGAATAGACTTTTTTCCGCCCTTCAAAATCCGACTACCTCTGCCGGATTTGAACCCGCTATCTTGGGATCCGGAGGCCGACACACTATCACTGATCCAGTTGTAGCCTATGTGCAACCCAGACCACATGGCCGTGAATTTTCATTTCAAATATTCTACATGCGTTGACTGAGACTCGAAGTAAGACTGTCCCGATAAGAAGCCAGTGTCTTTGCCACTTACCTACCGCAACCTACTCCTCTGATGTATTTTTCCTATCCAAATTCACTTTGTCGACTCATGTTCTCATCCGATCCAAACACTATCAGCTCTCCTGTTTACAAGGTAACTACCCCATTTGGACTCTTTCTCTATCCCTCTGTCTCTCTGACATGATGTTACCGGTAATTTATATGTTTATTCGATTTTTTAAACTGTTTGATGGAGATGACAACTTTTTCACTAATATTCAGTCCTAAAAGAACGGGAAAACCTCCCCAGTGCTCTTGACAGGAAGGTAGAGTACATATCTATTTTTTAAATCTTCACTCATATTGATAGTGATAACAATGGAATAAAATGGCGTATGGCTTTTAGTGCCGGGAGTGTCCGAGGAAAACTCCGGCTCGCCAGGTGCAGGTCTTTTGATTTGACTCCCGTAGGCGACCTGCGCATCATGATGAGAATGAAATGATGATGAAGACGACACATACACCCAACCCCCGTGCCGGCAAAATTAACCAATTAAGGTGAAAATTCCCGACCCTGCCGGGAATCGAACCCGGGACCCCTGTGACCAAAGGCCAGCACGCTAACCATTTAGCCATGGAGCCGGATAGTGATCACCATGTAACAGCTGAACACTATTTATTTTCCGACTCTTTTCTATACATGCAAGCTTTTGTTTTCACGCTTTCCATGTAGAGCATAATACTACATTTGAGTCTCCTTCATTCTGAGCTGTTATCAACAATTTTGCTCAAGAAATTAATTTAAAAGTATATATACTCGTAATTCTTCAATATAAAGTCCAATACTTTTAAGTTTGTGTCCATGTCATCATCATCATCATCATCTGTTTACCCTCCAGGTTCGGTTTTTCCCTCAGACTTAGCGAGGGATCCCACCTCTACCGCCTCAAGGGCAGTGTCCTGGAGCTTCAGACTCTTGGTCGGGGGATACAACTGGGTAGTATGACCAGTACCTCGCCCAGGCGGCCTCACCTGCTATGCTGAACAGGGGCCTTGTGGAAGGATGGGAAGATTGGAAGGGATAGGCAAGGAAGAGGGAAGGAAGCGGCCGTGGCCTTAAGTTAGGTACCATCCCGGCATTCGCCTGGAGGAGAAGTGGGAAACCACGGAAAACCACTTCCAGGATGGCTGAGGTGGGAATCGAACCCACCTCTACTCAGTTGACCTCCCGAGGCTGAGTGGACCCCGTTCCAGCCCTCGTACCACTTTTCAAATTTCGTGGCAGAGCCGGGAATCGAACTCGGGCCTCCGGGGGTGGCAGCTAATCACGCTAACCACTACACCACAGAGGCGGACCTGTGTCCATGTACAATTTAAAAATCCTGTAACATATGCAGTGTACTTTTAGGCTTTTGTTTTCCAAGACTGCTGCCCAGACATATGATCTACAGAGATTGGAATGTCGTGTTATCAGCTTCACAACATCCTCAGCTATATCTCCGGCCCCGCAGTGTAGGGGTAGCCTACGTCTTGCCCGGTGGCCCCGGGTTCAATGCCCGGCCTGGATCTGAGGGCTGGTTTAATGTCCACTCTGCCTACGTGATTACAATTGAGGAGCTACCTGACGGTGAGATAGCAGACTCGGTCTAGAAAGCCAAGAATAACGGCCGAGAGGATTCGTCGTGGTACACGACACCTCGTAATCTGCAGGTCTTTGGGCTGAGCAGCGGTCGCTTGGTAGACCACGGTCCTTCGGGGATGGTGCGCCATGGAGTTTGGTTTTATTCTTCTCAGTTATATTGCATGGTTTTTGTGACTGGGATCACTGACTCTCATATCAGACAGCTCCTCAGTTGTCCTCACGAGGCTGAGTGGGCCCTGTTCCAGCCACCAATCTAGAATTTAAATCCCTGGACTGCTCGAGAATCGAACTCGGAGCCTCTGGGTAAGAGGCACATTTTTCCTCCACCATGAGAATGAACAGTAGCACTTACATAGTTATATAAACATTGTCTAAATGTACTGTAAGATGGATGAAAATATGTAAAGTCGTTCTGTGTTATTGTACTGACAGCCATGCTGCAGTCCTTAACCCCCCTCCCCAAGGCTTACATATTGTGAGATAACAGCGTGGCTGCTCCAGCTGCCAAACAAAGTCTGGCATTGCTACTGCTACTACCTTTACCTAATTTACATCTTTTCCTCCTAAAATGCCTTAGTCGACTCTTATTCTTTTCCATCTCCAAAGAAATTAGAACTCTTTGCCTATTATATCCATACAGACCACTCAGAATGTCCCTATATTTCTCCTAAAGTCCCTGTTCCAGAGAAAATTGTACGTAAGTACACAAAATGGTAAGAATTACATAGTATGAGAATTATTGAAAAGACACCTAATGGACATGAATATATATATATGAAGACAAACAATTAACAATTTAACAATATGTAAACCGGGCGAGTTGGCCGTACGGTTAAAGGCGCGCGGCTGTGAGCTTGCATCCGGGAGATAGTGTCGGCAGCCCTGAAGATGGTTTTTCGTGGTTTCCCATTTTCACACCAGGCAAATGCTGGGGCTGTACCTTAATTAAGGCCACAGCCGCTTCCTTCCAACTCCTAGGCCTTTCCTATCCCATCGTCGCCATAAGACCTATCTGTGTCGGAGCGACGTAAAACCACTAGCAAACAAAAACCAATATGTAAGCTATACATTAAATAAACCTAACAGTTGTTATCGTACCACTTTAGAAAGCTAATTACCGACTGAGAACTATATCGCACGAACAGATTTTCACCTATCTATGTACATAAAATAAGAGTTTTGTCTGTACATTGCTCAGAATTTAAAAAGGATGGTATTTCTGTATCAGTCATGTCCACAGTAACAAGGAAATGCATTTTTTTTATTTTTCCGTAATTTCTGTCTGCCTGTCTCTACACGCATCACCAAAAACCCGCTGAAGAGAATTTATTGAAAATCGGTATGCAAAGTCGGAGAATAAATTGCTACAATCTAGGCCATAAATAATTTTATTCACGCTGAGTGATATGGTAGTTTAGAGGAAGGCCTAAATGTTAATTCTGAAATATTTATGTTATTAATGGTCTTATCTTGATGAAAATCTGTATGCAAAGTTGAAAAATAAGTCGCTATGATCTAGGCCATAAATAATTTTATTCACGCTGAGTGAAATGGTAGTTTAGGGGAAGGCCTAACATTGACTTCTCAAATATTTATATTATTAGTGGTCGTATCTTAATAAAAATCGGTAGACAAAGCCGGCGAATATGTGGCTACAATGTAGGCTATAAATAATTGTATTTACGCTGAAAAAATGGTAGTTTAGTGGAAGCCCTAAAATTTAATTCCCAAATATTTGTTATTAGTAGTCCTATCTTAATGAAAAGTTATATAGTATTAAATTTCCGATAATTTATGTCTTATACATTGTTATCGTACCAGATATGATCACAGAGATATTCATGAATTTGGATATTTGATCCTAAGTCTATATCAGCGCCGGGTCACAAGAAGATTGGTAAACAGAATTTAATGAAAATCGGAGTGTAAAGTCGGAGAATAATGAACTACAGTCTACGCTATAAATATTTTGTGAAGGCCTACAATATAGAAAGCTCATAAAATTGATCAACAATAACATTATATTGACCGTTGTTTGTTTTGATGTGCTTTGTGTCATCTGTTGCCACTCATCTCCAGGATTACTACTGCGTACCGTATATATATATATTTTTAAATTTGCTTTACGTCGCACCGAAACAGATAGGTCTTATGGCGACGATGGGATAGAAAAGGGCTTGGAGTGTGAAGGAAGCGGCCTTGGCCTTAATTAAGGCATTTGCCTGGTGTGAAAAAGGGAAAAAACGGAATGCCATCTTCTGGGCTGCCGACAGTGGGGTTCGAATCCACTATCTCCCGGATGCAAGCTCACAACTGAGCGCCCCTAAGCACACGCCAACTCGCCCTATCGTACCAAGTGTAACAGCCTGCCTGAATATTTGCGGGAAGTAGCTGGGGAGTTAGGTAACTTTCTTCTTTAGCATGCCATTCCTCTTATTCATAAATTTTCTGATACTGCTGGTACGTAACACACTGGTTCATTATAGCATTCGAGCTATTCAATTCCTGCTCTGAGTCACTGATTGGAATGAGCAGTAACATATTTAACGGAATAAGTGCAGAGGAGTGTTCACGGCTGTCTGCGGCCTGGTCATTCCAGCTCTGGAACTTTGGACTATTAAATCGGCTCTGTAGTAGGCCTACTGTTCGTTAAAAGTGAGAAAATGTGTGGTTTTTCATTTGATCGAGTGTTTTATATGATAACATTGCTTTTAATCGCTACATTCCTACTGACGTTTTTGTAATGACCTATGTTAACTTCAGTTAGGAAAACCACAAAGTCAGTCTTTCTGAGAATCCCGTAGCGAAGCACGGGTACATCAGCTAGTGTAATAATACAGTTAACTGAATTCACTGCTAGGCTGCAAGTCATAAAATTCTGTGGGCGAGAGAAATCTAGGGAATTCACCTAACACACATCTCTCTGCATATGAGATCATGTTCACGAACTTATCCAAGCACACGGAAGAGAAAAGTATTTAATTTCTATTTCATTACTTTTGTCTCAGTGACACTGGTGTGCCACCCTTTATCTTTATATCCGACCTCCTTTTAACAAGTCTTGTTCTCATCTAATCCAAAGGGTATTTGGCTGTAACATGAGCTAGTTTCATTCAAGACTTTTTCTGCACGGTGTCACTCACGAAGGAAGTAGATCAGACAGATTAGTCATAGAAGGTGGTTTTGTTTTTATAACTCATTTTGTTTCCGTGGCCTTTAACAATTTCTTCTGGATTTGATCACCACAGGCATTCAAGTTCAAGTACGAAATAAATGTACTCAGGTGCTGAAGTAGAGAAGTTCGTACCACAGGAAATGAACATCTGAGTTATCTCGGTTTCTGTCTTATGGTTGATACTTCATACTACATTGAAACTTTCCGAAACGGTCACAACTATTTGGTATACGCTACGGTCATTTTTTTCTCTGGAAACGATTAATTTCCCCATAAGGCTTATGTATTATCCGCACACTTTATCTTGGTGCATTTACACCCTAGTGCTGAATCGGTCGACCTCGGTGATCTTCAAGATTCGTACTGGCAACCTTTGAAACACAAACTATGAATCGCTTAAGCATCGTTGTGCGACATCTGGCGTACACTTTACGTACTAGTACTGTTGTTGTTTACACAACAAAGCCAAAGCATAGAATTCATGGTAGGAACAAGATTCGCATCGAGAAATGTTTTATAATGTTATATAATGTGTATGTGACATAGTTGTTGGCATAAGGTGATAACGGTTTAGACATTTCATAATGATCGATCATATTCTCGATTCAATTCAGATTTCATTTTCATTCAGTTGGCAGCACCAGGCAGCACTATCGATACCGGGACAGCTCCCTCCTTACTCCTCACCCCCGTACACAAATGCACCAAGATAAAGTGTGCGGATAATACACATTCCCTCATTTTAACGGTCTACTTTCCACCACGGTCAGCTGCCATATATATCGTACACTGACCTGTACTTCACAGCCACTCATGATTTTATACTTCTTCTTCTTATCTTCTTCTTCTCTTCTTCTTCTCCTCAATGTGCCATCTTCTAGCGAAGGTTGGCGGTCAACATGGCGATCTTGAATTTGGATGCAGAGACACGGAACAGAGACATCTTCTCCAACCCATACCAGTCTACGAGGTTCTTCATCCATAGAGTTCGTCGTCGATTTTATACTGAACGCTACTATTGTACACCTCTCTCCTCAACCTTCGAAGCGGGTCTTCTTCACAACTATACAACCGAATTCGTACAGTAAATGAGATGCACTAAATGCATTTACCCCAATCTCGTCTACCAACAAAGTTGTAAAGTATATTGTATTTGTTATTTATCGTATGGCTTTTAGTGCCGGGAGTGTCCGAGGACATGCTTGGTTGGTGCAGGTCGTTGTATTTAACGCCCATGGGTAACCTGAGCGTCTAGTGGTGGTGATTACTGTTTTCAGAGGAAATACAACTGAACAACCATCCTCTATTAACATTAATCAGAGGGAAAAGTGGAAGGGGTACGACACTTCGAAAAATTTAAATATCGGCCAAAGAAAGGCAAGGACCACAAAGGGCGAGAAAATAAAATACTCCCTAGCCCTTGGAACCTAATAGTGTCGGCGCCGGACAAGAACAAGATTCCACCAAATAAGTTCAGATAGGATAGATGAAAGTGAGCAGCCTGGCACAAGCAAGTGCTCCCAAGTTCAGAGCCCCTGGACCCTCTTCTGTTTGCCTCTTATGACAGGCACGGGATACCGTGGGTGTTATTCTATCGCTCCTACCCACGAGGAGACCTGAGCGTCTGGGTGTGAGGTGAGATGATGATAATGAAGTACGGGGAGGGTGAAACCCGGTGTCGGCTCGTAGCCTACTCGTGTTGAATAACACCAAGGTGTCTGCTCAAGGCTTAGCATCCCTATCCTATGGACTATAGGGAGGTGTTTGGAATTGAATCCAGGCGTATGGCACGCAATCTAGTAATTAGAAATTGTATACCGCCACCTCTCCTACTCTGCTGGACAACATTCTGGTGGTGATTTTTTTTTTCACTAACGGGACTCAAACGGGATAACCACGGTGTGAGACTATATAGACTTGACGTCTTAACTTGCCAGCAGGTGAACTAATGAGACGGTATTGTTTGCTTAGCGCCGTTTTATACGGTAATAGAACGCCATTTAAGTAAGAGAAATATACCTTCAGTTAGGTTTTTCAGTTGTGTACAGTCAATGTGCATTCAGCAAAGTCCGACTCATTGGCTGAATGGTTAGCGTACTGGCCTTCGGTTCAGAGGATCCCGGGTTCGATTCCCGACCTGGTCGGGGATTTTAATCGCTTCTGATTAATTCTTCTGGCTCGGGGACCGGGTGTTTGTGTCCGTCCCAATACTCTCCTCTTCATATTCACACAACACACTGCACTACCAACTACCACAGAAACACGCAATAGTGATTACATCCCTCCATATAGGGTTGGCGTCAGGAAGGGCATCCGCTGCAGTTCGCACGCGCGACCCCACAGGTGTGGGAAAAGCGGTAGGAAAAGAAAGAAAGTGTGTAATCAGCAATGTCCAATAGGCTAAAGTCAAGGGTAATTTTATCATTGGAAAGGAAAAGGAAAATGTTTATTGAAATAAATAAAGGAACTTATTTAAGAAAACTTTCAGAAATGTTCAAATATGGTAGAACTCATGTAAATAGAGTGCATTTAAAAAAAGGGTGAGAATGAAACAAATATTAAGGTGTGAAAAATTAAGAGAGTATCTAAGTAGGGAGAAGTGAATGATTTTGTGTCCGAGTTGTTTAAGTGGGCACGTGCCAAAAAGCTGACGGTTGTCATTATAACGTAATAATATGAGATTTATTCACCCATTCCAATATAACATAACTTTACCGTATATCAGCGACTACCTGTGCTAACGGCTGTTTTTCCGAAGAACGACTCATGACCGCTTAAGACAAGTTTCACTGTGGATCCGTGGTAGAGTGTCGGCCTCCGGATCCCAAGATGGCGGGTTCAAATCCGGCAGAGGTAGTCGGATTTTTGAAGGGCGGGAAAAAAGTCCATTCGACACTCCATGTCGTACGATGTCGGCATGTAAAAGATCTCTGGTGATACATTTGGTATTTACCCGACAATATTAATTAAATCTCAGCCATAGCCGCCCAAGAGAGATCCGGTTTACTCTAGGTCCGCTAGATGGCGGACAGAGTAAACCGGAACGTCGAAATTGACGAGCAGACAGCCAGATGGCGTCAAATCGAAATGTCTGCAAACGGTAGCTGAGGCCATACGATTATTATTATTATATTACTGTACTTTTAAATAAGCACGCACACGACTGATTCACATGTACATACAGTACAATATAGATAAATGCTAATTTGTGGAAGGTAATGTTCATTTCAGAAAAAATATACAGCTAGCCTTATTTCTGGTTTAAATTCCTTACAGAATGTCATATATTGAAGGCATGAAGGATGAGGAACACAACAAAATTGCCCCCAAGAGTAAAACTTAATACGTACAAGGAGCTCTTATTGTAATATTAAGGAAAAGTGTGGTAATGTGACATTACAAATATTTACACTATTTTAGCAATGTAAACACTGATAGAAACACAGCCGCTACCTGTATTAGATTAGCATTTCAAGTTAACTTACAATACTGTACATACAAATTAATGTAAGCCAAAATAACCCTCTTGTTTAAATGCAGATTACCCGAAAATTGGTAAATTAAGTTAACGACCAGAACTAGCAAATCTTTGTATTCATTTTGTATTACCTACATGGAAAATCACATGTTCTACTTTGTTATAAAAAGTAAAAGCCAAGAGACACAACCCCCTCCCTTCCATCTCCTTCATTTTTCACATCCTTTTACCCACCTCTCTTCTCCATCACATCTCCTCAACCCGCCCGCATCTCTTGGCCAGAGGGAGGGGCGTTGCCCTTTAGGTGGCCTGCCTCACCCCATCAAGGGTGGGTAATGGAAACTTTAAAAAAAAAAGAAATTAAATGCGGGATATAAATGATTAAGGTAAAATGCTTTAGGAAGACGAGCAAATGGCCTAACTGAGGTTGTTTCCTTAATGCATTACCGCCTGGGTTAAATGTTTTAAGTCGAGCATCATCATCACCCCCTTGTTCAGATCCAGCGTGTCATTATTGGCACCTTTCCATCTTTCGTTTCCTACCCCGTATTGCTGCTCCACAGGGTTTATATCTAATGACAGTTAAGTCTAATCAAATATTGAATGCGAGGAACATACGCGCTTATCCCGTCTTAGAGCGACTATACATTATTGCTTGCCACACTGAGCGTAGTAGTAATAATAAGCTATTTGCGACACATCAGTGTATCTTCTACATGGTAAATTCCTAAGGTACACATCAACATTTTGAACGTAGCTTCCAGAGGTATATTTATCTTCTCAGGAACACGCGACGGCGCTACACTGCGGAAAGGAACGAACCATTTCGATCGCCGTCTCCACGTGTTGAACGTTTGAGAACATACAAGTGTTGGGTCGCTAAGGACGTCACTCACAAACTGGAGTTGCGTGTTGATAGCTATTCCGCTATGAAAATTGCCAGAGAAGTTGGGTGTTCACCCGGAAGTTGATGAGAGTTTAGGTTCCCAATTAAGTTCTTCCTGGTCTAGGGATCAGCATAGTAGCTACCCACCTAACTAGCAAAGTCCCGATTCTTAACCATGCATGAAATTTAAGAATGATTTCGGGAAGTGTAACGGGCTACAATCAGCTGCAGGTAATGCAATAGAACATGGAAGTTGTTTAAAATAACATTTTTGGCCATCAAAGAGTGCTTTTCCGTGGTTTCCAGATTCACCTCTAGTTGATGGTACCTTTAGGACACAGCTACATATTTTCCAATCCTAGTCCTAATAACAAATACATAAATCAGTATCCACAACTACACACGTAGATATGCTATGCACTGTTTGGGTTTTATGCAGCTCTCCATTCCACCCTATCCTGTGCTAACAATTTCATTTCTACGTAACTACTTCATCCTACATCTGTTATAATATGTTTGTTATATTCATGTCTTGCAGGAATAATAATAATAATAATAATAATAATAATAATAATAATAATAATAATAATAATAATAATAATAATAATAATCGTATGAGCTGAGCTACCGAGTTGCAGACCTAATAAAGTTGTGCCATCGAGGCAGCCTGCCTACTATTGTGCTGTTGTCTGGCAGCAAAAACGAGATTCTGTCGAATAATTCATATGGCTGAATCAATTTAATTTTTATCGAGGCAAACCGAGTGCGTCACCTGAGAGAGTTTTTAACATACTAACAAGAATGGTATTTAGTTCCAAGATTTTTGACCGCAGATCAAAAATTTAATACCTGAGCTGAAATTTCAACCGTAAATTTGGGCTCATGAGTCTGTAACTCTACCACTGATTAACCGAGGCAGCTACTGAGCATGTAGAAATTTTGACCGAAGTGTCCGTACTTCTTACATTAAGCAAAAAAAAAAAAACAGTAAGTTCATAATTACGTGATGAATTCCGTCTGCAGTCGTTTAAGTGCGGCCATTATCCAGTATTCGGGAGACAGTGAGTTCGAACCCCACTGTCGGCAGTTCTGAAGATGGTTTTCTGTGGTTTCCCATTTTCACACTAGGAAAATGCTGGGGCTGTACCTTAATTAAGGCCAAGGCCGCTTCCTTCCCACTCCTAGTCCTTTCCTGTCCCATCGTCGCCATAAGACTTATCTGTGTCGGTGCGACGTAAAGCAACTTGTAAACAAGAAAGAAAGAAAGAAAGAAAAAAGAAAGAAATTGCGCGTAAGCTTGTGATTTATCGTGACTGTGGATATCGTGATCATAGCCATGGGACCTCCAGATTTACATGGAATCCGCACCAAAACGTAACTGATGGATTGGCCGGGATTTGGCCAATAGTTGCTTTATTTATTAGCCAGTGCCAATATCACTCATCTAATACGCTCCCTAATGAAGAAAATGTTCGATAACCTGCGTTAGGGATGGCTGATAACGAAATGATCATCGATTAATCAAAGCAATGATGATGGTAGTGATTATTGTTCTAAACGGAAGTACAGTTATGCAACCGTCTCCTCGTAATTCTAATCAGAAGGGAAAAAAAAAGAAAAGTTCCGATCCTTCGAAGAATGAAGGTATCGGAGAAAGAAAGCGAAGGGCCGGATGCCTTTGCTGATGCAAATATTGTGCTGAGGGATGCATTCCCTATTGCGTGTTTCTGTGGTGGTTTTTAATGTAAGTGTAGTGTATTAAGACGACCACTAACTTCGAGCTAAAGGAATTAAAAGACAAAGTTAATAATCCCCAACCAGTGTTGATTACTTCTGTCTTAAATTATCCAACTAATGCAATTATTTTGTTTAGACTTTTAATTAATTCTTTCATATATTTTAGAAAATGATGGTAGTTTTACGAAGCTGTTGATATGGTGTTCATAAGCCCCAGGACCTCCAGTAATAAGTGTAATCCTAACCACAGGAACGTGCATTTGGCGGGATAAAAACCGCGACCACTACGGCAAGAAACCAGTGACTAGCCAATTTTAAAACTGGTGTGTTAATATCACTTCTTTGTTTGGAAGTGAAACAGGCGATAACTTGCTCAGAAAGAAAGGGAATAGAAGCTTTCAAAATGTGGTGTTACAGAAGAGCGCTGAAGGTAAGATGGATAGATCGAATTACGAATGAAGAGGCATTAAATCGAATTGGTGAGAGGATAAAAATTTGGCAAAATTTGATCAGAAGAAGAGATAGAATCTTAGGACACATCTTATGACACCCAGGACTTGTTCGGTTGGTTTTTGAGGAAATTGTAGGCGGTAAGGAAGGGGTAGTTGCAAACCAAACAGATTAGAGTAGATGTAGGATGTAGTAGTTACGTGGAAATGAAAAGGTTAGCGCAGGATAGGGAGGGTTGGAAAGCTGCATCAAACCAGTCTATGGACTGATGACCCAAACAACATAACATCAGAATAATGAGAAGAATTACATAACCAGCGAAGAAATAATATCAAGGGCACGCAGCCAAAAGTCTGGCTAAGTTTTAATCTGAAATCAGAGGTCACAATTTTGTTAAAGAGCATTCTTCTTAGGATATGGAAGGGTAAGAATTAATCTGTGTCATAATGAGTATGGCTTCAATTACAAGAGGTTTAAATATTGTTATAGTATGGTTGAAGTTTGCTGTTACAACGACTATATTACGAATTTGCTGTGGATTAATATACACAGCCTGAATTATTTACTAATCTACAAATAAATCGACGAAAGAATTATATAACTTAGTAATAAAGAAGAGTAAATTATACTTTTATTGAGATTAATAGGGGCAGGTGATAACCAAATATGATGGTAAAAGAATCTATAAGAGAGATGTAAACATTCTGTTTTTTGATCTTCCTATTACGCTACTCAGTACAAATACCTTGTCAAGATATAACGAGTAAATCACATAGTAATTTTCTGTTAAATCACACTTTGCATTTGTTTCTGATCATCATATTCATTTACGATTTTCAGTATCCATGTTTCTCATTCATATTTTTCTTTTTTACAGCTACTTCTTATCGTTACATTAGGACTTAATTTTAAAGGTTCTTTGCATTCGTGCTTAACCGATTAACTGCATATTAATTTTCCCCGTAATTTAAACTGTTTAATAAGCTTTTTAAAGTATCTAGTGACATAGTAACAGAAAAATAACAACAAAGTACACAATTCCAAAAACTCTCGCCTATCATGAGTTCTAAATGAAGTTCAATTTTTAAATAACCCCTCAACTCCTCCAGCAAACAGCAAAACCTGTTGTGAAAGAAATTACATATAATTACAGACTAAGAGAAACAATACAATATCCTGGAATTATAGATTGTCTATATACTGTAATAATATGACTTAGAACTTAAGAACAACATGGAGATGAAGGACCTTAAAGAAATCAGTGTCCTTCATACCAGTAATAATCCAAAGCTAGTGTAATATATTTTAAAACAGTTCAACAATCTTTTCATGTACAGTCTTGAACAAGTTCTGGACAACAATGAAAAAAATATGTTGGTTCTGCCAACATAAAGATTGCTTCAAATTTTGTGCAGAAAAATCCCCAAATGGGGATACTTTCAGTTAATTGATTAAGACACCATCACATTGGATCATAGTATATTATGCTTATTCTTATTTCATCTTTTTCAGGAACTATACAGCTCAAGTGAGGAGAATGACGAAACTTCAGGTCCAGCCCAGTCTAATGCAAGTCTATTCCCGGTGCAAGATCCAGTCAGAGTAGTTCCAGAAGAAATGAGCCAGAATGTAGGCGAAGAATGCTCTCAACATTTTACATCAGATTTAAAATCGAATTTTACATTTCCTCAAAAAATTACCGTTAAATCTCCGAGTGAACTGATGCCTGAAAAGACCGATTTTCGTGATGAATACACAATATTTGGAGAACATATAGCTACCCAGTTAAGAAACTTGAACGATCGGAGATCTTTTTATATAGCTCAACATATGATCAATTCAGTACTGTTTCAGGCTCAAATGGGTATTTTAAAGGATAGTCCACTTCCACCGCCTGTGTTTCATAACCCGCCTGTCGACATTCTACCTCACTCGTCATCACCACCACCCAGCCCTCGTTCTATAATTAAACTAGAGGATGAATATATTACCCTGGAGTCTCACGATCATACATATGAATGTGATCGCAATTAGCAGTATTGATCTGTTTGATTCCGATGGATGTACATTTAATGCAGTGTAACCTAATTGGATTGTAAATTACGGTGATAAACTAATAAATAAATGAACAAGTTAATTACTTCCAAAGTGATTAATTACATCGTTATCAAGTTTTGTTTTGCATATGCTTTTGTTTACCTCGCTATGTACACTGGGTCATGGCTTCTTGTGTAATTTTATACACAAATGATGTTGACAGCATATAGAGATCAGACAGGACTCCGAGCGTCATTTTGGATGGAGTACAAATTATATGATCGTGAATGATAGAATGATAAGAGTATGGCGTGTTCTGTAAAGCAGACTGTTTCATCGTAGGCGTATAGGAGAGGAGAAGGATTTTATTGGAAAAGTTAAACGTATGAAACGACAGCATCCATTTTGTCTGGAAGTAAAAATTCTATGTTTATTGCATTTTTGATATTCTGAAGTCTTGTTTATCGGTTTAAATGAAGTTATCTGAAATAAAGTGAAAGCATTCTTAAGAGTCTTATTTTGTAGATGAAGATCATATTACCCGCTACACATCTTGATACAAGAATCATCCTCTGTTACACCTATCTATATATATATATAATAAGAGTTTTGTCTTACAATACTGAAAATTTTAAAATGATGGTATTTCTGTATCGGTCATATTTAATTTTTTATTTTCCTAGTATGTATGTATGTATGTATGTATGTTTGTACGCGCATCGCGAGAAAACGGCTCAAGAGAATTTAATGAAAATCGGAATATAAAGTCCGAAAATAAGTCGCTACAATCTAGGCTATAAATAATATTTTTCACGCTGAGAGAAATGGTAGTTTAAGGGAAGGCCTAAAATGTAATTCTAAAATATTTATGTTAGTAGTAATGAAAATCGGTATGTAAAGTCCGGGAGTAAGTCGCTACAATCTAGGCCTATAAATAATCTTAATGCTGAGAGAAATGATAGTGTACGGGAAGGCCTAAAATTTAATTCTTAAATATTTATGTTAGTAGTGGTCCTATCTTAATGAAAATCGGTATTTAAAGTCCGGGAATAAGTCGCTACAATCTGGACCACAAATAATCTTAATCGCACTGAGAGAAATGATACTTTAGGGGAAGGCCTAAAATTTAATTTTAAAATATTTGTTATTATTTGTCCTATATAATGAAAATCGGTAGGCAAAGTCGCTACAATCTAGGCTACAAATAATTTTATTCACGCTGTGTGAAATGGCAGTTTAAGGGAAGGCCTAAAATTGAATGATGAAATATTTGTGTTATTAGTGGTCCTATTGACAAATCGTATATAACTAAATTATATATTATTAAATTTCCGATCATTTATGTCTTATACAATTTTACTGTACCGGCTATGATAATGAAGATATTCATGAATTTGGATTTTTGTTGCTAAGTCCATATCAGCGCCGCCACGAGAAAATGGGTAAACAGAATCGAATGAAAATCGGTATGTAAAGTCGAGGAATACGGAACTACAGTCTACGCTATAATTCATTTTATAAGACACCCTAATATTACAGAGTCGAAAAAAAACTGAATGTGAAGGCCTAAAATACAGAAAGCTTATAACATTGATCAACAATAACATTACACTGGCCATTGTTTGTTGTAATGTACTTTGTGTCTCTGTTGCCTCTCATCTCCGATAGATGGGATTACTGCTGTATACCGAGTTTTTTTAAAATTTGCTTTACGTCGCGCTGACACAGATAGGACTCATGGCGACGATGGGATAGGAAAGGGCTAGGAGTGACAAGGAAGCTGCCCTGGCCTTAATTACGTTACAGCCCTAGCATTTGCCTGGTGTGAAAACTCGCCAACTCGCCCGGTCGTACTGAGTATAACAGCCAGCCTGAATATTGGCGGGAAGTAGCTGGGGAGTTAGATAACTTTCTTCATTTCATGCTGTTCCTCTGGTTCATACATTTTCTGATACTACTGATACGTAACACACTTGTTCATCATAGCATTCCAGCCGTTCAATCCCTACTCTGAGGCACTGATTGGTATGAGCAGTGTGCATATTTAACGGAATAATGACAAAGGAGCGTTCACGGCTGTCTGCGGTCTGGTCATTCCAGCACTGGAACTTTGGACTGTTAGATCGGCACTGTAGTACTGTTCGTTAAAAGTGAGAAAATGTGCGGTTTTTCATTGATCGAGTATTTTATATGATAACATTTCTACATTCCTACTGGCGACTTCACGTAGGAATACCACAACAACAGTCTTTCTGAGAATCCCGTAGCGAAGCACGGGTGCATCAGCTAGTTTATTAATAAAGTTGTTATCCCTCTAGGATCGCTGCGCTCAGTGCGTGCTATTGGTTTGCTTTTCTCTTCTCCTTATGGTTGTAATGTTAGTCTACACCGTAAATAACATTTCACACTGGAAGATAGTAGATTATAGATATACATGTGTGCTCTCTTGATTTTTTCAAAAGTTGAAAGATTGTTGGTTAGTCATGCGTTCCTGAAGTACTACGTAAGTAAAGGGAATTCCTCAAGTACTACATAAGTAAAATGATCTAGATAAAAATAAAAACTTTTCGCTAAAGGCTAGAGATTTATGTAGGCTTAGAGACTTATTGCGATTAGTATTTGAGGATTGTGAACCTAATTATATATATATAATTCAACGTTTTATATTCGCAAACAAGTTAAGCCAAGAAATTTAGTTGAATATATAGAGCCGTGCTTTCCTTACAACCGTTTCATACAAGAACTCACCTTCACAATAGAACAAATCGGTGTAATGTCACTTGTGATGATTATTGTTTTAAAGGGGGAGCACAACTGCGCAATCATACTCTCTTAATATTAATCAGAAGACAAAAGGGAAGAGGTCTGACCTTTCGAAGAATGAAGGTATCAGCAAATGAAAGGGAAGGCCATGAAGGATCGGCAAAGAACAAGAGCTGACCAGCAATGATCGGATAGGAGAGATGTAAGTGAGGCTTTGCTAGTGGAAGCAATGCAGGACTCAGCTAGGGATCTAGTGATCGCGAACTCACGCTCCCAAATTGACAGTTCCTTGGGAACCTAATTTTAGTCGCCTCTTGCGACAGGCTGGGAACATCGTGGATGTGTTCCACTCCCCAGAGGGTGTTCGTCTAATTGCCTGGCCAGCATTATCACTAGAGCTGTGAACATATTAATCTTATGTCGCAGAAAGTATTCTGGAGCTCCTAATTCCTATTATCCAAACATGGTTGAAAAAGTACGTATACGGAAAGCGAGAGGTTATCACCTTGGGTATTTTCTTTCTTTTGAGCGTCTATGCGATTGCAAACTCTCCCATTATGTCATGATCCTTCTTCGCTGAAACTGAAACTCAGCCTGTCCTCCTGTACTCTGTTCTTCTCGAACTTTCCAGAGTAGAATCAGATCCCTGATTAATCGAGGTAATGTGAACATCTAAATGAAAATCCGCACAAAATGGACGGCAATGGCGATTTCAGAGCAAACAAATACAGATGTTAACGGTTTAGAACATTCATATATAACTACGAGTATATTGGATCTTGGTGTATTATGCTGTAAATTACAAACTTATTTCACATATCTGTCTCTTGTAACATGCCACACCAATCTGTAGCTTCCACGGAAGTCTCATTCTCAATTGTGTATAGTAGATTCTGAGGTATTGGTGATTCTGAGTAAAGGCATGCAGAGCACGACTAGTGCATCTGGATGCCGTGAAAAGTGCTACTCATAGGGTCAGTGGTGCTAAAATAGCACTTTCTAGTTCAGTGAGGAATGGCACACTACCTCATTCCGCATCTTGTATGGTACCCTTTATTATACGGCCACTATCAGTGTTTGCGGTCTCTGTATAAGTACATAACCTTTGGTAGTGGTAATTTAGAATCTTCCCACCCTCCGGGCTGATGACTTTATGAACTGTTTTTGAAGTTACTTTTTATGTTGTGGTACAGTAAGCGGAAAACAAGCAGTACTGAAATTACAAACATGCTCTGAACATCAAGATACGTCATCATAGCACCCCAGGTTTTCTCTCCTACTTTCGATTCATCCGTGAATTGATCAGAAATGCTCTGGAACATCTCCGTTGGACAGAAGTATTCATGTTCATCTTTGGTGAATGGTGTGTCGAACTGTTCAGTACTTCTGGCTGCGGATCACACCACTGACTAGCAGTCCGGGGATCGCAACTGCCCTCTAGCCCTCGGTAGATTTTCGTACCTCTGGTGCCTTCGGGTATTAAAAGGACAATGGTAGCATTTCACGTGCTGGCACGTGAGCTCAAAAGAAAGAACTTCCGACTCGGCTAGCTAGTTGAAATGCCAGCTTGTCTGGAACGCTATGGTTGCTACTCTGGTAACCCCACAATAGTGTATACTATTCAAGATGGGCTTGCTTAAATATTTGCTGCACTACCAGGACAGCGCAGGACACTAGTGCAATAAATACATATCTGCACCATGCGGTCAGCCCCTCAGGAAGTGTCACTGAGAAACTTAAACTTATTATCTTTGAGAGGCTGCCATTTTTATTTCCTGAAAACCGGAAGTTTCGTTGGAAAGATGGCGGTGATTATTGTTTTAATAGGAAGCAAAACTGGGCACCTATACTCTCTAAACACTAATCATAGGGGAAGAAAAGGAGGAGAATCGATCTTTCGGAAAACGAAAGTATCGACAAAATAAATAAAAGTGCCACGAAGAGCATGCAAAGGTGACTGGTAAGTCAGGATTTTGCAAGCGAAGTTTTATCCTGAGGGTAGACAGACCTGTGTCAAAGGGAGCGTCTAACTGAGGTTTTCACAGCTGAAAACCAATTGTAGGGTCCAAACGGACTCAGTTATTACCTTAGTGCAGTTATATTAAAAAGGAACCTATCCTTCCTAGGATGATATGTAGAGCAGAATCGTTTATATACAACGATGGCACCATTGGTAACTTCATTCTTTGAAATAAACATCCAAGGTAGGTTATTACTGACTACGAAAGACATCCTTTATTCAGACTGAAGTGGAAATTGTTGGAAGAGTTATTAGCTGAAAGTAATCGGACGATAAATATATGACTCGTGAGTCGTTGGCAAAAATCCTTCAAGCGGTTTAAATTATGCTGACTGCGTGGGTTAAGCAGATAATTTCGAAAGCTTGTGGTCTACTCTCACATGATTTGAAGGGAAGTATGGGCAGAGGGTAGTAATTAAGAGAGAAATTGGTTATAGCGGTTTAAAAATACACATAGATTATTAACGTTTGGTAATGTCGGAAATTGTGGGCAAAGAAACCAGTTCTTCCAACCATTAGATAAACAGGTGTCTTGTGTGTTCAACCTAGTATGGATCTTCCTCTATGATCTATCATTGTAAAGTAATCAAGCAATTGCTGAGAGGGGTTAAGGCAATAGCAGAGTTTAGATTGTTAAGAACTCCCATCACATCAGCCTGACAAATGGACAGGTGGAACGATACCAGCGAGTGAACTGACACTGATGAAACTCGTAACATTTGGAACTTAAGTGATTTAACTAAATAGTGTGTCTGATCGATCTTTGTCACGGCATCATCTGCGTGAGGGTATTAGTGGAGTTGGTAGAACCGCATTAAAAGTTGGAAGAAGCGTGTTGAAGGAAAAGCACATGAATAACTTACCAGACAATAAAATGATTCTTACAGTATCTTATGTAACGTACGATCATGTCAAAGTAAAGTAATAATAATTCACTGTTATCCTCCTCGGGACGACAGTGTAATTTATCCATTTCCTTCTCGTCTCCAATAAGTCTGTAGCGCTCATGCATTCGTATCACATCACATATCACAGAGGTTTAGATTTTAAAAAGCAAGATGTACAAGTTCAGACAATAATGTTTCACAAAAGAGATAACACTTACAAATAGAACTAGTAAAGAGAGAGAATTACAATTTTATGAAGTGATGGCCAAGATCATGGAGGCAGCAGAGAATATAGATGTTAAGGAATTGATGTGGTTGAGGATTACAACTTCCTTGGTTCTAACGTTAATTACGAAGGGAATTGCATCTTACAAGTCAAGCGGGCGGAAATAAAGCAATGTTAAAACATGGTTTTCCTTACAGCCACTGACGACTGCGGAAGATGGACCTTGAAGAAAGTTGACAGAAGAAGGATCGATACATTTGAGGTATGGTGTTCTCGACGACTGCTGAAAATGCTATGGATGACCAGTATTAGTAGTAAGATAATCTTGGACCAGTTAAGCGAATTTCTCCTGGGACGGGAGTATACAGTAGTGAGACAAAAGCTATCCTATTTTGGCCACATGAGAAGTACCCCTTTGGTATGCTTGGACTGGTGGATGGAGAAAGGGGTACTTGGATGGCCCCATCTATGTTCTAGGAGTAGATTGCCTGCCTCTCACCCGGAACCCTGGGTTCGATTCCCCGCCAGGTCAGGGAATTGTATCCGGGTGGGACGTTATTACACTTGAGAAGATATCTGACGGTGAGATGGGGGCCCTAGTCTTGAAAGGCAGGAATAACGACCAAGAAGATTCGTTGTGTTGGCCGCACGTCCCCTCGTAATCTTCAGGCTTTTAGGTCTTAGGCGCGGTCGCTTGGTAGGAGTGCTGAGAGAGAGAGAGAGAGAGAGAGAGAGAAGGTGTTGGTTTTTGTTTTAAGAAGAAGTAGTACAACTACTCTGAAAAAATTAATTGTAGACAAAAATTAAAATTAAAACTATTTATTCAACGACGAAATATGGAATTGAATTGAAAAATAAAACCAAAATGAATTAATCAGAAAGGGACACAAACCTATAAAAAGCGAACGTAAGTTCTCTGATTAATAAAACGTTGGAAATGTATGTGCCCTTGATTAACCCACTCTCACACATAAATTGAATGATAGATCAGCAGTGTTCTCATTAACATCTAGTATGCGTTCGAGGGTCTCCTCCAAGCCAACGTTCCATCGTAGCCCAGAGAGCTCGGGGCACTCCACGAGGATGTGGTTCACCGTAAGAACACATTTAGGTGGGGGGGGGGGCTATTTAGGGGGTAATAGAGTGTAGATCCTCCACGGCCTATCCTCAGCATATACAAAACTACGGCCTTTCTCCGTGAAGGCCGGGAAGAAGGAAGTCCGCCACACGGCAGTAGTTTTGTTAATTGCTCTTTGCTTGTTCGAAGTTCTGGTAGATAGCCACTTCGTTTCCAGGACGAAAGATGATTCGACGTATCTGAGAACAAATAATATCCTTAGCAGGTACGTTAATAGGTCTAGGTGGTAAATGTATTGCTTCATTTGCAGCGTGATCCGCAAATTCGTTCCCCGCAATCCCCACGTGGCTTGAAAGCCACGCGAAAGTGATTCTGGTGCCGGCAACCCACAACCTGGCTAGAAGGTCATGAATCTGCTGCACCAGTGGATGTTGCGAGAAACAGGTACCAATATACTGCAGATAACTTAGCCTGACAAGTTGGTACACATTAGAAAGTGGTCTCGTCGTCAGTCAGCGCTAACGACAGAGCTTCTAAGATAACGAAGAGTTCCCCATTATAAACGCTGAAGGCACTAGAAAGCGAAGTCTTAGTGCTGACATTATCAGAGATTAACATACTCTCTTACCTTAGAACCGTCTGTGAAAACGATACTGGTGAACGATGTCTTGGAAATACCTCCTATGAGGAGAGGTATCCGTGTTCACCTTAGATCCACTGAGTAGGTATAGCCGTATATCCGATCACGGAACAAGCCCCGGAGGTACCTTGCTAGGAGTCCGCCTAAGACAACCACCGTTAGCCACAAACAATTCACGACACGGCATTCATCCGGTTTCGTACCTCCGCTGGTGTTGGGTTTAAAGAGGCACTGACAGCATCGGTATTAAGGCATTTCACGAATTTTGGCACGTAGGGGAGGAGTATCTGCTGCCACGTTCTTCGCAAAGATGGAATTCCCGATTCAGCAATTAGGCTGGGAATTGGGTTCGTTCGGAAAGCTTCCACTGTGTTGTACACTGTATAAAAGGTTCAGCATAGGTCTTGATGCTGGACCATAAGCTGAACTACCATAGCCCACATGGGAAATAAAGTACCTCCAACTACTATCCTAAAGGCAAGAGAGAGATATATATACCGTCCTGGAACAGAAAATGGCAGTATGAATTTGGAACAGGCAATTGGCCTAATCCTTAAATAATGATGAGAAAGGGGAGCTGTTCAAACTTTAAATCTCCAGAATATCTCCTACTCACATTCGCTGAATATTTAAAATATATTTATATTTCAGTAATGCCTGAGACTGACCCTAAAAGTAAGTTAATGTGACCATATTACGAATGAAATTCTCCTGTGAAGAAATTGCCTGCATGAAATCTTTTCTGAAAGGAGATTACGGCTTGCGGACATTGTCATTAGGGCTAGCTATGACGGGGAAGGGTTCGCAACATCAGGAACTGAACTCTTAAAAAATATCTTGCCAATTCCCCGTTCTACAGTTATTTCAGATTCCTTCCTTGTCACGTATAGCAAACCACGCTTTAACGCCAGTGGTCCTCAAACGTTTTATATCGCACCTCCTTCTGGAACAAAAAAATTACACGAGTCCCCTTATACTTTTCTTTGCTCCGCTCCCTTCGAACTTTGCACAAAGAACTGCCTCACGAAATCTTCTGTTTGGACCTACCTATATTATTATTATTATTATTATTGTTGCGGAGTATCGTGGATGTGCAGAGGTGAAAGAAGGTGCGGGGGTGAACAGGTCCCAAAATACGAAATTAAAGTTAAAATAAAATTTAACAAGGTTATATTTTCTTTTAAAGATTAAGAAATAACAAATAGAACAGGTACTCAGTAGCCGAAACACAATTCGAAAATGTACAATTACAATGATTACAGGATTTGGGCTCCGAGAGCCAGACACCTAAATCTTGAGCTATAAGCCCAACCTTACGATATACAGAATTCAACAAAGGGGCAGAAGACCCCAATCATGCCCAGGAGCACTTGCTCCCAATTACACAGTAAAGCCTCCTCGAGGCGCACAGAAAACACAATTTTAGAAAGAGCAACCCGCTCTTAAGTTCCAGCCTATCAAAGGCCACACCAAACTCCACTTTCAAGTTGTCCTCCCAGGACATGAAAACAGGGGTAAAATACCCAACCTACTGAGGCCTACTAAGTAAAGAAACAGGATAATTACCTGGCCTCTAAAATACCAACTTGAGAGGAGGCGAAGCTGCACTCCTAATACATTTTGTTTAAAACCTACTGGCACTAGGCCGTTAATGCAAGGGCTAATCCCATACTTAAGAGGTGACTTATATGAGAAGACAATTTACATTACGCTAGAATGGGAGAAACGGTTGAGAAAATAAGTTCACCTCAAAGCAATATTAGTGGGAGCTCGAGAGGGTTAAGCACTCTCTATCCCAATTTATAGTTTAAACAGATGGAATTGATACCGAGTGTCTTTACATTTTAAGGGAAAGTTATATGGTAAAAGGCTTCGGACCTGCCCCGAGAGTTAAACTGCTGAGCTAGCAAGAAAAGAAGTTATTAAACGGCCATTACCTTGTGGATGAACTGCTGCCCGAAGAAAGAGGCGCTTCCCGCCCCCTGCTACGTACTTTACACACTGAAAGATGTTACTGAAGTGGCGCGGAGACCCGAAAATCAGCAGTTTATATACTCTCGCGGAAAGTTCGAGGCGTTTCAGGAATGAGAACACCCTCCCACAAGAATTTTATTGGCTAGGGTTAAGCAACATATCCAAGTTGAAGAAGATACACCTGATTGGTCATAAATTAATTAAAGAAATTCGGGATTGGCTAAATTCAAACCTGGCGGAAGGAAGGGGTTAATATTGCCAACATAAACAATAACTGAAAGAAATTTAACAAAGAACAAACTTATGAACACAAAATTTCTTCAAAAACATAGTTCTTTCACTTCGCACTAGGGTGCATAATTGTATTTCTTCAGTAGTGCCGTCTGGAAGAGAATGTCCACACTTCTTACTACAGGCAAAACAAAAATACATCGAAAACGACCCAGTTCAGAAACTTCAAAATTTACAAGTAGTGACATCTTCTGAGAAACTAGAAAATTAACGCAGTAGATAAAGTTCAGACATCCTCCAGTAGAGGACTTTCAACTGGCGCAAAGTTCGAATTAGCGACGTGGAGGTGTACCACCCGGTACAGACCTCCCCCCAAAAAAAAAGTTCCTCCAAGGGGTGACACATCAAATTTGTTTGAAAACAAGGTTCAAGTTATGATGTTGATATTGAAGTTAATTGCAGAAGTATTTACCAACAAATTTTCTTAAAATGATTGGATCAAGTTTGAAAATTCTTTGATTACTATTGATGTAATGTCTTTATGCTTGTAGAAGTTGAATTCAGAAGGAAACTTTTAGTTTTTAAAGTTGAGGAAAAATATTCTAAGTCCACCAGATATTGCAGTTGGATTCAAAACTGTAGTAATTGTTGATGTTAAATGTCCATGTAGCTGATTACATATATCCAAGGTTGATTACGTTAGACGGCCAGACCGGCCGCTGCTGCTTGTGTCCAGAGGAGGCCGCTCGGACCCCTCAAGTACCCTGAGATACCGCTCGCCCGCACTATGAGAGGAGTAGTGGAGTTGAAGCACGCCGCGCCCGCGGCGAACATGCAGGTCGCGGGCCAGTTACAGGTTGTGCGCCGCACATCAGCCTTGGCCGGGAGGAAGACTCCGGCTCAACGTACACAGGTTGGCCTCACTGGAGAAGGGCGGGCCCGTACCCTGCCTCAGTAGCGGTACGGCGCCGCGCTGCTGCGGGGGCACTGAAACATTAAAGCTCGGCGGCAGAATTTTGTTTGACCAGAATGATTTTTTTGAGGGCACAGGCTTTGTGGAGAGGTTGAGGGGCCAGCGGCGTGAAGATATTCATTTCATATACAAGCCACTGTGTGTTATGTTAGCAGGAGACGGGAGCGTGGTAATGGCCATGGTAAGGACAGGATGGCAGTTTAACTGATCGGGGAAGATTTACAATAAATGCTTAAATATTTAAAAAAATATTATTGAAAGAACAGAAGGCCTTAAAAGTGAAACCCCTCAAAAAAATATAACCTTCCTATTTCTTTCAAGATTATATGAAGCAAGTTAGCACAGAAATAACACCGGTTTCACCTGTGACAGGTGAACCCTAAATATCCTCTCGGTGGCTGGATTACTTAACAATAAGGTAACGGGAGTAAGGAAATCGAGAATGATACACGGCCCATGAAATCTGGGGGCAAGCTTGCCCGCGGGAACAAAATTCTTGACCATCACCTGGTCACCTACCTTCAAATGGGTGGGACTCCGTCCACGATCATATCTTTCCCTAACCTTTTCATGAGACACCTTAAGATTGGCTTTAGCCTTCTTCCAAAGATCTTTAATGTTATCTGGATCTATTGTCTCAGGTAGAATGTCACTCAGAAACCAGAGGTTAGAGAGCGGCGTGTTGGGAACAAACTTGAACATCAAGGAAGCTGGCGTAAACTTATGAGATTCATGAACCGTCGAGTTCAAAGCAAAGGCTAACCAATGCAGGGACGTGTCCCACCTAGAATGATCTTCACGATGATAGACATTAAGCGCGGACCTGAGATTACGATTAACCCGTTCAGCCAGAGATGGTTGAGGGTTATAAGCAGAAGTTGTCACATGAGAGATGGACAGGTCAAAGCAGAATTTACGGAATAGATTAGATGTAAAAGCCTTAGCATTATCAGACACAATATATTGACACGGACCAAAAGAAGCAAACATTGAATTTAGACAAGTAATGGTGGACTGAGCGGTAGCCAGCTTAGTCGGAAATAACCAGGAAAATCTTGTAAAACCATCTACACATACAAAGATGAACTTGTTGGCATTTCCCTTCGACTGGGGGAAGGGTCCTACATCATCAATATACAGGCGTTCCATAGGGCGCGACGCTTGGTGAGACGACAACAGGCCTACCTTGGTGGACATGGTTGGTTTACTAAGCAAGCAGGATTTACAAGCCTTTACTAGTTCACGGATTTCACCGTCCATACCCTTCCAGATGAACCTTTCACGAATCTTTTCACGAGTTTTAAAGATGCCTAGATGCCCCCCTAATGGGGTCTCATGATAGTACTTAAAGATCATAGGTACAAGAACAGCTGGAACTACAGCCTTCATCATCTTATCATGCCTCGAAGGGCAACATAAAACACCATTCCTCAGTACGTAAGGGACAACATGTTCCCCAGAAGAAAGGGTTTCCATTATCGGAGCCAGCGTCGGATCTTCACATTGGTATTTCTCAATGTCCCTAAAGGGCATGGGAGCATCAGTTAAGATGGCATTAACCTCAGATAGTATGGACTCGGGAGGTGATGAACTATCGACCGGTTCATGGGTCTCGACGTCGTTGGAAAACATACGGCTGAGTCCGTCTGCAACAACATTTTCAGTACCTCTGATATGCCTAACATCAAATTGGAAGGCAGAAATTCGGATGGCCCAACGGGCTATACGACCAGTACGACGCGGCCTACCTAAGACCCAGCTTAAGGCTTGATTATCCGTCTCCAGGTCGAATTTGACATGTTCCAGATAGAGACGGAACTTTTCTAAGGCAAATAAGACTGCCAAACCCTCGAGCTCATAGATGGAATACTTGGCTTCTTGAGCCGATAGAGTCCTAGATGCATAGGCGATGGGTCGCCTCCCCAGTTCAGTCTCTTGAAGAAGGACTGCAGCTACCGCCGACGACGACGCGTCGGTTTGGACGATGAATTTCTTCGAGAAATCGGGCATAGCAAGGACAGGGGCATTACAGAGAGCTAATTTAAGATCTTCAAAAGCGGCTTGTTGAGAAGGTCCCCACTCGAATTTGACGCCTTTCCTACGGAGTAAGTTCGAGGGCGCCGCTCTATTAGCGAAATTTGGAATAAATTTCCTGAAGAAATTCACCATACCAATGTACCTGGCGATACCTTTGATGTCCTTAGGAGGTTTAAAATCACGGATGGCCTGTGTTCTAGAATGATCGACTGCAACACCATCAGGTGACACAATATGCCCTAGGAATGACATGGAGGGCTTAGCAAAGGCAACCTTGGACAACTTCACAGTTAACCCGGCCTTACGAAGGCTGTTGAGAACTTCTCGCAGATGATCTAGATGTTCTTCAAAAGTCTCCGGAAATACGACATCATCAAGATAGTGATACAAGTACTCGAATTTGATGTCGGAGAAGACCCTATCTAGCAATCTAGTAAGTACAGCTGCTCCCGTGGGGAGCCCGAAAGGCACGCGGTTGTATTCATACAAATCCAGTCCGTAGCAAACGCTGTAAGGTGTTTAGACTCTTTAGCTAGGGGAATTTGATTATAAGCCTGATTTAAATCCGAGATGGTGAAGAACTTGGCCTACGAAACCATGAAAAACAAGAATGAAGGTCAGGAAGGGGCACAGATTGTAACACCACCTTCCGATTGAGAGCCCTATAATCAATGACAGGCCTGAAGCCCCCTTGGGGTTTCGGGACTAGAAAAATAGGTGAAGAATACGCTGACTTAGAGGGCCGAATAATACCATCCTTCAACATTTGATCAATGATTTCCTTCAGAGCCTTCATTTTAGGTGGAGATAGCCTATAAGGTGGAAAACGGACAGGAATCGAATCCGTGACCTCAATTTTGTATTCGATTAGGTCAGTAACACCAAGTATCAGAGAACACCTCTGGAAACGACTGACACAACTTGCGAATACTATCAGCCTGCTCCTCAGGTAGATGTCTAAGGTCTAACAACATCTCATCCTGGGTAGGCGAAATAGATGAACATGATGCAGAATTACATTTCAATAATGGGATTTTACAATTAGACGCACATTTGAAAGTGCACGACCTACTCTGAAGATCGAGCACAAGACCAGTGTGAGAAATGAAGTCAGCTCCCAATATTATGGGGCAAGACAAGTGCTTGGCCACGAACAATTTAATTTTCCATGTAAATTTAAAAATACGAATTTTGACATTTAAAGAGCCTAAAATTTCTAATGAAGAAGAATTAGCCGAAACATATTGAACAGGAGATGAGCCATAGTCAGGTAGTTTACAAATAGATTTCAATTTTGAATACCATTGAGCCGAAATAATTGAACAAACACTGCCTGAATCTAAAAGAGCTGTTACAGGTTCATTATTTAATTCAATCTTAAGAAAAGGAACAGCTGCGGGGGTATCCGCCGCAATCCTAAGGCATTCTTTGGGGCATTCAAAAGATAAATCTGAAGATTGAGTTTTCCCTGAATTTTCGACCTGTTTACCAGGGGCTGAGCCTTGGGAAGCTGAATTAGTCGACTCAGCCGAAGCCGCTAGTCACTTATTATTAGTGACATTGGTGGAAGTTGCACCAGAAGTTGAGCAGGAGGGGGTGCTATTTGAATTTGGGCAATTCTTGGCGATATGTGAGAAAGCCCCACATTTAAAACAGCCTTGTGACGAACCAGCTCCATTATTTGCCCTACTAGATTTGACCAATGGACATTTATTGCGAAGATGGTCAGGCGACCCGCAAGCATAATATTTACGGGGTGTGACTGGTCGGCGAGGTGGAGGCCGAGGATTACTAAAAGAAGGAGGGGGTTCTTTCGCGACACGCAAGGAATCGGCGTATCTAACTCCTTCCGCTGAGACGGCCAATGCTTCAAGTTCAGAGAAGGTTTGCGGGCACGCCGCGAAACACAAATATGACCTATAAGGTGGTGAAATACCTTCCACAATAGCATGTACAATCTGATCTTCAGGGAAGTGAAGAGTAAACACCCTAGTATAGAACTTAATATCTTGGATGAAATCTGCCAAGTTTTCATCCAACCGCTGTACACGATAATAGTACTTCTGAATAAGTGAGGACCTTGCCCTAGCCGGAATAAACTTAGCTAGCAAGTGCGCGTGGAAGTCTTCAATAGATGATTGCTCGGCAATGGCTCTTACTATTTTGTCTGAGAGAATACCAATTGCATAGGGATAGATGATTTGCAAAATCTGACATGGAGAAAGAGAAAAAACAAGGGCATGATCCTGAAATTCAACTAAAAACCTTAAGAATGAAATAACTTCACTGGTAGTGTTAACAGAAAACTTAGAGGTACCTCTGAGCTACATTGCTAATGGATGAGGCAAGCTGCTGAACCCCGGTGACATAGTAGGTAAAGGTTTAAGTGGCAAAGAAGTTAATTCAGAACGTACATTATTCAACGAGGTACGGCGTTCAGACTCGTTGTCCAATGGGGCAGAGGTTGTTTGAGCTCCAACGGTTTTCCTATTGGCGTCTCCCTTAGGAGGCTCTTCATCGCTATCTACATTCACCGTGGTGGGTTGATCAGTTTTGGGAGGAACTTCCCCAGTTAACAATTGGGTAACCTTACTGGACCATTCAGAAAGATTTTCGAGAACCACACTAGCTTCCTTCCTCTGAACGTCATTCAACTTCAGAGGCAACAGATCGTTAACTCTATTAGAAAAATCAAATAACCTGGCTTGCACACGTTTAATTTGATTAGGAGAAGGATCATTTTCTTCAAAAAAACTAACTACAGATGCTAGCTCAGTAGTATTGTCAGTGATCGTGGAAAGAGAGTCGTCAATTTCTTTCTCTCCCAAAGTGGGGATGGAAATGGGCAAATCAAGGGACTCTCTAAGCTTATTTGTGTCTACCGCAACCGTGCCTCCAGATTGCACATTTCTAATAGTTAATTCATAGATCAACTCCTCCTTGCGCAAATAGTTAAGATGGAGAACATCGCGAGGGCCGGGCATGATGACAGAACAATTTTGAAAAAGGAAAAATCAAAAAAATCCCAGCAACTGAGAAAATTGTTAGAGTTCGAAAACAAGGCAATGTTTAGCCGTCAAAAGGAGCTAAATTGAGACCCATTCAACCACGCTCTGCTACCACTTGTTACGGAGTATCGTGGATGTGCAGAGGTGAAAGAAGGTGCAGGGGTGAACAGGTCCCAAAATACGAAATTAAAGTTAAGATAAAATTTAACAAGGTTATATTTTCTTTTAAAGATTAAGAAATAACAAATAGAACAGGTACTCAGTAGCCGAAACACAATTCGAAAATGTACAATTACAATGATTACAGGATTTGGGCTCCGAGAGCCAGACACCTAATTCTTGAGCTATAAGCCCAACCTTACGATATACAGAATTCAACAAAGGGGCAGAAGACCCCAATCATGCCCAGGAGCACTTGCTCCCAATTACACAGTAAAGCCTCCTCGAGGCGCACAGAAAACACAATTTTAGAAAGAGCAACCCGCTCTTAAGTTCCAGCCTATCAAAGGCCACACCAAACTCCACTTTCAAGTTGTCCTCCCAGGACATGAAAACAGGGGTAAAATACCCAACCTACTGAGGCCTACTAAGTAAAGAAACAGGATAATTACCTGGCCTCTAAAATACCAACTTGAGAGGAGGCGTAGCTGCACTCCTAATACATTTTGTTTAAAACCTACTTGGCACTAGGCCGTTAATGCAAGGGATAATCCCATACTAAAGAAGTGACTTATATGAGAAGACAATTTACATTACGCTAGAATGGAAGAAACGGTTGAGAAAATAAATTCACCTCAAAGCAATATTAGTGGGAGCTCGAGAGGGTTAAGCACTCTCTATCCCAATTTATAGTTTAAACAGATAGAATTGATACCGAGTGTCTTTACATTTTAAGGGAAAGTTATATGGTAAAAGGCTTCGGACCTGCCCCGAGAGTTAAACTGCTGAGCTAGCAAGAAAAGAAGTTATTAAACGGCCATTACCTTGTGGATGAACTGCTGCCCGAAGAAAGAGGCGCTTCCCGTCCCCTGCTACGTACTTTACACACTGAAAGATGTTACTAAAGTGGCGCGGAGACCCGAAAATCAGCAGTTTATATACTCTCGCGGAAAGTTCGAGGCGTTTCAGGAATGAGAACACCCTCCCACAAGAATTTTATTGGCTAGGGTTAAGCAACATATCCAAGTTGAAGAAGATACACCTGATTGGTCATAAATTAATTAAAGAAATTCGGGATTGGCTAAATTCAAACCTGGCAACATAAACAATAACTGAAAGAAATTTAACAAAGAACAAACTTATGAACACAAAATTTCTTCAAAAACATAGTTCTTTCACTTCGCACTAGGGTGCATAATTGTATTTCTTCAGTAGTGCCGTCTGGAAGAGAATGTCCACACTTCTTACTACAGGCAAAACAAAAATACATCGAAAACGACCCATTTCAGAAACTTCAAAATTTACAAGTAGTGACATCTTCTGAGAAACTAGAAAATTAAAGCAGTAAATAAAGTTCAGACATCCTCCAGTAGAGGAGTTTCAACTGGCGCAAAGTTCGAATTAGCGACGTGGAGGTGTACCACCCGGTACAATTATTATTATTATTATTATTATTATTATTATTATTATTATTATTATTATTATTATTGCTATCTTCCCATCCTGACGGGGAGGACGTCAGACCTCGTACAGGCTGTATGAGTAAGACACAAAACCTCTGAGGATTTAATCGTGGCCAGACTGTCGGCGTCAGACGTACGGGCCACTCCATCTCCGAAGTCGTGCAGGCACTGAGCTCTACAAGTGCCACCGTATCAATGTACCGTAAGTACAGTACGTGTATTAAGGAGAAACCATGGCCACCATGCTCAACTGTCCTGGTGTACGACGCGCTGATGACAGGGGTCGCCGTCGGCTAGCTCGGGCCGTGAGCGCGGATAGACAGTACAATAGATCACTACGGTGAGTTCAATGCTGGACAACAACGACGTCTGAGCAGTAATACCATCCAGAACCATCTCCTCGCCATGGCGTACAGAAGCAAGTGTCCCACGAGGGTGCCTCTGCTGAACACCCGTCACAAGGCATAGCGACTGACATGGGCAAAAGAACACTGCCATTGGACGATCGAAGTATGGTTGCCTGTTAAAGAACCAGTTGGTACCCGCCGATTCCCGGGTAAGAGCGCGCCGACATCCACATGAGGCAAAACATCCCTCTTGCCAGCTGGATAGAGTTCAGGTCGGTGATGGTGATACCCTCCTATGGGGACTGCTGACGTGGGATGAAATGGGACCCCTGGCACACCTGACCGGCGAAAGTTACAGGAACCTTCTGGCATATCATGTTCACCCCTTCGTTCACCTCCAGCACCTTCCACACCTCTACCTGCAGGAAGACAATGCTCCAGCCCATCGCTCCCGTATTGTGGCTGACTGGTTCGTTGAGCACTCCACGGATGTTGAAGATGCTTATCTGATCCCCGAGGAGACCCGATCTCAATCTCATTGAACACATCTGGGAATGTGTAGGGAGAGATATACGAGCCCACCCTGCTCTGAACAAACGTCGTGGATTATGGGTGGCTCTTCAGCGATCATGGATCTTCTCTCCCTTTCGGTGTCTACTTGAGTCCATGCCACGGCGCATCACCGCAGTTATGCAGTAGAAAGGTAGCCACGTACCTGTAATTCAGTTGCTTGTGAGTGTATTTATGCATGATCATGAATCAAAATTATGCCTTTGTGAAGGAAAATTTAAAGCTTTCTCTTACACTAAAACTAAATAGTACCCTTAAAGTTCAACAGTTTTATGCAAAATAACCCTGTATTTGTATTACTCAAAGGTATCAAAGATGTAGTATTACAACTAACTCGGATATTTTTATGGTTGGATGTACACTGAAACGCGGATGAACGAATTAGTTCTTCTCTATTTCAAATCTATGTTGCTTAGTTCATTTAAAATATTAATATTTTAAATCTCAGGAATTATGAATGTCAGTACTGTTGCCAAAACATTAAATAACATATACACTATGTAAATGGAATTCATTAACAACATTTAAATGTGATTTAAGAATCATAGCCATGCTCCCTAGCATTACTTCGCCGTGCCTCTGATTAGGAGCACCACCTTACCACTTTGCGGACCTCAGGTTTAACCCTTGGTAGTTTTATTTTCTGTTTTCTTTTCTTTTTAGTAGTATGGATATTGTAACCATCGAACTAATAATAACTAAACAAACGCAGAACTGTCCTTCAACCATTGATGATCAACTATTATGAAATACTTTATGTAGTGTAGTGTGCAATGACTGTATATTCTTCATCTTTTATGAAGATCTTTGACAAATTTATTTGAGAATGTAATGCCAGCCCAAGTGGACCAATAATTTTAATCGCATACAAAGAAACTCTGCCTTGGCCTATTACATCCACCAGTCAGTATAAATAAAGCAGCGCCTGATGCGCTTTAGATGTACAGTACAATTGAAGCGAAGAGCGGTGTCACTCCAGAAGTGAGGTCATCTGTAGTATTGACCAGTCACGCTTTTGAACTCACGAATGAGAGATTCATGGCACGCCTCTTCTCTCCCATTTCCAATGCTGTTGACCTGTGGGTTCATTAGATCGGTCTGTCATCGTGAAGACATCCTTCGACCCAGTGAGCGAATGAATATCTCTTGGCAGAGAAAGGGATGGTGTTTTGTATATTTCTCCACACTTCAAAGAACAACAACACTGAAAGTAGGATCCTCAAATTGCAACTCCATGCAGGCGATGGGATTAAAATATGTATATATACATAAGTAAAAATAATTGAAGGTAGTTGTAATCTTTTGACACTGTTCAGAGGAAAACATGAACTAAATTCAACTCTTCGAATGAGGGTGTCGGTACGTAAAAGACAGAGAAGGACAACTAACGGCGTGGAAATGAAAGTCACCCTAGACCTCGCAGATGTAATACCATCGGGATCAGAAGAGAATGACATTTAACCAAATGAGGTCAGACAGAAAATATGAAAGTTCAGCCTTAACATAGGATGTGCAAATATTCAGTTTAAATATTATAAACGAAAATAATCAAACAATGAATTAAAAAGAAACATGCCCAACATAAGGGAACATATTCTTCTTCCTGGAGTTTTTAAATTTATTGGGGTCAGCACTTGACGTGGGTTTGGCCCAATTTTACGACTAGATGCCTTACCTGATACCAATCCTCTACAAAGGGATGCATTCACTATTGCGTGTCTCTATGTTGGTTGGTAGTTAAGTGTATTAGGACGAACATAAGCATGGAGTTCCCGAGTCAGAGAAATCAAACATATGCAGTTAAAATTCCTACCCGCGCCAGAAATCGAACTTGGGGCCTTCTTAACTGAACGCCAGTGCGCTGAACATTAAGCCAAGAATTCGTATGTCAAAAAAGAAACATATCACCCATTAATTTAGAAGATGTGAGGAAGTATCTGAAGTGATAGAGTACAGTAGTAAACTCGTGTCCTCATCCCGGGGGGGAGCAGCTCTTTTCAGACACACCCCCAATGGAGGTGAGCTGTATGTACCATTCCAAACGCATACCAGCCGTCCTTTCATTTCTGGTAGGACAGGGAATCGAACACGAGCACTCGAGGACAGCAGCTAATAATACTAATCGGTACGCTACGGAGGCTAATAGTGTTAGAATGATCGGATCGTATTTCTATGTGGGAACTATTTCTGAGCACATGATCCATAAATGCCATGAGGGCTTGGTTTTTGTATGTATGCATGTATGTATTACGTAGTCAGACCTCGGTAACCTTATACATACTGTATTTCACGTATCAGAAGCTGAACCAGTATTTTCACCTCTTATAGAAATATTATCTTATACACGTCATTTTGTATTCACGAACACTTGGGGAACATCAAAGGCCAGCTGCGTTATAGACTGTAACTTACGTGAAGGAGATGGAGATTATGAAAAGACGTTGAAGGCATTTACCATTCACCAGCTGAGAAACAAGGAGGTCCCGATGTTTCTGAAGGGGAGAACTAGCAAAGTTGAATGTTGTGAAGGGGAGAATGTATTTACTGTCCCCTGGGAAGTTCTGCCTGCTGAGGATGTGATCCCTCGTGGAGATATATCAAACCTCGTGCGGTATATCCGCCCGCAGAGACCCTGACTTCATATCGTTCTAGTACATAGCGAGAGAAGATATATAAGTCTGCTGTTGAACGTGTGGGATATTCGATATCCATATTTCAGAATGAAGAATGAATTGTGAATTGCACTACAGATCCACTGTGAATACTTCGAATATAAATGATTTAAAAGGTGGATTAAGAATGTGACGTTTGTACGAAGATAAATGCAATTTCCGTGTGGTCGAACTCTTTGCTGGTGTCATCCTGAAATAATCGTATTTAATTTCTAATTAAATGGTGTGTATTAATATGACATGGACCCACAAAGGTTTTACAATTAAATGTTTCGTGGTCATGGAGATAAAACACTACATACTGAACCCTTTGGTCCACGTCATGGGTTCAATATGCAAACGACATGTACCAGATAAACTGTAGATTTGTCCATTTTTTTAATTTGTATTTATTTTCTGTGTGGTACTTTTCTAAACAAATACCAGTATGTAGTTCAAGTTTTCTGGTGCAGATGTTGGAAAAATGCGCTATTTCCCTTCTTCCACGCTTATTTATTTGTTGCACGCAGGAAAAACGTTCGTGTTTTTTTTTAGGGTTGTAGTTCATGAAGAGAGGATTCCCATTCAGTATATTCATTATTTGTTGTCTTGTTAACATTTCTATTGACCGGGCGAGTTGGCCGTGCGGTTATGGGCGCGTGGCTGTGAGCTTGCATCCGGGAGGTAGCGGGTTCGAACCTTACTGCCGGCAGCCCTGAAGATGGTTTTCCGTGGTTTCTCATTTTCACACCAGGCAAATGCTGGGGCTGTACCTTAATTAAGGCCACGGCCGCTTTCTTCCCATTCCTAGGCCTTTCCTGTCCCATCGTCGCCATAAGACCTATCTGTGTCGGTGCGACGTAAAGCAACTAGAAAAAAAAATTGCAAAGATCTCGACCAATTCTATAGCAGCAATTGTTTATACAAGGAGGTTCACCTAAGTTTTTATAGGCAAATATGTTGTTAGTTGAAGATAGCGTTCAGGGATGCAATTATTTCTACAGCCAGACATGGAATACTGGCAAAAAAAGGGAGTATTGAAGTGTGCACGTTTTCACTCAAATGAAAAAGTAAACCAAACTCCATGGCACAACAGCCCCGGAAGGCTATGGCTCACCATGCGATCGGTGTTCAGCCAAGGGCTGCAGATTATCAGGTGTCGTGTGGCCAGCTCTACGAATCCTCTCGGTCATTATTCCTGGTTTTCTAGACCGGGGCCACCATCTCATCGTCAGATAGCTCCTCAATTGTAAATACGTTGGCTGAGTGGACCTCGAACCAGTCCTCATATCCACGTAAAAATCCGTGACCTGGCAAGGAATCGAACCCGGGGCCTCCGGGTAAGAGGCAGGCACGATACCCCTACACCGCGGGGCCGTCTTTCAATCAAATGAGACGGAAAAATTCTGAACTTTAAAATCATATCAAGAATGACGCGTCAGAGGTTATTTGCATGTTCACATCATCAGTAATATCAACACGATATATTAGTTATACCGAAATATCATTTACACGGAAGGGTATTAGGAACTGACGTGAAATTCAACGGCCGTGACCTTTACTAAGGTACAGTCCCAGCATTTACCTGGTGTGAAAATGGGAATTGGTGGTGGTGATTTTAAGAAGAAGTACAACGAGGTAATCATCCTCTCTGAACAAATAAGTGGAAAAAAAAATATATGAAACAAAATTATTTATTCAACAAAGGAATTTGGAAACGCAGTACAAAAAACAAAAACAAAAAAAATTATAGAATTAGGCCGAAAAGATTACTAACGTATCAAAAGGGAACGTACGTTCCCTGAGTAACAGTACACTTGTAATTTATATACCCTTGATAAGTCCACTGTCGCACATAAAGCGGATGACGAGATCAGCAGTAGTCGCGTCATCGGCTAGTATGCGTTCGAGTGTTTCCTGCAGGCCGAGGCTCCGTCTTAGGCCAGAGAAATCGGCGCACTCTGTGAGGATATGGGCCACGGTGAAGTCGGCACCACAAGAACACACTGGGGGGGGGGGTCTTCCCTCTTTAGGAGATAAGAGTGCGTGGATCGTAAATGACCTATCCTCAGCCTGCACAATACTATGACCTCTCTCCGTGAAGGTCGGAAAGAGGACCGCCACACGGTAGTTGTCTTCTTAATTGTTCTCAGCTTGTTGGGAGTTCGGATATCTAGCCACTCCGATTCCCAGGACGTCAAGATGGTTCGGCGTAGCTGAGAACAAATATCCTTAGCAGGTACATTGATTGGTCTTGGAGGTAAAAGTACAGCTTCCTTTGCAGCTTCATCCACAAGTTCGTTTCCCGCAATCCCAACGTGACTTGGAAGCCACGCGAAAGTGATTCTGGTGCCAGCATCCCTTAACATGGCTAGAAGGTCATGTATTTGCTGTACCAGTGGGTGTTACGTGAAAAAGGTTTCAATAGAGTGCAGAGAGCTTAACGAGTCGGTACACATAAGAAATTGGCTTCTTTCGACACACAGTGCAAACTGCAGAGCCTGTAAGATGGCGTAAAGCTTTGCAGTATACACGCTACATACTTTAGGAAGCGAGATCTTCGTGCTTATATCATCAATGACGAAAGAGCAACCAACATTATCTCCTATTTTAGAACGATCCGTGAAGATATGTGAAAATAGGAAACAACGGAAAACCGTCTTCAGGGCTGCTGGCAGTGTGGTTCAAACCCACTATCTCCCGAATGCAAGCTGATAACTACGTGTCCCAAACCGCTCTGTAAACCTGTACAACTATTCTCTATTATCTCTAATCAGAAGGAGATGGAACAGGTCTGACACTCCGAGGAATGAATGTATGGGGAATGAAAGGGAATATCCACGAAGGGCGTGAAAATGAAAGATTCCCTAGGTCTTGCAAACTTAGGATCATCGGGTCGGAAGAGAAAGAGGGATGACAGATAGAGGCCGGATAGAACATTTGACAACGAGGAGACTAAAGTAAATAAGTAAGTAAGTAAGTAAGCAAGCAAGCAAGCAAGTCAGTCAGTCAGTCAGTCAGTCAGTCAGTCAGTCAGTCAGTCAGTCAGTCAGTCAGTACGGATCAATGCCAGACTCAACCAGGGGAGCTGTAGTCACCAAACTGAGAGTCTATATGTCCCATTTTAGTCACGGGATACCGTGGATGTATTTTACCACCCCCACCCACAGTGGTTCATGGTTAATAGCCCCTGTTGAAACTGAAGAACGAAGATGACTATCGAAATGGGGAGAAAAAATTGGAAGAATGAGCACATAAGGAATCTTGAAATTGGGATTGGAAAGCAGGGGGTGAACGCTAGATATCGATTGCCCTAATATCGTCAAGCCCGATGAAAACAAAATGTTATGGCTTACAATGACCTCAGCCCCTACCTTCAACGTATCAACAATAACATAACAGTGACTGGGTATTCTTGTTATTTCAGGTGTGCTTTGTCTTTACAGCTAATACTCATCTCTGCTAGTTGACATTACTACAGCAATTACATGAGCAAAACCCGTTAATGACTGATACTCAACTGCAAGTAAATGATAAAAACAAAACATTCATATTTACTCCCTTACGAGGCTGACCAGTAATTCTCTTTGTATGACCAATAGTAAAATCATTTTTCATCAGTACAAATTATAGGAGTACTATCAGATCTCCGGGTGGGGACTACACGAAGGGGGGCGATCATCAGGAAGATGGATACTGACATTCTGCGAATCGGAGCGTGGAATGTTAGAAGTTTGAATCGTTGTGGTTAATTAGAGAATCTGAAAAGAGAGATGGATAGACTAAAGTTAGATGTAGTTGGTATAATTGATGTACGTTGGCAGGAAGAACAGGATTTTTGGTCAGGCCACTACCGAATTATCAATACAAAATCAAACAGGGGAAATGCAGGAGTTGGTTTAATAACGAAAAAGAAAATAGGGCAGCGGGTAAGCTACTACGACCAGCATAGTGAAAGAATTATTGTCGTCAAGATAGACACCAAACCAATGCCCACCACAATAGTGCAGGTCTATATGCCTACTAGCTCAGCGGATGATGAGGAAGTCGTAAGAATATATGAAGAGATAGAAGATTTAATACAATATGGAGAAGGTGACGAGAATCTAATTGTGATGGAAGACTGGAATGGAGTGGTAGGCCAAGGAAGAGAAAGTAATACAGTAGGAGAAATCGGATTGGGACAAATGAACGAAAGAGGAAGTCGTCTGGTTGAATTCTGCACTGATAATAATTTAGTCCTTGCCAATACTTGGTTCAAATACCACAAACGACGGCTGTATACGTGGACGAGACCTGGAGACACTGGAAGGTATCAAATAGACTTCATTATGATTAGGCAGAGATTCAGAAACCAGGTGTTGGATTGCAAAACTTTCCCAGCAGCAGACGTGGACTCTGATCACAACTTGTTGGTCATGAAATGCCATCTGAAGCTGAAGAAACTAAAAAAAAAGGAAAGACTCCAAAAAGATGGGATCTAGACAAGTTGAAAGAAAAGAGTGTGAGGGATTGTTTCAAGGAACATGTTGCACAAGGACTAAATGAAAAGGCTGAAGGAAACATAATAGACGAAGAGTGGATAGTCATGAGAAATGAAGTCAGTAGGGCTGCTGAAGAAATTTTAGGAAGAAAGAAAAGATCAACTAAGAATCAGTGGATAACTCAGGAGATACTAGACCTGATTGATGAACGACGAAAATACAAGAATGCTAGAAATGAAGAGGGCAGAAAAGAATACAGGCGATTAAAGAATGAAGTGGATAGAAAGTGCAAGGTAGCTAAGGAAGAATGGCTGAAGTAGAAGTGCAAGGATGTCGAAGGTTGTATGGTTCTAGAAAAGGTAGATGGTGCATACAGGAAAATCAAGGAAACCTCTGGAGAAAGGAAATCTAGGTGTATGAATATTAAGAGCTCAGATGGAAAGCCGCTTCTAGGGAAAGAAGACAAGGCAGAAAGATGGCAGGAACATATCCAACAGTTGTATCAAGGTAAAGACGTAGATAATTTGGGTCTGGAACAAGAAGAGGCTGTTGATGCTGATGAAATGGGAGACCCAATTTTGAAGTCAGAGTGTGTCAGAGCTGTGAGAGACCTAAATAGGAACAAAGCACCTGGAATTGATGGCATTCCCTCTGAATTACTGACTGCCTTAGGAGAAACCAGCATGGCAAGGTTATTCCATTTAGTGTGTACGATGTATGAGACAGAAGAAGTTCCATCATATTTTCATCAGAATGTTGTTATACCTATTCCCAAGAAAGCCGGTGCTGACAGGTGTGAAAACTACCGCACCATTAGTTTAGTATCTCATGCCTGCAAAATTTTAACACGTATTATTTACAGAAGATGGGAAAGATAAGTTGAAGCTGAGTTGGGAGAAGATGGATTTGGCTTCAGAAGAAATGTAGGAACACGTGAAGTAATCCTGACTTTACGTGTGATATTAGAGGATCGAATCGAGAAGGACAAGCCCACGTTCGTGGCATTCGTAGATCTAGAAAAGGCATTCGATAATGTTGATAGGACCAAGTTATTTAAGATTCTGAAGGTGATTGGGATCAGATACCGAGAACGAAGAGTTATCTACAATCTGTAAAAAATCAGTCTGCAGTAATAAGAATCGAGGGCTTTCAGAAAGAACCAGCAATCCAGAAAGGAGTTAGGCAAGGCTGCAGCTTGTCACCCCTCCTTTTCAATGTTTACATAGAACAGGTAGTGAAGGAAATCAAAGAGAAATTTGGAAAGGGAATCACAATCCAAGGAGAGGAAATCAAAACCTTGAGATTTGCTGGTGATATTGATATTGATATTTTACCTGAGACTGCAGAAGTTCTTGAGAAGCTGCTGAATGGTTTGGACGAAGACTTGACTAAGGAGTGAAAATGAATACCTACTACCGGTTTTCCAGTCTTTGACCGGGTCTGGGATGTAATGAATGAAACATATATAGGCTTGTATTACAATGGGGTCGCCACCCCCAAGGTGATATCAATGACTGATAAATGATATGAAATGATAATGGAGAGTGTAGCTGGAATGAAAGATGACAGGGAAAATTGGAGTACCTGGAGAAAAACCTGTCCCGCCTCCGCTTTGTCTAGCACAAATCTCATATGGAGTGACCGGGATTTGAACCGCGGTATCTAGCGGTGAGAGGCCGACGCGCTGCCGTCTGAGCGACGGAGGCTCTTGGGTAAGGAGTACAAGATGAAAATAAATAAGTTCAAAACAAAAGTAATGGAGTGCAGTCGAACGAAGGCAGGTGATGCAGGAAATATTAAATTAGTAAATGAAGTCTTAAAGGAAGTTAATGAATATTGTTACTTGGGTAGTAAAATAACTAACGATGGCAGAAGTAAGGAGGACATAAAATGCAGATTAACACAAGCAAGGAAGAGCTTTCTTAAGAAAAGAAATTTGCTCACTTCAAACATTGATATAGGAATTAGAAAGATGTTTTTGACGACTTTCGTGTGGAGCGTGGCATTGTATGGAAGTGAAACTTGGACGATAACTAGCTCAGAAAGAAAGAGAATAGAAGCTTTTGAAATGTGGTGTTACAGAGGAATGCTGAAGGTGAAATGGATAGATCGGATCACGAATGAAGAGATACTGAATCGAATTGGCGAGAAGAGATCGATTTGGCTAAATTTGACGAGAAGAAGAGATAGAATGACAGGACACATCTTAAGACACCCAGGACTTGCTCAAGGTGGTTTTTGAAGGAAGTGTAGGTGGTAAGAACGGTAGGGGTAGACCAAGGTATGAATATGACAAGCAGATTAGAGCAGATGTTGGATGCAATTGTTACGCAGAAATGAAAAGGTTAGCACAGGATAGGGTGGCACGGCGAGCTGCATCAAACCAGTCTATGGACTGATGACTCAGACAAGAACACACTATCAGATAATGACGGAAACATTTAAAATAATAATACACGTTTCAAAAAACAGCATATTTTTTATAGTTTTTCCATAAATGACCTCAATATATACATATTAAAATATTATCCATGCGTCGGTAGAACTTCTCCTTCCATGCCTTTTCTTAATGCCTACCTGAGCTAGGCCCTACACGTGGTTTTGTTCTATAGCGAGGTTTTACGACCGGATGCCCTTCCTGACGTCAACCTCATCAGAGGGGTTAACGAGATGAAACAACGACGTCATATATGATAGTAGGAAGGGAGAGGGTGAAAACCGGTGACGGCCCATAGCCTACTCCTGACGACTAGCACCAAGGGTTATGCTCAAGGCTTTACGACCCCATCCGACGATCGAGTCAACAGCTTCATTGCACATGAACACTATACAGTGTCTCTGTGATTGTTGGTTATGTAGTGTATTGTGTGTACATAAAATGACATGTATTAATTCGATTACAAACACCCAATTATAGAGTTGAAGGAATTATTCAGATGTGGCTAAAATCACTTTCCCGACGAGGAATCGAACCTGGGAACCTCTCAACCAAAAACTTATACGCTGACCATTCAGATAAAGAGTTGGACATGCTTATTAGAACTATGCGGAATATATTCCAGATACACCGGTATATTTTGAAAATTTAAACGGATTACCTTTCATCAATATAGGCTACTTTTAATTATTCACTAAATTATTTTTCATAAGCAAAGAATCGTAACACTGTCAGTGTCAATACGATTGAATCTGATGGTACTATTATATAATAAATTCACAAGTCAAAAGAATTGGAAAATCAATGCATTTTGTGCAATAAAGACATGGCACACGTACGAAAATACTGCAAGGAAAGAAGGAAAATCAGAGAAAAATATAAATGTTTTATGAAGAGAATAATGTAAACTGAAAATGAAGTTAAACTGTCTTCTTTCTTAATCCGTTCATCGTCCAGGGTTGGTTTTTCCCTCGGGACTCAGCGATGGATCCCACCTCTACCGCCTCATGGGCAGTGTACTAGAGCGTGAAACTTTGGGTCGGAAATACAGCTGAGGATCAGGCCCAGTACCTCTTCCAGGCGGCCTCATCTGATATGCTGAACATGGGCCTTGTGGAGGGATAGGAAGATTGGAAGGGATAGAAAAGGAAGAGGGAAGCAAGCGGCAGTGGCCTTAAGTTAGGCACCATCTCGGCATTTACCTGGAGGAGAAGCGGGAAACCACGGAAAACCACTTCGAGGATGGTTGATGTGGGAATGGAACCCTCTCTACTTAGTTGACATCGCGAGGCTGAGTTGACATCGTTCTAGTCCTCGCACCACGTTTCAAATTTCGTGGCAGAGCCGGAAATCGAACCGGGGCCTCTGGGGGTGGCAGTTAATCACACTAACCACTACACCAAAGAGGCATGAAGTTGAACTTACCAGGATTCACTTTTATATTGTGTGTCTATAATTAGGAGGGAAGAGTATTCCATTCATTCATTCATTCATTCATTCATTCATTCATTCATTCATTCATTTACTAAATCATTAATTCATTCCATTGAATCTTATGGGTCTAGGGAAGGTTCCTTCTTTCTCATCGATTTCATCTGAGCGCTGAAAAGAAAAAAAATTAACCATTGTTCTATAAAGGCTTATGTACAGTAGTTTGCTAACACAGTGTAATTAACTCTGGCAACAGGTAGGCCTTCCTTCACCTGCCCCTGTATATCATCTCAGTGGAGTGAATCAACGTGTAGATTACATAATAGTATGGTTTGTGATGAAGAAAATCTCATTTCACTCTTATTTGTTTCTTGCTGTGGGCTGTTAATTAAACCGGGAACATGACTCCGTGGCTTAGACTAGGATCAGTTTACTGGGGAGCGGGTGGAGGCGAGGTTCTTTCCCTAGCATGTTCATATAACAGATTTGACTTCGTATCCCATACCACCGTTAATTCACTGATCTAGAAATATGGCAGTCTATTGATTACCCAACGAAATCATTTCCCGTACGCTCGTGTCCATGTACATCTTTTTTGAACAATTCTCCATGTTTTTCTTCTCTTCTCTGAAATCAAACACACTTACTACAGGGTGTAAATCACGTCGGGATTCTCAAGCGCAATCGTTGAAGAATATTATATATACAGTCGAACCTCGATATCTCGAATCACGCCGGGAGGATTGCAGGTGTAACTACGCTTTGATACTGTCATGAGTGTTATTTAACCACAAAAAAAAAAAAAAAAAACCGAAGTATTTTGGCATTTTAATTACAAAACTTATTGTAGCAAGTCGTTGATACAGAATGCAGACAGTAGAGGAACATGTGTTGCACTGTCGAGCTCCTTTTCTTCCACATGGTTTTCTACAACAGTCACTGCTGTAACAACATTTACATTTGATTGAATCTATGTAGGATCGGAGAATAGTCAGCGCACTTAACGCATGGTCTAGTGACGATGCAAGAGAGCGTTCATACAACTCCAAGTGCCTATGGTCAACGCACCAGGGGTGGGCAGATAAGATACTGTATACAATTAATGTCATAAGTATTCATACAGACATGAAAGTATTCTGTAAAGAGCGTTGTAAGCGCAGTTCCCATACAAAAAAACTCGTCCGACAAGCAGTTGTTCAATACGAGTTTGACGACAATGATGTTTTCATCCCCACCCGAAGGGCGGGGCGGACCCCCTAAAGAGTGACGCTCCCTCTCGGGCCAGGAGAAGTGGAGAGAACTAGGAGTTGTGTTAGAAGAGGGAGATGGGTAATGGGAGATGATAATTAGTGGAGAAAGATGGTGGCTCCTTGGCTGGGGAGATGCTTATTAGGGAGTGGTGAGGGTTCAAACTGAAGTTCCGATGTGTGAGGTGAGGATGTGTAGCGTTGCGGAGATGTTACATATGGAGGTGGTAATGAAGGCGGAGCAGTTCAGCTGTCGGGAGTGGTGGGAAGAAGGAGCGACTTTTAGGAGGGTGTGGACGGATGGATGGTAGAGGGCGATGTGGGGGGACTGGCCGGGGACGACGACGTGGGCTGTTGGGAGGTCGAGGAGGGTAGCGAGAAGGTTCCACTGTGAGGTGTCGACCGTAGAGACGTGCGCCGCTGGGGATCAGGCGTTGTACTTCTTCTGCAGTGGGCAAGTGAAGACGAAATACGAGAAAATAGGTCGGTCCCGAGTTTTTCCGGATGCGGAAGGCTCGACGGACAGGAATGCCTTCAAGATTGAGCTCGTGAACGATTTCTTGCTCTGGGATGAGTGGATCCACGCCACGGAGTACACAACTATACATGTTGTAGATGTCTGGTTGTGGCGGTGGTGGTGATGGTTGACTTGCGGCTTCTGCTGGGGCTGGTGGTTGCGTTACCGGTGGAGTTGCAGAGTCTTCTTCGGCGATGGGCGAGCGGTAGAAGTAGCAGGGAGGGATGTAAAGGTAACTGGGTGAAGCACGATATGGTGGCAGAGAAAGTGTCGTTGTGAGAATCGGTGAAGGATAGGAATACGTAACAGTGGTGTTAGGAATAGAGGGAATGGTAATGGCGGAGGTCGTGGTTGTTGTGGTGGTAGCGGTGGTGGTCACGGTTAGGAGAGACGATTGGGTATTGGGGTGCCTAACTTCTAGTGCTGAGTCGGCCGCGTGCCTTTTTAAGCACGGCGGGGTGCTGGTATTAGAGCTGAGTAGCCACCCGGCCGATCAAAAAATGACGAAGTGTTGCTGCGGTGATTGGAGCCGTCCAATTACAGAGCGGTCGATGATGTGTGCGAGGTCGACTGAAGCTGTGTTTGTATGTGTGATTGTAAAGCGGTGTCAGTATGAGTCGTAAGGTAAAAGAAAACAGTCAAGCGGAGATCTGAGTGTTTGTCGGGAGATCCCGATCGACAATGTAGTCTATAATAGATCGGTATTGTGCTACAACCTCTGTGCAGAACATGCCAAGAAGTGAACATGCAGAAATACTGACTGCCAGAAATAAGCGTAAAGTGGTGGGTCTGATTAAGAAAGATCCAAAATTAAGTTGTCCAATGATAATGGCAGAGCTATCCAATCAATGTTTTGCAGTATCTGAAAGCACGGTGCTTTTAAACACGAAGGGTACAGGGGTTGAGTTGCTCGCAAGAAGTTTTATATTTCTGAAGCGAATCGGAATAAACGCCTTGCTTTCACAAAACGACACATCGCCGCACCGCTTTTTTTTTTTTTGGAATAAAGTTATTTTCTTCGGTGAAAGTAAATTTAATGTATTTGGATCAGATGGACGACAAATGGAGGGCGCAAAAAGAATACTGAACTAGCGCCCAAACAGCTGTGTCCCACGGTGAAACACGGAGGTGGAAATGTGTTGGTTTAGGGATGCATGAGTTCTGCCGGAGTAGGGAAGCTTCATATTACAGACATATCTGGCTGCCAGTAACGAACAAATTAACCTCCAAGACGACTTCGTGTTCCAACAAGACAACGATCTCAAGCATATCACCCATAATATTGATGCTTGTTGTTTAAAGGGATCTAACATCTAAGGTCATCGGCCCCAACCATAATACAAGACTATGGTTGTTGTATAATATTCCAAAACAGCTGCATACTCCTCCTCGATTCCGGGTTATTAATCCAACTGAGCAGTTATGAAGCATTTTGGAGATCAGGTTACGAATAACAGAGAAACAAATACACGTGAAGAATAGAACAGAGGTAGGGAAATTGAAATTATTTCGAGATACTGGAAATTTGAGAAATGGACGTTCGAGATATCTACGTTTTACTGTAATACGGGTTTGAGATTAAAAAACAAACCAAATTATTTAAAACTGCATATTTTCTCAATGTACGTTCATTTATTATTTCGGAATTGTTAGGGAGTGATCGGCTGATATTTAAGAGCCTTAAATGTGCGAGATCTGTGTCGTAATATAAAGACGATCTTATAATTCTGTTTTGTCCCATAAAATTGAAGTATCAGCAATCACCATCAACAACGCCAACACTACATGACCAGATGAGGCTACTTACAGAACAAAACCCTGGGTCACACACAGCATAATAAGAGTCTTAGCCTGTCAAGACAGCTGCTGCCCAGATGAATGGTATTTATATATTAGCTTGCAACATAGTCACCACAACGACATCTTCAGCCGTACAATGATTGATTTTCATATCTGAGTCCACTACCCCTCATAACAGAGAGACCCTCATGGTGAAATTTGTCGAACCAAATAAAAATGGTTAAATTTGTTAGATCCACATTTGGCCATTCCAGTCCCAAGTTCAGGATTAAAATCCTGGAATCAAACCAGGGGTCTCTGGGTAGAAGGCAGGCACGCTACCTCTATACCACGGAGCTGGCGATCTACAGAGTCATTTCACGAAGATTTATGGCTTTATTTATGGTGGTCATTACTGTTACAACTGGGCAACCATGCTCTCTTAGCACTATTCGGAGGAATAATGGAAGAATGAAGATATCGGCAAAAGAAAGGGAAGGGACAAAGGGCATGAAAATTAAAAACTCCGTAGGTCCCGCAAACCTTATATCGTCGGGTTCGGAAGAGGACAAGAGTTGTCCGAGGGTGGTCGGGTAAGAAGGATGAAGGTGAGATAATAATATTATTGTTTTAGGTCCCACTAACTACTTTTGACGGGTTTTGGAGACACCAAGGTGCCGGAATTTTGTCACGTAGGAGTTCTTTTACGTGCCAGTAAATCTACCGACACGGTGGTATTTGAGCACCTTCAAATACCACCGGACTGAGCCAGGATCGTACCTTGCAAGCTGGGATCAGAAGGCCAGCGCCTTAACCGTCTGAGCCACTCAGCTCGGCGATGACAGTGTGGAGCGTTAAAATGATATCAGACTCGGCTAGGGGAACCATTGTCACCTACAGTACACACGTTCCTGTGTTGAGATTCCCCGTCCCCCTTTCAGTTGCCTTTTACGGCAAGCAGGTGATACCATGGATATATTTTAGCCCCTTCCCCGCACACGGGAGTATGGCTTTGTTGCGGGAGAGTTTTCAGCTTTCACTACTACTGAGTCCCCGAGGAACAAGGGCCGTTGAAATCTGCATCTGTTTTGCTATTTGGCCTGGACTGAAGAAACGAACCTGTCTACAAACATGGAGGCGCATATTTTCGGAGAGCACATTTGCAACCGAGCAAGTGAAGCAGAAGGTTGTAATGAATACGAATGCTGAGTGAGGTATGTGTGTATTGCTGTTCAACAGTATCGGGCGGCAATCGGTCGATGATACAGGCGTGTGAAGTGTGAGCGTACGGCAAGTAACTGGCAACAATCCGGGCTGTATATATCTCCGATGGCGGCAGCAGTGATGGCAATACTTCTTGTAATAGAAGATGTTGAGATGAATCCTGGTCCCGGACCAGTAGGATCAGTTGGCTAGGAAGAGGGGAGAAAATCAAATCAAAGTAATTGTCAGAGAGGCTTGTCAAGTGGAACAAACTAGAGACCTTATCCGGAATTAATATAACGAAATGGAGAACAGTTTATGTTAAAGAGGAACTGAGAATAATAACAGAAAAGTTTGTACAAAATACTGGGGAATTATGAATACTGAAATAAAAGTAAGCCAACGGCTGTAGCCGTGTTGAAACACCGGATCCCGTGAGATCTCCGAAGTTAAGCAACATTGGGCGTTTTCAGGAGTTGGATGGGTTGCCACGCGCTGTTGGTGGGGGGTAAGGGAATGGAGGAGCGGAAAGGAACTGGCCACCCTACCGCACGTAAACTACGGCTCAGGAGCACCTCTGCGGAGGTTCGGACCTGCCTTCGGGCAGAATAACCCTACCTTACCTTAAATAAAAGTAAAGGGTCTAGAGGAGGAGTTAAGACATATCAAGCGGCAAGAAAATACGGTCAAGCCAGAAGGAAAAGTATTTTTATCTACGGTGTACCTGAGTGTGAAAATTAAAATTAAAATGACGCAGTGAATAAGGTGTCGACGTAATGAAAAACCCTTTTGAAGGTAAACTGCGGTGAAACAGACATAGATGACGTGCACGGAGTTGGAAGAGTGAAGGGAACGGGACCAATTAAAGTTACATTAGTATCGGCTTTGATGGCAAATAAAGTTTTAAGGAACACTAGAAATGTAAAACGAGAAAAGGAGTGTAAAGGGACATGGACAGGGATATCATCACAGAGTAGAGAATCCTACGTTTACATTTAGGTAGAGAAAGGAATTCAGGACTCAACACGTACATACGAGGAATGCGCTTTATAGTAGGTGATGGTAATTGGTGGGAGCTTCGACACCAGTGGAGCTAAAGAAATGGATCAGCAGCAGCAGCAGCAGTAGCTAAGTGCGACGCGTACGACAGAGGAAGGAATATGCAAGGTTACTGCGAGTAAGGATAGTGCTTATTAGCAACGTGTGAAACTACAGCTGGAGAACGGTCCAGTGCAATGCAGAGTCGGCGAAAGGAGGACAGGTAGTAGAACTACCAGAAGTCGTGAACGTTGGAGTAGCTGACTGCCGGTTTGAGTCACATCCATATACCACCAGAGTGACGAAAGACAGAAGGAAATAAATATTGGCCAGAGGTAAAAGTTTGAGTTTAAAGGACTTCTGGTGCAAAAAGGGTATATGGACAATATGGACATAGAAATTATTAGTTAACCAGAAAGCAGAATTTTTTAAAAGTAGAAAAAGCGAGGGTGACAAGAAGCACGGGTACCAACCTTATAGAGGGTAAAAAAAAATAAAAGTCTAGAATGGAGACTAGGATGTGCGAATGTAGGATTTTTGAACAAGACAGGAAACGAGCATGTGAAACAATTAATGTCCGAAATGGACATTATTACGTTTGTTTAGAGTTGGATTGCATCAGGATATGAAGTCCGTGTAGAAGGCTTTAAAACTCTTTTAGCAACACAAGAGATAGGATAACTCGCACAGGGAGATGTCCTGGTGAAATACTAACCTTAACAGGGTGGAAATACGGGAAAAACTTGAACTTGCCGAAACAGAAATAGAAGTAATTTGGGTAAAAAAAAGAATCAGAAGGGAGAAATATGTGTATGTCCTGGTTTTATCTACATCCATCGTCACGGCTCCCCCTGTGTAAATAAATATTAATTTCATGAGCTGGAAACAGAAATAAACAGGCTAAGGAATGTGTATGAAGATGTAGGTATTGTGCTGATGGAATTCTTCAGTGCGACGGTTGCAGACCGAAAGCCATTGTACTGTGAAAAGGTAAATATGGTGGTGATGATGGAAATATTAGTTAAAAATTGAACTAGTCAAGTCGAATGGAACTATAACAGGTGCGGTGAAATATAACTAAAATTATGTGGTACTGAAGAACTGTATATTTTGAATGGGTAGTGACCCTGGGGTGAAAGAGGGTAACTTGACACATATAACAGAAACGGCAGAAAGTGTTATAGATCTGGTACTATGTTAAAGGGAGGCATTACCATTCATCAAAAGGGTAACAGTTGAAGGATGGGTAGAATTCCACTAATTGTAATCTGGAAGAGAGTAATGCGATTTATCACGGAAATATTAAAAACAGATTAGTGCCCAAATAATAGACGGAATGAAGACCTCAACAAAGACTTCAAGGCTCATTAAAAGGCGAAAGCTTCAAAATTATGAAGGATTGGAGTTGCGATTGAAAATAATTAAATGGTTGCGACAATATAGCTTATAGAAAATACTATATTGATATCAAGAAAGAAGATGCGTGTGCTGCCAAGAAATAGTGGGGGTGGTACAATGAAAAGTGCACAAAGAAAAGGACAGAAGTAACGAGAGCGTTAAAATCGAAATGACTGGGATTTCGATGGAAATTGAGCGGATCGTGCCTACTTTAGATGAGGAAATGCCATTGGGTGAAGTAAAAGATTTAACAAAGAAAGGGACACGAAAAAGCAGAAGCAATACCTAGTGTCAATAATGAATTTTGGAAGGAAGTAGAGAAAAAATAACTTCATCCTCAAAAAAACAGAAAATACAAAAATTATGGAAGGAAGTAGTAATTTACCCAATAGGCCAAGAAACGGGGTGAGAGATCAAATCCAAGTTACTATAGATGGATAACGCTGCTAGATTCACTAAGTAAGATATATCGATCCTGTCGAGACTTCAATCAAGTTTCAGAAATCGAATAAATAATAACAAGTGGTAGTAAAGAAAGGAATAAACCCATGAAGAGGAAAAGAGGCAAATTATACATTACGGCAATCGATTTAGAGAAAGTTTTTGATTGGGTGAGTAGACGGGCTGTCGTATATACTCGTACGTTGAGCCAGATCGTAATATCAAATAAAATGATAAAAACAATTTAAATATGTATTCGTAATTTAAATGTTCTATCAAAGTGAAAGATGTGGGTCTGATCTTCGTGGCTGACGTCTTTCTACTCGCATTAACACCAGGCAAGATGAAAAATAATATTAATAAGGTAGTAAGTACATTACAGCAGAAGGTGGAATCTAAAAATTATTCCTCAGAAAATTAGAGTTATGTTGTGTAAGAGAGGTGACAAACTCTCAACAAGTAAACAGTAGTTGATGGGTAAGACAAAACTAGCAGTTGTTAAAAATATTTGACTACCTAGGGACTATTGTAAGCAGTAACGGCACATGGACAGAGCAGATAAAATGCAAGAATGAAGGGAGTAAGAGCTTTGGCTAGTATAAAAGTACCGCATAGAAAGATGCCGAACACAGAATATTTTATTTACAATTTGTTTTACGTCGCACCGACACAGATAGGTCTTATGGCGACGATGGGATAGGCCTAGGAGTTGGAAGAAAGCGGCCGTGGCTTTAATTAAGGTACTGCCCCAGCATTTTCCTGGTGTGAAAATGGGAAACCACGGAAAACCATCTTCAGGGCTGCCGACAGTGGGGTCCGAACCCACTATCTCCCGGATGCAAGCTCACAGCAGCGCGCCCCTAACCGCACGGCTAACTCCCCGGAGGGAAGGAAATGGCCGTGCCCTTAATTAAGGCACAGCCCCACCATTTGCCTCATGTGAAAATGGGAAACCACGGAAATCCATCTTCAGAGCTGCCGACAGTGGGGCTCGAACCCACGACCACTTGCTCGGTGAACATAGAACATAAAAATCAGAAAGATGGATTTAATTTGGTAGTTAAAACAAAGTAATTGCATGGAGCAGCAATTTAGAGAGTGGATGATAGAATATTTGCAGTAGATGCAGTCGTAAGGAAACTTGTTAAAATATCAAGGGGATTGCCAAGCTGAACTGCAAACAGTGGAGTGTGAATGATATGCGAAAGGATGAGTATACGGGCAGATAAACTAATAGTTGCCGAACTCGATAGCTGCAGTCGCTTAAGTGCGGCCAGTATCCAGTAATCGGGAGATAGTGGGTTCGAACCCCACTGTCGGCAGCTCTGAAGATGGTTTTCCGTGGTTTCCTATTTTCACACCAGGCAAATGCTGGGGCTGTACCCTAATTAAGGACACGACCGCTTCCTTGCTATTCCTAGGCCTTTTCCATCCCATCGTCGCCATAAGACTTATCTGCGTCGGTGCGACGTAAAGCAAAAAAAAACAACAACAAAAAAATACAACAACTAATAGTTAAATATTGATTGAAACTAAAACCTGAGACAGGAGGTGAAATTATGTGGATAGCATACCAGCACCAAATGAAACATCAAAAGGAGGATTACTGGGTGTATGACGTGAAGAAACTACTACTACTAAACGTTTTCATTCCTCCCCTTCAGGGGGAGGCGGGCCTCTTAGACGGTGACGCCGTCTCTCAGGCCGGGAGATTTGTTACGGTGAAGGAGATGTGCGGAGAAGCTGAGGGGGTAGGTGGCCGTGGCCTATACTACGAACTGTCCCGGCATTCGCCTTTGTGCAGGAGAATGGAAAACCACGGAAAACCATTCTCAGGACAGCCGACGGGTGGGACCAGGCGTAAAGTCCGGCACTGTGTCCCAGGCCAGTCTCCCGAATGCAGAGGCGTAGAGCCACGGTAGAGCCGTGGCCAACTTAAGAAACTAATATATTGAACCATCCTGTTCATTGGGACAATAATTGTATTAATTTTAGTATTGGATATTAGTATCACACAAGGCCACCCACGAAGCCAGTGTCTTACAGTATATGTCATAAAAGAGTCCAGAAGAAGCGTTCTTGTGTGAAGTGAACGCGAGCGTCATTATGAGAAATCTCCAGAAACGCATTAAAAGGAGTTATGTCCCAAGCCAAGCCTCTTGATGAAGATTGGGGACGCTTCCCAGACCCCGGCAAAACTTATATTAAGAGGGAAGAAAGAATTAAATTAATATCTTTGGTTACGGAAGAGTTGCATTGGATTTGAGACAAGAATTGCAACCTGTATTATTTCTGCTTTATTTTGATATGCATTAGGGCTGCATTCATTAATGCATTCGCTAATTAGAGCTCATGATATACTTAATGCGGGAAAACTTCGCGGGCGCGCGAAGATTGCACGCAGTCAAGCGGCTTGATGACGCTACCCGGGATTATAAAATAAGGCCGCCGGGCATATCAGAGTCATTCTTGGACCAGAAGGCTGCTTGAACGAATCGTCATACTGCGTGTTGGTACTGAGAACAACGCTTTGTCTTCGAGCTACACCTACTACCCATATTGCTATTTCTGCAAGGAAGTAAGTAATCAACTTGAATATTCAGATGAATTTAAGATTTTACCTGTGAGAATATGCTATGGGGAGATGAGGTACTGCTTATAAGAGACTAATGAACTAGTAGCTTCATATTTCTATGAGGTCAAGGTATTACTGACGAAAGGCTAGAATTAATATTGGCTCAGGTTAGGAATTCTGAAACTATATGTTGTCCGTGTGATAGGGTGAAAGAACAGTGACTGAGAGGAGGGAAGAAACTATTGTGTACCAGGTTAAAACTCTGAACGAGACTTGGTTAATGTGACGTGTGAGACACGATAGTAGTGGAGACCGGCATCGAGTTTGGACAGTCTGTAATATATGAATTTATTTTCAGTTACCCCAGCATCAAGTCAGAACGAGTGTTTGACATCACCATTGCAAGGAAGCCACAACCAGGAGCTGAAGCCAACACGACAACGGGCATCGATCCAGGAACGTTGGGAGCACATGATCAGCACAACGTCGAAGGGGACACCTTCCAACTACAGAGGGAGCTGTACGAAGACGCAACACAAGAAAGAATGTCTCCAAGTGGTCTACAGTATCTGATGCCAGCGCCGCAGTCTATCATGATGTGGTAGATTCAGTGGTCCACAGGGAAGGCCGCTCCGTAATGTCAGCGATAACATAAGGTCAGAGCTTTCCAATTCTGTTTCAAGCATGTCATTTAAATTTAGATAGGAATATGGGGGCCGTCAGTCAACAGATTAGTTGTGGTAGGACAATTTTCTTTGTAATATAGGGCTAGGCCTCAAACTCGAACCCCGTACATTAAGGTAAATGTTATTTGTAGAGTCCTTGTTAGCGTGTTCATATTTCATTTTGATTGTGTTATTTTAACGTACGTGTGCTTTTAAGGGTCTGATCGTACTCCTTTGGTCATAGGAGGTTAGTCTAACAGATAGGTACTTTTATTAGATCGCATTTAGGCATTTGTTTCTGCAGACGGAGATGTGTATAGTTGTGACCAAGACGTGACCAGTAATTCACCCAGATTCACTAATAGAGCGAGCGAGTCCGAATATTTAAGAGATATGAGCCCATGATAGGCAGAATTAAGATTTGTGATTGATATGAGAGAGCCCAGCACAATTGAGAGTTTATTGAATATATGTGGAGATGCCTAGTATGGCCATGTGACTATCGCTTAATGATTAGTGTTTGTGTAGCACCAGGATTTAGCCCATGAGAGGCATAAGTAAGATTTGCGATACTGCGGGAGATATTAAGACGAGGGCAGATAGCCCAGGTGTATTTAAAAGAGGGCTTTAGCAGCAGATTACGTGAGATGTTTCTTTGAAAGGCGAGAATTTAGCCTGCCGCCCCATTTGAGCTCATAAATTAGGGGACTGCCGCGAGTGAAGTGGTGAGGGTGGAGGTCATTGAGCTTGACGTCACAGGCTTGTGAGTTGGTTATGGTCGTCTGCAGTGTGTCAAGTGTGCCAGGGGGAAGAAACGATCTTCATGTTTTGAAAGCAGGGAGAGATCTTTTTATGTCCTATTTGTTCTACGTTTATTTTAACACTGGCCCATTTGATATTGACACCCGTGTATATGTTGGGTGTGTCCTTTTTATTGTGTTTGCATAGGTATCTTTGACGCCTTACTCGTCATGGGACTAGGGTTCGTGACCGAGTCAGGTCATTGTACATTTTGTGGTGATTTTTGTTTGCACCGGGGTTCGACGGCGCGAGGCATTGTAAATTTTATGGGAATAACTGTTTATGAGTAGTTAAGCGGATATCCATCTTTCTAAACTTCGTTACTTACATTATTGTAACATGCTTGTTGTAGCACAACTGTTTTCGTGAAGGCGGTGAACTGGTTGTCATCGGCTCAGCGTTATTTTACCCTGTCATCATGAAAAGTTCTATCCTTTGTAAATAATTCTATTTTATGTAATAAATCCCTATTTGTTAAACTTTGAATGCAGCGATGTTTTCTGTTAGATATTTTATTTTATTTTTAATTTAGCCGAATCTTACCTGATTTGTCACATATCCTCTTGTTTATGTTTTGTTGCCCCGTTATACCCATGTTATCCCTGAGAAGATTGCTTATTTGGCTGAGTGAAGAGGATTGTGTTCAGGTAAGACTATGTGCACCAGCTCACGTTTGTGAGAGTTCTTTCACTACCGTACTCTGGGTTCGAGACCGGCTTTCGCCTGGCCGGAACTTCAGAGTCCAGTAGGGCATATAGTATTAATGGCGCCAAGCAAAGATGGGGCTCGATAACTTTGTAAAAAGGGACCCATTTTGTCATTATGACATAGCGCCATAGTATTTTGTCGCCGAGCAATGTGTTGGTCGAATTTCCGTAAAGGGCTAACCATAGCGACATAGTATTTTTATCGCCTAAGTAACGAATGGCCCGGTATTTCAGTAAAAGGGACCATTGCGCCATTGTCTACATTGTGAACTTGGTGTGGCTGACTGAGGACCCGAGATTGCAGTAATGAGGGTCATACAGGTGATTTTATTATGCCGTCAGGTGATGCTTGATATTTGTGTAAACGAGCTCACACAACCAAGTGGTATTTTGCTGATTTTCCCCCATAGAATAGGGCTATAGGTCATAGCTTGTGTCTATAGAAGCAGGAACTGATATTTCGGTAAATAAAGGTCGTGCAAGGCTTGATTTCAGGCAGATGTTATGACAGCTGCATTCAATTATATGTTGTGCAGATATACCAAGTTTGGGCTTTGATCTGTACTGTTAGCTGTGTGATATATTTGGAGTATGTGGTTAAAACTTGTGAGGTTGAATGACTGCCTGTTCAGAGAGGTATTTTGTGATGTTATGTCTTTGGTCTTACCATTCGATTATGGATATTGCTGTTGATGGTGTTTAGCGAGGATGTGCTGATTTTGTGGTTTCCGTTGAGTGATGGATGATATTCGTGCGGGGATTTGACCTGCAGGGTGTTGTGTTTTACAGGAGTATTATCGTATAGCTTTGATTTTTGCATGTTGTAGTTTTTGCTGTTTTTATGACATTTTGTTGGAGAATTTGGTGTTTGTTGTATATATTTTGTATCATAGTGCTGTACTGACGGTTACCCTATGTTTGGATGACATGATGTTAGATTGAGGGATCCAATGTAGGCTTTGGAAGTTCGAGAGTTTAGAAGTAGGAACATTTTGATAAATTAGAAAGTGTAGGAAATTGATAGTAGTTGAAATTTAATCGATGACATACGGAGCGGTTTTCCCGCCGGACCTTATGACAAGTGAGTTGAATGTCGGTAGACATAGGAGAGGTGCTGAGGCAACTCAGCGAGCAGATGAAAGAACAGTTTGTGGCGCTTAAAGAGGAGGTAGGAGAGATTAAAGGACAACAGACTAGGGATAGTGAGCGATTCAATGAACAGTTTGTGGCGCTTAAAGAGGAACTTAGGGAGGATATACAGTAGGTGAACGTTTGAACGAACAAGTGACTAGGAATCGTGAGCTATTGGTTCAGAACGGTGAGCGTTTGAACGACCAAGTCAGTGCACAATTTAAAGAACAGGAAATTAGGAACTCGGAACAAGTAAAGGAACTTAAGGAACACTTGACCGAACAATTAATACTCACAGAAACCCGGGTAGCGACCCAAATCACTGAGCTAAAGGAACACACTAGCATTCGTTTGGAGCAATTGGCCTCTGAAAATGAAGCGACTAGGGAAACCATAGCAGAATTAGATACCAAAATAGAGAATGTACGGCTGTGCTGTGTTACCACGACCGAGAAGTTGAGTCAACAGGTTGAAGAATCGCACAGAACGGTAGAGAAGCAAATTCGGGAAGTAAAGAATAGTATCGAGGGAATAGAACAGCGCATGGAAGAAAAAGATAAGGAGACTCAGTCCGAACTAGGAACATTTAGAGAAAACCTGGTGGCCGTAGTAGTCCGCATGGATCATACTCAAGAAGAACTAGTCAGAATAGAAGAAAAACTAGAGGCTAGGACTCAAGAAGTGGTAGACAAATATGAAAGGACGACCGAGAAAAATAAGGCTAAAATTGCTGGACTAGAACTGGATTTACGACAGACTAGGAAGGAAGTCAGCGCAGAGGTCCAGGGCTTGAAGAAGTGCCGAGAGCAGGAACAACGGACAACTGAGAAGCGTATACAAGGGATAGAACATGAAATGGAGAATATGCGTGATAAGTTGGACCAATTAAAAATTGAGGAAGACAACGGAGTAAAGAAGCGGAAGCTGAGTAGGACTCATAGCCCGATGGAACGCCAGTATGGAGATGACAGCCTGAATGAAAGTCAGGATGAGGGACATGAGATACTAGGAGAATCATTTAGGGCTAAGCCAAGAATAGGAAATTCAACCCTATTCAGTCAGGACAGTGTTTTCCCGGGTTACCATTGGATTAGGGCACCCGAGGAGAAACCGAAGAAATTCGAGGGAAATGGAGAGGTCATGCCCCGTTCATTCCTTAAAGAGTTAGAGACCTACATGAACGAAGGCCAGATACCACCAGAGCGCAGACTACGCACGGCAGAAAAGTATCTTGGAGGGATTGCTGGAGCCTGGTTTAAGGCGTTTGGGCAATCATTTAAGAATTATGATGAGTTTAAACGGGCATTCCTGAATAAATTCTGGAATCAGGGACATCAGCTGGCGCTTAGAATGGAGCTCTACGCTCGTAGATATGCGAATAGTACTCCCACAAGACTAAGCGAGTTCTTTATTTCCCAATATTTACGTTTGCAAGAGCTAGATCATCAGCCCGAAGAGATGGAAATCGTCACAACCATTATCAGACAGCTGCCTGTAGAGGTACAGAGGGCTCTTATCGCGGCAAATGTTACGACGGCGGTGGCAGCGGAAGAAATGCTTAGGCTCTGGGACCAGACGTCTGCACTGCATCAGCCACGTATACGGGCCATAGAGACTGTCCATAATGTGAACGTACAGGCGGAAGAGCAGATGGGAGAAAGAAGCCACAAGGAGTGTCAAAACTCCGGCACTCAAACGCCTACCCGGAGGGAACGAGATGAAGAAAATCCTAAACCCAGAGGAGATACGAACTGGCGACCTCGAAGATGGAGCACATGGCAGGAGGAACCGGACCGATGGAGAGGGCAAGAACGCCGAAGGAATTCATTCGAACAGCGGCGGAATGACCGGCCGTACTGGAGACGAGACGGTGAGCGTTACAACCCCAGAAGTAACAGCCAGCGGTGGAATGGGAACCGAGCGAGATATGACAGACCTAGGGAGAGTTCACTGCGCCCGAGAAATGGTGAGAGACAAGAAGGCGCCTACCACTCAAGAGTGAAAGAATCAGAGGATATGTCAACACGCGACACATGGCAGGAAGCAATACGAAATCACAGTGCTGCCAACTCTCCTGGAGCTACAAGCTTGGCATACCAAGAATTTCACAATGGAGCCAGGCAGAAGAGCCTCAACCCAAATGCACCCAGCTTTGCTGAGATCGAGAGGGAGGATAAAAAAACGAGAAATTTAGTGCCAGGAGATAGAATATTTCGCGAGGATGCCGGTTGGATGACTATAGCTATTCATAATTGGGTTATCACTCCAGATGATCTACTAGAGGATCCTAATAAAAGTAACTTGCCCCGACCTAAAGAATTACCTGTAATTTATACGAGAATTCACGGTTTAAACGTACGCTGTCTGGCGGACACTGGAGCCACGGTCAGTGTCGTATCACAGGCCTTAGTTTCGGAAATTCAAAGCAGAGTTCGTATCCCGTCCATACCAATTTCAAAGGTCAAAATTAAGGGTATTATACCTGACAAAGTAACGTCCTGTAAGGAGCAGGTATTACTTGACATCCAGATTGGAGATTTACTGGTGTCCCATCCATGTATTGTGCTTCCTAAAATGGAATACAATCTTATATTAGGAGCCGATTTCTTAAGAGAATACGAAGCTGTTATTGACATGGGTACGAACTCTATCCAGTTGAAATTAAATGGTAACCAGGAACGAGTAGAGTTAAACCAGAACCAGGATTACCAACCCGGGGAACGTATTTGGACAATGGACATGCAGACGGAAGAACTTGATTCAGAAAGGTGGCTACAGGATCACGAAGAAATTATTCCGGAGTTCGAAATTATGGTATCCGAATTGGAAGTCCAGCGAGAGAAAGAAAAAATTGTGGAACTGTTGCCGAGTAAAATCGAAGAAGCAAAGATTAGTCCGGAAGACAAGGGGCGGCTGCAGGAGTTATTGATGAGGCATGAGACGGTCTTTGGTTCGAGGCCTGGAAAGATCCCGAATTACCAATACAAATTATGTGTAAATAACTGGGAGCCTTTCAAACAGAGACCATATCCGATTCCAGAGAAAATGCTACCCCAGGTCCGGGAGGTAATCGAAGACATGGAGAGGAACGGGATAATCGCCAAGTCCCCGAGTCCGTTTTTAAATCCGTTATGTGCAGTGCCCAAGGCAAATGGAACTGTGCGCGTGTGCCTAGACGCACGATCTTTGAACCAACGCCTAGTCCCCGAGTATGAGAGACCTCCAAACCTTAAGGATATTCTTAAGAAGTTCGGAGATATGGAATTTTTCAGTACGCTAGACATGACCTCAAGCTTTCACCATGTCGTTTTGGATCCAAGTACAAATATGCTAACCGGATTTTTATTTGATAACCAGACGTATATTTTCCTACGTCTGCCCTTTGGCCTGGTCTCAAGTTGCGCCGCTTTGATACGGGCACTGGAATCGAACCTCAGTCCCGAGGTAAAAGAGTTTACGATTCGGTATATCGACGATATTTTAATCTGCACTAAAACCCTAGAAGAACACATGGAAAAATTGAATTTACTCTTTCAGGACCTCGAGAGATGCAATTTCAAGGTTAATTTTGAAAAATCACACTTCTGTCAGCGCAGGGTATTGTTCCTGGGACATGTTGTCGACGGTCAAGGCATTCGGCCGAACCCAGCTAAAATTGCAGCGATACAGAATTTTCCTAGGCCGATCAAGATTAAACACGTTAGGCAGTTCTTGGGCCTAACGAACTTTTTCTCCAATCATTGTCCCGGTTACACGGATACAGTGGCGCCTCTTCAAGATATGTTGAAGACCAATAATAGATGGAAATGGGGAGAAGAGCAAGAAAAAGCTTTCGTAAACACTAAGGTACTTTTAGAAAATTCTGTAAAATTGGGGTACCCTAGCTTCGATAGGAAGTTCATCATACAGACGGACGCTTCTGCAGTAGGAGTCGGAGCAGTGCTTTACCAGGAAACACCCGAGAGGGAGCATAAAATATCATATTTGGCTTTCATGAGTAGAAAATTACGAGGACACGAGTTGAAATACACGACCACCGAGTTGGAGATGTTAGCCATAGTTACTGCCTTAGCTCACTGGAGAAAGTATGTATACGGATTCCCAGTAGTGATTAGAACAGATCACAAAGCACTTACCTTCATTCTTAAGACGGACATGGCTAATGCACGGGTCAGTAGATGGGCACTTTACGTCCAGCAGTTCGACCTCACGGTAGAACATTGCCCAGGGAAATTGAACATACTAGCTGACGCGTTGAGTAGAAATCCTAATCCGTAAGAACTTACAATACACTTAACTATGTTAGACCAAGAGGATCAGAATATACTGGAGAGACTTCGGAATATTCATGAGGAACAGGAAAATTACCCAGAGACCGGACGGCTAATCCAGTACTTTCGGAAAGAACTCCAACCCGGGACTCCACAGTACGCTGAAGCGGAGCGCAAAGCGGCAAATTATCACTACTTTAACAACATTTTGCATAAATTTGTGGATGAGAATCATACGAAATTTAGAATTGTGGTACCTCCTCGATTACAGATTGACTTGGTATGGATAGCTCATCACTCTACAGGGCATTCAGGAATTGATAAAGTGGTAGCAATACTGCAGGAAACTTTCGTGTGGCCTAAAATGAGGTCGATGGTACAGAAAATCCTGCGTACCTGTGACATCTGTCAGAGGGTGAAACCAAATCCGTACCTTCTGAAGCAACCGCCACGACCACTGATACCTACGGGACCACGTAAATTTTTTGCAATAGACTTCTTCGGTCCCTTATCCTCTGCTACTAGGGGCTTAAGGTACATCCTTGTCTGTATGGAAGTCTTCAGTAAATTTGTTACATTATGCCCTATTCAAAAGGCAAATACTCGTTCGACGTTATCGCAGATCAAAAGGAAGATAATACCCATTATGGGTAAGCCTGAGAGCATCTTAAGTGATCATGGGAGCCAATTCACTGCTGCAGGGTTTAAGCGTGAACTAGAAAGACTAGGAATCAAGCATGTCTTATCCAGCATCAGACATCCGCAAGCTAACCCGAGTGAACGTATCATGAGGGAGATATCCAAGTATTGTAGGATATACTGCCCGAGAGAACATTATAAGTGGAACACTGTAGTGCCCATTATTACAGAGTGTATTAACACAACTAGACACGAATCGACCGGTATGATTCCAGCATGGATTCACAATAATGAGCTGCCTAAATGTCCTTGGGAAAATGTAATTCCGTGCCCTAGGGATCCTCAACTAGTTCGAGAGATATGTGTTAGTAACGTTGCGGAACACTTAAAAGCACAGGCTGAGAAGCGGCTGCGAAGAACTAGGAACAAACGATTTCATAGACCCCTACAAGTGGGCGAGTTGGTGTTAGTTAAGACACCCACTGTCTCTAACCCTACGGAGAGACACTACCATAAGTTCGCTGAGCTATACACTGGACCGTATAGAATAATACATAGTTATGAAAATAACTCATACAAGGTACAAAGCTTGGACGCTACAGTGACTAAGGTCTTTAACTCATCAAATCTTAAGCCCTTTTTCCAACCCGGCCAATATCAATTAGACAATCAGGAAGAAGAAGAAGAAGAAGGAGGAGGCGAAGGAGAGGAAGAAGAACTTGAGGAGGAAGACACCGAAGATATTGCCAGAGAGGAGGTTGTCATCCCGGAAGAAGATGAACATGACGGCGAAGAAGAACAACCAGAGGTACCCAATGGTGAAGACGAAGAAGAAGTAAATATGATTTCTCCAGGGAACCAGAAACAGCTATCTGAGCAGCGCAAAGAAACGGAGTGTCAAGACTGCGAGAGTAACCACCGGAGATTTCTAGCTCTACTTGATGCATATTACCAAGTTAGGAAGGATAGGGAGGCTATCATGTCTGTAGCTGAAGATAGTCCCGTGCCATGAAGTTTTGAATATTGACAGCATATATGATTGCAATGAGAAGATGATCTCGGCATTTAGGAAAATAAAATTCTTGACAAAATTTTATTTTGTCGTTCACGGGGGGCTATGAACCATCCTGTTCATTGGGACAATTGTATTAATTTTAGTATTGGATATTAGTATCACACAAGGCCACCCACGAAGCCAGTGTCTTACAGTATATGTCATAAAGGAGTCCAGAAGAAGCGTTCTTGTGTGAAGTGAGCGCGAGCGTCATTATGAGAAATCTCCAGAAACGCATTAAAAGGAGTTATGTCCCAAGCCAAGCCTCTTGATGAAGATTGGGGACGCTTCCCAGATCCCGGCAAAACTTATACTAAGAGGGAAGAAAGAATTAAATTAATATCTTTGGTTACAGAAGAGTTGCATTGGATTTGAGACAAGAATTGCAACCTGTATTATTTCTGTTTTATTTTGATATGCATTAGGGCTGCATTCATTAATGCATTCGCTAATTAGAGCTCATGATATACTTAATGCGGGAAAACTTCGCGGGCGCGCGAAGATTGCACGCAGTCAAGCGGCTTGATGACGCTATCCGGGATTATACAATAAGGCCGCCGGCATATCAGAGTCATTCTTGGACCAGAAGGCTGCTTGAACGAATCGTCATACTGCGTGTTGGTACTGAGAACAACGCTTTGTCTTCGAGCTACACCTACTACCCATACTGCTATTTCTGCAAGGAAGTAAGTAATCAACTTGAATATTCAGATGAATTTAAGATTTTACCTGTGAGAATATGCTATGGGGAGATGAGGTACTGCTTATAAGAGACTAATGAACTAGTAGCTTCATATTTCTATGAGGTCAAGGTATTACTGACGAAAGGCTAGAATTAATATTGGCTCAGGTTAGGAATTCTGAAACTATATGTTGTCCGTGTGATAGGGTGAAAGAACAGTTACTGAGAGGAGGGAAGAAACTATTGTGTACCAGGTTAAAACTCTGAACGAGACTTGGTTAATGTGACGTGTGAGACACGATAGTAGTGGAGACCGGCATCGAGTTTGGACAGTCTGTAATATATGAATTTATTTTCAGTTACCCCAGCATCAAGTCAGAACGAGTGTTTGACATCACCATTGCAAGGAAGCCACAACCAGGAGCTGAAGCCAACACGACAACGGGCATCGATCCAGGAACGTTGGGAGCACATGATCAGCACAACGTCGAAGGGGACACCTTCCAACTACAGAGGGAGCTGTACGAAGACGCAACACAAGAAAGAATGTCTCCAAGTGGTCTACAGTATCTGATGCCAGCGCCGCAGTCTATCATGATGTGGTAGATTCAGTGGTCCACAGGGAAGGCCGCTCCGTAATGTCAGCGATAACATAAGGTCAGAGCTTTCCAATTCTGTTTCAAGCATGTCATTTAAATTTAGATAAGAATATGGGGGCCGTCAGTCAACAGATTAGTTGTGGTAGGACAATTTTCCTTATAATATAGGGCTAGGCCTCAAACTCGAACCCCGTACATTAAGGTAGATGTTATTTGTAGAGTCCTTGTTAGCGTGTTCATATTTCATTTTGATTGTGTTATTTTAACGTACGTGTGTTTTTAAGGGTCTGATCGTACTCCTTTGGTCATAGGAGGTTAGTCTAACAGATAGGTACTTTTATTAGATCGCATTTAGGCATTTGTTTCTGCAGACGGAGATGTGTATAGTTGTGACCAAGACGTGACCAGTAATTCACCCAGATTCACTAATAGAGCGAGCGAGTCCGAATATTTAAGAGATATGAGCCCATGATAGGCAGAATTAAGATTTGTGATTGATATGAGAGAGCCCAGCACAATTGAGAGTTTATTGAATATATGTGGAGATGCCTAGTATGGCCATGTGACTATCGCTTAATGATTAGTGATTGTGTAGCACCAGGATTTAGCCCATGAGAGGCATAAGTAAGATTTGCGATACTGCGGGAGATATTAAGACGAGGGCAGATAGCCCAGGTGTATTTAAAAGAGGGCTTTAGCAGCAGATTACGTGAGATGTTTCTTTGAAAGGCGAGAATTTAGCCTGCCGCCCCATTTGAGCTCATAAATTAGGGGACTGCCGCGAGTGAAGTGGTGAGGGTGGAGGTCATTGAGCTTGACGTCACAGGCTTGTGAGTTGGTTATGGTCGTCTGCAGTGTGTCAAGTGTGCCAGGGGGAAGAAACGACCTTCATGTTGTGAAAGCAGGGAGAGATCTTTTTATGTCCTATTTGTTCTACGTTTATTTTAACACTGGCCCATTTGATATTGACACCCGTGTATATGTTGGGTGTGTCCTTTTTATTGTGTTTGCATAGGTATCTTTGACGCCTTACTCGTCATGGGACTAGGGTTCGTGACCGAGTCAGGTCATTGTACATTTTGTGGTGATTTTTGTTTGCACCGGGGTTCGACGGCGCGAGGCATTGTAAATTTTATGGGAATAACTGTTTATGAGTAGTTAAGCGGATATCCATCTTTCTAAACTTCGTTACTTACACTATTGTAACATGCTTGTTGCAGCACAACTGTTTTCGTGATGGCGGTGAACTGGTTGTCATCGGCTCAGCGTTATTTTACCCTGTCATCATGAAAAGCTCTATCCTTTGTAATAATTCTATTTTATGTAATAAATCCCTATTTGTTAAACTTTGAATGCAGCGCTGTTTTCTGTTAGATATTTTATTTTATTTTTAATTTAGCCGAATCTTACCTGATTTGTCACATATCCTCTTGTTTATGTTTTGTTGCCCCGTTATACCCATGTAATCCCTGAGAAGATTGCTTATTTGGCTGAGTGAAGAGGATTGTGTTCAGGTAAGACTATGTGCACCAGCTCACGTTTGTGAGAGTTCTTTCACTACCGTACTCTGGGTTCGAGACCGGCTTTCGCCTGGCCGGAACTTCAGAGTCCAGTAGGGCACAATATGACACAGGCATGTTGTGCGACAGGGAAAGAAATTTATCAAGGAGTGATATGGAAAGGAGATAGGTAAAAATCGAAAATAAAACTGAACTTTACACTCTTCTTAAGTCATTAAACAGAGAATGGAACGCACAAAGGAGAACAACAAAACTATGTAATATTATAAGAGGAATGTGGAAAAATAAATCTAAAAGAGGCAAAAACAGAGAACATGCATGTAGCTAGTAGTATGGACATGCATGTGGAGGTATTCTAGACTCTACCACAGTTAAAGTTTGGAAAATACTTCAAAGCCTACATTTATCATTAATTAAAGGTACGTCCAAAAAGTATTTACGGAATATAGAGTAGTTTAGTAAATTATGCTTAAATATTTAAATTGAGGCTCTCACGGCCCGTAATTAATAGGCATGAACATATAGCTTTTGAGCTTTTGCCAGCCTCGCAGAAAACGTTGCTCCGTGTCTTCAGAAGAAAATATCGTCTGTTCAGGAGAAATACCTTTCTAATTGTAATTAACTATTGTAATTAATGAACGTAGAAGTGTACTGGACCATACTTCTTGGTTGACTATCCTCCTCCTCATCGCCCCAGTCACACCTCTCAGTAATGAGCGAGTTGGCCATGCGGTTAGGAGTGCGAAGCTGTGAGCTTGCATTCGGGAGATAATGGCATCGAACCCTACTGTCGGCAGCTCTGAAGATGGTTTAGCGTGGTTTCTCATTTTCACACCAGACAAATATTGGGATTGTACCTTAATTAAGGCCACGACCGCTTCCTTCCCATCCTAGTCGTTTCCTTTCCCATAGTCCATGTGACGTAAAGCAGACTGTGAAGAAAAATACCTCTGCTTTGCTATTGAGGAGGTGGTGGCGATTACTGTTTTATGAGGAAGTACAACTGGACTACAGTCCTCCATTAACACTAATCAGAAGGAAAATGAAAGAGGTTCTACATTTCGAGGGACGAAAACATCGGCAAAATTTAGGGAAGGGCTACGAAGGGCGTGAAAATGAAAGATTTCCTAGGCCTTGCAAGTCTAATAACGTTGTTTTGGAAGAGAACAAGAGTTGAGGCCGGATAAAAGAGATGACAGTGAAGAGCCCGACACAACTGGACGCAATGCCAGACTCAGCTGGGGGAACCGTAATTATGCCCCCAAGTTGAGAGCTCCTAGTCCCCGTTTTTGTCACCTCTTACAACAGGCAGGGAATACCATATATGTTATTCTCTCACCTCCACCCACAGAGGTATTCATTTTAAGTCCAGCCACACAGAAGTGCATTAATGATGATCAGTTCATTGGTCAATAAAAGTCTTATCGAATAATATTTTACATTGGTTAGTATGATGTATTTTAAGTAAGGGTAACTCTAGTAGTATTGACGTCCGACTCCTTGGCTGAATGGTCAGCATTGAGGCCTTCGGTTCAAAGGGTTCCAGGTTCGATTCCCGGCCGAGTCGGGGCTTTAAATCGCGTCTGATTAGTACTTCTGTCTTGCGGATGGGGTGTTTGTGTTTTTCCCCAACACTTTCCTCTTCATATTCAGACAACACACTGCACTACCAACCACCACAGAAACACGTAATGGTGACTACATCCTTCTACAAAGGGTTGTCGTCAGGAATGGCATCCGGCTGTAAAACAGAGGTCAAATACATATGTGCGACACAGTTCGCACCCGCGACCCCACAAGATGTGAGAAAAGCGGTAGAAAATAATAATAATAATAATAATAATAATAATAATAATAATAATAATAATAATAATAATAATAACAATAATAATAATAAATCCTCTAATAGTACTAGGATTCTTTATAACTAAAAGATAGCTGGAAAAAAGACTAAGAGAATACTCCAGCTGTCACATCGGGTACAATATCTCCATAATGTTCTGTTGCTGAAAATGGAATGTATGGATGGTCGTTAACTTATTAGATTAAATTGCCACCTGATTGATACTTTATTACATGCCTTCGGCATATCATACAATCAATAAACACTTGAGGACAGCAGTACACACCGGCTTTTTCCTGTATACAAGATCAAGCCTTCCAGTCATCTTATAGAAGTGCTTCACCACAGACTTTCAAAACAACGTTCTCAAAAATGTTTAATTGCAAGAATATTTTTTAACAATATTGTAAACACGAATTTTCATTTTAAGTGTCTTCCTTTTATCTCATATTACCCAACCTTTACCCCACATAGCAATAGTTTTTAAGATTTGTAATGTGCTTACTATTCAGGTGTTATCATTTAAGCTTTTTGGAAACAGCTGAAGATGACCACTAAGTTGTCGAAACATGTACTCTGATTTTCAACGTTTTTTATAATTTTGCCAATGGCATGTAATAAAGTATCAGTTAAGTGTAATTTTAATCTAATAAGTTAATTTAACTCATCGATACGGTCATGGAGTGGACAGCTTGCAATATGGATGGCCGTTGTCAACAACATCTTGAGCGCTGGGACATTTGTAGCCACAAATCTCGCAAGATATGTCCACAGCTTACCCTGTATGGTATATTGACTCGCCCACATGACGCAGTGTATCACTCTGTGGGTAGGAGCGGTAGAAAAACACCCACGGTATCCCCTGCCTGTCGTAAGAGGCGACTAAAAGTGACTCCAGGGGCTCTGAATTTGGGAGTGTAGGTTGGTGAACACGGGGCCCTTAGCAGAGTCCTGGCATTGCTTCCACTTGTGCCAGGCTCCTCACTTTCCTATCCGACCTCCCTTGGTCAACTCTTTTTCTTTTCCGACCCCGACAGTATTAGGAATCGAGACCTAAGGAGTCTTTCACTTTCACGCCCTTCGTGGCCCTTGTCTTTCTTTAGCCGATACCTTCATTCTTCGAAGTGTCGGATACCTACAATTTTTTCTGTGTAATGAATGTTTTATAGAGGATGGTTGTCTAGTTGCACTTCCTCTTAAAACAATAACCACCACCATCATGACGCAGTGTAGCCATCTATTAGGTATCCAATTAACTGTTTTACATACATTGGTGAATGTTCCTGTTGGTACGCTTTTATGTTGGCAGAAAAATTTCAATATAGTAAAATTGCGCTTGCCACGATATTCTAAAGAACTTAAACATTTGAAATTCCTCACACTGTGAAATAAAATAATAATTTATATGGCGTACAAACATCTTTTACAGCGATTTGCCAATGAACTAAATTCTACAAGATAAGTTTCAAACATCGTGGTCAATTTTGTTGGTATTCTTCAGTCTGCAAGGAAAAGGTTGATCATATTTTCCTCAGCTTCTAAAAATCCTCTCTTGTTATGACTGATCTGTCGCTATGTGAGTGTGGAAAGAACAAAGTGTGATTTAAAAATCTCTGTCTCCAGTCGTTTGAGTGCCAAGAGTCCTGAATCCCTGCCGTCAAGCGTGTGACGTAATTAGCTGAAGCAGCGAGTAACGAGACGGACGACGGGCCGGGGCGTCGAAGACAGCGAGGCGTCACCTAACCGTAACGCAATTAGCAGGTCTCTCGGCCCCTGTTTACACGCCACACTGGCTTTCTCTGCAGTTGGTCCATCTACAACCGCAGGCTTTCCGACCAAATTTATATCCGCTTCCTGTTCACACAAGATACAGTAGTTACAACATAAACCCCTTATCAGAGTACTGTGTATTTCCATTCTGTGTAAACTCTAAAACAAAAAGTGTGAATGATTTACATTTTGGACATGCACTTTGTTTTAAGGATAAAATACGACTGAGTAGGATTAAAAACTCTCATTTTGAATACATACTGGGTGGCCCACAAGCTAATATACTAAAATCGTTAACATTAAGATAAATTTTATAAACCAAACCCCATTGTTTTGGGTTAACCCCTGGTCTACTAAGTGACTGCTGCTCAGTTCTAAGGCATGCAGGATATGAAGTGAAGCATACTCAGAGCGGCGAATCCTTTCGGACGTTAATATTGGCTTTCTAGACCAGGGAAGCTATCTCACCGTGAGATAGTTCCTCAATTGAATCCATGAAATGCAAAATGAAATATATTTCATGTCACATCGTTTTGAGATATTTGAACAAAAGTTTATACTCATAATAATCAGCTATGTGGGAAACGACATGGAAAGGAATGTGATTGTAGCGGGAGATCTGAATTCACCAAATGTCAATTGCAGAGGTGCCAACTGTTACGGATTATCCGTAATTATTACGGACTTCGCCTCACGATTACGGCATTACGGCCAAAGGGTAAATTATTACGGAAATGCGACATTATAATGAAAATATAATATCTACGGATAAATAAGGAAACAAGGAAAAATGAATCTTTTCGAGCATTAGTACTTGACACTCTTCCTTTCAATGCTTGTGAGTTGGCAACGATACTCATTCAATCGTCACTTCCTTTTGCTACCCGTGAGCGTCGTGAAAATCATTATGAATGAAGGAATTCTACTCTGCTATTCTTCACCGAAAAATGTAATATTGTATTATTGGAGTATTAAGTGTACCTGACAGTAAGTCTCCTACAGAAAGAGTTTTCAATGTTAATGGGGAACAAAACAGAAGTACTTCAGGCCTACAAAAATGACATCAAAACTGGAATCGCTTATTGTTCATAAGGTGAAAATGTCCTCACAGTGTTAAGGATGCTACGAGAAAAGTCCCACACAAAAGCACCTGCTGCGTGGAAAACAAGTTACAAAGAATATTTTATGACAAAACTAACTGGTAATGTGCAAATTTATTGTGTAATAGGATACCGTATATTTTAGATTAGATTGTTGTCGGGAAGGGCAAAGAGGGTGTCATTATCCAGAAGGGATGAGTGTGCTTTTGATTTGACTCCAAAATTTTTCGGAGGGTATGGGAGGGGGATTACGGAAAAGCCATTTCGAAGGTTGGCACCTCTGCAATTGGGAAGGAAATCCAAACGACAGGAAGCATGACCAACAAATGGCAAATAAGCTAATATGGGAAGGACAGCTGATTCAGAGAGTGACGGAATCAACTAGAGGGAAAAATATCCTGGACGTGGTGCTTAAAAATTTAATTTCGTGTGGCTTTCTAGCCGAGTGCAGCCCTTGTAAGGCAGACCCTCCGATGAGGGTGGGCGGCATCTGCCATTTGTAGGTAACTGCGTGTTATTGCGGTGGAGGATAGTGTAATGTGTGGTGTGTGAGTTGCATGGATGTTGGGGACAGCACAAACACCCAGCCCCCGGGCCATTGGAATTAACCAATGAAGGTTAAAATCCCCGACCCGGCCGGAAATAGAACCCGGGACCCTCTGAACCGAAGGCCAGTACGCTGACCATTCAGCCAACGAGTTGGACGACGTGGTGCTGATAAAACCAGATGAGCTCTATAGAGAAACCGAAGTAATATATAGTATTAGTGATCACGAAGCTGTTTTTGTTGTAGTTAAAAATAAATGTGACAGAAAGGAAGGTTTTAAAAGTAGGACTGTTAGGCAGTACCATATGGCTGATAAAGCAGGCATGAGGAAGATTAAAAGAAGTAAATATGATCGGTGGAAAACGGTAAATAAGAATGTAAACAGACTCTGGGATGGGTTTCGAGCAATTGTTGAGGAATGTGAAAACAGGTGTGCACCTTTAAAGGTGGTAAGGAATGGTAAAGACCCACCTTATTATAATAGAGAAATAAAGAGACTAACAAGGAGGTGTAGATTGGAAAGAAATAGAGTTAGAAATGTCTGCGGAGGTAAGGAGAAATTTAAGGAACTTACTAGGAAATTGAATTTAGCAAAGAAGTTAGCTAAGGATAACATGATGGCAAGCATAATTGGCAGTCATACAAATTTTAGTGAAAAGTGGAAGGCTATGTATAGGTACTTTAAGGCAGAGACAAGTTCCAAGAAGGACATTCCAGGAATAATTAATGAACAAGGAGAGTGTGTAAGTGAGGATCTTCAAAAGGCAGAAGTATTCAGTAAGCAGTATGTAAAGATTGTTGGTTACAAGGGTAATGTACAGACAGAGGAGGTGACTAATGCTACAGAAGTATTAAAATTTACATATGATAACAACGATATATACAATAATATATCAAAGTTAGAAACTAGAAAAGCGGCTGGAATTTATAAGATTTCTGGGGATATACAGTACTAAAGATAATGGGTTGGGATATAGTACCATATTTGAAGTACTTATTTCATTATTGTTTGGTTGAAGGAGCTAAGCCAAATGAATGGAGAGTTGCTATAGTAGCCCCTGTGTATAAAGGAAAGGGTGATAGACATAAAGCTGAAAATTACAGGCCAGTAAGTTTGACATGCGTTGTATGTAAGCTTTGGGAAGGCATTCTTTCTTATTATATCAGACATATTTGCGAAATTAATAACTGGTTCGATAGAAGGCAGTTCGGTTTTAGGAAAGATTATTCCACTGAAACTCAACGTGTAGGATTCCAGCAAGATATAGCAGATATCTTGGATTCAGGAGGTCAAATGGACTGTATCGCGATTGACCTGTCTAAAGCATTTGATGGATCATGGGAGACTACTGACAAAAATGAGTGCGATTGGACTAGACAAAAGAGTGACTGAATGGGTTGCTATATTTCTAGAAAATAGATCTCAGAGAATTAGAGTAGGTGAAGCTTTATCTGACCCTGTAATAATTAAGAGGGGATATCTTCAAGGCAGTAGTATTGGACCTTTATGTTTTCTTATATATATATAAATGATATGAGTAAAGGAGTGAAATCAGAGGTAAGGCTTTTTGCGGATGATGTTATTCTGTATAGATTAATAAATAAGTTACAAGATTGTTAGCAACTGCAAAATGACCTCGATAACGTTGTGAAATGGACAGTAGGCAATGGTACGATGATAAACGAGGTTAAAAGACAGGTTGTAAGTTTCACAAATAGGAAAAGTCCTCTCAGTTTTAATTACTGCGTTGATGGGGTGAAAGTTCCTTTTGGGGATCATTGTAAGTATCTGGGTGTTAATATAAGGAAATATCTTCATTGGAGTAATCACATAAATATGATTGTAAATAAAGGATTCAGATCTCAGCACATGGTTATGAGGGTGTTTAGGGTTTGTAGTAAGGATGTAAAGGAGAGGGCATATAAGTCTCTGGTAAGACCCCAACTAGAGTATGGTTCCAGTGTATGCGACCCTCACCAGGATTACTTGATTAAAGAACTGGAAAAAATCCAAAGAAAAACAGCTCGATTTGTGAATACGTTTGAGTGGCGTCTTTAAAAGTAGGAAAGATCACAATATGAAGGTAAAGTTGAATTTAAGAGGACAAATTGGGACAAATATTCATTTATAGGAAGGGGAGTTAGGGATTGGAATAACTTACCAAGGGAGATGTTCAATAAATTTCCAATCTCATTGAAATAATTTAAGGAAAGTCTAGGAAAACAACAGATAGGGAATCTGCCACCTGGGCGACTGTCCTAAATGCAGATCAGTATTGACTGATAATAGTGCACTCTAGAAAGAAGTTCATTATTGGTAAAATCTAGTACTAATTGAGGCTTATTTCCTAATGCGATAAACTTCCCCAGGATCTCACAGCTAATCCCTGAATTTTTACATGCGACACGTCGAAAACTGAAGGTATCGGCCAAAAAAGATACAAGGGCCACAAAGTGCGTGAAAATTAAAAACACCTAAGCCTCCACACATAATAGCGTCGGGGTCGGAAAAGAACAAACGTTGACCAAGGGAGGTTGGATAGGATAGAGAAAATTGAGGAGCCTGGCACAAGTAAGCAGAAGCAATGCCAGGACTCAGCTAAAGGCCCCGTTGTCACCAACCCATGCTCCCTAGCTTAGAGCCCTTGAGGCCTCTTTTAGTCGCCTCTTACGACAGGTAGGGGATACTTTAAAACCAGAAAACTAAATAAACAAGGAAAATTTGAAAAAGACACAGAAAAATTCGTTTCTTTCATCATTCAATCCATTAGTCAATTTTTTCTGCCTCCACAATTGGAGACCGTTTCAGCAGTGTATTAAAATATTTCAAGAGCCCATCCGGAATGTAATGCACAATCTTGGCCACATCTTCCAGCTTCCTCTGATTGATCGTAGGCGAGACCCATTAGTGTTGTTATGCCTCCACGACCTTTGCTAAATTCTTCAAAATCCCTTTATGACCCTTCCATTAATAAGCTATTAATTTGGAAATCGATGAAGACTTTTTGTTTGCTTCTTGAATAACGATGGCCACCATTGCTTATAGTTCACGACTGCTGAGTTTCAATGGTCCTCACTTCATATTCCTTCTCTTCTGGAGTGAATGTAATTACGCTGTTTCCTACAGCGACAGTCGTCACCGGTTGTCTTTCTCTCTACAATTCTTCCTTTATCAGTAACAGTAACAAATTTCAAATCTTTATTTCCTGCCGCTTTCAGTACCTGTCTCATGTTCCCTGAACATTTTCTTTTCATCTGGGGACTATCTCTTTCTGATTCCGACTGTGACATCTTACTGAATAGACACAAAATATTACTGACTAAAACGTTTTTGACAACAATGAACTTCAGCAGATGTGAAAAAATTCTACCAATACTAAAATAATTACTTTGCCTTTTCAACAAGACATCAGATACCGGTAACACTTCCTTCTTATTTCTGTGAACAGAGACCTGTAGTGAAAGACATCCAAGCTAATTAACAATAAGTGCGAAAAGAGGAAAACATTCCTGGAATATTTTCTTTCTGCATATCACTGAAACTACAATAATTGGACTTCACAAGCTAGAAGTGAAGGACCGGGATAGTGGGTTCGAACCCCACTGTCAGCAGTCCTGAATGTGGTTTTCCGTGGTTTCCCATTTTCACACCAGGCAAATGCCGGGGCTGTACCTTAATTAAGGCCACGGCCGCTTCCTTCCCACTCCTAGGCCTTTCCCATCCCATCGTCACCATAAGACCTATCTGTGTCAGTGTGACGTAAAAGCAAATTGTAACAGAAGTGAAGGAATGTGTTCCTTCTTTAGGACTATAGATGAGGGATGGGTTAGGGACAAAATACTTCTCTCTGTTTAAAATTACAGAGCAAATGAGTGCGTAGTTCGGGTCACGCACCTAACAGCTTTCACTCGGGAGATGGTGGGTTCGAACCCCACTGTCGGCATCTCTGAAGACGTTTGTCCGTGGTTTCCCAGCTTCACACCAGGAAAATGCTGGAGTTGAAACTTAAATAACACCACAGTCGCCCCCTTTCCACTCATAGCTCTTTCCTCTCCCATCGTCGCCACAGGCCTATCTGTGTCGGTGCGACGTAAAGCAACTTGTAAAATAAATTCAGTTTAAAATGACCAAGAAGTGGAATGATTACCTTCTTTATCCCTTTATAGTGTGGTGGTCACTTAAATAAGCCACCTGCTCATAAGGTCATATTTTCACTTAATTTGTAATGAAAGTGACCCTTATGTACTTTGTTTCCTTCTTTCTTTCCTCCTTTTACTGACAAGATACTTCACCAAGGTGTCTTTTGGACGATTTTGGAGTGATATTTCTGATGAGTAGTGGAGTTTCAAATGAGTTGAGGTAATTGTACTTTCACGCACTGTGCTACATTTGTACTTGCAATTGTAAAGGACTATTTTTCTGCATGTAGTGTTTCTAATACTGATATCTTAATTCTCTCGGCCTTACTTGAACCCATAATTCTACGGCGAGAAAATTTTTTTTTCTCCAATATTTATTTGGCATTAAGAAAGTACTTTTGTGTTTGAAGGCAGCCATGTTGCGCCCCTACGAGCCCCGATGTCGCGTGGGAAGGTTCTCCCTCACGGCGAGCTCGTGAATTGCCGGGACACCTCGGTGGGGCTCGAGTGCCCGACAATTCTCTAAATTCATGGAATTCTGCACAACGAGGGATTATGATAATATAGTAAATGAAGAAATAAATAAGCAAATTTATTCGTACACCCTCCGTGAAGTTAGTGACACCAGGGAAAAACTTAAATGCAGTTAAGCCCAAGTACATGTTAGCGTGAGACCAGCGAACCAGCTACACGTGCCAAGGTCAAGGAAGGAAGAAAACGCGCGAAACGCACGGGCAGAAACAATTTATTTACCCTGTTGTGAGTGTAGAAAAATTATAAAATTAACACCTAACATAAGTGCAAGTCTGTCCGGAGTTCTGGGACAAGTCTTATCAAAATCGGTCTATTAGACGTAAATTTGGCAGATTACACAACCGAGCCTCATAGAGGGGATAGCGTCCCTCCTGAAATTATAAAAGAAACCCCCCACCGTAGATTTTTAGAGTGTCGATCTGGAACTTGAAGCCGCGGGAGCTCGTCCCCGTCGCCATTGGAAATTCGCGCCAGATTGACCGACAATAATTAAATACATGTCCGTGGATAAGGTCCATATACTTAGTTAAGAAGAAAAAGTGATTGGGAAAGTTTGAACGTTTGCCGACGAACTAGGAAGGTGTAGGCTGGTTGAAATCTACACAGCGGGTTTTATTTATATCATCTTGTGTACATTTGAAAGTGAAGCAGAATCTTGGGGGAAGCTAGTCAGAGTAGTTTTGCTCCCTTATCGGCCGAACACCTGTTTATTGAGGTAACGGAGAGAGAAGCCATTCTGGGAACGCATCAGACAGTTGTAGTCGACTGCAGGACGAGGGAAGTTCGTGGTGCAAGTTACAGAGAAAGTGCCTGATTTATGTGGTAATTTTAATATCGTGTGTGTGAAGGGTAGTGGTTTATATGAGTGAGATTTTGGAAATGAAAATGTTATCTGTGAAAATGAGCGGCTAAGCCTGAGATCAGCTGGCGACGATGTAATCAGAATGCTGAGAATGTCACCATTATGCAGGTCTGTCTATTTTATATTATGTTGTAATTAGTTAGTCATTGTCTGTCCCAACCAACTTTTCCAGATGATTGTCGGGTTGATATGCGTAATTATCAGGCGAAAGGTGTTGTAATTTTGGTCAGCGTGTGAAATTTCAGTATGTAAAGTTCATGTCAAGAACGGTAAAATGCGACGCTTTAAATTTTGTGTTGAATGTTCGATGAGATATCATCTCAAGCGGGGATTTTTGGAACGTTATAAGTGAAAATTTTGTCGTGGAGAATATCTTAATCTAAGATGCCAGTTGAATTCAGAAATGTTGGTCAATAATAATAATAATAATAATAATAATAATAATAATAATAATAATAATAATAATAATAATAATAATAATAATAATAATAATAATGTCTACCGCGGGATAAGGAAATCTTTCTATGTTAAAGTGCATTTAACCAGTATATTTTTACAAGGATCGCAGGCATATTTAGATGATTTCGGTGAAATTTGTTAGAGTCACAGTCATTAATGGGAAGGAAATTTTGAGACATCGTGTATATCAATGATACGAAAAGTCGCTGGGTGCTCTTGGACTCTCGAGGTTCGAAAGTCGCAATAATAGTAAAGTAAGAGATGTGTTTAATAATGGTTGTCGTTTCCACTAGGGAATCGAAGTATGAAAAAGGGTCTTGAAGGAAAGGGGATTGAGAGCGATGGATTTATATGTATGTGGAGACGAGATAGATGGAAGTGATACCGCTGGAATAAAGCGAGGAGAAGGCTGTGTTGAGACAAGTTGTATTTTGTAGAGGAAGAATTTAGGAACAGGCTGTGTTGGAACAGGCTGTATTGTTTTCCGCAATCAATCCGAATTTGAGACGACTATGGTGTGAGTTTATAGAAAGATTCCAAGTGAAAACGACTCTAGTAAATGTTAAAGTCTGGGTAGTACACATCCAGCGATTTCTGTTACGTAAAGCCCGTATGGATAATAAGATAATGAACGACCTCAAGTATCGAAGAGCACTTTGGACCCATGGTGGGGTTGTATTGAATTGGTTCACTGGATAGGTCATTGATAAATATAGTTGGATTTGATGATAGGCGATTTGAGAATTTCGAATGCGGTAGTGATGATTATTATTTTGAAGGTATCCACTAAACGGCAAATAGGTGTTGGGAATTTTCATTTGCTTCCCTAACACTTTTGTGCACAGGCTGAGAGTGTGTTCGAGGTGGAGAATCGTTCGTCACGCACATTTATTTTGAGTTCATGTATTGTAATGATAGAGACTCACTGTGTTTTTCGACGTGCATTCATTGATAGTAAGGGACGTGGTTCCGTCGTGCGTATTTGTCTGACCAGATTTAGTGTTAAATGTTGGAGGTGTTTGAAATTGCGGTTCGCCTGATATGTTAAGGGAGGCGTATTACGACCCACTTTGACGCCCGACGATAGGATTAGGACGTCAGATGTTATTCTTGGAGTCACTGATGATGAGACGTCCTAGGTCACGCCCGACGATAGAATTTGGAAGGCATCATGTACATAATGATTAGGTTTAGGGTGTACAGATTTCAAATGAGCCCGACGATAGGTCTGGGATGGTAGCTGTACATACTCAAGTCTCAGTTTAGATGTTTCTTTGTTTTGTTTGTTGAAGTGGCCTGGAGGAAGGTAGCAGTTACAGTACGATATGATTTATTGTAGAGGGTCAATGCGCAGCTCTCCATTGAGATAACGGGACTGCTGTTGACAAGTGAGGGCTGTCCAAGTGTGGGACATCGACCCGATCTAGATTAAATATTTTTACTGTAATTCTTCGTGCGGGTTAAGCTGTATGACTTCGAGATGGTAATTTAATTTTTTTACGGACTTCATTGTTTTCTCGTTTTAACGTCCGTTTTCGTTTGATAGTGTGCATATTGACACTCAGTGTATTAGAGTGAGACTTGAGTTGCGAATGCGGTTTCGATTCGTCAGCCAGTATTTTATTTTATTTTCATCTTGTCGTATTTTCATTATTATTCATAGTAAGTAAGTAAGTAATCACTTTACAAGTAGTGTGTTGGGACAGACAGTAAATAGAGAGATCTGTACTGGTAGCATTGTTTTTCAAGGGAAAGAATTCCTTAAAGATGTAGTAAATTTTAGCGTGGACTGGTAATTTTATTAAGCATAACAAACCCATTTCTAACCTGAAAATCGGTTCGATAATAATACTTTTCAAGTGACTTTCCACTTTTTATTTAACTTCAGTGTTTGGCATTTCTTCTAAATGCATGATTAGTAATTGTTTCCTGCATTTCGCAGTTTTGTTCCTTTAGAACGACATAACGTAATATCCTCTCGGATCATGTTGTTGTTGGTTCCTTCCGAACAGCTGTTTGGGGTGATGCATATTTAGCATCGGGATTACCTTATCACTTAAGGGTGTCATGAATGACAAATACATGGTGGAATTTTATTTCAATTGTGAACGATGCTGTTAACTTGTAGTGAACACCATGTTTTCCCATAATATTTCGCAACCTATCCAAAGCAACTGATAGTCAGTTTGGTTCGATTAAGGGTCCATTCGGCGGGTGTTCCGTATCCGTGAAGGGTATTTGACTGGTGGATAACCTTAATTGAGAGAAAATCAGGCGTTCTACTTGTTGAAAGTCAGATTTTCCACGGATCGTGTGGATTAACTCTCAGTTCTCGTTTGGAATAATAGGTGCCCGGTTTTCAGGTCTTCCCTTTTTCAGTTTTTCAGTTTCGCTGTCCACTAACATATTAGCTTCACCGAAGCGACTCTTCGACATTGGAAGAAACGAAGTGACGTTATGTAATGTGACTGTGTTTGGAACATTCAAAAATCAATAATTTATATTTTTTTTATTTTTTTGGCAAGAATGCATATTAAATTAATGATGTTATCGTGCTCTTTCAATTTAATAAAAGTTAGTAAGCACATTTTTTGCTCCTCATTTCAAGTAGTTAGGCTCTCTTCTGAACCCCATCGTTTGGTTAAGATCGTGACCGAATTTATCCCCGCAACGACCCAAGATTTAAGAGTTCTAAATTGTTCTACTGTAGCAGCCGTGGCCAACCAACGATGGAATGGTAAGTTCAAGGGTTCAGTAAGAAGTGGCGCCCAACGTGGGGCTTAAGTCACGATAAGGAGGATGATAATATTCCACGTTGGAGGACAGTAAGAAATAACACCAACGTGATGGCTTAAGTCACTTAACAGAGAGGGCTTGAGTGCATTAAAGGAAGAACTACGAGTCATGTTGGTTGACATCAGTTAAATGATGACCAATTGTAGAATAATAGTACACGTTGGGCCTCAGTAAGAAGTGGCGCCATCAACGTTAGGGCTTATGTCACGATAACGATGAGGAGCCCAAGGCCACGATAACGATACGATGTCACGATAACGATAAGGAAATTATATATTGAGAATAAATGTTAGGAAAATATAAAATAATGTTGAGGCCTAAGCCACATTATAAATAATACAGGCGGGTGAGAACTATGGCTGAGCCACAGTTAAACGAATTATGCCCAATGAGAGTGCTAGATATTATCACGTTTAACGAGGAGCGTAACTACTTGGTAGATAATAATAATAATAACAGTCATAATGCATTTTAGGAAACCAGTATTTAAAGCTGTATTGAAGCTTATGTCATGTTGCCAATATAAATTTTGGAAGTGGTAACGCTGAATTACATTCAAAGTTTATGCGTTAACATGTTCTTTGTTTAATTAATTTACGGAAGCGAAACTATTTGGGATATTTATCCATAGTAACTTATTAACTTCCGATTTTCTTTTTATTAAACGAGTTTGTGATACCAGCCACCTAAACAAAATTTTATAAGACAACTGTTGGAATGTTGTCAGTTTCGGTATTAAATTATAAAGCGTTTGTATGTGAAAACGCAGTAGATAGTGAATTCTTTCCTTAGTAGTTTGGAGTATTCTGGTTGCATCAACAGCCAGCGTACTCATTATTGTATTCTTTGTGGTATTGTGAGATGGAGGATCAGGGGATGATGGAGAGGCTAATGCAGATGATGAAGGACATTAAAGTCCAGAATGAGAATTTGGATGGTAAGATGGAGATGTTAAATATTAAGACAAATGAGAAGTTGGATAGTAAGATAGATAGTTTGGATAGTAAGTTGAGAGAGGACATGAAAGTTCATAATGAGAGTTTGAGGGAGGACACGAAAGTCCAGAGTGAGAATTTGAGAGAGGACATGAAGGCTCATAATGAAATTTTGGATGGTAAGATTGAGGAGTTACAGAGTAGTATCGAGGATACCCAGGCTAGGTGTAAAGAGTCTAGTGATGAGTTGAAGGCTGGATTGAAGAACGTAGTTCATGAGACACACACTATGTGCACCGAACTTAAAGAGGAAGTTAGGGGTGAGATAGGTAAACTCAACCAGCGTTTTGATGATAGCCAAGTGGAAATTAGGAATGAAATTGATAAACAATTTGCGGAAGTGCACGTCAATTTAAAGAACGATTTTGATAAACAGTTTTCCAAAATCCATGATAGTTTAAAAACCGATATGGACAAGCGTTTTGACGAAAGCCATGACATGTACAGTAGGTTATGCGATAGTCAGGAGGAGATGAGGAAGGAACTTGACAAGCATTTACTGGAAAGCCAGGCAGCGCACAAACAGCTGATCGACATTCAGGTCGAATTTAAGGACGACATTACACAACAGGTCGTAGAGATGCGGATTTCCATTGATAAGGAAAAGGGGAAAACGCTAACTATAATAGAAGAACAACGTCAATTATTATCTGCGGACATTGAGTCACTGAACAACAAGGTAGATAAAATTAGTGTGGAATTGGATAGTCAAGTATTGTCAAAAACCGAAACCATGGAGAAGAAACTGTTGCAAATTAATGAGGAAGCAATTAGTAAACTCCAAGTGGCTAATGAGGACTCCGAAGTTTTAATTAAAGAAATTCAAGAGGAGTTAGTTGAAATGAAAAATGAACACACCCTGGAATTCGACGACAGGCAAAATAGTATAGAACAGGACTTAAGGGAAATCACGTCAGCCCAGGAAGAAACGGACAAGAAAGTGGGGTTCATTAAGAGCGACGTGAGCAGTTGGATTAGCAGCGTGGTAGACATGCAGTCCAAGATGGACAAAGTATTGAGTCAAACCTCGACAGCTGTTAACTCTGACCTCAGTGGTCAATTGCCGAATATCAGTCATGTAAATAATAACGGTCAGAGCTCGAATGTAGATACCAGTCGATCTCAAGGCTCAGGGGTCACCAACGTTATTAACATGATTAAGTTACATGAGGACCAGCCTAAGAAATTTAATGGAGGTCCACATACCACGCCGAAGGGATTTCTTAAGGATCTCAGGGAGTACATCCGGGACGCCAAGATTCCCGAGGAACGTCAGTTAAGGGTAGCGGAAAGATATTTAGAGGGGGCACCACTTTTATGGTTCAAAGGCTTCCGATACCACTTTGATACATTTGATGAATTCCAGAGGGCGTTTCTAAATAAATTTTGGAGTACGGAAATTCAGCAGAGTCTCAGATTAGAACTATACTCACGTCGTTATACTGCAATAGGCCCTACTAAATTCAGTGAGTACTTTATTGCACAAATGGTAAAGTTCAGAGAACTTGAGGCGCCGCCCTCGGAGCAGGAACTGGTACAGGCCATCCAAAAGCAGCTACCTCCCGAAGTACAAAGGATGCTCATTGCATCAAAGGTAGAGACCCCCATGCAAGCAGAAATGATCCTTAGGCAGCTGGATCATACCCATAATCAAGTAGCACCCAGAGGGGGACGATCACACGAGCAACATGTAAATACTGTTAGCCAGGTTCCAGAGGGAAGTCAAGAGGCACCTGAGCAGGGGAAACCACAGTCGACTGAGCGGAGGCGTGAGTTTCGTAATAACTGGGAACCCTCGCATCCACGAAATGAGGATTGGAAAAGGCGTAGGGGTAATTGGAATTATCCACAAAGGAGGAACCCTTACTGGAGACGATACGATGGGGGCGGAGAAACCCAGAGGAATTTCAGAAACGGATATAATAACCGCAGGGACTGGGGAAATAATCGAACCCAGAACTTCCGCCGTGATGATGATGAAAGGTACCGCGAACGTGCTCAGTACACCGAAGGGTTAAGGAAGGACCACGAAAGGGAAAAATGGAAGGGGGCTATACAGCGCCAGGAAGTCAACACCGATTGTTTCGGGGCTGAAAGTCTGGAATTCCAGAAGGCACATAGGCAAGACCAGCGAAACTCCGGTCTGAACCCGTTTGCGCCAGATTTTGAGCAGGAGTCAATGTCGGCTCTTGATAGAAGAAAAACAACTTCAAATTCCCAGTAGGAAAGATTTCAGAGTCTTTCATCCCAGATTCTGAAGGAGAGACGACCAAATGACGCACATAACATCGATAACATCAAGAAACAGACTCCTAGCAGCTCCCAATAAAATGATGATGGCAACCCAATAAAACTTAAAGATTTATCCTAGAGCAGAAGAAAGAATCCCATTACAGGATGACGCAGCCTTACCAGCTGAGAAAATGGTCACCGAAGAAGAAGAAGAAGAAGTGCAACCCGTAAATATGATCGTCACGTCGAGGGGAAGACAGGTCGAGGCACCATTCCAAGGACGGGCAAGCAGTGGGAGTAAAGAAGAGGAAGACGCTAAATGTTTGCAATGTTCATTATTAAGAGAAGACTTTGTTGATGACATCTGTAACGCAATTTTATTGTTGGAAGAAGAAAACCGGGAAATACGTGAAAGTAACAGAGCCCTACGTCAAGAGTGAGATCGGCTGGGAAATTTTACGTAGAATCATGGTTCATTTGTATCAAAATTCCCATGTACAATTCAGAATTTTGAAGGAATATGTCTGTTTAAATATTTCCCCTTTCTGGGTAAATATTTCGTCGTTGTAGGTGGATTATGAACCCATAATTCTACGGTGAGAAAAAAATTTTCTTTTTTCTCCAATATTTATTTGGCATTAAGAAAGTACTTTTATGTTTGAAGGCAGCCATGTTGCGCCCCTACGAGCCCCGATGTCGCGTGGGAAGGTTCTCCCTCACGGCGAGCTCGTGAATTGCCGGGACACCTCGGTGGGACTCGAGTGCCCGACAATTCTCTAAATTCATGGAATTCTGCACAACGAGGGATTTTGATAATATAGTAAATGAAGAAATAAATAAGCAAATTTATTCGTACACCCTCCGTGAAGTTAATGACACCAGGGAAAAACTTAAATGCAGTTAAGCCCAAGTACATGTTAGCGTGAGACCAGCGAACCAGCTACACGTGCCAAGGTCAAGGAAGGAAGAAAACGCGCGAAACGCACGGGCAGAAACAATTTATTTACCCTGTTGTGAGTGTAGAAAAATTATAAAATTAACACCTAACATAAGTGCAAGTCTGTCCGGAGTTCTGGGACAAGTCTTATCAAAATCGGTCTATTAGACGTAAATTTGGCAGATTACACAACCGAGCCTCATAGAGGGGATAGCGTCCCTCCTGAAATTATAAAAGAAACCCCCCACCGTAGATTTTTAGAGTGTCGATCTGGAACTTGAAGCCGCGGGAGCTCGTGCCCGTCGCCATTGGAAATTCGCGCCAGATTGACCGACAATAATTAAATACATGTCCGTGGATAAGGTCCATATACTTAGTTAAGAAGAAAAAGTGATTGGGAAAGTTTGAACGTTTGCCGACGAACTAGGAAGGTGTAGGCTGGTTGAAATCTACACAGCGGGTTTTATTTATATCATCTTGTGTACATTTGAAAGTGAAGCAGAATCTTGGGGGAAGCTAGTCAGAGTAGTTTTGCTCCCTTATCGGCCGAACACCTGTTTATTGAGGTAACGGAGAGAGAAGCCATTCTGGGAACGCATCAGACAGTTGTAGTCGACTGCAGGACGAGGGAAGTTCGTGGTGCAAGTTACAGAGAAAGTGCCTGATTTATGTGGTAATTTTAATATCGTGTGTGTGAAGGGTAGTGGTTTATATGAGTGAGATTTTGGAAATGAAAATGTTATCTGTGAAAATGAGCGGCTAAGCCTGAGATCAGCTGGCGACGATGTAATCAGAATGCTGAGAATGTCACCATTATGCAGGTCTGTCTATTTTATATTATGTTGTAATTAGTTAGTCATTGTCTGTCCCAACCAACTTTTCCAGATGATTGTCGGGTTGATATGCGTAATTATCAGGCGAAAGGTGTTGTAATTTTGGTCAGCGTGTGAAATTTCAGTATGTAAAGTTCATGTCAAGAACGGTAAAATGCGACGCTTTAAATTTTGTGTTGAATGTTCGATGAGATATCATCTCAAGCGGGGATTTTTGGAACGTTATAAGTGAAAATTTTGTCGTGGAGAATATCTTAATCTAAGATGCCAGTTGAATTCAGAAATGTTGGTCAATAATAATAATGATAATAATAATAATAATAATAATAATAATAATAATAATAATAATAATGTCTACCGCGGGATAAGGAAATCTTTCTATGTTAAAGTGCATTTAACCAGTATATTTTTACAAGGATCGCAGGCATATTTAGATGATTTCGGTGAAATTTGTTAGAGTCACAGTCATTAATGGGAAGGAAATTTTGAGACATCGTGTATATCAATGATACGAAAAGTCGCTGGGTGCTCTTGGACTCTCGAGGTTCGAAAGTCGCAATAATAGTAAAGTAAGAGATGTGTTTAATAATGGTTGTCGTTTCCACTAGGGAATCGAAGTATGAAAAAGGGTCTTGAAGGAAAGGGGATTGAGAGCGATGGATTTATATGTATGTGGAGACGAGATAGATGGAAGTGATACCGCTGGAATAAAGCGAGGAGAAGGCTGTGTTGAGACAAGTTGTATTTTGTAGAGGAAGAATTTAGGAACAGGCTGTGTTGGAACAGGCTGTATTGTTTTCCGCAATCAATCCGAATTTGAGACGACTATGGTGTGAGTTTATAGAAAGATTCCAAGTGAAAACGACTCTAGTAAATGTTAAAGTCTGGGTAGTACACATCCAGCGATTTCTGTTACGTAAAGCCCGTATGGATAATAAGATAATGAACGACCTCAAGTATCGAAGAGCACTTTGGACCCATGGTGGGGTTGTATTGAATTGGTTCACTGGATAGGTCATTGATAAATATAGTTGGATTTGATGATAGGCGATTTGAGAATTTCGAATGCGGTAGTGATGATTATTATTTTGAAGGTATCCACTAAACGGCAAATAGGTGTTTGGAATTTTCATTTGCTTCCCTAACACTTCTGTGCACAGGCTGAGAGTGTGTTCGAGGTGGAGAATCGTTCGTCACGCACATTTATTTTGAGTTCATGTATTGTAATGATAGAGACTCACTGTGTTTTTCGACGTGCATTCATTGATAGTAAGGGACGTGGTTCCGTCGTGCGTATTTGTCTGACCAGATTTAGTGTTAAATGTTGGAGGTGTTTGAAATTGCGGTTCGCCTGATATGTTAAGGGAGGCGTATTACGACCCACTTTGACGCCCGACGATAGGATTAGGACGTCAGATGTTATTCTTGGAGTCACTGATGATGAGACGTCCTAGGTCACGCCCGACGATAGAATTTGGAAGGCATCATGTACATAATGATTAGGTTTAGGGTGTACAGATTTCAAGTGAGCCCGACGATAGGTCTGGGATGGTAGCTGTACATACTCAAGTCTCAGTTTAGATGTTTCTTTGTTTTGTTTGTTGAAGTGGCCTGGAGGAAGGTAGCAGTTACAGTACGATATGATTTATTGTAGAGGGTCAATGCGCAGCTCTCCATTGAGATAACGGGACTGCTGTTGACAAGTGAGGGCTGTCCAAGTGTGGGACATCGACCCGATCTAGATTAAATATTTTTACTGTAATTCTTCGTGCGGGTTAAGCTGTATGACTTCGAGATGGTAATTTAATTTTTTTACGGACTTCATTGTTTTCTCGTTTTAACGTCCGTTTTCGTTTGATAGTGTGCATATTGACACTCAGTGTATTAGAGTGAGACTTGCGAATGCGGTTTCGATTCGTCAGCCAGTATTTTATTTTATTTTCATCTTGTCGTATTTTCATTATTATTCATAGTAAGTAAGTAAGTAATCACTTTACAAGTAGTGTGTTGGGACAGACAGTAAATAGAGAGATCTGTACTGGTAGCATTGTTTTTCAAGGGAAAGAATTCCTTAAAGATGTAGTAAATTTTAGCGTGGACTGGTAATTTTATTAAGCATAACAAACCCATTTCTAACCTGAAAATCGGTTCGATAATAATACTTTTCAAGTGACTTTCCACTTTTTATTTAACTTCAGTGTTTGGCATTTCTTCTAAATGCATGATTAGTAATTGTTTCCTGCATTTCGCAGTTTTGTTCCTTTAGAACGACATAACGTAATATCCTCTCGGATCATGTTGTTGTTGGTTCCTTCCGAACAGCTGTTTGGGGTGATGCATATTTAGCATCGGGATTACCTTATCACTTAAGGGTGTCATGAATGACAAATACATGGTGGAATTTTATTTCAATTGTGAATGATGCTGTTAACTTGTAGTGAACACCATGTTTTCCCATAATATTTCGCAACCTATCCAAAGCAACTGATAGTCAGTTTGGTTCGATTAAGGGTCCATTCGGCGGGTGTTCCGTATCCGTGAAGGGTATTTGACTGGTGGATAACCTTAATTGAGAGAAAATCAGGCGTTCTACTTGTTGAAAGTCAGATTTTCCACGGATCGTGTGGATTAACTCTCAGTTCTCGTTTGGAATAATAGGTGCCCGGTTTTCAGGTCTTCCCTTTTTCAGTTTTTCAGTTTCGCTGTCCACTAACATATTAGCTTCACCGAAGCGACTCTTCGACATTGGAAGAAACGAAGTGACGTTATGTAATGTGACTGTGTTTGGAACATTCAAAAATCAATAATTTATATTTTTTTTTTATTTTTTTGGCAAGAATGCATATTAAATTAATGATGTTATCGTGCTCTTTCAATTTAATAAAAGTTAGTAAGCACATTTTTTGCTCCTCATTTCAAGTAGTTAGGCTCTCTTCTGAACCCCATCGTTTGGTTAAGATCGTGACCGAATTTATCCCCGCAACGACCCAAGATTTAAGAGTTCTAAATTGTTCTACTGTAGCAGCCGTGGCCAACCAACGATGGAATGGTAAGTTCAAGGGTTCATACTGGCTTCTTTTCTCACGAAGAACACTCTTTAACATTTGGCGCAAAGATGTTATTAGGCAGATAGGTGTGATGTGTATACAATACGAGCCATCAGAATAATTGAAGTGATGGTTGAAAATGTTAGGCAGGCTTAGGCATTCTTTGTACTGTAGAAAGCAGAGTTCTATATTAAGTTGTAACGAGACTGTTCATAATATACAAGGAAAATATTCATATAGTCGTTAATATTGTACATATAAAACAATATGGTCGGGAGCGGGGACAGAAATAACTTGAGAAGTTGTGTGGTATTAATGATATATCAGAAGGTCAGATAGCGGGTTCTGATATTGGTGGCGAATCCGATGCAGAGGATGGCACCATACTGCCAGAATGAGTCTCGTCAATGAATTGTTCCACAAGAAGAGCAAGAGAATGTGATTACTGCAGCACAAAATCTAAATCTAAGCGAAGATCTATTTTACGCAAGGACTGCAAAGTAGTGCCGCGTGGTGACCGCTTTACTCCTTTCCTTTTCAAAAATTGATGACACTTATGTCTTTGAGTGAGCTGTTGATATTCGCAGTTTTATTTGGAGATAGGATAATTATATTTTCAGTAAATTTCAGTTTCAAATAATTGAGTTCAGACATTATTTTAATATTTTTAAAAATATATAAACACAAATGTTAATATAGTTCATCATGTAATTCATTCCAATTTGATAAACTTGAAAGAATTCAGTAAGAGTAAAAGGTTATGTAAGTGACTACTAACCATATGGGTACCAAGAGGGTGACTGAATGGATGGTGATCATTAAAGTAACCACAAATACATTCATTATATTCCAAATGTGATGTATTTTGTGGTTAAATCAATATTGCTAACTGTAACTATACATGACAGTAGTAATTATAAAATGGAATTTATGGTTAAAATGTATACTTATCCTTAAATGGATATATCAGCGATTCAATTGATGGTATTGGTGCAAGAACCAGGTAAATCCACTTTCCATCATTTTCAGAAAAACACCTCGCACTTTGAGTAGCCTCTTACGACACTCAAATACCTTTTAGTTTAAGCAATTATTCGTAAGGATTCATTCGGATGCCTTGATTCTTGATTTCCTTGGAGATGTATCATTACACTGGGCCGTTGTAAGTTCTTACAGAGGATATACAAAATGCTGAACTTGCAAAATTCTGATAACAACAGGACTGAATGACTGCATATGCAACTTTTATTACTTTCATTTGGGCCGATGACCTCGATGTTAGGCCCCTTTAAACAACAAGCACAAACAACAAGTATTACTTTCATTTATACCTTTTGCTTATAGTAATTTGTTATGATTAGAGCCCGGATTTGTATGCATTAATAGGTTAGAATGCAAACTTACTGGAGCGAGTAGCAAGTATAGTCTATCTACACAACGATTATGCTATGAGGCTTGCATAAACATTAGGGGTACGGCCCATGAGAACCCCTATAATTTATGTTACTCTTGCTACATTATGAAAGAGCGGGTGGCAGACACTTCCTACTAACCAAATTAGTTTCCAATCTAACCTGTTACTGCATAAAATTCCGGGCTTTAGTTATGATGCTACTAAGAGCCGAAAGAAGATTTTTAAATCATTAAAAGTTACGTCTGCTAGCATGTTTAGTTGTCAGCCATTGTTCTATGCAATATGACAATTATTCATAGAGATATTCACCCAATTCTTTTCAACGGTGTACTTCTTAGAAGCCTGCTTATCATATCTCATATTCGACATAAATTTTCGGACATATATTTTAAAATTGTAATATTCCTTTATTACCTTCAAGGACTATACGCTACTTTATGGGAACTTCCATCGCTCCTTCATACTAGAATATGGAATTATTTTGATCATAACTTCCGCTAGGAAAACATGGCTGACCTATATTTCGCCGCGTAAGAGCTCTCCACTTGATTGCAGACTATTTATTGAAGAGTAACCCCCTCTCCACCTCTTCACCTTTTATTATGAATTGTTCTAGAAGATGCAGTTCCACTTAATTTCAAAAACTTATCGGGACATATGATATGTATTTCTAGTATCCCAATATCAAATGAAATCGTTTTATGTTCTGGAGACAATTTATGATTTATGATTTATGAAATGTATGAATAATAATAATAATAATAATAATAATAATAATAATAATAATAATAATAATAATAATAATAATAATAATAATAATAATAATATAAATGTAACTTAAAGGCTTTTCGGTCCGTCGAACATACAAGTTCAATATAAATATTACACTATTGCATACCTGTAAAAAAACACATTATTAAAGCTTTCAAGTTACATTTAACTGAGTGGCCACTGGAAAGTATGGCTTCCTTCTTAAAATACTAATAATAATCGTATAAATAAAGTTGTTCGTGACTGTTTGTCTGTTTGTTTGTTCCACCATCACGTCGAAACGGCTGGATAGATCTCAATCAAAATTCATATTTAGAGTATGCTCACCCCGGGAAAGGTTTCGATATGCATATCATTTTAAAATCTTTGAAAAGACGGGGGTTTTATAGGAAAACCACAACGGTTTTATTTTCTCTTATACTATTATAACCGGGCGAGTTGGCCGTGCGCGTAGAGGCGCGCGGCTGTGAGCTTGCATCCGGGAGATAGTAGGTTCGAATCCCACTATCGGCAGCCCTGAAGATGGTTTTCCGTGGTTTCCCATTTTCACACCAGGCAAATGCTGGGGCTGTACCTTAATTAAGGCCACGGCCGCTTCCTTCCAACTCCTAGGCCTTTCCCATCCCATCGTCGCCATAAGACCTATCTGTGTCGGTGCGACGTAAAGCCCCTAGCAAAAAAAAAAAAATACTATTATAGGCAAAATAACAAATTTGTCGTATCAGGACGAGACAAAGCTCAATTTAATCTTCTTGACGCAAAGAACAAAACTCGGTAAGCCCCACGAGCCCGAAAACCATGTTTTAAGGCCCTAAAACCAACCATTACGGAGATATTGGCACCACACTACCCCTGCTCTAGGAATTGGATAAAGAAATGAACTGCCGTAACCATGGCAACGTCAGCTCCAGGATTCTAGAGCAGTGAGATTATGTATGTACGTTTGGGCATAGCTGCCAACCAAAATTGGTACAAATAAGACTTACTATCTGGAAAAAAATATACTGTTGTGTAAGGCACTCGTAGGACTCCTTTGGGCGGGGATGGAAAGGGGGTGAAGTACGGGTATAAAAATGTTACTATATATAGAAATGGAAGTGTGTGTGTAAATGACACATCTCCTCCTAAACCACTGGAGCAATTTCAACCAAACTTGGTACACGTATTACTTACTATCGGGAGACGATCACTGTGGGGGTAAGCCATCCCTAGCGCCTTAAGGGAGAGGGTCAGGGGGAGGGGTAGTTACAATAATAATCGAGAATAGTCTCGAATTCATAGTTTTCGGGGTCGCTGAGTTGAAAAGTAATACTCTAGATTTTTTTAAAGTCCAGCCCCCTTTTAGGTGGGGAGCAAAGGGAGTTGAGATATAGAAATAATTAAAAACAGTTTCGAATCCATAGATTTCAGGGTCTCTGAGATGAATAGTATTACTCCGGATTTTTTGCAAGTCCAAGTGGGGAGCGAAGGGGGTGAGATATAAAATTAATCGAAAAACTACATATAAAAATATTAGCTTCTTCTTCTTACTATATATAAAAATTGATGTATGTGTGTGCGTGGGTGTGTGGGTGTGTGGGTGTGGGTGTGTAAATGACACATCTCCTCCTAAACCACTGGAGCAATTTCACCAAACTTGGTACACTTATGAATTAGTATCAGGAGACAAACCGCGTGAGGGTAAGACACCCCTAGCACCCTTATGGGCAGGGGGCGAGGGGGTGGTATAAAAATAATCTAGAATATTATAGAATCCATAGTTTTCGTGGTAGCTGAAATATTTAGTGACACTCCGAATTTTTTTAAATTCATGTTCAGCCCCCTTTGGAGTGTGGGTGAGGGGGAGTGAAATATAAAAATAATCGAAAAGTGTCGAATCTACAGCTTTCTGGGTCACTGACAATCCAGATTTTATATCTCTTAGTGGTGGAGGACGGGAGGGGGACAGTCTCATTGACAGTTGAAATCCTGTACATCGTATCTATAGTGCGACGGTTAAATACATATAGTTATCACTTATTAATTTATGACAGGATCAAATACTTCCCAGTCGATTCGAGCTTCCATAAGGACGAAGTTTTACTCGAAAACTAAATAATCTAAAACTTGAAATCAAACACATCTAAATAAATTTAAAACTACATAATAGATCATAACATATCAATCTGCAAGTCAAAAAGGAATTCTATAAAAATTCACATCACACATAACTAACTGGTAATGCAAATCTTAAAGGTAAATATTCAGAAACTATCCGGGCAACGCCGGGTACTACAGCTAGTAAAAAAATAAAAATAATAATATAATAATAAAAATAGGGGCCGATGACCTTAGATGTTAGGTCTCTTTAAACAACAAGCATCATCATCATCATCATCATCATCAATAATAATAATAATAATAATAATAATAATAATAATAATAATAATAATAATAATAATAATAATAATAATAATAATAATAATAATCAAGGCAGTTTCGGATGAGCCAACTATGGACTACGAATGTTAATCAAAATGATTTGCTGGTTAGGTTGTTGGGGCTCCTTGTGCTTTCTTTCTCGCTAATCTCTCTTTTATTGTTTTTCTTCTTTGCTGTTGTTTAGGTTCCTGATCGGTTTCATTTCAGTCCGTTCTTAAACTCGATTTGTGGGTTTTCTTGTGTCACTTTTCGGGAAGCTTTTCTGTCATGTATTACAGTAGTATCTCAGATATGTTGGAAATTTCAAGATATTGTGGGGTGGTGGGTGGTGGGTTCAAATCCTGGAGTCGGCAACTCTGAAGATGATTTCCATGGTTTACCATCGATTATTATTATTATTATTATTATTATTATTATTATTATTATTATTATTATTATTATTATTATTATTTTACAAGTTGCTTTACATCGCACCGACACTGATAGGTCATATGGCGACGATGGGATAAGAAAGGCCTAGGATTGGGAAGGAAGCGTCCGTGGCCTTAATTAAGGTTCAGTCCCAGCATTTTCCTGGTGTATAAATGGGAAACCACGGAAAACCATCTTCAGGGCTGCTGGCAGTGGGGTTCAAACCCACTATCTCCCGAATGCAAGCTCACAGCTGCGCGCCCCTATCCACATGACCAACTCCGTCGGTATTATTATTATTATTATTATTATTATTTCAAGAAGTGGTAAGACGGCTAGGTAGCGTAATTGGTTGAGCCATTCGGATTCTTTGCTCAGGGTTATATTATTGAATCTTGGTATTTAAGACTGTAATACTTAAAGGCTGAAATGATTCGTTGCTCTGACCACACGTCACATCGTTTCTGCAGGCTTTCGCGCCGAGGAGCGGTCCAATAGGTATGACAAGACCCGGCAGTGCTGTAGTGCCATGAACTTTGTTTGTTTTGTTTTTCCTTTCTTTCTTTCTTTCTTTCTTTCTTTCGTTTTTAATTGGTGAGACGCCGGACGGTAGATTCACATGCATGTTAAACAGCACCTTTTCACGACTAAATTCCGGTACTGTGTCTATTCAAGTCCATAGCAATTACAAGGACGTAAATCCATTCTCCCCTTTTTATTTATTTATTTATTTATTTATTTATTTATTTATTTATTTATTTATTTAGTGTTTAATTCTTCATTAGTACGTGGTTATATTTTAATGAAAGGCATGTTCACGAAAAACTGAAAATGAACACCGAGTAAGGCCGAGAAACAATTACAAGAAAGCGGTACCAAATAGTTCGATTTTTTAATTGATATCTTGTTGTTCTTGTTGTTTCAAGGTTCAGAAACACCAAGATTTTTTTGCTAGTGGCTTTACGTCGCACCGACACAGATAGGTCTTCTGGCGACGATGGGATAGGAAAGGTCTAGGAGTTGGAAAAACGGCCTTGGCCTTAATTACGGTACAGCCCCAGCATTTGCCTGGTGTGAAAATGGGAAACCATAGAAAACCATTTCTGAACACATCGGAAGGAAATGGAAAAATAGTTAAATGTAATATTAAAATCATTGAAATATTTATCAAGGAAATGAAGGAAGTAAAGTAAGGTTCAAGTCTGCAGAAATAAGTAATACATATTAAGGGTTGCATACGTTCCTTACATGAAAGTCGATCTGAAAGGTTAGTGTAATTTATCACATCATTCTCTCAGTCACTACTGATCTGCATTTAGGGCAGTCGCCTAGGTGGCAGATTCCCTATCTGTTGATTTCCTAAACTTTTCTTAAATTATTGCAAAGAAATTGGAAAATTATGAACGTCTCTCTTGCTAAGTTATTCCAGTCCCTAACTCCCCTTCCTATAAATGAATATCTTCCGTAATTTGTCCTCTTGAATTCCAACTTTATCTTCATATTGTGAAATTTCCTACTTTTAAAGACACCACTCAAACTTATTCGTCTACTGATGTCCTCCCACACCATCTCTCCACTGACAGCTCGGAACATACCACTTAGTCGAGCAGCTCGTCTCCTTTCTCCCAAGTCCTCCCAGGCCAAATTTTGCAACATTTTTGTAACGCTACTCTTTTGTCGGAAATCGCCCAGAATAAATCGAGCTGCTTTTATTTGGATTTTTTCCAGTTTTTGAATCAAGTAATCCTGGTGAGGGTCCGATACACTGGAACCATACTCTAGTTGGATTCTTACCAGAAACTTGTATGCCCTCTCCTTTACATCCTTACTACAACCCTTAAACACCCTCATAACCATGTGCAGAGATCTGTACCCTTTATTTACAATCATATTTATGTGATTACCACAATGATGATATTTCCTTATATTAATACCTAGGTATTTACAATGATCCCCAAAGGGAACTTTCATCCCTTCAACGCAGTAATTTAAACTGAGGGGACTTTTCACAACATTATAGAGGTCATTTTGCAGTTGCTCACAATCTTGTAACTTATTTATTACTCTGTACAGAATAACATCATCTGCAAGAAGCCTTATCTCTGATTCCACTTCTTCTTCTTCTTCCTCTTCTTCTTCTTCTTTTTCTTCTTAATCTGCTTACCCTCCAGGGTTGGTTTTTCCCTCGGACTCAGCGAGGGATCCCTCCTCTACCGCCTCAAGGGCAGTATCCTGGAGCGTGAGACATTGGGTCGGGGTATATACTGGGGAGGATGACCAGTACCTCGCCCGGGCGGCCTCAGCTGCTATGCTGAACAGGGGCCTTATCGGGGGATGGGAAGGTTGGAAGGGATAAACAACGAGGAGGGAAGGAAGCGGCCGTGGCCTTAAGTTAGGTACCATCCCGGCATTTGCCTGGAGGAGAAGTGGAAAACCACGGAAAACCATTCCCAGGATGGCTGAGGTGGGAATCGAACCCACCTCTACTCAGTTGACCTCCCGAGGCTGAGTGGACCCCGTTCCAGCCCTCGTACCACTTTCAAATTTCGTGGCAGAGCCGGGAATCGAACCCGGCCCTCTGGTGGTGGCAGCTAATCACACTAACCACTACACCACAGCGGCGGACTGATTCCACTTCTTTTTACATATAATTGATTCTCTTTTAAACGAATGAGTTTTCAGTCGTTGAATACTGGCTAGAATGAGGTTGAGCATCTGGGTACACCAGAATACACAAAGGGGTCTTCTTTAATGAAAGAAATACGAGTAGCCTATATTTAACTTACTTGTGAATAGCAAAGAGTATCTTGTGAATATCAAAAGAGGATTGCTTAACCAAAGAAATCCATATTATTGCCGTCATCTTACTGGGGACCGGTTACTTAGTCAATCCGGGCTTAAATACGCCCTATCACTTGTGATGAAGTGTGGAATTCCCAAGCTGATGAAACTTTACGTCAAATGTCTCTAACTTTTATGTGTGGTGGTTATCATTATTGTTTTAAGAGGAAGTACAACTGGACAGCCTTCCTCTCTTGAAAAATTTAAGCAGACAAATGGATAGGTTTCGACCGTTCGAAGTATGAAGCTATCAGAGATAGAAAGATAAGGGCGTTAAGAGTAAGACTATCTAAGCTTCATAAACCTCACCTCATCGGGGTTGGAAAGAAACAAGTGGTCAGTAGTGGAGGTCAGATAGGGAGATGAAAGTGAGGAGCCAGGAACAAATAAGTGGAAGCAATGTCAGACTCAGGTGTGGCTCCATGGTCATCAACCACGCTCTTAAGTTGAGAGCCCCTGAGGCCCCCTCTTAGTCACCTCTTACGACAGACAGGGGATACCGTGGCTGTATTCTTTTGCTAGTGGTTTTACTTCGCACCGACACAGATAGGTCTTATGGCGACGATGGGATAGGAAAGACCTGGGAGATGGAAGAAAGCGGCCGTGGCCTTAAGTAAGATACATCCCGAGCATTTGCCTGGTGTGAAAATGGGAAACCACGGACAACCATCTTCAGGGCTGCCGACAGTGGGGTTCGAACCCACTATCTCCTGGATGCAAGCTCACAGCCGCGCACCCCTAACCGCACGGCCAACTCGCCCGGTGTTGATGTATTCCACCATTCCCACCAGTATCTGCACTAATGCTTTTAGTTATAGAGTTATTTTATTCGATTTAGAGATAAAGCAGCTACTCGCACGTATCACGAAATGAACGTTGAACAAGCAGATGTTACGGAGTTGAGAGACATTACAGAGTACAAGCAAAGCTCGACATAAAAGTGTGTTCAGCTTACTCTGCCAATTTGAATACGGAGCACGACAGGACGAGCTCTTGTTGCGTTATTGCTATCGATCTCGGTTTCCATTGCGACCGAGCAAACGGCGGCTATTAAACGCGAAACGAAGCGTGACTTGGAAACACGGTCGCCGATTTTCTCCGTTTTCTTGAGCACAACGCGAGGGAAGTATTGCTTGAATCCTCAGCTTTTATTTTTACACTGTAGCCGAGGTGGGCTTTTGTCTGTCTACACGTATTTTATGGCAGTGCAACAAATACAATATCACAGGAGAATGCGTCCTCGGACGCAGATAGGCATCTCTGTGGGCAGGAGCAGCACCGGGAGAAACTATTAAATGTGACAGATATTGCTGCAAGCTTGAGAGGAATAAAGTTGAGAGAGTAACGCTTTGAAACTGCGCAGTGTATGAAGCTGCAAAAAATATTATCGGAAATATTTCATCATCATCATCATCTGTTTACCCTCCAGGTTCGGTTTTTCCCTCGGACTTTGCGAGGGATCCCACCTCTACCGCCTCAAGGGCAGTGTCCTGGAGCTTCAGACTCTTGGTCGGGGGATACAACTGGGGAGTATGACCAGTACCTCGCCCAGGCGGCCTCACCTGCTATGCTGAACAGGGGCCTTGTGGAGGGATGGGAAGATTGGAAGGGATAGGCAAGGAAGAGGGAAGGAAGCGGCCGTGGCCTTAAGTTAGGTACCATCCCGGCATTCGCCTGGAGCAGAAGTGGGAAACCACGGAAAACCACTTCCAGGATGGCTGAGGTGCGAATCGAACCCACCTCTACTCAGTTGACCTCCCGAGGCTGAGTGGACCCCGTTCCAGCCCTCGTACCACTTTTCAAATTTCGTGGAGAGCCGGGAATCGAACCCGGGCCTCCGGGGGTGGCAGCTAATCACGCTAACCACTACACCACAGAGGCGGACATCGGAAATATTTACCAGTGTTAAGTGCTACAATGTAGCCTTCGTGGCTCAGGCGGAAGCCCGCCAGTCTCTCACCGCTGGGTTCCGTGGTTCAAATCCCGGTCGCTCCATGTGAGATTTGTGCTGAACGAAGTGGAGGCGGGACAGGTTTTTCACCAAGTACTCCGGTTTTCCCTGTCACCTTTCATTCCAGAAACACTCTCCAATATCATTTCATCTGTCAGTCATTAATCATTGCTCCAGAGGAGTAAAACAGGCATCGGCAGCTGGCACAATTCCTATCCTCGCCGCTGGGAGGGGCTTCATTCATTCCATTTTTGACCAGTTCGAATGACTGAAAACAGGCTTAAGATTTTCATTTTTCGACCGGGTAAGTTAGCCATGCGGTTAGGGGCGCGTAGCCGTGAGCTTGCATCCGGTAGATAGTGGGTTCGAACCTCATTGTCGGCAGCCGAGAAGATAGTTCTCCGTCGTTTTCCATTTTCACACCATGTGAATGCTGGAGCCGTACCTCAAATAAGGCCACGGAAGCTTCCTTCCCATTACCAGGCCTTTCCTATCTCATCGTCGCCGTTAAGACCTATCTGTATCGGTGCGACGTAAAGCAAATATTTAAAAAAAAAAAAAACATTTTTCATGTGTTACTGTGGTAGAATGTTACTTTTTTACTTCCTCAATTTGTATCTCCTGATACTGATAGCAGTTGAAGGGCAGTGAAACACATTATTATTATTATTATTATTATTATTATTATTATTATTATTATTATTATTATTATTATTATTATTATTATAGCTGCCTCTGTGGATCCGTGGTAGAGTGTCGGCCTCCGAATCCCAAGATAGCGGGTTCAAACCCGGCAGAGGTAGTCGGATTTTTGAAGGACGGAAAAAAGTCCATTCCACACTCCATGTCGTACGATGTCGGCATGTAAAAGATCTCTGGTGATACATTTGGTATTTACCCGACAAAATTAATTAAATCTCAGCCATAGACGCCCAAGAGAGATCCGGTTTACTCTGTCTGCCATCTAGCGGACCTAGAGTAAAACGGAACGTCGAAATTGACGAGCAGACAGCCAGATGGCGTCAAATCGAAATGTCTGCACACAGTAGCTGAGGCCATACGATTATTATTATTGTTATTATTATTATTATTATTATTATTATTATTATTATTATTATTATTATTATTATTATTAATTCAATGGTATTTGTTTAAACTCCCTTCAATTGTTATTGGTTTTAAGAGACCGTGAGGTATTGACATTTTGTCACACAAGAGCTCTTTATCGTGCTCGGATTGTCATTTTTAAACATCCTTAAAGACCATCGAACAAAACCAGGATTGAACTCTGTATGTTATTATTATTATTATTATTATTATTATTATTATGTCCGACTCGTTGGCTGAACGGTCAGCGTATTGGCCTTCGGTTCAGGGGGTCTCGGGTTCGATTCCCGGCCGAGTCGAGAATTTTAACCTTAATTGGTTAATTCCAATGGCACGGGGGCTGGATGTAGGTGTTGGCTTCATCATCATTTCATCCTCATCACGACGCGCAGGTCGCCTACAGGAGTCAAATGGAATGACCAGCACCTGTCGAGCCGAACCCGTCCTGGGTTATCCCGGCAATAAAAGCCATACGACATTTCATTATTACTATTATCATCATCAGTTTTCATATATACCTCTTCATTATATATCGTTGTGCCTTTCAGGGTTCAGTTTGCAAGTTTCTGTGAATTTACTCAACTCCTCCACATTCCTCTATTTGAAGTAAATCTGTATCCTTGTTTAGTTCCATATCTTGTACGACAAATTCGATATTTCACCTACATTAACCTATGTTAATATGCCAAAGGGCTTAAATCTAGGGAATGGAGAGAACTGTTAACATTTCTTGTCGACGGGTCCTTAAATATACAAAATTTGGTTCATTTGGTGGAACGGCATGTATTTGTGTAAGGAACAGACAGACAGACAGACAGACAGACAGACAGACAGACAGACAGACAGACAGACAGACAGACAGACAGACAGACAGACAGACAGACAGACAGACAGACAGACAGACAGACAGACAGACAGACAGACAGACAGACAGACAGACATTCTGCTTTAATTACATAGATTAGCTTACCGGTGATTGTAGCAATAGATTGCAGTTTGTTCCTACGACGTTCGTGCAGTAACTATTCGCTGTCTCTCCCTGAACTGTCCAAGTATGCGTGAAATTATTCGTCATATCTTCAGGTAAGAAGGTGACGTTGAAGACATTCATAATTATTGTTAATTAATAAGGATAGAACTCTTACGACTTTTTTTTATTTACAAGGGACCGATAATCCCGCCGTTTAGTCTCTTAAAATAAGCCATCGTCATTTCTTCGTCTTTCTCATTTTTGAACAGACAATTTCGTTCCCTACCACTACTGTTGAGAAATATACGTAAATGGATATTTTTAATGCAGCCTCATATCTTAATGTTAGTAATTACATTCCTCATATTAAATTAAGGCGAGTGAAACATGTTTGTTCGTGCATAGTCTCTATGTGCATATTTCGACGATAAGAGCATATTTGGTGAGCATTTCTTATTTCCCACGGGGATGGCGATTTGGACATAAACCTTAGTTTGTTACCAGATTTGAAGTTTTGTTCTCTCACTTCTTGTGCGAAAGGAAATGTTATTTATGTAAGTGTATTTTTTTACGGACAGGAGGAATAAGCTGAAAAAAAAGTGGAGAAAATTGTAATAACTCGAGAGTTTATGAAATCAATTTTGTTCGAATAGTAAGGAAGAATGGGAATGGTGTGTGTGTGTGTGTGTGTGTGTGTGTGTAATAAAATGTACAGTATATATTTGCGATTGAAAATTAAATATTTCATGTTATACTGTTAGTGTTTTTGGGTTTCCATGTGTCCTATATAACAGTATTGTAAACTTGAGGCTCTAAGTTTGCGGTGTATACTGTAGTGCACCGGGCGAGTTAGCCGTGCGGTTAGGGGCGTGCAGCTGTGAGTTCGCATTGGGGAGATAGTTGGTTCGAATCCCATTGTCGGCAGCCCTGAAGATGGTTTTCCGTGGTTTCCCATTTTCACACCAGGCAAATGCTGGGGCTGTACCTTAATTGAGGCCACGGCCGCTTCCTTCCCATTACTAGGCCTTTCCTGTCTCATCGTCGCCATAAGACCTATCTGTCTCGGTGCGACGTTAAGCAAATAGCAAAAATAAATAAAAAATAATACTGTCGTGCATATTTTTATTTTTATTTTTAGTGAACATAATTCTCAGCACTAGTTATCGCCGGTTTTCCTACCCTTTATTAATGCCAGTATCTAAAAAATTCAGTCTTTACACCGAATCAATTAGCCAACCAGCAAATCAATCAATCGGTACACTTACTGACATACTTCTAAATTTAATTGAAGCGGGTAAATGCTATGTGTTGCCCTTAATGACCGTTAAAGTTGTAATGGAGATTGGTGCATGAAGCCATATGTAAAGTAAGAGGTTGTGGTAGCGGGCTCGAGTTTCTTGCAGTACAGTCGTAATTGACCAGCAGGTAGCCTAATTAATTTGGCCTTCCCGGGCAGGACTCGCTGGGAGTCCAACCAAAAGCCACTTTTATTGCTCGTTTATCACAGCACGAGCTCCGCAAGTTTTAACGACGGGCTTTACCCCGTATGAGATTTGACTACATCAGTCCTGGACTGTTGTAATTACGATAGTGTTGCTGTCAGTTTCAGAGGCCCATTAGAAGATAAGTACAGAATACACCCAATTCACTGATTGGCAAATGATTTATACTGAGCAATCAACACCAAACGCAGATGGTTCTAGTAGTTATGTTTTACTCTTCTTAATGACAAGTAATAAAATATCTATTCAGGATCGACAGAACAGTGCTTCTGGTTATGGTATTTATAAACTGGTTTATTAAACTTCATGCGTTTAGAGTTTTCGAACTGGCATTTCTGCCTGAAGGATACTCTGTACCAATATAATCTAGTCCTGTCTACATCCTTAGGTTAATGATTAGCGCTATTATCTGCCATCGTAGAAGGCCCAAGTTCGATTCCCGATACTGACAGAAATTTAAGATAGGTAGCAGGACTAATATGTAGTTAAAAATGTATGAGTCCACCTCCGTTGCTCTGAAAAACAAACATAAATATAGTTAACGAAGATCAAGAAACTAAACTAAATAACCCGATCTTACCCATCAAATTCAATGAAGGAGTTGCTGCTATATTCGATGAACTTAACAAAAATCAGCGTGTAGCCATTGAAGGCATAAAATTCATTAAACCCTTTCTCACCAACATACTTAGACTAACTAGGCGCTTGTAAGTAATATTAGCTAAGGTAAATAACCCCGAAGAACATAATCCGTAAGCAATCATAAGAGTATAACTTCTTCTAAATTCTCAAACAGTCAACGTTATCATCATCATCATCTGTTTACCCTCCAGGTTCGGCTTTTTCCCTCGGACTCAGCGAGAGATCCCACCTCTACCGCCTCAAGGGCAGTGACCTGGAGCTTCAGAATCTTGGTCGGGGGATACAACTGGGGAGAATGACCAGTACCTCGCCCAGGCGGCCTCACCTGCTAAGCTGAACAGGGGCCTTGTGGAGGGATGGGAAGAGTGGAAGGGATAAGCAAGGATGAGGGAAGGAAGCGGCCGTGGCCTTAAGTTAGGTACCATCCCGGCATTCGCCTGGAGAAGAAGTGGGAAACCACGGAAAACCACTTCCAGGATGGCTGAGGTGGGAATCGAACCCACCTCTACTCAGTTGACCTCACGAGGCTGAGTGGACCCCGTTCCAGCCCTCGTACCACTTTTCAAATTTCGTGGCAGAGCCGGGAATCGAACCCGGACCTCCGGGGGTGGCAGCTAATCACGCTAACCACTACACCACAGAGGCGACGTTAACGTTATCAACGCCCCTAAAACTACTTCTGCTTGAGAAACAGAAGAGTAAGCACTTAAATCCTTTAAATATCTTTGATATAAACAAACCAATCTAACAGATACGCCCACTACCGATTTTTTTTTTTTACAAGTTGTTTTAGGTCGCACCGACACAGGTCTTATGGCGACCATAGCGTAGGAAGAGGCTAGAAGTGAGAAGGAAGCAGCCGTGGCCTCAATTAAGGTACAGCTCCAATATTTTCCTGGTGTGAAAATGGGAAAACACGGAAAACCATGTTCAGGTCATTTAAACAGTAGACGCTGTACATGAAAGATCCGATATCAGTTTAAATATCAGACAATAGGTACATTGACTCTCTCACATGACGCAGTGTAGCCATCTGACAAGTGTCTAATTAAGTTTTACATGCATTCAAAGGGTTATTGATTGCATGTTGATAGGAGTTGAATGCCGTTAACTGCAGTGTCGTTAAGTTGCACTTTCAACATCATTTTGAAGAACGTACACATAGGTACGTAAGTAAGGCTTGGAAAAAATAAACTTACAGTGACCGTTTTCTTGACGGATACACTGTACTTTCCCACTTTCATAGAAAAGGAGCTTGTTTAAGCATCATAACCTAGTAATTACACACTCTCTTACCATTCGTAATAACTTGTCTCACAGCTTCATCCATGGTAGTTTTTCTGTTCAGTGTCCGTAGACTAATTTAGAATTCGTACTCTTCATTATTTCTCCCATAGCCCGATCTCCAACCGTCATATGAGACGGTTGTGCATTCTATTACAGAGCAATAAATCTGAAGCCATTTTAATGTCTAGCTCCGCTCGTAAAAGTGTCGTGTCAGGTCACTCAACCCTTTGAAGAGCGGCGGACCAATTACATGCGCCACACAGCTCTTCTTTCAAAAGATGAACTCACTCGGTGATGGTGGATTTAGAGCTACTATAAATTAGAGAGTATTTGGGTGAAGTTCGATATTGGCAGATCATTTTAAATTCTCTGCTGTAAGTTAAAATATTCAGCCCATTTCCAATGCAACTAAAAGTTGAATGTTCATATTTTACTTGCCACGTCCTGAAATATACTTTGATTGTAGTTATTCAGAAATTAGCAGTGTTTTAAATATGCATACCATCAAATGACAATGGTCAACCTCTGTTTAAACAGCAGACTTCATGATATGCATGAAATGTTATTTAATTTAAATAATACTAAGTGGTTTCCTAAGAAGAAATATTATTTGTGTTGTATCATAAACTATTTGAGCTAGATTCGATGTAGAAATACGAAATATTTTTAATGATCATGTCATAGATTGAGGACATCCTCAACTGTATGGCTTGGTTTTCTTTACCAAATCCACTACCACTCGTATCAACAGCACTTCACTTGATCTCGCAAGGCTCAGTGAATACTCAGCCGTCGTTCCAGAATTGAAAACATTGGACTGACCGAACCTCCAGGTAAGAGGCAAGCACCTCACTTGATCTCGCAAGGCTCAGTGAATACTGTTCCAGCCGTCGTTCCAGAATTGAAAACATTGGACTGACCGAACCTCCAGGTAAGAGGCAAGCACCCTTCCCCTTCAATATTTTCTGCTTTAAACGAATGATTCTTTAGTGACTGCAGACGTTGTGAGAGTGGTGGTGGTTATTGTTTCAAGAAGAAGTACAACTAGGCAACCATCCTCTACTAACACTAATCAGAGTCAAAAAATGGAAGGGATTCGACACTTCGAAAAATGAAGATATCGGCCAAAGAAAGACAAGGGCCACGAAGGGCATGAAAATTAAATACTCCCTAGCCTCCGATACCTAATAGCGTCGGGGTCGGAAAAGAACAAGAGTTGACCAAGGGAGGTCATACAGGATATGTAAAAGTGAGGATCCTGGCACAAGTAAGTGGAAGCAATGCCAGAACTCAGCTAAGGTCCCCGCAGTCGCCATCACACGATCCAAAGTTCAGAGCCCCTGGGGCCTCTTTTAGTCGCCTCTTACGACAGGCAGGGGATACGGTAGGTGTTATTCTACCGCCCACACCCACAGGGGAAAGATATTGTGAGCGGTGAGGATAATAGACCACACCACTATATGGCTGACAACTCAAATTGGCTTTAAGATACAGTCCGAGCATTTCTTGGTGTGAAAATGGGAAACCATGGCAAACCATTTTCAGGGCTGCCGACGTTGGGGTTCGAACTCACTATCCCCAGAATGCAAGCTGAAAGCTACGTGACCCAAACCGCGTAGCCACTCGTTCGGTTGTATTCCTCTTACATTTGACCTTTGTTACTTACAGTGCAAACGTGCGATGCTTTTATTTGGAACACCCTGTAAAACAAGTAATTACTGAAAAGGAAGACGCCAGTTTTTCTGCACGGGGGACAATGTTTACACGAATTTCATTTACACTTTCATGACCTGGAATATTTCAGATATATATATATCGTGTGAAACGAGACTAGTTTCTTGGAAAAACGGTCGCTTCGTGATGAGCTCGCTTCGTTTCCTCGGAAGAAATCACGACTGTTCTAACAATGCCGAAACGTTGAATCAAAATTCAAATTCAATCATATTTATAAGAATATTACCAGTGAGACCATGACAAGCGTTGCTCAGCGGTTGATGCAATTTGTGCATAATAATGTTTAAAACCCAACCTGGTGCTGGCCAGTCGAAAATGGAATTCCTCCAGCAATGACGGACGAGGTATCTGCTTAAGTGATCATGATTCACAGTCGCATCTGCAGACAAGATGATCACTACTTCCCTTACTTCTTCTTATTCGTACATATCATGAAATCTAACACTCACACACGTCGGCTGTGTAGGAAGTGAATGAATTCCGGTGTTAACATTCTTGAGCAGTTTGCTCTATTTCAGTTCAATATAAATTCTTCTTCTTCTTCTTCTTCTTCTTCTTCTTCTTATGATTATTATGATTATGATTATTATTATTATTATTATTCTATGAGAACGGTTCAAGTAGTTGGACATTCATGATATGCAGTCTACTATCAGTTAGTATTTTAAATTTCCAGTATAGAATACTAAAGGGAGTTGCTACATGTATGTAACCTCAGCTATCAGTAATGAACAAAATAATACAATCTACCACTCGGCATAGCATAACGCCTTTAAAGTTAATCAAGAGATGAAATAACAAAGTAAGCATATTGGATGTTGACAGAGGGACCTGATTAGCGTAGAGGCCTAGTTGTTGGCTTTTTATTCGATCGGCTTAGTTTCGATGCCCTGTAGATTCCGGGTTGGAACTGTCATCGGAAAAATCATATGGTGGCAGGAAGGGCAACCGGGCTTAAACTCCTGGTAAAAACACAAAAGTAGCTCCAGCAAACCTAGAAATACCTCGGGAAAGCTAAAGAAAGTTTAAAAATCAATGGTAAAGCGCCAAGAAGAAATGTTAACCTTAGGATCTTTCTGATGTAACTTTTTTTGACCCATTGGATATGGATGGGCCAATATTTTACGATGCATTCGGCGGTGATGGTGTATGTTACACCCCAAAACAACACAAAACTTCCCTATGAGCATATACCCTACGGTCAATCGTTTACGAGCTACGCCTCTTTTAGTTATTAGCTGGAATTTTTGTATTAGATACATGTACTTCCATAAGGTCACTTTTAGTGACTCTCTGCCTGTTACACACTTACTTTTATTGCTCTAAACAAACATTAGTTTGTCAACAGAAATCAAGAAGTGATTTGTTATCACCCAGAAATCACCACCAAGGAAAGCCCAAATATATGTTACTAATAAAATTAAAGACCACATAAAATAGTGTCCAACGCAAGAAAATACTTCCTGAAAGCTCGCAATTGTTCTCAATGTGCGACAATGGTATGAACAGTCAACCAGATGAAAATGGACACTCTTCTTTGACCATCAAGGCTTTTATAAAATACATTTCTATTTATGTTTCACTTATTTATTGGTTTTAATTATACTCTTGTGTCAAAATATCGGTTTAATAGTACCACATCCCTAGTTCGCTCTTTTACTTATGCAGGAATCGAACAATGCTTTGGCCGTTCCAAGTACTAGCTAAGGATGGAAGAATGGTCATAGATACGCAGATATCAAAAGAATTACAAGGTGAAACTACGGATTTACCTACACCCAAACAGATGACAATTATCTTATTCAATACGCTCTCATTTAGTAAAAAATGGATAATCATCATACTGAATCATTCTGTTCAGGGTCAAAGAATGTTGATTTTATAAAAATTATGGGAATTACATGAGACCACAAAGAAAGCGCCTTGGGTGGCATTTTATTGTGTAAGAGTATCTGAGATTGCGCGCTTTTCGTGAGAACGTAGCGTCAGAAGCAAGCTGAAGTTTCTAGATGCTCATTAAAATTTATTGCCCCAGCGAACCTCTTCACTTGCAGCTTGGGACGCACGCAGCTCCGAGAGATATCGCGGGAATTTTACATTGGAGGGAAAGGAATTTATTTAATATCTTCGATTACAAGAGGAATACAGAGGACTGGATACCAGAACTGCAATCAGGATATTTTTCTGAAAATTATGATATGCGGCATGGCTATAGTTGTAATCACCATGAAAGAGTGAGTACTTAATATGCATATCGCGGGAGAAATTTTCCACACCGCGGGCGCGCGCTGGAAGCCCACCCACGCAGAGCTTGGTAGCGTGGATGCAAGACTGCTAATATATACGACTGCCGAACGCGCTAGAGTCATTTCACCGTGTGTATCGCTGTCACGTAGGTGTCTGTCACGCGGCTGCTCATCGCAGAGAAGACCACCTTCACCTACAAGCAGGGGCGGTGCGTGGTATTGTTGCAGGTTTGCACAACTCCCAATAATTTTACGCTTGATTTGTCGTCTTTTCTTCCTATTTTGCAGTTTAATAAACCTAACATGTACTCTAAAATGTGTTAAAACCAAGCACCTTTTATCGTTCGATGTACTAATACTTCGTAACGAACCATTAAACTCCGCCGTCTTTAAATCAAACTCAGGGGGTTGACTTTCCTACGCCAAACTCCCTAGCGCACAGCGCGCCGCTATTTAGTTTCAGCAGGGTCGAGCCTAAGCCTGTATACGATGTATAGCATCAGGTAGCAAGCCCGCCAGTATCGGTCCTAGGGAGTTGCATGAGACCAGCAAGTCCCCTATCGAAAAACAACTCCAAATGTCCCCGTTAGATTGCACCACTCTGCAGAGATGACTTCATCCCTGCTTTCTCTCCACTCGCAGCGGTAATTTCTTTTCCACGCCACTAGGGTAAGGGTAAGCTGCACCGCACCATTCACAATGTTACCAACATTGGTAATTCATGGGCAATCATAACCTTTTATTAAATCCCAAAATTTGTTTTGAGGATATACTTTCGGAGGAAACGTTTTCTCATCAGCATAACTTCATGTTATGCATTCGCCAACCGTAAAACGAGCTTTGTGCCAACATTGTCACATGTTGGTAAACGGCTGGACTATTGCGACATGGAGTTGTTGGTGTTTATGTAGACGTTATGTTTACATTTATCACGTGCAGGCTTTGGTGTGTTTTCAGGTGATTGAGTATTTTGGTTCTAGATAATTTTTCTGTGCGTTATTATTAAAACTGATGGATTCTAAATTGTGAGTAAGAGTTCGTCACAAAGCTGCCGGTGTTTGTGTAGTTTAGTTTCAACAAATAGTGTATACGGTTTTGGACAAACTGAAACTACGCCATGAACTATCGTCCATCTATTTAGCACAAGAAAGCAAAGCAAAGTCACCTACGTACAGGCCATGAAAGCCCTTGTAGGAGTGGAAGGTAAAGGCTTCCACCATTGTTAACCTCGGCACATGATGGGGTAGAGTGGTTAGCTCTACGCCTGGCCACCTTTGCCCCTAGAAATTAACCTGGTACTCATTTTTGGTGTAGGCTGAGTGAACCTCAGGGCCATATGCACGTCCGGAAGTGGTGGTCCTGTTAGTTTAGCAGAGTTTATAATAACCAACAACCTGGAGAGGACGTTCACTGAACTGAGTGCTTGAAACTGCTGAAGTTTAATTTTACAATCCCTATGACGTCTGTCGAAGCAGAAAGATGTTTTTCTACTTTGAATAAAATAAAAACTTCCTTAAGGAACTCTATGACACAGGAAAGATTGTCGGCCTTGGCGATGCTTTCTATAGAAAGAGATCTGCTGATGGAAATCGCGGACTTCAATCAACGGGTGACTGACAAGTTTGCATCAATGAAAAACAGGAGGGCGAATTTTCAATTCAAGTGAGATAAGAATAACTGTAGTTATATTCTTATTTCCTGTGTTTTAATTGCTGGATATGTATTTCAATTTTAATATGAATGCAGTTCATTACATACGGATACTAGGGATTCTTGTTATTTCTATTAGATTCACATTTAAAATTGCAACATTGAACATGTTGGTGCAACACCCAGCCTCAGATACGACCAGCCGCCACTGATATTTAGCCTTCTCCCAATATGTAAATAGGTTAGGATATGAATGCCCGTGTATATAGAATTTATGCCCCAGGACTCAAGCTTGGTTAGACTGTTAATATTTGCGTGTTGTTAGTCTTATTCGTTTCGTTAGTGTCATTATTGCAGATATTATACTCAAGGTAGGGAAATTGAGCTCGTGTATTTAATTTCACCGGGACCTACACGGTCTTATATGTGTGTAACCAAGACAAGCAGTTTAGGTACTAACAAGGTGCATGTGCAGTGTAGACTGTAATGTGAGTTGTCTAATAATGAAAGCCTATGATCTTCTATATCTCTTAAATACACTTGGGTTGGCGTACAAAGCTGAGCAAGTCATATCGTAAGAAGCCTACAAGAATTGAGGAATAATGTTATTGTGCCCAGAGTATTGAGTTGTGGCCCTAGAGAGAATAAGAACTTATAGTTAAGTAATAATTTGTGAATGTGTGTGCCAATAAGAAGGCCAGGGTATGTATAGGAATGTACCGCTGAGTGCACCAATGCTAAATGATGTACGGGCCTGTTGCATATGAATTTACCTGCGATGGAGTGTTGAATTCGTAATATAAGGAATAAAATGGCCTGTAGTAATTAGATTATAATGAGGGCAATAGGTATGTCAGATTCATGGGCCGAGAAGAAGGGAGAGTCGCCCCCTTGTCTCTGTTTACGTACTGCGAGCTGAGGGAGATATTTATGGCAGAAACGAATGGCCGCTCAGTTTGTACAAAAATCCGAGGTGTTGAGAGGCTCATATGGGTCTTTCTGACGTCAGGACACGAAAGTCTGAAAGTAGAAACTGTGTGTTTGTCTGTCAAGAATACAGGAGAACAGTGACCTTTTTATATTATGGTCCGGAAGACAAAACTTTATACACGATTGTCGATGTCATTCATAGAGGCACATAACTAGTTAGATGTATCTGCATGAAGTTAAATTTATATTCTTCTCATTTATGTGTTGTCATATAGTTGTAATATTTGGGAGAGTCTCACGATCGATTCCCAGACAATTGAGTGTATATTGGATGCTAGTTTAGAACTTCTAGGATAATTAGGAGCGCTGAGGCATAGATTCACGTTAGAAATAAATTAGGTTCTTGTAGATATGTGTTGCCTACGAGCAGATTTATGTTTAAATTCATTTTATTTGACGTAACCGTTATAGTGGTTGTTGCAGTGCTTGACGTTTACGTGATACCAGACATCTCCTCCACATCGTTTACATGGCAATCGAGATACCTATTTTGTCAAGAAACCCATTAAATTTGTTTATGACTATCATGTCAATTATATAATTTCTTAAATATTTGTTAATTATCAGAATTTTACGATTATTGTAATAAACAAGTTTGTTAAAATCGGAAATGCAGCTCAACCGTTGTTTATTTTAGCTAGTGTTAGTTCACACCTAGCACATTTTCTTTTATTCCTCTTCATTTATTTCTTTATGACGGTAACCCTTTCCTTACCCAACACCCCTGAAGAATGCTGTTACGCCGGAGCTGATGAAGAGGATAGTCATGCAAGGTAAGCTATGTGCCATAAGGATTCACTTGGCGGTGAATGTATTGTTCACTATAATGCACTTGGTCCGATCTCAGCATTGGCTTGATGTTGACTAAGTCATTATAGGGCACAATACAGAGTAAGTTAGTGTTTGTTTTGTAGTTTCGTAGTATCGCAAGCTCATTCTCGTATTTTCTGACCTCAGCTAGGAAGAATGTTAGTAATAAATAAAATAATATCACTGTTCATAAGGTGAGTGCTGGTGACAACAGAAACTACAATAAAGTGCTCTGCTACATTAATTATTCTTCTACTGCTTAGGAATCAAAACATGACTGGGAGTCACCTGGCCCTGTAAATAGAAAATAATAATCCAGAATCGCTTGCCATCGATGAATCAGGAAGTGAAAACGTAACAAGAGGAATCCATTGGTCCCATTTTACAATGAACAGTACTGATAAAAGCTCACCAAGAAGAAGTAGGTGGAAGAAACCAAATCCCTGCGAGTGGAAAATAAAACAAAAATAAAATACTTCCCCAGACTGGGCTGACATATGTTCAAAATTGGACGTTTGTAGCTAGCAAAATTACCTAAACCAGTTGATTTTACGAATTGTGTACAAATGTACAACCCAATTTAAAAAGGAATGTAGAGTACACATTTGTCACACATGCCAAGAACCGTCATATCTGAGGCAAAAGGATACGCGTATGCTTCTTCAAATTGCAAGCTGTTCTTCGGATAAGAACGAGTACAGGGAAGGAAATAGTAATGTCCAAGAGGTCCTTCTTTGAAAAAATAACATCAAAGTATGGGTACGCATAAATGTATCCTTAAAAACGTTAAGCATCAGCGTGGAACCTCCAGATACTGCAGTCCTGGGCGTTGCAATTACACGAAATTTCTTGGTAGAATAGAAAAGGGGGAGGGAATAACCACCAAAGAAAACCCAAATATATGTTACTAATAAAATATAGAACCACATAAAATAGTATGCAAGGCAAGAAGGCCATTACTGTAGGAGACAACCAGAAGAAACGACCTCGATGCAAAATTATCCATAGCCAAAAATGTACGCATTGTTCAAAAAATGTGAGAAAACTTTAAATCCATTCCTTGGTTATACGTATATCGGCAGGTATTTTTCAAGTACTATCATTTTTCCTTCTTTTAGTCTAAAATGGACAAGTGTTTATTTTGTACGAATTATAAAAGGGCTAGTGTGTGCGAAAAAGAAAATCTAGAAGAGTGCATGCGATTGGTGCAGGCACTGTGCACGGTGCAAAATACGACTTCGCTTGGTTGACCAGAGTGCAGACACCCCACTCCTCGATTTGGAGCAATAGCGCTTACTCTCTCTTTCCTCACGCCTGTCTTGCTCGTTCCCCTTCTCTCCCTCTTCCACACTTGCCCCGTAGCGCTCCAAATCCGAGCTGAGTTTCGCCGAGTAGAGCCGAGCTTAGCCGAGCTTAGCCGAGCTTAGCCGACTAGCCCAGAGACGAAGCGTTGGTCCGAGACAAGCCGAGCCCGACCGATGTACAGTGCATGGAGCACTTGCGCCTCGATTTGCACGCGTGAGATTTTGGGCGTTTGAGAGGCCCTGGTCTAGAAGAAGAATACGAGGAACGCAGGAAAAGGAAAAATGAAGCTATGGCAAATAAGAGCGAGATAGAGAAATATGTTTGAATTATACATAATTTATGAGTGCCATCATTGATTTGGAAAGCGTTCTTCAGACTCTCTGTTCAGAAATATCACAGATGTACTATACTGGCCTATTTTCAGCTTTCAATATGTTTTTCCCTTCTCAGTATATGGATGTATAGACCAAACGTTTGATGAGTTATTTTGGAGGGTGTTAAACTAAGGGCATAGCTAAATATACATACAATCGGAAGGGGACTGACGTACAGTCTGCATATGGACATAACTCAGAATGGTACATTTTGGACCTAGTTAGCTCTGACCCCACAAGGCCTATATATGGGATGGTGATTGTCCTGTTCAGGGTAAAACAACTTGTTTATCAACCCCTGTGAACATTAATGGGGGTTGAAGGAGGAAGGGGCTCGATCCTTCAAAGAATGTTGGAATTGGTAATTGAAAATTGTTGCAAAGGGCTAGAAATCGGAAGACTCCCGAGAATGTGCAATCTAATACTACAGGGTTACAAAGGGTGCAAAAATTGACCAAGGAAGGCCAGATAAGACAGATGTTGAAGGAAGTCTGTCACAAGTACGTGAAAATACCAGACTCAGCTGGTCAACACATCATGCACGTAAGTAGTGATCCCCTGAAGGAGAATATTTGGTGTATTTTTATATCCACGCAGTTACTGAGAGTAAAAACTACAAGTTCAATTTCTTATTTTCTCATGAAAGAAATGAATGGGCTACAGTTTCTAGATGAGGTAACTTCTAACATCAAATTACGGTATAACCATTTATTCTTAATTCTTAAACAGTTTTTTTTTTGTCACAGAAAAATTAGAAGCTCATGAAATAATTTTACGTCATGTTTAACAAGCGAAGTGCAGCAATAGCTGAGCTACATTACCGATTTGTTACGCTCACATTCACCGCTCCTAAGTGTGAACAAATCATTGTGATACAGAATACATCGTCCACTGAATTTAAATCATGTCAAGGATGTTAATTCAAAGTGAGCGTCTCGTGTGATTAATAATACTGCATGCTGTATTTTATTACGGGATAGAAACTTGCAGGATTACTATTCTGAAACATGGAATTAAGATTATTTCATCGCCTCCAAGTAAGGTTACTTTCGTCACATAGCTTGCTTAGGAGCGCCTTAATTCTTGGGAGATACTAAGCCGCAGAGGACACCTTGCATCAAAATGTCTTTATCATTTGATAACCAAGCTTTAAATCTTAAACGCAGACAGGAGCAAGCCGCAAGGAAGTTTCCATAAAATTAGGTTCACAGGAACGTATCAAACTACGGAGCCCGTTCTTTCAGCATCTAAATTGAGACGTGATTATCACTCTGTCCTTCAGAAAGATACACCCTTTAAAAAATGCTTATCTACTTCCAAACCAAACCCCATGGCACTACAGCCCTTGAAGGGCCTTGGCCTACCAAGCGACCGCTGCTCAGCCCGAAGGTCTGCAGATTATGAGGTGTCGTGTGGTCAGTACGACGAATCCTCTCGGCCGTTATTCTTGGCTTTCTAGACCGAGGACGCCATCTCACCGTCAGATAGCTCCTCAATTCTAATCACGTAGGCTGAGTGGACCTCGAACCAGCCCACAGGTGCAGGTAAAAGTCCCTGACCTGGCCGGGAATCGAATCCGGGGCCTCCGGGTAAGAGGCAGGCACGCTGCCCCTACACAACGGGGCTAATCTACTTCAGGTCATTTATATTACGAGAATAATTGAGGAGTTCCCTGAAATAACACCTAACCCTGAACACATGAAATAGAAATATTGGCGGTTAATGTCTTCAGACAAAAAAGTATTTTATACGGAGGCGTGTTGTAAATCTCAAATTAGTAACAAACGTAAAAAAAAGTAACAGAGAGGACAACGAAACAAATTATTTTCCCCTTTTAATTTCTGAAAGTCGCTAATGACTTCGGACGTGAGAGTTAAGGGGTTCTTGCATATAGGTCTATAGAATTCAATTTATCTTTCCAAACAAATCAAACTTATTCATATTAAGTTTACTGGACATAAATTCTGGCTCTTTGGTTGAATGTTCAACGTACTGGCGTTCGGTTCAGACGGCCCCTGATTCGATTTTAACTCTGCGGTTAATTCCTTTGGTTCGATGATTGGTTGTTTGTATTCGCCAAATCCATAATCAAGTACGGAGCCCAATAAAATGGGGAAATAAACAAAAAGAAGAAATGCATTCGAAATAGAAGGCAACAAAACCAAATTTCAATGTACTCGCAATTAAAGGAGTATTTTACGTTTAATTTAATATTTAAAGGAAATGAAATAAGATGATTTCATGCTCATTTCAGTTAATATTTTACAAACATAAACTTAATATCTAAGCTAATTAGGAAAATATTATTTCAAGCTAAATACATTTTAAAACTCAGCATATCGCACAAGGTTAGGCATGTGTTTTATTGTCTTACCCATTCTGTTCTGTAAGCGATTTATTAATTTTTATTTATTTATTTTTCCGTGTTGTGTAACAGGTCTTATTCATCAGAAGAAGGGTTGCTAGCATCCATTAGCTCCTAGTACCAGTTATCTACCTATAATAATAATAATAATAATAATAATAATAATAATAATAATAATAATAATAATAATAATAATAATAATAATAATAATAATAATAATAATAATCGTATGGTCGCAGCTACATTGCGCAGGCATTTTATTTCGATACGATTTAGGCATCCTGTGCATAATCTGGCTTAACGTTTTACTTATCGTTTGTTTACGTCGCAGCGAGACAGATAGGTCGTATAGCGTCGATGGGATAGGAAAGGGCTAGGATCGGGAAAGAAGTGACCGTGGCCTTAATTAAGGTACAACCCCAGCATTTGCCCGGTGTAAAAATGGGAAATCACGGAAAACCATCTTCACAGCTGCCGACAGTGAGGTTCGAACCCGGTATATCCCGATTGCAAGCTCGCATCTACGTGGCCCAAACCACGCAGCCACTTGCCCGGGCCATTTTACTATTCTTGGTTGGGCGTTCTACGGCTGAGTTTTAATTGATTCTGTCGAGTAAACACCAAATGTGTCCCCAGACATCTTTTATTATAAATGCCGACATCGTACGACATGGAGTGCAGAATGGACTTTTTTCCCTCCCCCCAAAAATCCATCACCCTATGCCAGTTTTCAACCTTGTGATCTTGGGATTCAGAGCCCAAAATCTACCACTGATACACCGAGGGAGCTGTACTTAAAATAAATGAACTGAAGAAGTGATTGAATAGCTTTTTGCCATGTTTTTCGCTAACTAATGAACGTAATGATGTAATAACCCTCTACAATTATCAGTAAATATAATGTTTCATTCTGCGGTAGAATTTTGTATGCATATAGCAGTGGATGAGAGAACGAAAATGAACCTATATGGTTACGAGGTTCTTGCAATGAATTCCTCAGTTGTCGAAGGAATCGCTCAGCTGGTTACGGAAAAATGTCAAAGGGATTGATGTTGCATTATTTGGGGGTGCAAAAGTCATGATCTTCTTCTTCCTCTTCTTTAGTGCGATACATTTTCCTGTCGGAAATCAGTCTCCAGCATTATTATTTGGTCTTTGGGATGGAGAGCACGGAGGAGATGCAGTTCACTGAATACTGGTATTGATTGATTGATTGATAGATTGATTGATTGATTGATTGATTGATTGATTGATTGATTGATTGATTGATTGATTGATTGATTGATTGATTGATTGATTGATTGATTGATTGATTGATTGATTTAGCCCGACTTGTTGCCATGACCGTTAAGGCGTTGAAGTCTAAACGGTCTGATACCATGGTTAGCCGGTTCGAATTCTGTTGGTCAAAAAAATTTCACCATCAGAATGTTGGTCGGCAGGGTAGGGGAGGTGGTAGTATACAATTTTTAATCACTAGATTGCGTGCCAAAAGCCTGGATTCAATTCCAAACCTCTCCACAGTACTCATATGGAGTGAGGGTATATGACGCTGTTGATGGTGATTCATTCGTCGGATGGCGACGTTAAGACTTGAGCAGACCACTTGGTACTATTCGATAGGAGTAGGCTATGTGCCAGCACAGGATTTCACCCTCTCCCTTCCTACTACCATATATCACGTCGTTCGTTTCATCTCAGTAACTCCCCTGGTGAGGTTGACGTCTGGAAGGGCATCCGGTCATAAAATCCCGCCACGTCAGATTCATCTCACCTTATACTTGATCTATTAGAGAAAGGGGCAAGGGTTGGATAAACAAACATTTATTTATTTATTTATTTATTTATTTATTTATTTATTTATTTATTTATTTATTTATTTATTTATTTATTTATTTATTTATTGATGTCGCGGAATGGCCTGTGGAGGTATTTCTAGTTGATGGCCATGGGTGACATGCGCGTCTGTGTGTTTGTGCGATGAAGATATTGAGATAGGGAGAGGGTGAAACGCGGTGTTGGCACATAGCCTATTCCTGTCAAATAACAGAAAGGGATTTGATCAAGGCTTTATATCACCACCCGACGACTATACAGACTTAACGATCATGGCCACCAGGTGGGCTATTGGAGTGATAGTAGTGATTATTGCTTTAAAGGTAAGTAACACTCGATACCATCCCCTTTCAGCTAACCACGACCCATATTTAGTAGTGTCCCATTAATAATATATAATATATAATATATAATATATATATTATAATATATATAATATATATAATATATATTATATATAATATATTATTATTATTATTATTATTATTATTATTATTATTATTATTATACAATTTCACTACCCATGTGCAGACAATTTAACTGGATACCATTTAGGCTGCATACGTGCCAATTTCGACATTCTGTTTTATTATTTCATATGGAAGAAAAGCCGTACCTCTATTGCGTGACGTTGCTAATGGTGTTGGTAGTGATTATTGTTTTAAGAAGAACTACAACTAGGCAAATATCCCTTCTTAACACTAATCCAGAAGAGAAGTGGGATAGTTCCCACCCTTCGAAGAATGGATGAATCGATCAAAGAACGGGAAGGAACTCAAAATAAGACTCCGCGGGTCTCGTAAAACTAATATGAATAAAAGTTAATGAAGGGAGGTCAGATGGGAAAAACGGGGTGAGGAGCCTGATACAGGTTAGCATAAGCTAAGCGAGAGACTCAGCTAGACGATCCGTCGTGACCAATCCACGTCCTCAAGTGGAGGTCCCCTGGAGGGTACCCCGTTTAGTCGTCACTTATGATAGGTGGGGGATATCATGGATATCCTGTACTCTACGCCCCATTACATTTATTGCTGAAGTTTAATCAATGAATTAATTAATTGTGTCTATACATACCAAATATTTCACCAGATATATTTTACATATAGTCAACCAGTCGTATCTCCCTTCTTCATGTTCTCTTCCGACTAGATACTTTCCCACCATTCCTGAACTTTACTTACCTCTGCTCTAATTTGCTGTTGCTGTCAACTACATTTTTGGATGAGTCTGAACACTTCCTTCCCCTCCGATTAATTTTAGAGGGTTTGGAAACGCAATGATTTACCACTTAAAATAGTAATCACTGCCACCTTGATCCAGTAATTCACTCAGGACATTAACAGAATAGAATAGAATAGAATAAAATACTCTCATCCCTTAGTTCCGGATCGCCAGGAACTGGGGAGAAAGTAAACATTTATTGCAATCCAAATTATTTTTAAAAATGCATGATTTTCCTTGTTACAACTAATTTATCTATTACTACCTTAAATATTACAATTACATCTACTGTCTAATTACATCTGCTCTCTAGATTGCAGTTTATAAATTTTCTATTTTTTAATTTTCACTCAGGACATTCAGAGTGATTTTTCCATTATACGTCACAGGACCTGTAAATAATATAGAGAGGGACTGTCTCCAGATTATATCGCGTATACTCTCGTGTTCTGCTGGTCAAGCATTTCATTTGCATCACATAGGGTAATGTGCACTAGCCTTGACCTAAAAAATACACAATGCTACATACTTCTCGTGATAATTGTTGAAGCTTAATTTAGTTTAATTTATCTCCGTGCACAGTGAGGAATTCATTATTATAGTATATATAAAATCTCGCACCATACATACACAATATGTTTATCTTCCAACCTTCGTAGATATAAACTGACACAGTTTACTGGTGGTCGTGTGCCGTCTTAGGTGGCAGATGAACGTAATTATCGTAAGATAAACCAAGAATTTTCTAATTAAATTATTTATTAAAGAATGATAAAGTTTAAAACCAAAACCAGAAAACGTGAGACAGCTAGTCCTTGGTCTCAAGAAGCTGAGGACACCCCCTTCCAGAAATCGAACTCCATATCTATCTAACAGGGCAGATTTTCTATTCCATTGTTTCCCATTTTCCCATCAAGCAAATATTGTAGATTAAGATCATGGCCTCCGTGGCTCAGGCGGCAGCGCGCCGGCCTCTCACCGCTGGATTCCATGGTTCAAATCCCAGTCACTCCATGTGAGATTTATGCTGGACAAAGCGTAGGCGGACCAGGCGTTTCCCCGCATAGTCCGATTTTTCCTGTTATCTTCCATCCAGCAAAACACTGCAATATAATTTAATTTCACCTGTCCGTCATAATCATTGCCCCCAGAGGAGTGTGACAGGCCTCGGCAGCTGGCATAATTCCTATCCTCCCTGCTAGATGGGGGCTTCATTTATTCCATTCCTGACCGGGGCGAACGACTGGAAACAGGATGTAGATAATTTTCAAGACCACGGCCGCAACCTAAAAAATTAAAATTTTGGGCTTTGTCAAGTGATACATAACACCATTCATTTACAGGTAGCACTTGTTTCGTCCGACCCCTTGACTGGTAAGAGTAGCTTCGGTTCAGAGGGCCCTGGGTTCGATACCTGTCCTGGTCGGGGATTTTAGCCGCCAATGATGCCGGCATAATTCCTACCCTCGCCGCTAGAGGGGGGCTTCATCCATTAGCCGCGTCTAGGTAGTTTTTCTAGTTCAGGTCTGCATTCGTCTTGATACACGTCTCCATTTACAAACAACATATCATACTATCAACCAACTCAGAAACACAATAGTGAATACATCCCCTTAAATGGGGTTGGCGTCAGGAAAGGCTACCGGTCGTAAAACGGGGATTCGTCCATATATGAGTGCCAACCCCGAGAAATTCGGAAAAGGCTAAAAGGAAGAAGAGGGTAACACTTCTTTATTACAATCTGAAGACATCTAAATTGTGATCAGTGTTATTCTACCTAAAGCAATACTTTTGAACCGTGACCATCTTCCGTTGCAAGTATGATCCTTCCATCTCTAGCGTGCCATCCCCCCCCCCCCAACCCACACCAATAAAAAAGCATTTCTTCTTTTCCCACTCTTCCTGTACCCTTGTGGGGTACCGGGTACGAATAGAGTATATTATACTATTATAACATATGGACTTGGCTCAGTTTTACACCGGATGTTCTTCCTAAGGTCGAGGGATGTACTGTATTCGCTTTTGCCTGTTCCTGCGGGTGGTGTAGTGTGACATATTGTGTGGTTAAGAATAGGTGTGTACTGAGAGAAACATGAATCTCAGTCCACGACTTGGAGGAACTAGCTAGACGCGACTAAAATCCACCACCTGAACAAGTATCTAACCAGGGATTCTTCTGACTGGAAAGCCGCGACGCTGACCGTTAAAGACAAGCTGCTTTACGTCGCACAGACATAGATAGGTCTTATGGCGACGAAGGGATAGGAAAGGGCTAGGAGTGGGATGGAAGCGGCCGTGGCCTTAATACGATGCCTGGTGTGGAAATAGGAAAACCGCGGAAATCCATCTTCAGAGCTGCCGACAGTGGGGTTCAAACCCACTATCTCCCGAATGCAAGCTCACAGCTGCGCGCAACTAATTCCACGGACAACTCAAAAGCGTTGTTGTAGAAAGGCGTGTCCCCCCCCCCCCCTCCTCGTGGTGTGGACTGTAGATCAATCTTGCAGTGGCAAACATTCATGTTCGTAATTTGAGCACTGTTTGTTTTGATATGTACTGTATAAACAGACACATAAAGCGTTTGGAAGCCACTGTATTTTATCGCAGAGAGGTGGTAGTGTTAATTATTGTTTTAAGAGGAAGTGCATCCGGACAATCATCCTATCTTAACACTAATCAGAGGAAAGAATGGAAGAGAAGAAGAGGTATTAAGTAGTAAGGGGAAGGTAACGATACAAATAAGTAAAAACAATGCCAAACTCAGCTATGGACCCCGTGGTTGCCAATCTAAATTCACCAAGCCGAGAGCCCCTGTTAATCACAATTTAGTCATCTCTTACGACAGCAAGTGATACCGTGGATGTGTTCGACCGTCCTCACCGACAGGGGGATCTACCAAAGTCAATATCAAGTTACCAGAAGACCTTTCTTTTTCCTTCCTTCCTTCCTTTCTTTCTTTCTTTCTTTCTTTACGAGTTGTTTTACGTCGCACTGACACAGATAGGTCTGATGGCGACGATGGGATAGGAGCCGGCTAGGAGTGAGAAAGAAGCGACCATGGCCTTAATTAAGATACAACCCCAGCTTTTGCCTGGTGTAAAAATGGGAAACCACGACAAATCATCTTCAGGGCTACCGACAGTGGAGTTCGAACCCATTATCTCCCGAATGCAAGCTCAGAGCTGCACGCCCCTAACAACACGGCCAACTCGCTCGGTACCAGGAGACTGAAAGAACTTCCATATGTATTGAGATTTGGAGAACACATTGGGCAAGCTCACGATATCAGTGAATCTCCACTTAGCACACTTCTTAATACAACATCTTACAACATATGATATTTTTACCACTTGGAGTTTCCAATGACTTTGGATGACGGCGCAGGGAATCCCTGGCAAGCTGGCAATCACATTAGCTTGTGGCGTATATCCAGGACCAGGTGAGTCGATCACTCAGCCTCAAGTTATTAAAAGATTTATTATATGTATGATAATTTACTTGCATGTAGCACATCAACCATTACTGACTTGAGAGAGCGTAAAATGTAGTATAATTTCTGTAACACATGCGTGATGGTGTAAAGAAAAATTAATTCGCAATAAAAATTAGAAAAATGGTGAAAGGCTGGGAAAAATAGTTTGACGTGTATGACAATGAATAACATTACAGATACTACATCCACGCAGGTTAAGCAAAACCCTACTACTTAATGACTACTAATTTGAATAAATAACGACTAAATCCCTCTTCTTATTCCTTTTCTCCTACTATTTTTTCCATCCATGGTAGGGTTGAGGGTGTGAACTGTGTCGCAGAGGTGGATTTGAATAGGCAGTCTCCAACTGGCAAATGAAGCACATTTGAATATATCAAATTTTCTCGAGAAGTACTCGAATGATTTTCAAAATAATCAGGGTTCTGAGTTTGTAATATTTGTTAGTTTAAGGCTATGTTTAGAAACCACTTAGTTTCATTTAAAAAGAAAGTTAGTGCCATTATCTCTGAAGATATTGATGCAATGAAAATATTCTGTAAGTCCGACCATGAGCCCATTCGTGCCATTGCTGGAAGTGAAAATAGAAAGTCGATATCTTTAATCGTTAACGAGTTATTTGTGGTCAACCTAGCTTAATAATCCTGTATATCTAAATTATACCGTATATAGGCTCTTTGTACCCGTCGTGACTGAACTATCACTTAGCAGGAGTCTGATTACATTTATGTTGCCCCTTCATATTTTAGCTGAAATTCTATGGTACGCAGGTGGACACCTTCTTCCTGTCCGGCTCCATGGCTGAATGGTTAACGTGCTGGCCTTTGTCACAGGGGTCCCGGGTTCATTCCCGTCTGGTTCGGGAATTTTAACCATAATTGGTTAAATTCGCTGGCACGGGGGCTGTGTGTATGTCTTTATAATCATTTCATTCTCATCACGACGCGCAGGTCGCCTACGGGAATCAAATCAAAAGACCTGCACCTGGCGAGCCGAACATGTCCTCAGACCCTCCCGGCACTGAAAGCCATTTCATTTACCTTTTTCCTGTGAGCGGCTTGTCGGGTTCTCAACAGCTCTGGCTGTCAGTGTGCAGTTGCATTGTTTTTAGGCCTATATTATTTTGATCTCATCCTTCTGGCGCAAAAGATATAAGTATCAGATTAAATTCAAAACGTGTGGACAGAAAGACGACTTGATATTCAAAGGTAGGTAAAGCACATGAAAATCATTACCGAATTATAGCTAGCATTGTTTTATTTATGAAGACAAAATATAATGAAGAGAAATATCAACGTGTAATCTTTTAACAATTCTGCTGGGCCACCAACCTTTTTTGATTCTCCATAACTTCAAAGGCACATAAAACAAGTAAGTCATGCGCACGTGTTACATTTTGAGCATATATCATGAAAAACTGAGAAGACGCATTACAATTTGGTGCTTCTTGGCACTTAGTAAACTTTGTGTCAAGAGTTGTAACATGTTGACGAAAATAAGCTAATGTTAAGGAATGCACATGAGAGTTTTTAGGAGCTCTTGAGAGATTGATGCGTTCACAGGGTGTGGTTTTTTGTCTGCCAACGCCCAGACACTGCGTAAATCCGTCTGTTTCCTTACCTCATTGTTCAAATAATAAGCCACCCACGTAATCGGCTAATGCACGCTTAATCTGATGAAGTATATGGTCGAACAGCCATTAAGAATCTGCTTTTGATAAACAGTTTCTTTTATTAACACTGATCGGAATCATGAGTGTTCCTCTCGTGTTTCTCTCTCATTGTTTCTGATATCTCGACAACCACTGTGTGAGAATGTTTGTGGATATTTCCATTGTAAAATGTTATCACCATCTGAAGAATTATCGAAAAATCGTAATTCTCAGTTAATGGTTTCCGTGACTCCTAAAGACCTCATGACATCTGACTGACGATCTGCGTGTCGTAGAGGCAGAAATTGTATTCATGGTGTTTGAACATGAACTTTAACCTGTGAATTGTGTTGCCTGGTCACGAAACGTGATGCCGAGTTTAGCCATATCTCTAAACGAGAATAATGTAATTTTCATTAAATAAAAAAGTACGTGCGAGTAATTTGCATATTATATTTTGTCTTTAAATATGTCTCTGATATTTAGTTAGTGAGTTTTATTATTCCTGCCAATGATTCCTCTTATTTCATCATTCGCGTATTTATAGGATAAATCGGATTATGGTAACACATGGTAGAACTGCTGGTCTTATGAACCTTGGTGGGTTCGATCCCGACTCAGTCTGTTAGTATTAGATGCTGCTCAAATACGCCAACCGCTTGTTCGTGGATTTACCGGCACGTAAAAAGAAACTCTTTGTGGGAAAAAATTTCTGCACTTTGGTGCCTCCTAAAACAGTAAAGGTAGTTAGTGGAACTTAGTTCAATAACACGGCATTAGGCTGCTCCTCCACTGGAAGCGACTACGCGCCATTACGAGATCAGGCGACTACGTGCACACAAGCGCGAATGATACCGAAGCGAAGATTGTAACGGAACCGCGTCCGCTGCAAGGGACCTCGAACAGCAGACTTCACGCGACTATAGCCGACAACAGGCGACAAGCGACAGATCCCCCTCGAATGGAATTTGCCGCTTGTAGTCGCCTGTACTCCACAGTTCCTGCAAGCATTTGGTTGTCTGTCGTCGTCATATGCAACATTATTTTTATTATTGTTACCGAGTTTTTGTGGTAGTTAAGCATGAAAGAAGGTGCTGGGTGGTGAATAGGTCTCAAGCTACTAAAGAGAAATTAAATTTTAAAATTTAACAAGGTTATATTTTCTTTTCAAAATTAGGTAACAACAAATAGAACAGGTACTTAGTAGCCGAAATACAACTTGAAATGTACAATTACAGGGATTAAAGAATTTGGGCTTCGAGCCCTGAAAACACAATTCTTGAGCAACTAGCTCAACTTTACGATATACCAATTTCAACAAAAGGGGCAGAAGACCCCACTCAAACCCTGGAGCCCTTGCTCCAAATTACACAGCAAAGCCTCCTCGAGGCATACAACTCTCAGTTTTAGAAAAGAGCCACTCGCTCTTAAAGTTAAGCCTCTCCCAGGCCACACCAAACTCAACTTTCAAGTTGTCCTCAAAGGACATATACACAGGGGTAAAATACCCAACCTACTGAGGTCTATTAGGTGAGAAACGATTAATACATGACCTCTAAAATACAACTTGAGAGGAGGCGAACTTGCACTCCTAATACACTTTGCATTTAAAACCTAATCTGGCTCTGGGCCACTAACGCAAGGGCTAATCCCATACTACAGAGGTGACTTAGAGAAGAACACTTTACATTACATAAACGAAAAAAGTTTGAGAAAATAAGTTCACCTCAAAACAAATGTGAGTGGGAGCTCGAGAGGGTTAGCACTCTCTATCCCAATATGTAACTTTACAAGAAAAAGATGAAAAGAGTAGTTACATTTTAGGAAAAGGTTACATGATGGAAAACGCTTCGAACCCGCCGCGAGAGTTAAACTGCCGACCTAGCAAGAAAAGAAGATATTAATAGGCCATTACCTGGTAGTAGATCGCTGCCGAGGAAAGAGGCGCTTCCCGCCTCCTGCTATGTACTTAATACACTGAAAGATGGAACAGAAGTGGCCCGGAGACCCCAAAATCAGCAGTTTATATCCTCTCGCGGAAGATTCTAGGCGTTAGGGGAAATAAAACACCCTCCCTCAAAGTTTTTATTGGTTCGGGAAAAGAAACCCCTACATAGAGGAAAAAGAAACACATTATTGGTGGAAAATTAATTAAAGAAATTCGGGATTGGCTCGATCCAAACTAAGGGGAAAAAGAGGGGTATACAGCCAACTTAAACGATGACAGAAAGAAATTTAACAAAGAACAAACTCTTGAAATAAAAATTTCTCCAACAAAATAGTTCTTTGATTTCGCACTAGGTTGCACTATTGTTGATCTTCAGTAGTGTCCTCTAGAAGAGAAAGTTCACACTTCTTACTTCAAGCGAAACAAAAACACATCAAAAGTGACACAGTTCAAAAACTCAAAATTTTCCACGTGGTGACATCTTCTGAGAAAGTAGAGAATTAATAGAATCGATAAAGTTCAACCTTCCTCCAGAAGAGGAGTTTCAACTGGCGCAACTTTTAAATAAACAGAGTAGAGGTGTACCGCCCGGTACAGACCTCCCCCCCCAAAAGTTCCTCCAAGGGGTAACACAGAAGAACATAAGCTTTGTTTCCAAAATAAAGTCCAAGTTTTGATGTTGATATTAAGATTAATTGCGGAAGCATTTATAAGATTTTAGTAATTTGGTTGGTTGCAATTTCAAAATTTTGTTGTTGCAGGTGCAGTAGAGTTTTTCTGTTGTAGTAGTTGAATTTCTGAAGATAAACCTTTAATGCTTAAAAGGTGAAGAAAAGTTTTGCAATGTCCACCAAATATTGTTGTTAACTTCCCAAATGTAATTATTGCTTATGGTGACTGTCCATGTAGTTGATGTAGATTGAGTCGGATGGCCAGACCGGCCGTTGCAGCTTGCGTCCAACGGAGGCCGCTCGGACCCCTCAAGTACCCTGAGATACCGCTCGCCCGCACTATGAGGGGAGCAGAGGTGTTGAAGTACGCCGCGCCCGCGGTGAACAGATACAGGCTGCGGGCATGTAGCAGGTCGTGCGCCGCACATCAGCCTTGGCCGGGAGGTGAGCTCCGGCTCGCCGTGCACATGTCGTCCTCGCTGGAGAGGAGGGGGCCCATCCCCCTCCCCAGTCGCTGCACGGCGCTGCGCGGCTGCGGGGGCGCTGAAACATTAAAGCTAGGCGGCAGAATTGTGTTGGACAATCATTTTCTTTGAGGGTACAGGCTTGTGGAGAGGTTGAGGGGCCAGCGGCGTGTAGATATCCATGGCATTTACTATTATGAAGCCACAGTGTAAGGTGGAGCAGGAGACGGGAGCGTGGTAATGGCCGTGGCAAAGACAGGATGGCAGTTTAATGGGTCGGGGCAGGTTTCACAAACATGCTTACATCTAAAACCAAAATATTACAGAAGGGGCAGAATGCCTTAAAAGTGAAACTCAAAAAAAATATAACCTTCATATCCTTTCAAAATAATATGGAGCAAGTTAACACAGAAATTACACCGGTTTCACCTGGGACAGGTGAACTCTAAATATCCTCTCGGTGGCTGGATTACTTAGCAATAGGGTAACCGGCGTAAGAAAATCGAGAATGATACAAGGCCCATGAAATCTGGGGGCAAGCTTGCCCGCGGGAACAAAATTTTTGACCATAACCTGGTCGCCTACCTTCAAAGGGGTGGGTCTCCGTCCACGATCATACCTTTCCCTAACCTTTTCATGAGACACTTTAAGATTGGCTTTAGCCTTCTTCCAAAGATCTTTAATGTTGTCCGGATCTATTGTCTCAGGCAGAATGTCATTCAGAGACCAGAGGTTAGAGAGCGGCGTGTTGGGAACAAACTTAAACATCAAAGAAGCTGGAGTAAATTTGTGAGATTCATGAACCGCCGAATTCAAAGCAAAAGCTAACCAATGCAGGGACGTGTCCCACCTAGAATGATCTTCATGATGATAGGCAATAAGTGCGGACCTGAGATTACGGTTAACCCGTTCAGCCAGAGATGGTTGAGGGTAATAAGCAGATGTAGTTACATGAGAGATGGACAAGTCAAAACAGAATTTACGAAACAGATTTGATGTAAAAGCTTTAGCATTATCAGATACAATGTATTGGCACGGACCAAAAGAAGCAAAAATAGAATTTAGGCAAGTAATGGTGGACTGAGCGGTAGCCAGCTTAGTCGGAAATAACCAGGAAAATCTTGTAAAACCATCTACACACACAAAGATGAACTTGTTGGCATTACCCTTTGACTGGGGGAAGGGTCCCACATAATCGATATACAGGCGTTCCATGGGGCGCGACGCTTGATGAGAAGACAAAAGGCCTACTTTAGTGGACATGGTGGGTTTACTGATCAAACAAGATTTACAATCTTTTACAAGTTCCCGAATTTCACCGTCCATACCTTTCCATATGAACATTTCACGAATCTTTTCACGAGTTTTAAAGATTCCAAGATGCCCCCCCAATGGGATCTCATGATAGTATTTGAAGATCATAGGTACAAGAACCGCTGGAACAACAACTTTCATCAACTTATCATGCCTCGAAGGGCAACATAGAACACCATTCCTCAGAACATAAGGGACAGCATGTTCCCCAGAAGAAAGGGTTTCCATTATCGGAGCCAGCGTCGGATCTTCACGTTGGTATTTCTCAATATCCCTAAAAAGCATGGGAGCATCTGTTAAGATGGCCTTAACACCAGATAGTATGGACTCGGAAGGTGATGAACTGTTGACCGGTTCGTGGGTCTCTACGTCGTTAGAAAACATACGGCTGAGTCCATCAGCAACAACATTTTCAGTACCTCTGATATGTCGTACATCAAATTGGAAGGCAGAAATACGGATGGCCCAACGGGCTATACGACCAGTACGACGCGGCCTACCTAAGACCCAGCTTAAGGCTTGATTATCTGTCTCCAGGTCGAATTTGACATGTTCCAGATAGAGACGGAACTTTTCTAAGGCGAATAAGACTGCCAACCCTTCGAGCTCATAGATGGAATACTTGGCTTCTTGAACCGATAGAGTCCTAGATGCATAGGCGATGGGACGCCTCCCTAGTTCAGTCTCTTGAAGAAGAACTGCGGCTACTGCTGACGACGATGCGTCGGTTTGGACGATGAATTTCTTCGAGAAATCAGGCATAGCAAGTACAGGGGCATTACAGAGAGCTAATTTTAGATCTTCAAAAGCGGCTTGTTGAGAAGGTCCCCACTCGAATTTGATGCCTTTCCTACGAAGAAGGTTTAAGGGCGCCGCTCTATTAGCAAAATTAGGAATGAACTTCCTGAAGAAATTCACCATGCCAATGAACCTGGCAATACCTTTAATGTCCTTGGGAGGTTTAAAATCACGGATGGCCTGTGTTCTAGAATGATCGACTGCTACACCATCAGGTGACACAATATGCCCTAGGAATGACATAGAGGGCTTAGCAAAGGCAACCTTGGACAACTTAACAGTTAACCCAGCCTTACGAAGGCGATTGAGAACTTCTCGCAAATGATCTAGATGTTCTTCAAAGGTTTCGGAAAATACGACGACATCATCCAAATAGTGATATAAGTACTCAAATTTGATGTCGGAAAAGACCCTATCTAGTAGCCTAGTGAGCACAGCTGCCCCCGTGGGGAGCCCGAAAGGCACGCGGTTGTATTCATATAAATTCCAGTCCGTGGCAAACGCTGTAAGATGTTTAGACTCTTCGGCAAGGGGAATTTGATTATAGGCCTGATTCAAGTCCAAGATGGTGAAAAACTTGGCCTTACGAAACCATGAAAAGCAAGAATGAAGGTCGGGAAGGGGCACAGATTGCAACACCACCTTCCGATTGAGAGCCCTGTAATCAATGACAGGCCTGAAGCCTCCTTGGGGTTTCGGGACTAGAAAAATAGGCGAAGAATACGCTGACTTAGAGGGCCTAATAATACCATCCTTCAACATCTGATCGATGATTTCTTTCAGAGCCTTCATTTTAGGTGGAGATAGCCTATACGGTGGAAAACGGACAGGAATTGAATCCGTGACCTCAATTTTGTATTCAATAAGGTCAGTAACACCAAGAGTATCAGAGAACACCTCGGGAAACGACTGACACAGTTTCCGAATACTATCAGCCTGCTCCTCAGGTAGATGTCTAAGGTCTAACAACATCTCATCCTGGGTAGGCGAAATAGATGAACATGATACAGAATTACACTTTAAGAGTGGGATTTTATAACTAGAAGCAAATTTGAATGTGCACGACCTAGACCGAAGATCGAGCACAAGACCAGTGTGAGAAATAAAGTCAGCTCCCAATATAATGGGGCAAGACAATTGCTTGGCCACAAACAATTTAACTTTCCATGTAAACTTAAAAACACGAATTTTGACCAGTAAGGAACCTAGAATTTCTAATGGAGATGAATTAGCCGAAACGTATTGAACAGGAGAAGAGACATAGTCAGGGAGTTTACAAACAGATTTCAATTTAGAATACCAATCAGCCGAAATAATGGAACAAACACTGCCTGAATCTAAGAGAGCTGTTACAGGCTCGTTATTTAACTCAATCTTAAGAAAAGGAACAGGTGCGGGGGTATCCGCCGCAATCCTAAGACACTCTTTAGGGCATTCAAAAGATGAATTTGAAGGCTGGTCGTTCTCTGCATTTACAACCTGTTTACTAGGGGCTGAGTCTCGGGAATATGGATTAGTCGGCTCAGCCGACGCCACTAGTCACTTTTTATTATTGGCATAGCTGGAATTTGCACCAGAAGTTGAGCAGGAGGGGGTGCTATTTGAGTTTGGGCAATTCTTGGCGATATGTGAGAAGGCCCCACACTTAAAACAGCCTTGTGATGACCCTGCTCCATTCCTTGTCCCACTTGACTTGATCAGAGGACACTTATTCCGCAGATGGTCAGGCGACCCACAAGCATAACATTTACGGGGATTGACTGGTCGGCGAGGTGGAGGCCGAGTGTTACTAAAGGAAGGCGGGGGTTCTTTCGCCACACGCAAGGAATCGGCATACCTAACTCCTTCCGCAGAGACGGCTAATGCTTCCAGTTCAGAGAAGGTTTGCGGGCACGCCGCGAAACACAAATATGACCTGTAGGGTGGTGAAATCCCTTCAACAATAGCTTGCACGATCTGATCCTCAGGGAAGTGGAGAGCAAACACCCTAGTATAAAACTTAATATCTTGGATGAAGTCTGCCAGGTTTTCATCCAAGCGCTGTACCCGATAATAGTATTTCTGAATAAGGGAGGACCTGGCCCTAGCCGGGATAAAGTTAGCTAGCAAATGGGCGTGGAAATCCTCAATAGAAGATTGCTCGGCAATGGCTCTAACTATCTTGTCAGATAGAACACCAATAGCATAAGGATAGATAATTTGCAAAATTTGACATGGGGAAAGAGAAAACACAAGGGCATGATCCTGAAATTCCACTAGAAATCTTAAAAATGAAATTACGTCACTGGTGGTGTTGACGGAAAACTTAGAGATACCTCTAAGCAACATTGCCAATGGATGAGGCAAGCTGCTGAACCCAGGTGTCATGGTCGTTAAAGGTTTCAATGGCAAAGAAGTTAATTCAGAGCGGATGTTACTCAATGACGCACGGTGTTCAGATTCGTTGTTCGATGGGGCAGAGATAGTTTGAGCAGCAACGGTTATCCTATTGACTTCTCCCTGAGGAGGCTCTTCCTCGTTACCTACATTCACCGTGGCGGGTTGATCAGTTTTGGGAGGAGCTTCGCCGGTTAGCAATTGAGTGACCTTATTAGACAATTCAGAAATAGTTTCAAGGAGCGTATTAGCTTGCTTCCTCTGAACGTCATTCACCTTTAGAGACAATAGATCATTAACTCTATTTGCAAAGTGATACAGCCTGCCTTGCACACGCTTAATTTGATTAGGAGATGGATCGTTTTCATCAAAAAAGCTGACTACCGATGCTAGCCCAGTAATATTCTCGACAATCGTGGAAAGAGAGTCATCAATTTCTTTCTCTCCCAAATTGGGGATGGAAATGGGCAAATCAAGGGACTCTCTAAGCTTGTTGGTGTCGATTGCAACCGTGCCTCCAGATTGCACATTTCTGATAGTTAACTCGTATATCAACTCCTCTTTGCGCAAATAGTTAAGGAGGAGAACATCGCGAGGACCGGGCATGATGACAGAACAATTTTGAAAAACTCAAAAAATTCCAGCAACTGAGACAATTGTTAGAGTTCGAATCAAAGCAATGTTTAGCCGTCAAAAGGGGCTAAATTGAGACCCATTCAACCACGCTCTGCTACCACTTGTTACCGAGTTTTTGTGGTAGTTAAGCATGAAAGAAGGTGCTGGGTGGTGAATAGGTCTCAAGCTACTAAAGAGAAATTAAATTTTAAAATTTAACAAGGTTATATTTTCTTTTCAAAATTAGGTAACAACAAATAGAACAGGTACTTAGTAGCCGAAATACAACTTGAAATGTACAATTACAGGGATTAAAGAATTTGGGCTTCGAGCCCTGAAAACACAATTCTTGAGCAACTAGCTCAACTTTACGATATACCAATTTCAACAAAAGGGGCAGAAGACCCCACTCAAACCCTGGAGCCCTTGCTCCAAATTACACAGCAAAGCCTCCTCGAGGCATACAACTCTCAGTTTTAGAAAAGAGCCACTCGCTCTTAAAGTTAAGCCTCTCCCAGGCCACACCAAACTCAACTTTCAAGTTGTCCTCAAAGGACATATACACAGGGGTAAAATACCCAACCTACTGAGGTCTATTAGGTGAGAAACGATTAATACATGACCTCTAAAATACAACTTGAGAGGAGGCGAACTTGCACTCCTAATACACTTTGCATTTAAAACCTAATCTGGCTCTGGGCCACTAACGCAAGGGCTAATCCCATACTACAGAGGTGACTTAGAGAAGAACACTTTACATTACATAAACGAAAAAAGTTTGAGAAAATAAGTTCACCTCAAAACAAATGTGAGTGGGAGCTCGAGAGGGTTAGCACTCTCTATCCCAATATGTAACTTTACAAGAAAAAGATGAAAAGAGTAGTTACATTTTAGGAAAAGGTTACATGATGGAAAACGCTTCGAACCCGCCGCGAGAGTTAAACTGCCGACCTAGCAAGAAAAGAAGATATTAATAGGCCATTACCTGGTAGTAGATCGCTGCCGAGGAAAGAGGCGCTTCCCGCCTCCTGCTATGTACTTAATACACTGAAAGATGGAACAGAAGTGGCCCGGAGACCCCAAAATCAGCAGTTTATATCCTCTCGCGGAAGATTCTAGGCGTTAGGGGAAATAAAACACCCTCCCTCAAAGTTTTTATTGGTTCGGGAAAAGAAACCCCTACATAGAGGAAAAAGAAACACATTATTGGTGGAAAATTAATTAAAGAAATTCGGGATTGGCTCGATCCAAACTAAGGGGAAAAAGAGGGGTATACAGCCAACTTAAACGATGACAGAAAGAAATTTAACAAAGAACAAACTCTTGAAATAAAAATTTCTCCAACAAAATAGTTCTTTGATTTCGCACTAGGTTGCACTATTGTTGATCTTCAGTAGTGTCCTCTAGAAGAGAAAGTTCACACTTCTTACTTCAAGCGAAACAAAAACACATCAAAAGTGACACAGTTCAAAAACTCAAAATTTTCCACGTGGTGACATCTTCTGAGAAAGTAGAGAATTAATAGAATCGATAAAGTTCAACCTTCCTCCAGAAGAGGAGTTTCAACTGGCGCAACTTTTAAATAAACAGAGTAGAGGTGTACCGCCCGGTACAATTATTACTACAGTATCAATCAGCGTGCCGGCCCCGTGGTGTAGGGGTAGCCTGTCTGCCTCTTACCCGGAGGCCCCGGGTTCGATTCCCGGCCAGGTCAGGGATTTTTACCTGGACCTGAGGGCTGGTTCGAGGTCCCCTCAGCCTACGTGATTAGAATTGAGGAGCTATCTGACGGTGAGATAGCGGCCCCGGTCTAGAATGCCAAGAATAACGGCCGAGAGGATTCGTCATGTTGACCACACGACACCTCGTAATCTAAAGGTCTTCGGGCTGAGCAGCGGTCGCTCGGTAGGCCAAGGCCCTTCAAGGGCTGTAGTGCCATGGGGTTTGGTTGGGTTTTTATCAATCAGTTTTCCAGGTCTCCTGAAATTTCAGATCTCCCGTTTTTTTGCAGCACACCAGAAAAGCCGAAAAAGCAAAAATCTCCCGAAATGTCTTCTAATCCGAAGTTCAGGAAAATGATTAATAATGATTAATGGCGCATAATATATTTGCGCCGAAAAAGCCTTTCCTCGTCTCACTGCGCGACGCTTTATCGATAACATCACTTGTTAGGTACTTCCTCGCATTTATTTTAGGCTCGAACTACGTAATCTGTACCCTCTTATTGAGCTCAAAACTCACGCTTGACTGTATCATTCGAAGGGAAATCTCCGACACGCATATAGAATCTAAAATCTGCATCCTGGTATAACTTCAAAATTGGTACACAATTCCTACGCCTGATGAATAATTACATCTACAGGAAAAGTAAGAAGAAGAAGAAGAAGAAGAAGAAGAAAAAGAAGAAGAAGAAGAAGAAGCATTGAGTGGCCAGAGAGCACTTCACATGACCATTGCATTCTTTAATTTAGTTATAACATTTCAGGGCTCGAGGAACGACTGAAATCTTCATTAAAAATCCTGAAATTATTACGTACAATCTACTCGTTGGCTGAACGGTCAGCGTACTGGACTTCGGTTCAGAGGGTCCCGGGTTCGATTACCGACCGGGTCGGGGATTTTAACCTTAATTGGTTAATTCAGTGGCACGGGGGCTGGGTGTATGTGTTGTCTTCATCATCATTTCATCCTCATCACGACGCGCAGGTCGCCTACGGGAGTCAAATACAGAGACCTGCACCTGGCAAGCCGAACCCGTCCTGGGATATCCCGGCACTAAAAGCCATACGACAATTCATTTTTTTTATTACGTACAATCTACCGATTTTTATTTGTAGACCTGGCAACACTAGTATCAATCAACATTTGTCATGGATGTAGATAGTGAAAAATTGATGTGTGCGCTTTGTGAAAGAACATCCCTATAGAATATGAAAGATAAACGCTATCGTTCTCGAGATATACAACGCAAACTATGGTCGAAAGTTGCAGAGGAAGTGGATGTTGATAATGATAAGTACTCTTATTAAATTAATTATTTATTTATTTATATAATATGCCGGGTTGAGTAGCTCAGACGGTAGAGTACTAGCCTTCTGAGCCCAACTTGACAGGTTCGGTCGTGGTTCTCATCCAGGCAAATGCCGGGATGGTACCTTACTTAAGGCCGTGGTCGCTTCCTTCCCCCTTCCTTGTCTATCCCTTCCAATCTTGCCATCCTCTCACAAGGTCCCTGTTCAGCATAGCAGGTGAGGCCGCCTGGGCGAGGTACTGGTCCTCCTTCCCTGGTGTATCCCCGACCCAAAGTCTCAAGCTCCAGGACACTGCCCCTGAGGCGGTAGGGGCGGGATCCCTCGCTCTGTCCGTGGGAAAAACCAACCCTGAAGGGTAAACTGATTAAGAAAGAAAGAAATATTATTTATAATATATGATTTTTAGAATTTCATTGCGGTAACATGTTCAGTTCCTGTTATAAAATAAAAAGGAAGTTAATAAAAGCACATTTATGTGGAAGCAGTACCTTGACATTTTTAATTATTCGGTTCGTGTCCACAGAAATATGCTACAAGTTTGTCTCTGATCCCACAGGCAGTAGGAACACTTCCGTTTTCGCCTAGTGAAGCAAATCTGCTTTCTGATTGTGACTTTTGATATAATAATGGCACAGCTTGTTGTTCACCTTCATTAATACTTTTAATAACTTAACAAAGTCTACTACAGAAACTCATGCAGACCTGTACGGAGTACAGCGCCAACTGACAGTAGCGCGAAGGTGCCTGCAGTGGACGACCCCAGTCGCGTATAGTCACATGAATCGAAGTCTAGTCGCTTCCAGTGAACAGAACAGGCTTATAGTATTGAAGGTGGCTGTTTTTGTTCCTTGAAGTAAAACAATTGGTTTTACACAGATAGGTTTTATGGCGACGATGGGACAAGTGCGAAGGAAGCGGCCGTGGCCTTAATTAAGGTACATCCCCAGCATTTTTCTAGTGTGAACATGGCAAACCACGGAAAACCATCTTCAGGGCTTCTGACAGTGGGGTTCGAACCCACTATCTCCCGGATGCAAGCTCACAGCTGCGCGCTCCTAACCACACGGCCAACTCTCCCAGTTTGAAGTAAGGCCATTTTTTAAATTTATTTATGTACTGGCTTATGTTAGATACAAAGCTGCAGATACGGTGGTGATTATTGTCTTAGGAGAAGCACAACTCAGCAGTCATCCTCTGTTAACGCTAATCGGAAAGAAACAGGAAGAGGTCTGAATCATTGAAGAATAAAGATACCGACAAAATAAGGACCGTGGGGGGAGAAAAAAAAAGTCCCTAGGCCTCGCAAACCTAACACCATCGGGATCGGAAAAGAAGGAGAAATGACCATGGGAGTTCGAATAGGAAAGAAGAAATTGAGCCTGACGTAAGCCAGAGGATCCAGGCTCGCCAACACGTGCTCCAATATGAAAGCCCCTGGGACCCCTTTTAGTCATCTTTTAATAATGTTGAAGATGGCACAAGTTCCCAATCCTTGAGCCAGCTGAAATAACCGATGAAGATAAAAATCCCCGACCCGGCCAGGAAACGAATCGTGAACCCGCTGCGTCAAAGGCCAGCATGTTAACCAGTTAGCCAGGCTGCCGGATGATACTGAAGATGACATAACACAATGGCTAATGCAAAATACAGACATGGCTCCCAATATTGGATAAACAGAAATAGGAAATGTACAATACAAACATGGATATATAGGCAAACTTGTAAATCATCGGTGGAGTTCTGTACGTGAAACGTAGGTAATAATAATAATAATAATAATAATAATGGCGTATGGCTTTTAGTGCCGGTAGTGTCCGAGGACATGTTCGGCTCGCCAGGTGCAGGTCTTTTGATTTGACGCCCGTAGACGACCTGCGCGTCGTGATGAAGATGAAATGATGATGAAGATGACACATACACCCAGCCCCCGTGTCAGCGAAATTAAATGTTGATTGTTAAAATTCCCGACCCTACCGGGAATCGAATCCGGAACCCCTGTGACCAAAGGCCAGCACGCTAACCATTTAGCAATGTAGCCGGACGAAACGTAGGGTCGGATGAGGTTATCGAAATGTCTACGTCCATTTACGTAGAAGAATAATGTGGTGTGTCGAAAATTAGATTTCACTTATATTTATTTTAGGGGTTGCCTGGCCGAGGCGGTAAAGGCGTGCTCGGTTCGCCCGGAAGGGCGTGGGTTCGAATCCCCGTCAGGAAGTCGTAAAATTTAAGGAACGAGATTTCCACTTCCGGAGGTGCATATGGCCCTGAGGTTCACTCAGCCTACACCAAAAATGAGTATCAGGTTAATTCCTGGGGGCAAAGGCGGCCGGGCGTAGAGCTGACCACTCTACCCCATCACGTACCGCGGTTAACAATGGTGAATGCCTTTACCTTCCACTCCTCCAAGGGCCTTTATGGCCTGTACGGTGGTGACTTTATCTTTTGTCTTTTATATTTATTTACATCAGAATCTCAATAAGGAAATGTTGGTTCTACTAATAACGACAGTACCGTACTGCGAGATAGTCAAATGTTACACTAAATGTGGTTGCAACGTATCATGTATTATCAATCAGTACAACTGCATTCTGAAAGCTTAACACCCAGTATACAGGACGAGTGGATTATCTGCGGGACGTCCCGCTCCATGGCTAAATGGATATCCTGCTGGCCTTTGGTTCAAGAGGTCCGGGGTCCGATTCCCGGCTGAGCGGAATTCCAGATTTCATAAGTTAAATGCTATGGCTCGGAGCCTGGGTGTCTGTACCATCTTCAGCATTAGAGTTTATCTCAGGTAGGGCCCCATCCTCACAACGTGTAGATCGCCTGTACGGCGTTAAATCGAAAGATCTGCATCAGGTCTCTTCGGAGGCCATACGCCATTATTATTATTATTATTATTATTATTATTATTATTATTATTATTATTATCATCTGTAGGACGTGCGAATGATCCTGGCCGGCGAAGAACACGAGTTCACAGTACAGTCGCAATTTCCGATATCAGCCAAAGGACGGCAAGGGCCGCGAAAGGCTTGACAATGAAAGACTCTCTAGTCCCTCCAAACTTAATATTGTCGGGTTCGGAAGAGGACAGTAGTAGAGGTTGGAAAGGTAAAATGAAAGCGAGGAGTTTGGTATAGGTGAGTGGAAGCAATATTAGACTCAGGTATAGGCCTCGAGGCAGCCTGCACACATTCCTAAGTGATGAGCCTCTAGAAGATACCCCTTTTATTATCCTCTTACCATCGATGTATTCCACCACCCCCATCTCACAGGGAGTAGTCCGCGTGCAACAGACTGCAAAAAGTGTAGGAGTATTGTGTCATAAGCTTAACGGATTTCGAGTTTTTTTTTTTTTTGCTACTTGCTTTACGTCGCACCGACACAGATAGGTTTTATGGCGACAGGGAGACTGGATAGGGCTAGGAGTGGGAAGGAAGTGGCCGTGGACTTAATTAAGGTACAGCCCCAGCATTTTCCTGATGTGAAAATGGGAAACCACGGAAAACCATTTTCAGGGCTGCCGACAGTGGGGTTCGAACCTACTATCTCCCGGAATACTGGATACTTGCCGCACTTAAGCGACTGCAGCTATCGAGCTCGGTTTTAGAGAAAGTAACAGCCTATGATCAGAATGAGTGGAATTATATAATTAATTATGAATGAATGAATGAATCAATCAATCAATCAATCAATCAATCAATCAATCAATCAATCAATCAATCAATCAATCAATCAATTATTTATTTATTTACCGTCCAGGGTTGTTTTTTCCCTCGGACTCAGCGAGGGATGCCACCTCTACCGCCTCAAGGGCAGTGTCCTGGAGCGTGAGACTTTGGGTCGGGGGATACAACTGAGGTGGATTACCTCGCCCCTCTGCTATGCTGGAGGAGATGGAATAGACAAGGAAGTGGGAAGGAAGCGCCCCGCCATTTGAGTGGAGTGGAAGTTGAAAACCACAGAAAACCTCTTCGAGTATGGCTAATCTGGAAATCGAACCTCCTCCCCTCCCCCCTGCAGACAGCTGACCTCCTGAGGATGAGTGGACCCAGTTCTAGCTCTCGTGCCACGTTTCAAATTTCGTGGCAGAGCCTGGAATCGAACTCGGACCTTCGGAGGCGGCAGCTAATCACACCAATCACTATACCACAGATAAGGTAAGGGTGTATTCTGCCCGGAGGCAGGTCCGAACATCCGCAGGGGTGTGCCTGAGCCGGAGTTTACGTACGGTAGGGTGGCCAGTTCCTTTCCGCTCCTCCATTCACTTACCCCCACCAACAGCGCGTGGCAAGCCATCCATATCTTAACCACGCCCAATGTTGCTTAACTTTGGAGATCTCACGGGATCCGGTATTTCAACACGGCTACGGCCGTTGGCTATACCACAGATGCGGTCTAATTTATTTTATTTATTTATTTATTTATTTATTTATTTATTTATTTATTTATTTATTTATTTATTTATTTATTTATTTATTTATTTATTTATTTATTTATTTTTGAAATGGCTTGGTGAATTTTGCATTGAATCATAAGTTCCTTCACAGTTTAGGAGTCTCTCTCCTGCGTACGACAGTCATTATATTTATCTGCATGAAATACAAGTTTGCCAGATAGGATCGGTTCATTTCGTTTCGGGTAATTGAACTCTTTAACTGCTCGTTAGTCGAAAGTTGGTGGCGAGGCAATCAGCTCCGTCAGCTGTCAGGTGCTGATGATGTGGTGTGTCCATCTGGAATACAGAGTCAAATACACTGTACTTCACTATGAAGTTCACGCATAAGACAGAATATTCTCCCAGCACATCTACACTCGTGGAAAAAATCAAACTTTGAAGTCCTTGTTCCAACAGAAAGAGATTCACACACAATTATCGTACACAATCTCTTGCATGCGCAGGCAGCGACCATGGCCTTTATTAAGGTACAGCCCCAGCATTTGACTGGTGTGAAAATGGGAAAACACTGATATTGGGGTTCGAACCAACTGCCTCACTTTTCGGTGTCAGTGTTGTACTATGGAAGAAAGGGGATTGTCAACTCGTGTTATATTGTAGGTTGTGACAACAAAAATCCGTCCAGAAATCATTCAGAACCAACCTTCGTCTTACATTAATTATTATGTCCGGCTCCATGGTTAAATGCTTAGCGTGCTTAGGGTCCCGGCTTTGATTGCCAGGCCAGGAATTTTAACTTTCATTGGTTAATTCAGATGGTTCGGGAACTGGGTGTGTGTGCCATCATCAGCATTACAATTCTTCGTAGGAATTCTCCCAGACGCAGGTCCTGTGGGTAGAAGTGGTAGAATAACACCCACGGTATCCCCTGCCTGTCGTAAGAGGCGACTAAAAGGAGCCCCATGGGCTCTGAACTTTGGAGCACGGATTGGCGACTACGGGGCCCTTAGCTGAGTCCTGGCACTGCTTTCACTTACTTGAGCTAGGCTCCTCACTTTCATCCATCCTATCCGATCTCCCTTGGTCAACTCTTGTTCTTTTCCGACCCCGACGGTATTAGAGCACTCGAGATCTAGGGAGTCTTTCATTTTCACGCTCTACGTGGTCCTTGTCTTCCTTTGGCCGATACCTTCATTTTTCGAAGTGTCGGATCCCTTCCATTTTTTCTCTGATTAGTGTTAATAGAGGATGGTTACCTAGTTGTACTTCCTCTTATCCCCACCACATACTATCACCACCTGTCATGCGTCAATTCGAAAGATATGCACCAGGCCTCTCCGGAGGCCACACACCATTATTATTATTATTATTAGAGAAAACTTCAAAATATTTTACAAAATAATTATTTCCATTATACTGGCAATTTAAACAATTCATTTCTATAAAGTGGCGTTTCAGTTACAATACAGATTAACTCATAGGAATAACTAGTGCTAGGACATAAAACCAAGCATTTTGCATCAGCTGCTGATCGTTGGTCCTTTAACAGAGGACTTGCACTTAACGGGGAATTCAAATGCGCATCTCTTGAGGCGTCTGTGTTAAGAGGTGCACATCTATACACAGTACTAGCAAGATGCCCGTGATTCGCTACGGTATTATACTGAAATTTATAACTGAATGCTTAACGTTTTATATACAATCCGCCGAAATTCGCGATCTAACTCGCTTTCTGAGAGTATCCGCCAGAATCCGCTATCTGACTCGTTTTCTGAGAGATTGCATCAAAGTTCCTCCCATTTTTCAATCATTCATTCCAGCAATCGATTTCGTACTTCCCGCGCTAGGTCCAAGTATTCCACCCGGTCAGTTGGGTCCCTACATCTTTGGCATATTTCCCTATAAGCATTTTTAATATGGATCAAATCCTTGAGAAGATCCGGTGTGGTGTCGTCTTGGGTGCCTTGGCGGTACTGAACCCGGGGCCGGACTGCATTCGTAGTCATTATCAGGCCAGGACCCGTTTCCAGCGCGTTCTGCACATTTTGACGACGGTCCAGAACATTATTATTATTATTATTATTATTATTATTATTATTATTATTATTATTATTATTATTATTATTATTATTATTATTATTATTATTATTATTATTATTTTGGACCCCACAGCAAGATGTAAAACCGCCAGTTGGCGGTTAATTACATCTGCAGCCATTGTCATTGCTGACAATGTGACCAGCACCATCGTCGCGCTTAGGCAAGTGCGCGGGATTTCTGGCGATACGAATGATATACTTCAGTGCATTATCGACCTTACTACAGACATGAACAATTGCACGGTCAATGTCATTCCTATCGTTTATTTCAAATGTGTTTAAATTTTTATTTATATGCCAGGAAAATCTACTGTAATCTAACTTTACGTTCTCCAAAGGAAAAGATGACTATTGAAAACGAACCCATGAATGATTAAAAATGATCGGTTTATGATCAGAATAAGTACATTAGGAACAGTAAAATCAATTGGTCTCAACTCCTTTTTCACCTCACCGCCATTAAATTGATTAAACCCCCCACCCCCAAAAAATGAAAGAAGGCGTGTTCCTTTATGTTTAAAGGAGGTTCCAAATACCAATGTTCACGTGTGATAACTTTCAGTTTCGAGATATAAGTATCCCCATAAAAATAATTCTATTCATTCACTTCCTTTCACACTACCCCCTAAGTGAATTTTCCCGCAAAAAATACTTGTTTCTTTTACAGTAAAGAATCTTCTAAATGCCGATTATCAAGACTCTAACATCTTTAGTTTTTGAAATATGTGTCCTCATATAAGGACTTCAAGTCCTTTTCATCCCCGCCCAGCAAGATGATTTTGCCCCCAAAACGCGTTTTTCTTTTGTTTTTAAAGGAGGTTCAAGTATCAATTTTCACGTCTGTAACCAACTTTAGTGTTTAGTAGATGTAGGTTTCAATTATTTCACCTCCCCCACCCTTCATTGGATTTTCCGAGAGTACATGTTTCTTTACTTGTAAAGCAGATTCCAAATACCAATTTTCACGTCTGCAAAATCTTTCGTTTTTGAGATAATAATATCTTCATACAAATAATTCAACTAATGTTTGAATCCCCCCCCCCCCTAAGTGGATTTCCGAGAACCAACGTACGTATATTTTATTTTGAAAGGAGATTACAGATACCAAATTTCACGTCTGTAACATCTTCAGTTATTGAGATATCAGTATCCAAATTTAAAAAATTCAACCCTATTCAGTCACTTTTAACCTCGCCCTCGCCCAAGTGGTTTTTCCGAAAACAAGGAATACATGTTTCTTTACTTTTAATAGAGAAAAAAATACCATTTTTTCATTTCTGTAGCATGTTAAGTTTTTGAGATATGCTGTAGGAACGCTCATTTTTAAAATGTCACCCTCTGTTTAGTTCCCCTTAAATGGAGTTTCCAAAATCAAATCATTTATGATTCTTTACTTTTACAGGAGATTACAGTACCAATTTTTACGTCTGTAACATTTTACGTTTCTGAGATATATTGTGGGGTAGATATAATCTTTCTAAAAATTCACCCCAGTTTGTCATTCTTGTTTAATCCCCATTAATTGGATTTTCCAAAAACCGAAAAATACGTGTTTCTTTATTTTTAAAGGAGATCCCAAATACCAATTTTCAGGTCTGTAATATCTTCAGTTTCTGAGATATAGGTAACATCATTAGAGGCATTCCTTTTTCAGCCCCTCCAATTGGGATTTTCCGAAAACAAAGAAAATACGTGTTTATTCTTAAAGGAGATTCTAAACACCCATTTTTAGATCTGTAAACTGTTAAAGTTTTGAGATATAGATACACTCATTTTAAAAATTCCCCCTCCCCTTTTCAGCCCCCCCCCCCATTCAACGGACTTTGCAAAAACAAAAATACGTGTTTCTTTATTTCCAAACGAGATCACAATACCAATTTTCAGGCCTGTAATATCTTCCGTTTCTGAGATATACGTATCCTCATTAAAGGTATTCAACCCCTTTTCACCCCTCCTATTGGGATTTTTCAAAAACAAAAAATACGTATTTCTTTATTTTTAAAGGAGATTATAAATACCAATTTTTACATTTTTACATTTTTACATTTTTACAATCATATTAAAAATTCACCCTCCTTTTCACCCCCCCATTAATTGGATTTCCAAAAACAAAAAATAGTTTTTTAATTTATAAAGGATACCCCAAATACCAATTTTCAGGTCTGTAACATCTTCAGTTTCTGAGATATAAGTATCCTCATTAAAAGGCATTAAACCCCTTTTCACCCTTTTTCACCCCTCCTATTGGGATTTTCCGAAAACAAAAAATACGTGTTTCTTTATTTTTAAAGGAGATTCTAAATACCAATTTCTAGATCTGTAAACTTTTAAAGTTTTGATTTTAAAAACTCGCCCTCCTTTTCACCCCCATTCATTGGATTTTCCAAAAACAAAAAAGCGTTTCTTTATTTTCAAAGGATACCCCAAATACCAATTTTCAGGTCTGTAATATCTTCAGTTTCTGCGATGTAAGTATCCTCAGTAAAGGCATTCAACAATTTTTCACGCTTTTTCACCCCTCATATTGGGATTTTCCGAAAACAAAAAATACGTGTTTCTTTATTTTTAAAGGAGATTCCAAATACCAATTTTTACATCTGTAAACTTTTAAAATTTTGAGATATAGACACACTCATTTTAAAAATTCACCCCCTGTTTTCACCCCCTTAGCGACGGAATATCCAAAAATCCTCCCTTAGCGAGCACCTACATTGTAATATATTTTATATCTATAAAATAACATGTCCTGACTGACGGACTGATTCATCATCGCCGAGCCAAAACTACTGGACATAAAGAAATGAAATTTTGGGAATACCTTGAAGTTAGGGTGTAGGTGCTCACTACGGGAGGATTTTTGGATATTCCGTCGCTAGGGGGGTGAAAAGAGGGGTGAATTTTAAAGTGGGGATACCAATATCTCAAAAACTTAAAAGTTTACAGACGTAAAAATTGGTATTTGGAATCTCCTTTAAAAATAAGGACGTATTTTTTGTTTTCGGAAAATCCCATTAAGGGGAGTGAAAAAAGGGGTTGAACACCTTTTATGAGGATATATCTCAAAAACTGAAGATGTTACAGCCATGAAAATTGGTATCTGGAATCTCCTTTGAAAATAAAGAAATACGTATTTTTGTGTTTTTGGATAATCCGATGAACAGGGGGTTAACAGGAGTGACAAACCGGGTGAATTTAAAAAAAGACTGTGTCTGCAAATTATCTCAGACACGTAACATATTACAGATTTGAAAACTGGTATTTGGAATTTCCTGTAAAAGTAAAGAATCATACATTTTTTTCGGAAAATCCACTTAAGGGGAACTGAAGAAGGGGGTGAACTTAAATTTTGCATATCTATCTCAAAAAATGTAACAATTTGCAGACGTGAAAATTGGTATTTGGAATCACCTTTAAAAATAAGGGAACGCGTATTCTTTGGTTTTCGAAAAAAAACCTTAACAAAAAATTAGTTGGTTTATTTGTATCAGTATATACCAAAATCTAAAGATGTTACAAACGTGAGAACTGGTATTTGAAATTTCCTTTAAAAATAAAGAAACACGCATTTGGGGGAGAATCAACTTGGTAGTTGGGGGGGGATTAAAACGGAGATGAATTCCTTTTTCTAGAATACATATATCTAAAACAGTCGTCATAATTGGTATTTTGAAGCTCATTTAAAGAAACGGGTACCGTTAGCTTTTTGAAAATTCACTTGAGTGGGGTGTGTGAAAGGAAGTAAAAAATTCGAATTCTTTTTCTGGAGAAACTTAGGTCTAAAAACTGAAGGTTACAGACGTGGAAATTGGTATTTGGAATCTCGTTTAAAAATAAACATGCATTTTTGGTGGGGGAGAACCAACTTAACTGACGCGGGTGGAGTGAAAAAGGAGTTAAATTCTTTTCATGAGGATACATATATCTCAAAAACTGAAGATGTTACAAACATGAAAATTTGTATTTGGAATTTTCTTTCAAAGTAAAGAAACACGTAATCTTTTGTCTCTGGTAAATTCACTTGGGGGGGGGGGGTGAATTAATTGAAAAATTAGTTGAATTCTTTGTATGAGGATACTTATATCTCAAAAACTAAAGATGTTTGGAATCTTTTGGGGGGGGGGATCAACTTGTGAGGCGGGGGCGGTGAAAAAGGAGTTCAATTCCTTTTTTATGAGGATACATATGTCTCAAAACTGAAAATGTTACAGTCATAATAATTGGCATTTGGAAGCTCCTTTATATTTAAAGAAACAAGTATTTTTGTTTTTCGGAAAATTCACCTAAGGGGGAGGCTGAAAGGTAGTGAAAAAATTAATTCTTTTTAATGGAGAAACTTAAGGTTACACACGTGAACATTTATATTTTTAATCTCTTTAAAAATAAAGAAACACGCATTTTTTGGTGGGAGGGATCAATTTAATGGGCTGGGGTGAGAAAGGAGTTGAATTCTTTTTATGAGGATACTTATATCTCAACATCTGAAGATGTTAGAGACATGAACATTTGTATTTGGAATCTTCTTTCAAAGTAAAGAAACAAGTGTTCTTTTGTCTTCGGAAAATCCACTCAAAGAGGGTGAATGAATTGAAAAATTAGTTGAATTATTTGTATGAGGATACTTATATCTCAAAAACTAAAGATGTTAAAGACGTGAAAATTGGTATTTGGAATCTCATTTAAAAATAAGGAAACACGCAGTTTTGGGGAGGGGGAATCAACTTAACGGATAGGAAGGGGGGGGGGGGGTTGAAATGGAGTTGAATTACTTTTGTGAAGATACTTATATCTCAAAAACTGAAGATGTTACAGACGTGAAAATTAATATTTGGAATCTCCTTTAAAAATAAAGAAATACGCATTTGTCTTTTTTCGGAAAATCGACGTAAGGGGTGTGGGGTGGAAAATAAGTACATAAGGAGTTGAAATATGTATATGAGGATATTTTATCTTAAAAACTGAAGCTGTTAGAGACGTGAGAGTTGGTATTTTGAATTTCCTTTCAAAATAAAGAAATGCGTATTTTTTGTTTTCCGAAAGTCCACTTAAGGCGCGAGAGGGGTGGAAAGAAGTGAAAAAGAAGAATAAGTTGAATTGTTCTTATGAGTATACATTAATCTCAAAAACTGAAGGTGTTACAGACGTACAGACATGAAAACTGGTATTTCGAATCTCCTTTAAAAATAATGAAACACGTATTTGTTGTTTTCGGAAAATCCAGTTAAGGGGCCGAAAAGAATTGGGAAAGCGGGTGAATTTTTAAGATGAGTACCGGTATATCTACATGTCCCAAAACTGAACGTGTTAGAGACAAGAAACTTGGTATTTGGAAAGTCCTTTAAAAATACAGGAACATGTACCTTTTTGTTTTCGGAGAAGGCACATAACGGGGGGTGAAAAGAAGTGAAAAATAGTTGAACTATTTTTTATGAGGATACTTATATCTTAAAAACTGAGGATGTTACACACGTGAATATTGGTATTTGGAATATCCTTTAAAAATAAAGAAACATGTATTTTTGTTTTCGGAAAATACACTTAGATGGGGGTGGGGGTGGGGGTGGGGGAAGGACTGATCAAGGGTTTGAACTTTTTACGGGGATAATTTTGCATATCTCAAAACCTGAAGATGTTACAGATGTGGAAGTTGGTATTTGGAATCTCCTTTAAAAATAAAGGAACTTGTATTTATTTTTTCGACTTGAAAGAAGACTGTTTCTCACATGTACAGTTTTTTGTCGCATGGTAGTCTTAGCCCCAAAAGGTAATAACATAAACATGGTTTACAAAGAATTTCTGGGGTAAATGAAACTCAATTCTTGGGTGAGCTTTTATACTTTAGAAATTTTCAGATAATGTCTCAGTACAATGCCGAGGAACGATTACTTTGATCAAATTACGAAATCCACGCGAGCGACGCCGCGGGTAATTGCTAGTACTGCATATACGTATGGGAAATAACATTGTACACAATACATCTTCACATGTCCTGGCATACAACCATTACTTAAATTGTGTTATTATATACGTACTAATACCATGGTAAACAAATCGAAGAGTGTAATATCTGGGTGTATGGATTTTACGTTATTCTTTCTGTCCACCTGACTATTCTACACTGCATGTCAGCAGATTACAATCTTCTATAGGCCAACATAACTTAGCAGCAAATACGTCGATTTCAAACTACGAGAGCAGCATTTGCATGACATAGGCCGCCACATTCATCTGTCGAGGCCGCAGTGAAACCTTACATTGTACGTCCACCCACGTGCAGCGTTATAGCAATGCTTACACATTAACGCATTTTGAATTACCCGCCAGTGACTCCGCTCGGAGGACTATCGGAAATCTTCGGAGGAAGAGTGAAAACAACTGCTCTGCTCCGCTCCAATTGGCCTCCTCGACTAAACTGAAATATTTCACAAGAACACGGATGAAGAATACAGATGAACAAAAGCACATACACTAGAAATTTCAGTCCGTCACTTGCTATGTGCTGTACCCACAAACTGTTGATGGCCGCTTCTGACTTCAACGAGCGTACAGATAGTGGTAGTGTGTTTTGTTTTAAGAGAAAGTAAGAAATCATTCTCCCTAAACAAATTAAGTGAAAAAGAAATTAAAACTAAAAATTAAACAAAATTATTCATTCAACGAAGGAATTTCGGAATAAATTAAAAATAAAACAAAAATATTGTACTGTATTATGCTAAAAACATCACAAACGGGAACGTATAGTACGCGAAACTTTACTTGAGCCCTGAGCTCCATGGTACTGAATGGGAACTAGGGCTCAAGAAAAGGTAAGCGTACTATAAGTTCCCTGAGCAACAGAACACTTGAAATTGATATGCCCTTGATTAATGCACTCTCACACATAATGTGAATGAGGAAATCAGCAGTAGTCGCGTCATCGCCTAGTATGAGATCAAGTGTCTCCTGCAGGCCGAGGTGTCGTCCTAAACAGACAGATCGGCACACTCTGTAAGCATGTAGGCCACGGTGAAGTCGACACTGCAGGAACACACTGGGGTGGAGGGGTGGGGTCATTCCCTCTTTAGGATGTAAGCCAGGGCGCAAACCTATCCTTAGCCAGCACAAAACCACGGCCTCTCTCCGTGAAGGCTGGAAAGGGGACGGTCAAACGATAGTTTTCTTAATTGCTCTAAGCTTGTTGGAAGTTCGGACAGCTAGCCTTTCCGTTTCCCAGGACTCCAAGATGGTTCGATATATCTGAGAACAAAAATCACTAGCAAGTACATTCACAGGCCTAAGAAGTAAAAGTACCGCTTTCTTTACAGCTTCGTCCGCAGGTTCATTCCCCGCAGTCCCAACGTGCCTTGGAAGCCACGCGAAAGTGATTCTGGTGCCAGCATCACACAACCTGGTTATAAGGTCATGAATCTGCTGCAATAGTGAGTGGTGCGGGAAACAGGTTTCAATCGATTGCAGAGAACCTAACGAGTCGATACAAACGAGAAGTTGGTATCATTCGTCATCCAGTGCAAACTGCAGAGCTTCTAAGATGGCGGAAAGCTTCTCAGTGTATACGCTAGAGACTCTAGGAAGCGATACTTTCATCCTTACACTTTCTCCGATCCTAAAACCATCCGTGAAGACATGTCTCGCGGCCGGATATGTGTGAACGAAGTTCTGATAGTACCCCCGATGAACAGAGGATTCCATGGTCACCTTGGGTCCACGAAGGAGATGTAGTCATATATCCGGTCGTGGAAGTAACCACGGACGTAGGTATATCGCTAGAAATACGCTGAAGACAACCATCGATATCCACACCTAATCGACGACACAAGCTATCAATTCGAAACCCAACCGGAGGTGTGGCATTCGGCCGGTTTTGGTACCTCTGGTGGTATTCGGTATTGAAGATGCATTGATAGCTTGAATGTAGCGGTATTTCACGAATTTTAGCAGCGTACGTGAAGAGTAACTGCTACTTCCTTATTCGTAAAAGTGGAAATCCCGCTTTACTGAGTAGGCTGGGAATGGTGCTAGTACGGAAAGCTCCCGTTGTCAGCCTAACTCCACTATGGTGAACACTGTCAAAAGGTTTAGCGCAGATCTTGATGCTGAACCACAATCCGCACTACCATAGTCTATTAGGGAGAGGACAGTTGCCTGTAGAATCGTAGCAGCAACGTGCGGTCAACCCTCCACCAGGTGCCGCTGAGAAACGTAAGCATGTTAAGTCTCTTCATGTAGGCAACCTTCAGCTGACGGTTGTGGGGCTGCCTCGTTAGTCGCTTCTCAGAATGGAGACCCAGGTATCTGCAAGTGTCTACCACTGATATGATACTGTTTCGCAAGCGGAGCTCTGGTTTAGAATGCAACAGTCGACGTCCACAGAAGTATACAATAGAGGTTTCCGACGCTGATAATCGAAAACCATGTTGCAGGGCCCATCTGTCGACTCGGTTAATAGTTTGCTGTAGCTGTTTCTCAGCAAACGCAATCCCTCCAGAGCTGTAATATAGAGGTTGTCTAGAAGATATCAGCTTAAGTATCGTCACCACTACCACCACCATCATCATCAAAGTACGATCTGTGTATTTATGTTAACAGTGTTCAATTGACAGACAAACATACAGGCAGGAAGCGACTACAGGCGCTACTGGACGAGAAGGCGACAACCAACGTCGCCGAACAGCAAAAGTAGGTCGGAACACACTCGTGCCCATTGGCTGCTACGGATCCCATGTCTGCGAGAACCGCTGTAGACGGCGACGCACACGAGTGCCGCGACGGTACGACCCAGGTCGTTCTGCTCTGTTTCTCAAAGTGGACACAGACGACCAACGCCACCAGCCAGGAACGTCAGTGTCTAGCACGGACCACCTATGACAGGCCCACGACCAGGGCGCAAACCAGGAAAGTGCCCCGGACGGCGGACGGAAGCACAGCCGTGGAGATGACTGCCCCATGGCGATCCGAGGCAGTTACTCAGGCCTCCCAGCCTACAAGCGCCTCTTTCGTAATGCAGACATCCATATGTGCCCCACATAACAGGGCAAACACTCAGGTACCTACACACGCGGACACCGCCTCCAGCCAGGAAGGAAATGCCGGCACAGCAGCGGGGTTACTCAGCGCCCCCACGGTCCCCGGGCTGGGAGGAGTACCACAGCCAGGACGAGGCCACTTCCCCAGCCGAGAATAAACCGTGTCTGCCAAGACAACGACGCCGGCCACGCACCATGAAGAAGAAGACGCCAGCTACGCACCCAGAAGAAGAAGACGCTGGCCGGACAGGAGAGGGACACCCAGTCGCAACCCAGGACTGCATCCAGGGAGGCAGTTAAAGGAGGAGGCAGCCAGGAGAGGAACTCAGCAAGAAGATGGGGCCCTCAGGTGAAATCAGAACGTCCCACTCTTCAGCTCTTGCAGCGTTTTTACTGTATGAGGTGGGGCCACCGAAAGCGTAGATGTGGGCTCCAGGAATGATGCAATCGCTATTCTGGTGGTCATGACCACTCAGCCTGCACAGCACCCAGGGAGGCGCCGGTGTGCGCCAACTGCGCAGGAGCCATCCGGCCTCTCATCGCATTTGCCTGCTTTACAGAGCCATGGCACGGACAGAGAGAATGGTGTCCACCCCTCTCAAGTAGGTCCCCATTTCGGCAGACGTGACCGCATTCTCCGGGGCTGGAGACTGGGTATTAGGGATCTCAAGGAGATCAAGCTGTGCAGCAGGTCCTAGGATTTCTCGCGGCATAGCTTGGTAACCAGTAAGGCTCACGCTAGTCACAGCAGTGCCCAGAAGGACTGGGATCAGGACATTAAACATTAAAACAAAACTGTACATTGATCTTCTGGTCGTTCATGTTCCTGTTCGCAGTTCAGAACCAACGCACTAAACACGCACAGGTCTTACACCACACACACACACACACGATGCTCAACTGAACAACTTTGGGAACAGGTGCAGCGTTGCGTGTCGCCGGTGTTGCCGGATGGACCGTTTTGACTTCATTCACCGAACTTTATTGTCACAGATTGTATGTCAGGTTTTACATGTGGGCATTTTCTGTTTCGACGTATGTAGTTTTGTTCTGACCTGTATTACCCTGTTTCACCGCTATGACACTTAGCACCTCATCTAGCCTGGTAAAATGCATAGCATGGGGAAGGGCAGATATTTCGTTTGGTATCACTCCCAATCCTCCTTGTTGCTTCTTTCTCCTCTTAGAATTAACAGCTTGTCGGAGGCGATGTAGGGTGTGCTGATCGCCACCCAGGGTGAGTGGAATTCGGAGACCCCCACAAAAGTTGTCCCGCTTGATCAGTCTCCTCGTCAGGCTTTTCCGTACTTCTCAGTACAGTCAGGCCTGCACTTTTCCAATAGAGCATTGTCACTAGTAGTGTACTTTTAAATACACATTAAGAGCATTGTCTGGCAGCAAATATCAGTGCTATTTCTCTTCCATGTTCTAATTCCAGGTATTTTTTTTTGCTAGGGGCTTTACGTCGCACCGACACAGATAGGTCTTATGGCGACGATGGGATAGGAAAGGCCTAGGAGTTGGAAGGAAGCGGCCGTGGCCTTAATTAAGGTACAGCCCCATCATTTGCCTGGTGTGAAAATGGGAAACCACGGAAAACCATTTTCAGGGCTGCCGATAGTGGGATTCGAACCTACTATCTCCCGGATGCAAGCTCACAGCCGCGCGCCTCTACACGCACGGCCAACTCGCCCGGTAATTCCAGGTATCAACAGGAATGAAGGGTATACACATTGACCTCCCAAAGAACTTCGTCTACTGCGGCACACTGGCGGCGTTCGTTCAGCTTATTAATGCCGGGATTTTTTTGTCAGTGAGTGCATATCTAATGTCGCTTGAATAAATGTTTTTTAATTCCATAATAACCCATTTTGTGATCGATTTCATCTATGTGATGTGGAGATGGTCAGTTTTACTTTTGAGTGGTTGAGATGGTTATGGGGCTGGCGTTCTGAGCCCAAGTTGGCAGGTTCGATCCTGGCTCAGTGCGTTGGTATTTGAAGGTGCTCAAATACGTCGGTCTGATGTCGGTAGATTTACTCGCACGTAAAAGAATTCCTGCGGGCCAAAAGTCCGGCACCTGGGCGTCTCTCAAAACCGTAAATGTAGTTAATGGGACGTAAAATCAATAACCTTATCATTATTACTTTTTTAATTATGGTAAATTATTGTACCAGTGATCCGTACAGGGTAAAACATTAACGTCTGAGTTCACCCGTGAAACCTTACGTGGTCGTTGGTTCTTCCTCAGTCTTCTTTTCACCAGGCTATCTAGTTTTCATACCGGCAATAACAGTGTGTCTTGCAGCTTGATACGGTCTGTGTTGTGTCTAGCACACACTTGGCGTATAGAGTTATTTTTGTCAAGCCGTCTAACAGTCAAGGTCACTTGCAGTTATGTACTTCAAGTTGTTATATACGAGCTTCTATTCTCAATGTTCTTACGTTTTTGTGCCATTCAAATCCCCTACATTATAATGAAAGCTGTCTGGAGAGAGCTTCTCTGAGCTATAAAATATTCTAGGTTAAGTTCCAGCAATCCATATGACATAAAATTAATGTACTGAAAAGGCAATAAATATCCAAGAAATCCCTGTGAAGATAAGAGCTGGATATATGGAAGGTAATAGGAATTATACTAGATGATGTTTCATGACATGATCAGCAGCCCAAATACTAATACTAATAATAATAATAATAATAGTAATAATAATAATAATAATAATAATAATAATAATAATAATAATAATAATAATAATAATAATAATAGTAATAATAATAATAATAATCGTACGGTCTCAGTTACATTGTGTGAGCATTTTAAGTTCACACTTTTTTCCTGTTTTGATGTCAACTTTTATGGTCCATTTTACTGTAGCATATAGCAGAGAAAACAGAACGCTGTTGGATGACCGACGATTGAGTTTGATATTTTTTTTTTCGGTTAAAGACATGAAATGCTGAAAGGGCGTTTCTTATCTCTTCATAACTTTGACTAACGCTGGTGGATTTTAACTCGAAATCATGTGGTACGGAGTCCTACAATCTACTGCTGATCCATAGGGGGGCTTCTGGCAGCAGTGTTTGTAATGAATACTTAGTCTTCTTCTTCTTCTCCTTCTACAGATTAGGTTTCCACCGGTCCCAACTTCAATCGTTTAATCTTTTTCAGGGTCCCTTTGTACAATTGTATTAATCCTTCAATGTAGTCACACGCAAAGTCTATTACCTTTTACCAAATATCGGGATGCCGTTGGGGACCGTTGGCAAGGCGTTCTCTGTTAATGACAGCGACGGAGCGTCCAATTGCTCAGAGTACAGATGCTACGTCAGGAAATTGGTGGTTTCGGAGAGGTTACTTCACCTTCGAAGTGGAGGGTCATAAGGACTCGTGTTTGGTGAGTACGAAGGGTGTTCCAAGACCTCATTCCGACCCTCACGAAACGCCTTGACTCATTGTGCAATCGTCCTAAATGGTAATCCATTCTCGCCACAGGCTTCACGTAATCCTCGATAACATTCTGATGGTGGTGGTGGTGATTTTTGTTTTAAGAGGAAGTACAACGAGGTAATCATCCTCTCTGAACAAATTAGTGGAAAAGAAATTTAAAATATAAAACAAAGTTATTTATTCAATAAAGGGATTTGGAAACGCAGTAAAAAAACAAAAAACAATTGTAGAATTAGGCCGAAAAAATTGCTAACGAGTCAAAAGGGAACGTACGTTCCCTGAGTAACAGTACACTTGTAATTTATATACCTTTGATAAGTCCACTGTCGCACATAAAGCGGATGACGAGATCAGCAGTAGTCGCGTCATCGACTAGTATGCGTTCGAGTGTTTCCTGCAGGCCGAGGCTCCGTCTTAGGCCAGAGAGATCGGCACACTCTGTGAGGATGTGGGCCACGGTGAAGTCGGCACCACAAGAACACACTGGGGGGGGGGGTCTTCCCTCTTTAGGAGATAACAGTGCGTGGATCGTAAATGACCTATCCTCAGCCTGCACAATACTATGGCCTCTCTCCGTGAAGGTCGGAAAGAGGACTGCCACACGGTAGTTGTCTTCTTAATTGCTCTCAGCTTGTTGGGAGTTCGGATAGCTAGCCACTCCGATTCCCAGGACGCCAAGATGGTTCGACGTAGCTGAGAACAAATATCTTTAGCAGGTACATTGAATGGTCTTGGAAGTAAAAATACAGCTTCCTTTGCAGCTTCATCCGCAAGTTCGTTTCCCGCAATCCCAACGTGGCTTGGAAGGCACGCGAAAGTGATTCTGGTGCTAGCATCCCTTAACCTGGCTAGAAGGTCATGTATCTGCTGCACCAGTGGGTGTTGCGAGAAACAGGTTTCAATAGACTGCAGAGAACTTAACGAATCGGTACACATAATAAAGTGGCTTCTTTCGTCACGCAGTGCAAACTGCAGAGCCTCTAAGATGGCGTAAAGCTCTGCAGTATACACGCTACATACTTTAGAGAGCGAGATCTTCATACTCATATCATCAGTGACGAAAGAGCAACCAGCATTATCTCCGATTTTAGAACCATCCGTGAAGATAAGTCTCGCAGCCGGATATTGGTGAACGAAGTCCTGGAAATTCCTCCGGTAAACGGAGGAATTCGTGTTCACCTTGGGTCCAGGGAGCAGATCTAGACGTATATCCGGTCGCGGAACTAACCAAGGAGGCACTTCGTTAAAATTCCGCTCAAGACAACCACCGATATCTATATTTAACTCACGACACAAGCTTTAAATTCGAAAACCAACTGGTCTTGGTCCTTCTGGTGGAATGCAATACCCATTTAGGTCGCCCCTAATGACAGGCAGGGGATGCCATGGATGTATTCTTCCGCCCCTACCCAAAGAGCCAATATGTTAGGTAGTGGTACTTATTGTTTTAACTCTTCCCTGCACATTGTGGAAGGAACGCCCCTGTTCCTTCCTGTACAGCAAACGTACATTGGTAACACCACGCAGCACGGAGGTACCTCGCTAAGTGTTCGTTCAAGACAACCACCGATATCAATATTCAAATCAAGCACACAAGCCCCCACATCGACGTCAATAGAGGAGGGATGATATTCTAAAGCAACAGGCAACCTCTATTTCAATCCACAAACCCTGATCACCTTTTGAAAACACTCGACACTCTTCACTTCAGCGCCACACGGGCAACAACGCTCCCAACTGGATGCCCTTCAAATGGATACTACACACCGACAGCAGCTCCCATATCGTATTTGTGCGTGCCCGTTCTATTGCGAGTGTCTGAACTACGTTGCGACTACTTTATGTACAGCCCTCGTATAATATTTGATTCTATTGTCTTGTAACAAGTAAACCAGTTGTATGTGCATTTTTACAATATCCTGAAACACTAGTTTATCTCCACATGAAATTTTTGCCCGCCTAGCAAATCCGAATGGAAAATTCTAAATTTTAAATTTTAATCTCCCGTATGCAGTTATCATACTGTGCCTCTTATAAGGGCTTCTGATAAGTTCACCTGCATACACCCCAGCGTCAGTAGGTAGGGTCTGACACATCCCACTCTGATGAGTCTAGTCTCAGACCTAAGACGAAACGCTGGTTAATAGAGCAAACGCCTGAAAACCCTTACATCTGATATGTTTTAACATAAATAGGCTTATCAATAGACTGGAAGAGGGAGATCGTACATGGGTACTTAACCTGTGCATTTCATTGCATGATGCAACATCCTTTCATTTGGGTTTGTGTACCTGAAGAATCTTGCTTAGCAGGAAGTGGCATTATTGAAAGATCAAAAAAATGAGGGGTCAGTATCGAGGATGATGACAGATGATGATCATGATCAAAAAATTTCCAAATTCTTTGCGATTATTAAGAAAAGACTAAGTAAACACATAGGGAATCTGCCACCTGGGCAACTGCCCTAATTTCAGATCAGTGGTTATTGATTGAATTCTGTACTGGTATGCATATTTATAATGTTCTGGGCTAAAATAGGGAAAGAATCGAGCATGGCTTGTATGTTAGAAACTACACCGGCATTATCCTAGAGTTAAGCGGATGAGTGGCTGTTAGTAGAAGCGATGGTCTACCTACACGTCCTTGCCCGCATCTTTAAGTTTAGTAATGTTATTATTGTTATTTACGTTCCACTAATTACTTTTGATGATTTTCGGAGACGTCGAAGTGCCGGAATTTCGTCCCTTAGGAGTTCTTTTGCGTGCCAGTAAATCTTCTGACACGAGACTGGCGTATTTGAGCACCTTCAAATACCACCGGACTGAGCCAGGATCGAACCTGCCAAAGTGGGGTCAGAAGGCCAGCGCCTCAACCGTCTGAGCCACTCAGCTCGGCTCTATTTGCGTTTACAAGTTGACTGTCATCCATTCTCTTTCTGTATCCTGAACCTGCTTAAAGTCTATAATTTGGAACTTTTCGCTAATCATATTCATCTGTCTAATTTCCTCGTCCTGGAGGTTTTGTACCCTTATTCGTCTGCAGACTGATTTCACACATAATAATAATGTTACTTGATTTACATCCCACTAACTACTTGTACGGTTTTCGGAGACGTCGATATGTCGGAATTTTGTCCCTCAGGAGTTTTTTTACGTGCTAGTAAATTTATCGACACGAGGCTGACGTATTTGAGCACCTTCAAATACCTCCAGATTGAGTCAGCATCGAACCTGCCAAGGAGGGGTCAGAAAGCCAGCGCCTCAACCGTCTGAGCCACTCAGCCCGGCAATTTCACCCTCACATGGTGAATGGACTGAGACATTTCTCGTCCTAACTCCTCCAACTACCACACCTTCTCACATCAATCGTTCATTTACGTGCCTAACAGAAACTATGTTGTGTGCAATAGTATTCCTGATGAAAAGTCCTATCCCACACTCTGCTCTTCCCTTTTTAATACCTGTTAGGAACACTGTATAATATCCTATCGTTATCTCCGCTTGAACGAATATCATTAACTCCTAACCCAATATCTTTGCTGACTCAGCCTGTACTACTTTATTTCTTCCATTAGCTCCCCATCGAATTCCATTTCATTCGCCGAGTTGTTTCCAAAGAGCTCCTCGCCTATCAATAATGGAATTGGGACTCCGTTACTCCAATAGGTCTGAGACTTACTTAAAACGTTCTGAGCGTGCTCGGTAAAAATTCTGTGAAGCAGGATGCTACCCTGTTTACATACAGTCCCAGTGAAAATCTCTTCTCTAACGGGCTAGGGACCGCACCAGTAGATTGTATAGTCATAACAGCCTGAGCAAAAGGAGCCATGAATCAGAATATGTCTGATATGGCCACTTCTATTCCATAGCAATTGGTATCCCGACTCTCACAACCACTTGCAAGACGAAATAGAAATTAAGTGCAGTAACGCACACCTCAAACCATCCTTTGGATATGAAATTAATGAATGTTGCTTTTAAGAAATGTAAGTAATTTACAGCTATTTAAATTACTATCGTGTCCTCGCCCAGCAGAAGAGGGAGATTTGAAATTATTTTGCGTGCATCTTGAAAACGGTACGGTTCTAGACATGGGTCCCCTCTGTAAGCCCTAGGATTTTGTAACGGGAATTTCGGAGCACCTTCTGTATCAATTTAGAATTTTTACTTCCTTGCACCCAACACCTACAGTACTTTATGTTACTTTTGTACATAACATTACGAGGAGAAATTTAATTCTAGGAATGCTCTCACTCTCATTGCGTATCTATTGAGTCTTCATTAAGGCGTCTTGTATCAAGCTCAGTGTTTAGTTGAATGTCTCCAGTCACCTTAAGGAGCTCTGGCAACAAAGCTGAAAGGAGGGAATACAATCGGGACGTTACCTTGAGAAATGTCAGGAATGAAAGACTCGTGGTCGCGCTCAGGTAAGATGAAATGACTCGAGTTACTTGAGTGTGTCGGATCCCCCATTAGAACATTCCAAAGCTTCTTCAGACAGCTGGGGAACCATTGCTTGATGAAGGCAAGCATCAGATTTATCTCATTCTCGCCGAGTTAGTTACACTATTACAGCCAATTTCTAGGTTCGCTTCTACACCGACAGCCATACGAACTTCTTTTATCCCTTACTGTCAGCATCACAATCAAAGGTTACAATGTGAATGCCTATTATTTAAAGCTTTGGAAAGAGCTAATGAGAGGTGCTATATTATTCCAAGAAATACTGTAGATTCCTCTCTCTACAATGGGCCATTTGTTAAAGGAGACGGCGGTGGTGGTGGTGATTATTGTTATCAAAGGAAGAGAAAAACTCACTGTTGCATCTCCTTTCTTTACAGGTCGTTTTACATCGCACCGACACAGATAGGTCTTATGGCGACGATAGGACAGGAAAGGCCATGGCCTTAATAAGGTACAGCCCCAGCATTTGCTAGGTGTGAAAATGGGAAACCACTGTAAACCATCTTCAGGGCTGCCGACAATGGGGTTCGAACCCACTATCTCCCGAATACTGGATACTGGCCACACTTAAGCGACTGCAGCTATCAAGCTCGGTCTTTACTTCTCAAAGACACAACATTGTAAAGATATCCGCCTCTGTGGTGTAGTAGTTACTGTGATTAGCCGCCACCCCCGCAGGCTCCGGTTCGATTCCCGCTCTGCCACGATATTTGAAAAGTGGTTACGAGGACTGGAACGGTGTCCACTCAGCCTTGGGAGGTAAACTGAGTAGAACGGGGTGTGATTCCCTCCTCAGCCATTCCTCGGAGTGGTTTATCGTGATTTCCCACTTCTCCCCTAGGGAAATGCCTTGATAGTACCTAACTTAAGGCCACGGTCGCCTCTTTCTCTCTTCCCTGTTTATCCTTTCCGATTTTCCAATCCCCCCCACAAGGCCCCTGTTCAGCAGAGCAGGTGAGGCTTCCGGGGTGGGGTACTGATCCTCCTTCCCAGTTGTATCCCCGACGCATCTTCTCACGCTCCAGGACACTGCCTTTCAGGCGGTAGGGGTAGGATCCGCCGCTGAGTTCGAGGGAAAAGTCAACCCTAGAGGGTAAACGGATTAAGAAAGAAAGAAAGAAAAAAGAAAGAAAGATGTAAAGATAAAGTCATCGTAATAATAATAATAACTAGCAGTTTCCTGCTGGCTCCGCCCGCAATTTACAAAGTATGGTTTTGTTCGTTACTATCCTCGCGGATGTATTTGCAAAGTTTCGAGTTAATGAAATAAAGTACATGTTCTGCTGTGGTAATAGAATGTAAAATGTCAATAAAACACTTGAAAATACATCACACAAAGAAACTGAATTAAACGTTCCTTGGAACAACACTACGCGCCGAACTGTTAAAAAGTCCTTCAAAGATCTTCGTCATGGAGACAATAATGTAGTCATAACTTTTCTCAGAATCTACCAATTTAAGTAGTTATTACTTCAAGAGATAGCGCTTGATCCACCGAGTGTTTTTAGACCAAAACGAATTGCGTATCTCAATTAGAACGAAAGTACGATTGCTTCAATGAGAAAAAAATGTTGAAGAAATGAGACGTCAAATTGAATGTGCTCTCATAATTTTCCTCGGAATCAACCTATTTGAATAGTTAAGAGCTGAAATGAAAGAGCTTGATCCACTGAGTGTTCGTAGGCCAAAACGAACTCGGTACCTCAATTAGAAACAAAGATATGATTGCTTCAAAGAGACAAAAAGTTGAAAAATGAAATAATTTGAGGAAGGCGGAAGTTAAGTGATTTATAGTACCTGATTACAAATCTGTGCATGAATACCTTTCAGTTAGAAAAAAAATGAAGGAAATCGACTGGATAGAATGGCCGGACTGACTGACTTTATTTTTCATAATTTTTGTTATATATATATAATAATGAAATTGAAGCTAAGACGGGGCTCCAAATATCGTATGGAAATGCTCATTACATGGAAAGATCCGCTCGTTATCTAGATGGGAAACCTCTAAAGAACAAATTCGAGAAAATTAATTAAGTGGATAAGTTCAAGAACTTAGGAGAAGTAATTCAGGCATAAGGCTTCAATCGTGAAGGAAATAAGGAGAGGATTTCAAAATTACAGAAGGCCTATAGACTCATCTCTAACAGATATAACGAAAGATCAATATCCAGGAACGCAAAATTAAGACATTACAACTCAGTTATCAAACTTGAAGCACTATATGCATCGGAAACCTTGATCATTGGAGGCTGATCACTAATAGCGAAACAGGAGAAGAAAATATTGAGGAAAGTCTCTGGCCCGGTCTACTCAGAGGGAATCAGGATGAAAGGAAAGTCTCGGGAGCTTTATCAGCATTCTGAAAAGATCACCGACACCATCAAGAAAGGGCGATTAACGTTCTATGGCCACATTATTAGAATGAATAATGACAGACTCACGAAAAGGATTCTCAACTTTGTTCTCTCAATGAAAGTCAAGAACAACTGGCTTAGTAAAACAGAAAAAGACTTTCAGGAAATTTGTATCCCCAGGAAATTATTCAAGATCAACTCTAATTAAAAAATTAGTCCATAACCACCATTGTGCTAAGAAAATGATTACCAGGACCAATAAATCATGGAATGAAGTACGAAGGAAAATTGTCAGTGCCTAGATGAAGAAATTTTGGGAGAAGAAAAATTAGCATCAACTAAATAAGTTCTATCGCACTCCACAGATGGACATAACGCTGAATAATAATAATAATAATAATAATAATAATAATAATAATAATAATAATAATAATAATAATAATAATAATAATAATACCAGGGATACACCTTCCCCAGCTAGTAAAACTGGCGCATCTTCTCTAATGCCATCTATGCCAACGGACTTGAACTTGTAAACTTCCAAAGATTTTTGTCGTCTACCGTTAGATTGCTAGACCATCGATTTTTAATTACTCGATATAGTAATGTTTATTTTTAAGTTTGTAAACCTGGTTCTGAGGATTGTTTTTTTTTAATGTACCGAAGTTGTCAAATTGGAAATCTCTTCCCTAACGGGTTAGGGACCACCAGTAGATTGTATAGTCATAACGGCTTGAGCAAAAGGAGACATGAATCAAAATATGCCTGATATAGCCACTCCTATTCCATAGCAATTGGTATCCGACTCTCACAACCACTTGCAAGACCACTCAGCCGTTGCTATAGGTTCACGAACTATCGCCATAAGACCTATCTGTGTCGGTGCGACGCAAAGCAAATAGCGAAAAAAAAAAAAAAAAAGGAAAAGAAATATGTTCTCTAGCCAATTAAAACCGGGTGTGTGTACAGGAATCCAGCCTATCAGTAAAGAGTTCCAGAATCTTCTCCTTTATGGTGCTATAAAAGCACGGCACTTTAGGGCCGTTTGCTCTGAATTGCTCCAGTGCTTGGGAGTGCGACGTGACCTAATGAGGCAGGGGCGAGGCCTGTTGACGAAGATCCAGTGGCACAAGGTAATGGCAGAATTTATGTCATGCGGATAGTTTGAGAGGAAGGTTTCAACCTCTTTTCTTTTAATTTAATTTTGTAAACTGCTTGTTTCAATGTAGAATTTTCGGCAAGTCTGATGACTCTGGTTTAATTCCCTACTGGGAAATATGTAATGTAAGGGAACAACGAGTGATGATCCTCTGTCGTTTCCCATTCAACCTTGTATCGGGTGACTAAAGCTTTCAACCCCTAAATTTCTTTAATCTTGTCTTGGCGTTAACGTTTCTCTGTTAGTCACGCCTGCTTAGTATAGGATTAGCCACTGTATTTTAGGGCCGTAAGCCTACCTAGGGTTTTAATCATTTCTAGAAGGAGTGCAGGTGTTTCGCCTCCTTGCATTTTGTGTATGGCCGGTTATGTGCAACCATTTTATTTTTCCATTAAGGCCATGTAGTATGGGCAATTACGCCTCTGTGTCTCCTGTATTATTCTTAGGGTAACTCTTTCTTAGATTGGTTCCCTTTTGGAACAGTGATCAATGCTGTTGTTGATCAATTGATTAAAACTTTAAAGTGAGCTTTCTGTAAACATTGAAGAACTTCGAATTTAAGCCGAAATCCCACTTCGGCGCCATTTTTTACTTACACCTGTGCCTCCGATCCCACGTTTCGTTTCTTACCGGTTTGTCCCGCTCGTATTCAGAGGAGATCAGGGTAATAAGAGCGATACTGTGGGGAAGACATTGTCCTGCGTAGATAGGAATTAAGGATATGTGATAAGACAATAGATTTGTCATTGTCCTGTCCTTGAATCCTTCCTGCAACGCGGGAATTATTATCTTGTCCTGTTTTTTTTTTTTTTTTTTTTTTTTTTTTGCTAGTTGCTTTACGTCGCAGCGACATAGATACGTCTTATAGCGACGATGGAACAGGGAAGGGCTGGGAGTGGGAAGGAAGCGGCCGTGGCCTTAATTAAGGTACATGGGAAACCACGGAAAACCATCTTCAGGGCTGCCGACAGTGGGGTACGAACCTACTATCTCCCGAATACTGGATACTGGCCGCACTTAAGCCACTGCAGCTATCGAGCTCGGTCTTGTCCTGTTGTATTGTCTGTAAACACTACATTATTCTTGGCGTTCTGGACAGGGGCCACTTTCTCGCCATCAGATAGCTCGTCAATTGTTATCACGTAAGCTGAGTGGACCTCAAACAAATTCTCAGATAAAAATTCCTGATATGGCTGGGAATCGAAACCAAGACCTCCCGGTAAGAGAGAGGTTCGCTACCCCTAGACCGCGGTACCGGCCATTGCCCTAACTAGCCATTAGTTAGATTTCGTCGATGATGAAGTGCAGATTACGTGTGATATTATTCCCATCAGCCGTTCTTTCTGTACTTACCGTGTACTCTTACAATAGTAAAGAAATAATACCTTAGAACGAACCGAAGCCAAGCAATTGGGACCACCTCTCTTATATGAATGGTTAATCTGATTTGGTTTTAATACTTGTATAATTTCCGCTCTACTGCTTTCAGATTTGGAATCAAAAGAACCATCATAAATGACTAGGAATGTACATTCATTCTGAAATGGACAATAGGAGGCTACTTGAGAGTGCTCCGTCTTGCAGAGCGGTCTCATGTTACTCAATCAGAACGTTGATCAGTATTGTGTGTCGTATATCCGTCAGGCGCGGCCCCTCTTGCCAACGCCTCCTCTGAATGTTAAAAAATTCCCTTTAGGGCCTGAATACAGCATTGTGGACGAGAATGAGGTCCAGTACGGTCCAGCTGGACACCTCTTACGCACTAAAGCAATTCATCAAAGTTAGCGGACGTGAGGCGAGTGTTTATCAGTGTATTTCCATCTCTACCCCTCACGATTTTCCGTCAACGGCTGTTTCAGTGTGTAAGGAGAGAAGAGAAGTTGGGGAGCTGTAAGAGTTCTTCTCTCGGAAGAATATTACAATGATTTAGTTGGCAAAGTTATGTAGTGAGGGAAAAATAAACAAATTTGAAGAATATTTCAGAAATGAAATATCAGTAAATCATCCAACACCGAAACTGACACACAGACAAAACAGATGTCGTGAAATCAAAATGCCTGCACGGTAGCCGAGGCCATACATTATTATTATTATTATTATTATTATTATTATTATTATTATTATTATTATTATTATTATTAGACAAAATAAGATTTTATTATAACCAAAATGTCATCAAACAAATATGTGGGTGTTATTACAATTGTTATTTTGTTATTAGGATAATTAAATTTTAGGGTAATGGTTCGTAGGTGAGATGGAGGTAACTGTCGTTGTAAGGGGAAAACCAAATAGGCAACAAACCCCTTTCAGCACTAATCAGAGGAAAAACTGGAAAAATCTAAGAATGAGGGTAATGAAAAAATGACAAAAAGGCAGGATAATGGCTACAAAGACCATGAAGGCGAGAGGCTCCGTAGGCCTCACAAACCTTCATTGTGTTCGGAAGTGAACAAGAGTTGACCAAAAATTCAAACTCGTATCCTCATCCCGAGGTGGTGCAGCTCTTTTTCAGGCATACCCCAGCTGGAGGTGAGCTGCATGTACCATTTCAACCACATACCAGCCCTTCTACCATTCTTAAATTTCCGACAGTACCGCGAATCGAACCCGGGCCCCCGAAGACGGCAGCTGATGGCACTAACCGTTACGCTACGGAGGCGGACAAGAGCTGACCAAGGGAGGTCGAATAGAAAAGGTGGTGGTGGTGTTGGTGATTCTTGTTTTAAGAAGAAGTACAGCTATGTAATCACCCTCACTGAACACATTAAGTGGAAAATACATTTAAAATAAAACATAATTATTTATTGAACGGAGGAATTTTAAAACGAAGTACAAAATAAAATAAATACGTGTTGTATTAAGCCGAAAAGGTCACTAACGAATCAAAAGGGAACTCCTGAGTAATAGAACATTTGAAATTTACTTATCGTACCCTTGATTTATCCACTGTCGCACATAAAGCGGATGACGAGATCAGCAGTAGTCGCGTCATCGGCTAGTATGCGCTCGAGTGTCTCCTGCAGGCCGAGGTTCCGTCTTAGGCCAGAGAGATCGGCGCACTCTGTGAGGATGTGGGCCACGGTGAAGTCGGCACCACAAGAACACACTGGGGGGGGGTCTTCCCTCTTTAGGAGATAAGAGTGCGTAGATCGTCCGTGACCTATCCTATTCTCAGCCTTCACAATACTTTGGCCTCTCTCCTTGAAGGCCGGAAAGAGCACTGCCACACGGTAGCTGTTTTCTTAATTAATCTCAGCTTGTTGGGAGTTCGGATAGCTAGCCACTCCGATTCCCAGGACGCCAAGATGGTTCGACGTAACTGAGAACAAATATATTTAGCAGTACATTCATAAGTCTTGGAGGTAAAAGTACCGCTTTCTTTGCAGCTTTATCCGCAAGTTAATTTCCCGCAATCCCAACGTAGCTTGGAAGCCACACGAAAGTGATTCTGGTGCCACCATCACTTAACCTCTCTAGAATCTGCTGCACCAGCGGATGTTGCGAGAAAAAGGTTTCAATAGACTGCAGAGAACTAAACTAGTCGGTACACATGAGAAAATGGTTTCTTTCGTCATCCAGTGCAAACTGCAGAGCCTCTAAGACTGTGCCTCTCAAACGCCCAAAATCTCACGCATGCAAATTGAGGCGCAGAGCTCGTGTGCACAGTGCATCGGTCCCATTCGTCTCGCCTTGGACCAACGCTTCGTCTCTGGGCTACTCGGCTAAGCTCGGCTCAACTTGGCGCACCTCTGTTCGGATTTGGAGCGCTACGGAGCAAGTGAGGAAGAGGGAGACAGGCGGAGCGAGCGAGACAAGCGTGGGGAAAGAGAGAGACAGCGCTATTGTTCCAAATCGAGGAGTGGGGTCTGCACTCTGGTCAACCAAGCGATGTCGTCTTTTCCACAGTGCGCAGTGCATGCACTCTGAGAGGCCCTGTTCTAAGATGTCGTAAAGCTCCGCAGTATACACGCTACATACACTTATGCTTATATCATAGGTGACGAAAGAGCAACCAACATTTTCTCCGATCGTATTACCATCCGTGAAGATATGTCTCACGGCCGGATACTGGTGAAGGAAGTCCTGGAAATACCTCCGATGAACGGAGGAATCCATGTTCACCTTGGGTCCACGGAGTAAGTCTAGCTGTATACCCGATCGCGGAACTAACCACGGAGGTTAAAAGTCCCATCAAAACAACCACCGATAGGCCCTATCTATATTTAACTCACGACACAAGCTTTCAATTCGAATCCCAATTGGTCTTGGTACCTCTGGTGGATAAGGAATACCCATTTAGGTAGCCTCTAATGACAGGCATGGGATGCCGTGGTTGTATTCTTCCGTCCCTACCCAAAGAGCCAATAGGTTAGGTAGTAGTTCTCATTCTTTTAACTCTTCCCTCCCATTGTGGAAGGCACGCCCCGGTTCCCTTCCTGTACAGCAAACGTACATTGGTAACACCACGCATTTAGACCTTGGTTATTTGGCTCTAAGCACACATATGGGATTAAGGATGCTAAGGGCATCTGTTAGTGAACTTGAGAATTACGACGAATAAGTGATCCACGCGTTGCATCCCAGCGACTGTAATGCCAAATCATTAACAAGGTTATGCAGGTGAGGCATAATATGCATTACAATGCCTCAAATGAAAAAAAGGAAAAAGTGATTCAAAAAGTAAATCATTACGGCAGAAAAAGTTAAGGGGAATTACATCTAGTCAGCTAGGGGGAAAAGTATGAAGAAAGTGGCAAGAAAAGGAAGGCCCATGAAGAGCACGAACATCGACGAAAGACACCCTAGGTCTAGCAAATGCCACTACAGGTCGGTGGATGCAGAGTGGGTTTCGGCCCTTCGGTTTCGTCCCTTAAGAGGTCACGGCTTGTCCGTAGTCCAACAGCTCTGTACTCTGACCAGCCAACCGTGCATTCGGGAGACGGGCCTGGGGCACAGTGCCGGACTTCACGACTGGCCCCACCCGTCGGCTGTCCTGAGAATGGTTTTTCGTGGTTTTCCATTCTCCTGCACTAAGGCGAATGCTGGGACAGTTCGTAGTATAGGCCACGGCCGCCCACTCCCTCACCTTCTCCGCACATCTCCTTCACCGTAACAAATCTCCGGCCTGAGAGACGGCGTCACCGTCTAAGAGGTCCGGACGTTTAGTAGTAAATGCCACTAGGAAAATAAACTATTCATAATTGCTCATTGTTCAAACATGTACAATCTTGAGCTTAAGATAACCTCAAAGAATGTACAACCATTATGATAATCCAGGCTCGACTTTTATTATCGTAGAACAATGTTTCATCTCTCGCCAATGTTTAATGATTTTCTTATCACTGCAGTCACACAAACGAGGTACGTTATTGAACATATCACGAGACAAAAACCATGGTATGCCGCCAAAGTGAAGTAGTAAGGCTTTGAGAAGATTGGTTTGTTTCCGGCAGGAAGGTTTGTTATTATCCCTCGCAACCATTCTTCATATTGGCCTATAAATCCGTACACATAATGAGTCTGCTGCTTATCTGTGTCCCTAAACCGAAGGCCAATGCGATTTACTATTCCAACCTGAGCATTACGACACAAGACAGGGGCTCCAGAATGTCCGAAACAACTTTCATACCCTATGTGTACACTGGAACATAACGCATCTCCTTGTGGGACATTGAACTGTTGACACTCCTCTACATGAGCTATTTTCATTTCTTGCCAGCTCAGGATTCTGATTCCTTTGTCGGCCGTACAGTATCCAACCACGACACAATTTTCCCAGTGTTTCAGACCTGTCTTATGATCCGTACTTAGGGATATCGGTTGTACAAATCGTGTGAAACGGAGCGGTTTCTTGAGTAGCACAAGGGCAATGTTGAACGTTTCATCATTGTCATTATATTTGGGATGAATAATCACATTCTTGGATTTTCTCTTCTGATATTGTCCATCCTCTGTTATTCCTGGATGCACATAATCGACGCCCGCTATGATAGCAGCGGAAGGTCTCAGACCCGTAGCAGGAAAGCAATGTGCTGCTGTCAGAATCCAACTGGCAGTCAAAATGGAGCCCGTGCACCAGATTTCATGCTGACCTCCTACATCACATGAGATATGAACGACGTATGGGTAATGCCCTATAAAAGCCTTCTTGCCCGCAAAACTTAGCGGGGGTAAATCATGGATTCTATCATACGCCACCGTTGATGATAACACAAGCATCATTAAATAAATAAATATCCATGTTTCCATTTCCAGACGTCATCTAGAATCGTTATAAAACACTTAAAATTTGTAGTGAAAATGTCGAATGGGGTCCTATACAAAACTAAATATATAGTCTGATACAAGAAAGTATCAGTACATTTAAGAAATGGTATTCATGGTAACCGCAATAATGCAGAAAACCTTCGAGAAATTTGGGGATGGTAAATGAGAATATTTTCTCACAGTTGGTACTATAATTTCGGAATATATGTTAGATTGTAATACGCGCCTGCCAAGTTCGCGAGCCACTTCGAGACAGTGGTGGCTGTAAAGCTTTGCTATCCTTCCCGCGACAAATAGGTTAGAGATCTAACATTGCGTGACTCGGACGACTTCATAGTCCACTACGAAAGGCTTGTCACCGTCAGTGCATTAACCGACGTTCCACATCAGCAAATTTTGTGTTCGGTAGTGAACAACATTAAAATTTAGTTCTTGCCTTGCGGACAAAGACCATAGGTATGCTTAGGTTAGATCCGGCAAGTGACAAAAACCATTGGTGTGGGATTGGTTATACCATCATTCTGGAAAAGTCAATTGTTCTGGATAGGTTAGGCGTGTAGAAAGACCACATTAGGACGGTAAACAAAGATGTTTTCGTTGTGAAGTGGCGTACAGACCTCTGGCATACCCTGAACAAGACCTACTCCATATAAGAAAAAACAAAAAACAAAAAAGAAACACAATGCAATGATTTTAAAGAAAAGACACCAGCGCATTCTATGTTCCAGAGCGGGCAAAATTTGAATAAATGAACACTGACTTCTCTTCACATTAGCGATGGAACGATCACATCCGGTAGACGGCATGACATTTTCAAACTTGTCGGTTTTCTTCATTTCACCGAATGTGGCAGCCCTGTGGCCACACATGATGCGAGCTCCATCAGACAATATGAACACACCGAGTATTTGCTTGGTATGAAAATGGGAAACCACGAAAAACAACCTTCAGGGCTGCTGACAGCGGGGTTCGAACCCTCTACCTCCCGAATGCAAGCTCACAACTGCGTACCCCTAACCGTACGGCCAATTCGCTCGGTGTATATTCTCTCTCACTAGTTGTGTAATTGCTGGCTGCGTGATCTTCCGAGTCCGAATGCCAAAAATAACAAAGAATATCTCAAGTCATTTTGAGATATTCAACACATAAATTGATAAATACAGAAATGGAGGCCTGATAGCATTAGATTACACGAGGCCTAGACATTTTATGTTCACGCCTATTGGTTAGAAATGTTATTACCACGACCTGGGACTGGAATAGGCTAAGCACGGTGTCAGACCGTATGAACTTGATGCCTTGGCTCTCAAAAGCAAAAATCAGAGATGTCGGTGCGAAGTAAAGCAGATTTTTTAAGAATGGGAATTTGGTGTGAAAAAGGCATGGAATGTATGTATTAATATAGTACGTAGTCCGGTTCCATGGCTATACGGTTGGCATGCTGGCCTTTGGTCCAGGGTTCGATTCCCGCACGGGTTGGGGATTTTAACTTTCATTAGTCAATTCCAGTGGCCCAGATTCTGGGATTTTTTTTGCTGTCTTTGGCATTAGAATTCATCGTAATTAGAGACTCATCAAGCGTCGCCTATGCGGTATCAAATTGAAAGACAGCTTAACCACTGAACTGTGATTATTACCGCAGAAAAGTAGCACTTGATAGACAAATGAGCATTCACTGCTCCTTCTCCAGTTAAGCGGCCGAGTCACTGGCTCAGTTCATTCGCTGAGTGAACCTCGAACTAGCCCTCAGTATCGCTAGACAGGAAAACGAAGACGATTCTGTTCTGTTGTGGCCAGTGACAAATGCTCAGCATTGAATAATGTAGCTCTGAAAATGAAGGCCTTATATTCCTCTACTGATCTCTGTAAATCACCATTTTCAGCGATGAAATTAATGAAAACAATATGCTTTTGTTCTCAAAGTGCACTGAAACTGTGTACTTTATTACGTCATTGACCTTATGGTGTATGATCTTACTGTAAAAAGTGGACTGTTGAAACACGCGTAGGCCCCATCAAATTTCAATAAAATACTTCTTCATACGTTTATAAACATATGAAAGCAATTATTGATTCATTTTTAAAGCCTCACTTATTGTAGTAGATCTTGAACAGCTAACCATTTTGTAAAGTAACTCATATTCATCCATAGGTTGTCGATCGCTGCCTTAATGAATCTGAGGTGGACATTCTTATTGACTCACTCCCGACTCATTGGCTTAATGGTCATCGTTGAGGCTTTCGATTCAGAGGGTCCCTGGTTCGATTCCCGGCTGGGTCGGGGATTTTAATCGCCTCTGATTAATTCTTCTGGCTCGGGGACTGGGTGTTTGTGTTTGTCCCATTACTTTCGTCTTCATATTCAGACAACACTCTACACACTACCCACCACCACAGAAACACGCAATAGTGATTACATCCCTCCATATAGGATTGGCTCCAGGAAGGGTATCTGGCCGTAAAACAGGGCCAAATCCACATGTGCGGCACAGTTCGCACCCGCACCCCACAGGCGTGGGAAGAACGACAGAAAAAGAATAATTAGAAGATTCTTATTGACTCACTCGTGAAGGCCGTTTATACTGTGCAGACCAACGTATTTATTTAATAGAATTATTTCCTCTTCTTATTGTCGCGGGTATTTCTACTATGTCACATTGCTATATTTAATAGAGGAAGAGAGCGGGGAAAAAAGACAAGGGAAATCACGCTGTGTTATGAAGAATTATATCAGTGCTACGTTAAAAAGTGCCAGATAACTCTACACATACAAAATTAATTTCAAGAATAGTCAGTTACTCTAGATAAAGTATTAATTTATTGCAATAAAGTATTTCAATGGAAAGAGCTTCCTTTAGAAATCATGCCAAACATACTAAATAAATACGCAGTTTCATCCACAAAACTGTACATTAAGTTCTATTTCTGCATTCGCACAACACACAGTTCCCACGCACTACACACACACTCTCAAGAGTATTTAACAGTATTAACACTCACCGCATGCAGATCCCTAGCTCTGGTATATATGCAGCTTTACCTGGAAAGAAAATAATTGCAAAATTAAACTCGGTCTATGCACGGCTAATATATCGGGTTTACTCCAGCGACAGTCAGGAGTGTGAAAACTAAGGATGGTGTTAAGCCTGTACGAGCAAGGAAGGCCTTGCCATGGCTATAAAATTCACATTTAAGAGAACTCGCTAGAGGAAAGCTTCTTTTTTTCTGATGCATACCAACAACCTAGATTATAAATAGTACACATTACGTCTGAAAATACGTGTAAAATATACACAATAAAATACGATGGCTAGTAAATGATATGCATATATTATCAGATTCTGAAGATAAGTACTGAATAAAATGGAAAGCCATTTATTAGTGCCCATTAAGAGGAATAAAAGTAGTACTTCAGTATCTTAATATCGTATACTTTGTATTATTTTGAAGATTGCATATTAACAATATCACTAAAAGAGGATTTCGTAATATGTTGTTTCGTAAGTGTGATACGAATTTGGAGCTTTTCGGTAAGTACACATTGTGCTTGTATTAGGATTCTTGTATTTAGGATTGGTTAGCAGAGGTGCTGGCAGCTCTGAATATGTACGACGTTACTGAATCGGAGTTCTAGTTAGCTCCTGCATCTCGACTGCAGGTAATATAAAGATAACAAGTCGTAGCAGTTACAGCAAAACCTCGTATCTCCCAATGTTCTTCCTATCCATTATTTTCATTAAGACTGGTCACGCCTTCCAGCCACATATGAATATGTAGTCCATCAGAACAACGTTCGTTGTGTTCATTTTTCTATGGTTATCCGTAAAGGAAATTGAATCTTACCGCGCTGTATGATTGCATGACGTATTTACACACTCTTACAGTATAATTCATTTAATATTAATTTTTATTTACACATTGTTATCTTTCATTCCATCAGTCAATGATCATTGCCCCAGAGAAGTGCGACAGGCTTCGGTAGCCGACACATTTCCTATCGTCACCGGAGAAAAACCTGTCCCGCCTCCGCTTTGTCCAGCACAAATCTCACATTGAGTGACCGGGATTTGAACCATAACCCAGCGTTGAGAGCCACAGAGGTATCAAAACGATTGATGATAGTTTTAGATCACCCCCAATGTCCAAGCACCTGTCCCCACTCCGAAGAAGTTTCTACATACGAGACCTGCAAAACTTCATTGCATTTGAGGGCCAAATCCAACTCTCTCCACTGCCTCTGAGCTAAATTAAACTAAAGTAAATTTGTTAGTAGATTTACAGTAAATAATAATTAATACGTATATTTAAATATTAAAGAGTCCGCCTCTGTGGTGTAATGATTAGTGTGATCAGTCCCAGCCCCGGAGGCCCGGGTTCAATTCCCGGCTCTGCCATGAAATTTGAACCGTGACATAAGAACTAGAACGGGATCCACTCAGCCTCCAGAGGTCACCTGAGTAGAGAGTGGATTCGATTCCCACCTCAGCCATCCTGGAAGTGGTTTCTCGTGGTTTCCCACTTCTCCTCCAGGCAAATGCCGGGATGGTACCTAACTTAAGGCCACGGTCGCTTCCTTCCCTTTTCCCAGCCTATCCCTTCTAATCTGTCCATCTCCATGGCTAGTTGGTTAGCGTGCTGGCCTTTCGTCGCAGGGGTCCCGGGTTTGATTCCCGGCAGGGTCGGGAATTTGAACCATAATTGGTTAATTTCACTGGCACGGGGGCTGGGTGTATGTGTCGTATTCATCGTCATTTCATCCTCATCACGACGCGCAGGTCGACTACGGGCGTCAAACTTTTCCTCGGACACTCCCGGCTCTAAACGCCATACGCCATTTCAATTTCCTTCTAATCTTCCCATCCCCCCACAAAGCCCACAAAACCCTCCTTCAGCATAGCAGGTGACGTCGCCTGGGCTAGGTACGGGTCCTCCAGCCCAGTTGTATCCCCCGACCCGAAGTCTCCTGCGCTTGGGGCGGTAGAGGTGGGATCCCTCGCTGAGTCCGAGGGAAAAACCAACCCTAGAAGATTAATGGATTAAGAAAGGAAGATATATTGAACCCGACAGGGGCATGATCCAAGGACCTTTGGTTGATATCGATCTCCATAATTATGCACGCAATGCTATTAAAGGGAAAGAACGCTGAAAATGATTAATATACATATCATTAATAGAGGTCATACCGAAACTAATTAATATTCATACCATTGAGATAGATAAATTGTGTATTTTAAAATTATTCTACGAGATTTCTTTGTCTGCGACTTATTGCGCAGTATTATCCTTTGTGTAGCGGGGGCCCCGTAGATGAAGCCAAGCCAACTTAGACCCGGGAGGGGTTACGAATGGGGATTCCCTGTGACATCACTCGAGATAAGACATCCCTCCTCAAGACTCACAGAATGAGGGGAAACTAACTTTTTCGAAACGGAATATAGGAGCCATCTTGGAATCGGACTGGCCAACTTAATTACCTACGAGATAGAAAATTAATAAAACTCGAATTAGGGGCTCATCTCCCGATTTAAAAGGGATAAATGTCATTGGGACATTTATTTAGAGTGTTTAATGTCCTCTTCCGTGATAACTTTCAGCCGAAGAAAGAATACTGTGTTGTTTCTGCGTGGAAAAGTACTGGGGCCATCTGTTTAGTCTCACGACAGCTCCTCGAGATCGGGACTTCACCCCGTGTGGTAGGGGAAGCAGAACAGATTTTAATTAATTTAAAGAGATTCACCGAAGGATAATTGAGTGGTTATGTCTCAATCGCACCAACTAGATATTGGTCACCGGTCACCCGCACTATTTTACCTCGAGTACGCCGGGAATAGGCGCTACGCAAATTAGGGGAAGGGGTACCGCTCCCTAGTAAAAACTACTGCAGGAAGGGACAAGCGTCAGTCCGGGTTTGCGGTTTATTGACGGCGCAGCTACGCTCCGTTAAGCCCTCGTTAGGTCTTTGTTCAATAGAAATTAATTCCTATTTAAGGTGAAATAATCCAATTTGCATAAACAGTGTTTAGTTTGATCTCTGTGACGCCAGTGTTAACTTTTTGGAAAACCGTGACGTGAAAAGTCATATTATTATGATTACTATAATATAAGAATCTTACGTAGTCGCATAGGAGATCGTGACCGGACGTTCACATTGAACGCTGTTAACCGGAGTGTGACTTAAACAGTGTCGTTGTGTCTGTGCAGGATTAAGTGTTAGCAGCTCCAACATCATCAAACCATGGCTCATCAACTTCAAGATGGAACGATAATGGAAGTCATCACCGTGGTGCCCATGGAGGAGGAGTAAACTCAGAATGGACTTCCCGAGTTGACGAAGGCATCATCATGTGATAGAGATGAGTACAAAGTTCTAATATCTGGCATGCATAGAGGGGATGGGAATATTTATTGTATACTGACGCTATAAGGGATTTAAAGATGTAGTCCTGTGGAAATAGAGCGCCGGAATGGGCGCGTAGTAATTAATTCTTAGCTTAGGAAACCGACTACAGGTCTGAGTAATCGAGTGTAAATAATTAAGGGAATATAATACTTTAGCTTTACTTGGGATAGTGATTCATTCAATTATTTCTTTCTTGGGAGATTCTGTTGTTTATTTGCGTCAGAAGATCAGTAATAATTAGTTTATGGGAGTGCAGTGAGAGTAGTTATTAGAGTATTCATTAATTTGATAAGTGCATGGTATGTAAAACGGTAAGTACTGCAGTATGCAAAGGCACGTCACTACGAGACCCAGCGGCCAACGTGACAACCTCAAAATTCCACCCTTTGAAATACTTAGATAAGGAGTGATAAGTTTAAATTGATTCTGTGATTAAATATGCCAGGAAGTGATCATAATAAGTTTATTAAACATCGATTCGTGTGAAAATTAATTAATTAATGCATGTATTGCCGTGTGACGATAGAGTAGCCGTGTGCCGACCATCGATTAATTAGCAGTCAGTAATCAGATGTTAATTCCCGCGCGAGTGCTTAATTGTGTTGTAATTGCTGTATAGATTCCGCGCGATGGCCACGTATAAGTAAGGTAGCGGGTAAGCTATGTAGAACGACGATAATAATAATAATAATAATAATAATAATAATAAAATAATAACAATCGGGCAAAGATTACCATTATGAGACGGGAGTCGCGTTGTAAGAATGATATGATACTGCTGGGTAGATGTGTGTTTATTTCAAGGTGATTTGCGCGAGTCATTTTAAGACCACAGTTTATTGTGGAAGTACGTCCGAGTGATGTGTTACAGTTTCCTTTTGAAAGGGAATGTTACGCCTGTTAATGTGGGTGTTGACCCCTAGGGGAGGGTGAACCACCGTCTGGCCTTGGCCCAGCGTGTTTTTTTTGTCTGAATGTCCCGTAAGCGGAGGAAGGAAGGACGTGGCTGTTAAAAGGGAAGTTGGTTTCTTTGAACGGCGAAATAATGTGATCTACCTAACACGGCAGAGCTGTGAAATAATTAACACGCGACCCGGCCGATGATGGTAATGTTTGCCAATGAATCGTTGTTAATTGTACAAGTATAATTAGATAGGGATTACAGGACCCTGCCTTCATCGCAAGAGGTTGTCAGTTCGATGCTCAACGTAGGCATTGGAGGCCTACAGTGTCAGAAGGAAGATCAAGTGCCTTTTACGTGTTTTTCTTGCATATCATGTACCATGTATGTGTTTTTGTGTCATGTGTGGTTGTACATAAGGTCAGTGGTGGTTCTGTCCATCAGCTCGACGATGCCTAGAATAGCGAGGGTCGGTTCGATCCCAGGTGTTGTATCATATGTGTGTATTTTCATTTTTTTGTCATTTCATTGGGAAATCTAGGTCTTTATTAGAATAGGGATTGCTCAGACGTGTGGTCGGACGCATGTTAGTTTTATGTGTTAGCGATAATATAGCCTCAGTGTTATGATAAAATTTCCATTCGCTATATGTCACGATACATCGCTTCGCGATAACGTACTCGTTTCTATCACGTATAACGGACTGAGGTCCACAAACAACCTACAACAAGCATCTGTAAATTTTAATGTAATTCATTAGTGTTGTTTAATGCAACATTTCCCATTATCATTAAGGTTCAATAAACCGGTTTGTGAGTCAAATATTTTAATTCGAAGGTGTTCTCATTTTTAGTTATATGCCCCGCTTCTCCTCCCTTGTACGCCTCTAAGCTTACTTTAGTTCAGCGCCTATTTATTTCTTACTTCATGACCTGTCAGCGACCCTGTAGATCTCATGCCGGTGCCAGTTAGGTAGGGGGCGGGTGCAATATATATTAAAGAGTTCCAATTAGAATTAGCAATATACAGTAATATTAACAGATGTAGCTGCAAAATTATTCAATAAAGAACATTTTAAAACAAACCCCAGAATTCGCTAATAATTTCACAATTAATCTTAACAGTTCAAGTTACAAAATGCACTTTTTTGTTTGTCTCTGTTTTATCCAAGTATGGTGTCCGCCTCCTAGTGTAACGGTCAGTTTTATTAGCTGCCGTCGTCGGGGGCCCGGGTTCGATTCCCGGCACTACCAGAAATTTAAAAATGGCAGGAAGGCTGGTGTGTGAATGGAATGGTACATGCAGCTCACCTCTATTGGGGGTGTGCTTAAAAGAGAGCTGCACCACCTCGGGATGAGAGAAATAAAGGGACTAAGAAGGAGGTGCAGACTGTAAAGAAATAGAGTTAGAAATGGCTGTGGAAGTAAGGAGAAACTGAATGAACTTACTAGAAAATTGAATCTAGCAAAGAAGGCAGCTAAGGATAAGATGATGGCAAGCATAATTGGCAGTCATACAAATTTTAGTGAAAAATGGAAGGGTATGTTTAGGTATTTTAAGGCAGAAACAGGTTCCAAGAAGGACATTCCAGGAATAATTAATGAACAAGGGGAGTGTGTATGTGAGGATCTTCAAAAGGCAGAAGTATTCAGTCAGCAGTATATAAAGATTGTTGGTTACAAAGATAATGTCCAGATAGAGGAGGAGACTAAGGCCAAAGAAGTAATAAAATTTACATATGATAACAATGACATTTACAATAAGATACAAAAGTTGAAAACTAGAAAAGCGGCTGGAATTGATCAGATTTCTGGGGTATACTAAAGACAATAGGTTGCTATATAGTACCATATCTGAAATACTTATTTGATTATTGTTTGGTCGGAGGAGCTATACCAGATGAATGGAGAGTTGCTATAGTAGCCCATGTGTATAAAGGAAAGGGTGATAGACATAAAGCTGAAAATTACAGGCCAGTAAGTTTGACATGCATTGTATGTAAGCTTTGGGAAGGCATTCTTTCTGATTATATTAGACATGTTTTTGAAATTAATAATTGGTTCGATATAAGGCAGTTCGGTTTAAGGAAAGGTTATTCCACTGAAGCTCAACTTGTAGGATTCCAGCAAGATATAGCACAAATCTTGGATTCTGGAGGTCAAATGTACTGTATCGCGATTGACCTGTCTAAAGCATTTGATAGGGTGCAATTGAGTGCAATTGGACTACAGTAGACAAAAGAGTGACTGAATGGGTTGCTATATTTCTAGAAAATAGATCTCAGAGAATTAGAGTAGGTGAAGCTTTATCTGACCCTGTAATAATTAAGAGGGGAATTCCTCAAGGCAGTATTATCGGACCTTTATGTTTTCTTATATATATAAATGATATGAGTAAAGGAGTGGAATCGGAGGTAAGGCTTTTTGCGGATGATGTTATTCTCTATAGAGTGATGAATAAGTTACAAGATTGTGAGCAACTGCAACGTGACCTCGAAAATGTTGTGAGATGGACAGCAGGCAATGGTATGTTGATAAACGGGGTTAAAAGTCAGGTTGTGAGATTCACAAATAGGAAAAGTCCTCTCAGTTTTAATTGCTGCGTTGATGGGGTGAAGGTTCCTTTTGGGGATCATTGTATGTATCTAGGTGTTAATATAAGGAAAGATCTGCATTGGGGTAATCACATAAATGGGATTGTAAATAAAGGGTACAGATCTCTGCACATGGTTATGAGGGTGTTTAGGGGTCGTAGTATGGATGTAAAGGAGAGGGCATATAAGTCTCTGGTAAGACCCCAACTAGAGTATGGTTCCAGTGTATGGGACCCTCACCAGGATTACCTGATTCAAGAACTGGAAAAAATCCAAAGAAAAGCAGCTCGATTTGTTCTGGGTGATTTCCGACAAAAGAGTAGCGTTACAGAAATGTTGCAAAGTTTGGGTTGAGAAGAATTGAGAGAAAGAAGAAGAGCTGCTCGACTAAGTGGTATGTTCCGAGCTGTCACCGGAGAGATGGCGTGGAATGACATTAGTAGACGAATAAGTTTGAGTGGTGTTTATAAAAGTAGGAAAGGTCACAATATGAAGATGAAGTCGGAATTCAAGAGGACAAACTGGGGAAAATATTCATTTATAGGAAGGGGAGTTAGGGGTTGGAATAACTTACCATGGGAGACGTTCAATAAATTTCCAATTTCTTTGAAATCATTTAGGAAAAGGCTAGGAAAGCAACAGATAGGGAATCTGCCACGTGGGCGACTGCCCTAAATGCAGTTCAGTATGGATTGATTGATTGAAGGACACGAGTTTACCCAAGTATAGTGTTATGTCTGATGTGGCAGTTCTTAATGTAGAATCTAAACTGATATCACTTGGTTTTGTTCACGTTCATGAGCGAAAATGTTTCTTCACAAGAATGGCCTACGTGCTCTCCGGAGCGACAATAGCGCTAACAAAATCTCGAAGCGATTTTAATAATTTGTTATCAAATACGACAGCGGGAATAGCTCCAAATGTAATTTAATGTTGAGTTGAAAAATTCATGATCATGACATTTGTGGCATGAATGTAAGCACACAGAATCTTTGTAAAATTTAATTCAATCAGGTAGACGAGCCAATGGAAATAGCATTTCGCGCCGCATGTTGTGCTGGATTGCTCTATATCCTCCTGGTTGAACCACTACTCCACAGCATCAAGAACCAACGCGTGCTCTTCTGGGCTTTCTTCAGCAGAGCATATACATGATTGTGGCAAGAAGGAGAAATCTTGGCGGTAAGGCGTGTGATCCTCAAGACCCCAGCGATAACAGCATCGACTGTCCATTTTTTCGTTGACGTGCATTATCGTGGAGCAGACATGGCAGTTTTAGCACCTTCTTTGGGCAAGAATTGAATTGTTTCCTCTACTTGCTGCACGCGTATTTCAGATTGATCACCTGTTGGGCTATTGCTACAAATTCCAAACCATGATTGCTGTCAGCTCCTGGCTGTTCTGTCACTTAATTTCAGAATTAGCAACTCTATCTTTGTTTCAATTGAACAACCTTATTATGAGATACGTCCACTTCAAGTAATTAGGATCAGCTGTACGAAATAATGGAGTAGTCAGCACAGAAACGAATGGTAGAGTTCAGTCAGGTGGGGAATGACAACTGGTTTGTGTGTGATAACGAGATTCTACCTAACTTCAAAACAAAGTGTACAAAGGCATTGTGTGCAACCGTACGCATATAAATACTTTAGAAACAGTGTCTGTGACCAAGGTATTATGAAGGAAACGAAATGCACCTCTAAATTCGAGAGGCGAGTGAGTTCAATTCCACCGTCGGCTGTCCTGAAAATGGCTTTTCGTGGTTTCACATTCTCACTTCCAGGAAAATTCGGCGACAATTCCTGTTAAGAGGCTGCGGACGATCATTTGTTCTTCGTCCTTCATTGCACCGCAAATCATCACGCATCTCCTGGCCAGAGAAAGGGCGTTACTCTCTAATACGTGGCCCGCCGTACGCCTTCAGGGTACAGAATGGAAGCTATTAAAGAATTAAAACCCATAACAGGAGGAGGAGGTCGGTTAAATGAGGATGCTAATATGGACTTAAGTAGTGACAAATTACGATCGAGTGAGGAGCAATACGCTGAGGGATAATGAAAGTCCGTGAGTCTTGACGACGAATAAGGAGAGATGATAATTAAGTGGAAAAGAGACTAAACGCAGTGATGCCTCCCGGAAAAGGAAAAGGAGGTAGAACAAGAATGAGACTGAGAAACAACTTTATGCCAGATTTTAAAGAACTGGATCTGGAGGAGAATGGCTTATATTACCGGATGAGAAGGAGGAGAAGGATTAGGCCACACTAATAAAACTGATAAGAATAAGAAGTGGTATGTTCACCACACGCATTAGATAATAAACTACTGGGAAGTGGCTAGCAGATTAGGTATAGAATTAGCTCAGAGTTAGACAAAAGTGGATTCACGAGCTAGTGTTATAGAGCGTACAGGGGCAAGTGGATCGCACAGCAAGTCAAAGAATGAAAATATTGACAAAATAAAGTGACTTCAAAGGGCGAGAAAATGGAAAAATTCGCAGATTTCCTAAACCTAATATTGTTAGGGTAGGAAGAGAACAAAATTTCACCAAAGGTTGTCGAAAAGAGAGGGACCTACCTGTAAGAGCAAGTAATGCCAGATTCAGCCAGAGGTCCACCAGGGTAAGGGTACAAAATTGAGAGCTCTTTCAATTGTTTCTTACTACAGGCAGAGTATATCATAGATGCATTCCACACACACACGACTAGCAGGTATCAATATCTACCCGACAAATTTAATGTAAACTCGACCACAGATCGCCCAAAATAGATCCATTTCCTTGTCATTTTATAGGTGAAACGGAGCGTCGAAATTGACTTGCAGGCAGTCTAAATGGCGACAGATGAAAATATCAGGACCTGGTAGCTGAGGCCATACGATATTATTATTATTATTATTGTTATTATTATTATTATTATTATTATTATTATTATTATTATTATTATTATTATTATTACTACTTTCTCTTGCCTTTGCTGGCAAGATGTAGTGTTTACAGTGCACTACGTCTTTTGGTATGGGCTAAAATAAATTTGTTACTTTCATTGTCCTGTCTTGGTCTCATCCTTGGCTTTGACAATATGAAAGTGACCGAGGTATGAGCGATGCTGCAATACCATTCCATATGCAGCCAGTCCCTGTTATGAATGGTGTGAAAATATCACATATAGGGTCGGTTGATACATGCATTTCAGTACGCTTGGCAGACTGATATGCAATAGCAACTTCTGACTCGATGAGGAAGGCAATGGGAAACTACATCACTCCTCATTTTCCTAGTATTCCTCTTCAGTGACGCCTAGGCTATCTATGACAGCTATTGGCAGAGTTGTGGAGGATCAAGCCACCCTTCGAGCTGAATACCCAACATGCATTTCTTTTCTCCGGTAGGGTCTTCCAGTGACCACGTCACTATTTCAACGCTTCATCCTTTGTTGTTAATTTTTTTCCTCCACTACTCCTTCATCTGATCAGTATGCCTTCTTTCCCTCTCCCCAGACCATTTTAAGCCTGTTTTCTTTCCCTCCCGACCTTGAAATCTTTCCATTTTTAACACTTTATTTTTGCAAATCTCTCTCTCCGTTTCTGCTTCTTCCCTTATATTGTTTCCTTCCAAATCTTTCTTGACTTCATGAATCCAGGTTGTTGTTGACTTCTTGTTTGGTTAACCTGCTGTCATCCATTCTGTATAAATGTCCAAAAAATATAAATCACCCCTTATTTCTGTTATATTTTCTATGTTCTGGTATATTTCGTCATTACTTCTTGATTTCCAGAGTTCTGTAGTTCTTGGCGTACCGAGTATTTTCCGTATATTTTTTTATTCTGGTAGTTCTAATTTACTCGACTAATAATAATAATTTCGTGTGGCTATTTCTAGCCGAGTGCAGCCCTTGTAAGGCAGACCCTCCGATGAGGGTGGGCGGCATCTGACATTTGTAGGTAACTGCGTGTTATTGTGGTGGAGGATAGTGTTATGTGTGGTGTGTGATTTACTCGACTTATAATACAGTACTAGACATTTACTCGCGTATAGGCATTCCGGTTTGACTAGTGTGATGTAGTGTTGTATTTTGAGGTTTTTAGATAAAAGCTTTTTATTGTAGATATTCCTAGTTATACCGTATGCTCTTTACATTTCATGTATTATTATTATTATTATTATTATTATTATTATTATTATTATTATTATTATTATTATTATTATTATTATTATTTCGTAGGGCAGAAGGGTAAAAGTTCACGATAAAACAACGATAAAACAAGTTATTTACAACTATATACATATTTGAGTAGTCTTAAAACATACATAATGAGACTTAGACCACATGATGTAGTAGTGTCAGAGTTGAATGTCCAACATGCTTAACGATTTTACAGCTTCTACGGTGGCATCATGGATGTCCTGCATTGTTCCGTTGAACTTCCTGAGTGGGCAATCCATAGCGATTTGTTGGAGAGTCTGGGACATGTCGACACAGTCGCAGTAAGGGTTCTCAGTTACTTATTCTTCTTCTTCTACTTGCGTTCCGGCCTTCTAAGGACCACGTTACAATTTCAATTGTTCCTCCTTAGTTGTTCTTTCCTTTTCTTCCAGTATTCTTTCATTGTTTCACTGTGTTTCTTTTTCCTGTCTTCAGTCCACTTTGTGCCTGTTTTCTTTTCTTTCCTCCCTAGGAATCCTTCTATTTGTAAGACTTTCTTCCAAAAAATCTTTCTTTCCAATAATTCTTCTTCTCGTACGTTGTTCCTTTCCAGATCTTTCTTGACTTCTTGAATCCAGGTGGTAGTTGATTTCTTTTCCCAAAGGTACTTGAAGATTCGTTTAGTTAGTCTATTGTCATCCATTCTGTAAATGTGTCCAGGAAATAGCAATCTCCTTTTTTTTTTATTGTTTCTGATATGTTTTCTACGTTCTGGTAAATTTCATTGTTACTTCTTAATTTCCAAAACTCTGCAATTCTTAGAGGACCTAATATTTTCCTTATAATTCTTCTTTCTAATATTTCTAATTTATCAAGCTTGTAGTTCAGTGCTAGACATTCACTGGCATAAAGGCATTCTGGTTTCACTACTGTGTTGTAGTGCTTTATTTTAAGTTTTCTTGATAAGCACTTTTTGTTGTAAGTATTCTTAGTTATACCGTACGCTCTTTCCATCTTTTGTATCCTCTCCTCTATAGCAGATTTTTCTAAACCATTTTCTTGAATTTCAGTTATTATTATTATTATTATTATTATTATTATTATTATTATTATTAGTGATAGTAGTAGTAGTAGTATTAGTAGTAGTAGTAGTAGTAGTAGTAGTAGTAGTAGTAACGGATGGGGTCTAAGTAGACAGGCAAAATACGGTTAAAAGTTATTTGTACAGAATACTGTAGTTTTGCAATTGGACGAATTTTTTAACTGGCTAAAACTTCACGTAAGTTATGATATGAACCTTTTATTTTTCTGTGAGGATTTTGTTCATTGGGTTAAGGTAGTCAGGGTTGTAATAGTTGCATTGTGCTTGGAGACTCTAAAAAAAAACACCAAAAAAAACAAGAAGATTCATTTTGTGGTTTTGTAGTTGAACCAGGGGACCAGTGCGGTCTTCCCCTTGCTTACAAACTAGAGGACTTCACTTCCCTTGGGATATTCACGCAATGACCACTGCCCCTGTACTTTCTCAGGCCTAAACGACCTTAGCAACCGTGTACGCACTTAATGGCGGAGAGTGTGGTAGCCAATCTGCAAGCGAGCAGTGATCTTGTGGCTGAGAAATGCTACTCCTAAGAGGATTGCCGGGCAGGATAAGGAGGGTGGGTCGGTTACATGGCGCGTTAACTGAAACACAGCCTGTGTAACACATATTGCATATTAATGAGAATCAGCTTCATGCTCGGCTTACAACATGGAGAGCACTCTTCATTCTGAAGTCAACATCTACATGCAAACTCCACTCTTCCTTCCTTGTCAGAGGAGGAATGGAAAAATAATTTTCTCCTTGAAGTGTCTAAGTTAATTAAACAATTAGCAAGACTCAGACAAACACTTCTCATTCTGCAGGCAACCCCCGTCATAAATCTTGCCGAACTCACTTCCCTCTCCAAGACCAACCAAGCAGTAATTCCATTCCAGTAGTGTCTTAAAGGTAGCCCTACAAACCTACCCCAACTTCTCGTTACATCAAACACATTAGAAACCAACACAAGTTTTTAAAAGGGTACCCTCTGTCGCAATACTCCATTACACAAAGGAAAGGGTCGGTGCTCTTCAGGATACTCTCCGTCTAATTGTAGTATTTCCTGCTTTTTATGTGGATTTAGTTGCTTAGAGAAGGAATAAAAATAATCCAGTACTATGCACATTTAACCCTCTCAGTGGACGGCTACTATTGGCTGATATTAGAGCTCACTAGCACTTTATCCGTATCCCCTATTGCATGATGTCCACTCTGGTGGACGTGTTCTATTCAGTGCTGCGTTCTTATGGCGGAAAAAGCAACTATTGGAGCAGCAGGCGCCTTTTTTCTACAAGTGTGTGACCAAAATGGCGTGGAGGAAGGATGGCTATGTACATGGTCCCACAATAACAACAAAATCCTTCTGTGGAAGAAGTAAAGATAGGGTGAAAATATATAATATCTTTTATAATAGTATATAGGGTGTTGTGAGACATTTCCTTTATCCAGAAACTTCCTCACTGTATGTGTACTGCGTTATATGTTCATGTCCACTGTGGTGGACGTTATGCATGAATGGTCACAACCATGTGCATGGCTGTATCCACTGTGGTGTATGTCAGGCATGCGCAGTACTCGGGATCATTCTGATTTTTGTAGTTAGTAGGGTATAACCGTGTATTTTAAATTTATTTTTAAAACCGTACCTATGCTTATATTGTAATAATAGCCTAACATTAGAAATATAATGAGTATATTTGCTCACTGATTTGTAAAATCATCATTTAGTTACTTTCAACCATCATATGTTTATTACATTATTATTATTATTATTATTATTACCGGTATTACTATTAGTATGATTATTATTATTATTATCATTGTCCAATACCGGTGATAATTGAAAAATTCTGGATGACTCTGACTGTACAATTGCTGATGATAATGACGCAGATGAAGACTGGGAAGCAACACCTGTGATCCCCCACAATGTCGTTATTCCCGAGTCCAGAAGAAGTTGAGGAGGAGAACGAACAGCATTTTGATCCCCCTGCTACAGATACATCCCAAAGGCAGGCATCCACTTCTATGAGACGGAAAATAAGCCCACTTCTACATGGACAAGGACAGACTATAAGTTTTGTGGTTCTCTTCCTCCATTTTTGGGAAAACTAAGTGTAATGTGTCACTTTGTCCAGGCAGCTTTGCCATTTTCCACACAAGAAAATGAAAGTGAATGAAATGATATGCATAGGATGAATCTATTAATGCATGAAGTCCACTCCAGTGGACATGGTGTTATTTCCATGGTGTTTGGTGTAAATTACTGAAATAATGCTTTGGGTGATCCATTGGACCCCAGATATTACAAAAACACTGTATTTAACATTTTTATCCTCATTCCATTAATTTATGCATGAGAGGGTTAAAGTCAGAATTACTATTTGCTTCACGGCTCCAGTGACCAACCTTATATAATAAAATTAAGAACTACAACTAATCACCGACTGTATTCCACGACAGAATTACCGATTTCATATTATCGCACCTACGTGCGTTTGATTTTATATAAATTATTCAGAATAACACTCTCAAACATCTTTTATATACTCCATATTGCTCTAGTATAGTGCTTCAGTTATCTTCTATAATACATTTACGTAACAGTGTTATTTTCAACAGTCCACGTGTTAGTAGACTGTGCCGAGCAAGTTCGCCGTGCGGTTAGGGTCGCGAAGTTGTGAGCTATCATTCGGGAGATAGTGGGTTCGAATCCCACCATCGGCAGCTCTGAAGATGGTTTCCCATTTTCACACCAGGAGAATGCTGGGTATGTGCCTTAATTAAGGCCACGGCCACTACCTTCCCAATCCTAGCCCTTTCCCATCCTTCCGTCGTCAAAAACCTGCGACGTGCTAGTGTGACGTTAAACCATAAGCAATAAAATAGGAGATTGCCGCCCAAAGACTTAAAGGCAACATTAAAACGGTGTATTTCCGCGCTGGTAGTTTCGTTCTCTGTGTAGGTCATGAATACCTACAGTAGGCCCATATATTTGTTCTTTTATATATTCATGCATTTATATTATCATAATTTATTTAATGTTGTGGTTATCGCTAAAAGTCCGTCTCTGTGGTGTAGTGGTTAGTGTGATTAGCTGCCACCCCCGGAGGCCAGGGATCGATTCCTGGCCCTGCTACGAAATTTGAAAAGTGCTACGAGGGCTGGAACGGGGTCCACTCAGCCTCGGGAGGTAAACTAAGTAGAGGGAGTTTCTGTTTCCACCTCAACCATCCTAGAAGTGGTTTTCCGTGGTTTCCCACTTCTCCTCTAGGAAAATGCAGGGATGGTACCTAACTTAAGGCCATGGCCACTTCCTTCCCTCTTCCTTATCTATCCCTTCCAATCTTCCCATCCACCACAAGGTCCCTGTTCAGCATAGCAGGTGAGGCTGGCTGGGCTAGCTACTGGTCCTTCTTCCCAGTTGTATCCTCCCGACCCAAAGTCTCACCCTCCAGGCGGTAGAGGAGGGATCCCTCGTTGAGTCCGAGGGAGACACCAACCCTGGACGATAAATGGATTAAGAAAGGAACAAAAAAAGAAGTTATCACTAAATAGTCAAAATAAATACAATTCGAAGTCCAGATTATCTCTAGATAATTTCTGGAGTTGCCTGCTGCCATTGCTTGATGGATACAGTACTTTTGTATCCATCTCTTGGCACAGGCCAGAGTAAAGTGTAGCTTCCACCGAAGTCCCAGTCTCATCCATGGCTGTGACAATATGGAAGCTGCTGGGGTATGGATGGTGCTGAGTAATGACATTCAGAGCACGACTAGTGCATCTGAGTGTTATGAAAGGTGCTGCTCATAGGGTCAGTCGTGCTGCAATATCACTTTCTGACCCAGTGAGGAAAGCAATGGCAAACTACCTCGTCTTGCCTAGTACGCCTCATTTTGGTGCTGCCATTGGTTTTTGCGGTTTCCTTATAACCTTTGCTGGTGCTATTTGAGGATCCAACCAGCCTCTGGGCTGATGACCTAACAGACAGACAATTTCTGGAGGACTCGTTATATTACATACGATGATAATTAATACCCCTGTCCGGTTCCATGGATAAATAGTTAGCATGTTGGCCTTTGGTGCAAGGGACCCCACGTTATGTGGTTAGCGGCTATAATCACGGAAATTGTATCAAACACTTGACTTAAAAGGGTCGAGTAACATTAAAATAGAAGTGGGATATTTAACAAGTGGTCAGTTAATAATTATGTGCAAAATTGTAAGTTTCCCCGAGTTTAATCATTCATACTCCACAATTAAGAAATAATTGCAGGAAAAGCAGAAATCAAAATCACGTCAAGTTTATTTACTTCTTTTCTAGTATTTTAACATCTCACCACCTCGTTACCTTAATGACGGTACATACGGACATCATCCTGGTGTGAAAATGGGTAAACCACGGAAATGAATATCTTCAGTGGTGCCGATGATGGGATTCGAACACCATCTACGGATAAACATTAGACCTACACGTCTGGTCCCACGCAGACAACTCATTCGGTAAGGCACTTATTAGTAATTCGGTCTTATACTTTTGACTAGAGCTGTATAAATGTTTAAAATCCCGAACTGTACTGATCAATGGGTGAGTGGATTTCTGTTTGAACCGAGCTGTACTGTGCAGCAGCCCTGCAGCCTGACCTCGCCCAACGATAAATCTCTTGATGTCTGTGGCTACCCTCCCCCCCCCCCGACCCTTTCTCTCTCCCCCTTCCTTGTCCTACCCCGAACACCAACATTAACATTTTTTCTTTAGGCTTGGAGCCGCTGGGCTGTGGGGGCAGACCAAACTGTGAGAACGCTCGCACTGCGTATTCTGGGCCAGCAGCTTGAGGAATTACAGACTCTTCGGCCTGTGAACGTACAGAGAGATTCTTACCTTCCAATTCACAATGAGAAGATTATTAAACTCACGAGGACAAATGAACCGTGAGTTATTGGAGATATTATATTTATATTACATCGTTCTCCCATTTACCTATCCATTACTTTTCTTAACAACTGTGCTTGTGGCTGAACAGGGTTCGATAGCCAACTTTACAAATTAAGCCGTTCTATAAATAAATAATGCTGTCTGTAAACCTTAAAATATTGTCAAGATTTCTGTTTTATCTCGGTTTATGTACCGTACACTAACTGACCCCGAATCACATAAAGAAAAATATGACATCAAGTCCTTCTCTCAACTATCCATGAAGTCGTTTTCCATTAATTCACAGCTTCAAGTACAGGTAAATGTCGGAATGGTGCTAAATATACTGGTTATGACTTCTTTTACAATACTGGCCCAGAAAGTGCAAACACATTTTCTACCACAAACAACAGTAGGATGTCCGATATATTTCATGGACATTAAATGTATGGGGCTGCCGTCCACAATATCCCAGTCCTCCGTACATGAAGCAGCAGCAGTGGTAAAAAAAACAACAAGTAACATCTTCCTTGAAATGTTTGGAAAATTATATTCGAATCGATGTTTTCCATTCAGTTTCAAATTAATTATTACGTAATCTGCCATACTTCCATTGTACGTACCAGTATTTATGCAATAACATCGGTAAATTTTACGTTTGATGTGAAAATGTATTTAGGAGTCCAGTCTTACTTCATGAGTTCTAAAATTCTGTCAATGCCAAATGCTCGTTTTCTTTTGCGGAAACCTTTCTTTGAAAGGTTCTTTCGTATGACAGTAATTTTAATGTCACGGGCTGCTAGCATTCACACTCTGATGCCAATTCCAGTCTCACATCCACACGATTCGGTGACCAAAATAACGCAAAATAATATTACAATGCCACACACAACGTTTAACTTTAAAGGGGTCAGTTTTAAAGTGCCGTTTGCTATGGAAAATGTATATTTCTTGTGTGTTGTAATTCATTTAAAACTCTCGAAGGCAAAGTATTTGCGAGTATGGAGTGAATTAATGAATGATTTGGGAGTCTTGGATGAAGTTTACTGTAATATTAAAGTCTATGGATCAAGAGTTGGCAGAACTGAATTGTAGCGACATGATGCTGCCCGCAACACACAAGCAGACTCCGAAGAACAATGACGAGAACTGCACGTGAATGTCACAGGACTCTATAAGCATTATTTTAAACTTTATCTTCCCTCGTTAGTTACTTTAACACCAAGTTGTTTTACCTCTTAGTAGAAAGTTTTGAGATAGCTGGGTTGTGCTCTACGCCATACATGATACCAATCGAACACGTGTGGGATCTCATTGGACGCCGTTTGCAAACTCTGCCCCAGCCTCGTACGGACGACCAACTGTGGCAAATGGTTGACAGAGAATGGAGAACCATCCCTCAGGACACCATCCGCACTCTTATTGACTCTGTACCTCGACGTGTTTCTGCGTGCATCGGCGCTCGCGGTGGTCCTACATCCTACTGAGTCGATGCCGTGCGCATTGTGTAACCTGCATATCGGTTTGAAATAAACATCAATTATTCATCCGTGCCGTCTCTGTTTTTTCCCCAACTTTCATCCTTTTCGAACCACTCCTCCTTGGTGTTGCATTGTCACTGTCAGTCAGTGTATGTATGTTCAGTCCGTCAGCGATTCCGCTGGTGGGATCCTCAACAGCTCTGCCATCAGCTGCCATAGATGGCCTAGGCATCACTGAAGAGGCGTACTAGGAGCCAGAGTTGCTATTACATATCAATCTGCCAAGCCCACTGAAATGCATACAGCAACTGACCCTATGAGCAAAATTGTCACACCATTCATAGCAAGGACTGGCTGCATAAGGATTGGCATTACTAGCATCACTCATACCTCAGTCACTTTCATATTGTCAAAGCCAAGGATAAGACAGAGACAGATCTATGAAAGTAACAAAATTGCTCTAGCCCATACGGGAAGACATAGTGCACTGTAAACACTAGGTCCTGCCAGCAAAGGCATTAGTACATAGTAGCGTAGTAATATTAGAGGCCCGTAACAGGAAATTCCATATTTCTTCATTATTAAATCTGTAAGGGAAAAAATGTTCGTGCAGTGCAAGATATAATGTGCGATATTTTATATTTCATAAATTTCTATCATAAGAGGAATAACAAAGAATATATTAATGGTTATTACAATTTTACAAACTTCCAAATATCTCCAGATATTAGTTCTACGTAACAAAATTATAGGAAGTCCAATTTTTAATCATTTACCGTAAGGGCTATAATAATGATGGAGATATTTACGCATTTAAATTTTTAGTGCTAAATCTATCAACGGTGAGCATGAAAATAATGTTCAGTCATGATGGTAACGAACTAACTGATGATGGTAGTGGTGGCTGTCGTGATTGCATTTGTGAGCTGTAACACCACTTGGTCATTGATCAGGAAGATAGTGAAGATGATATATGACAAGAAAGACAGTAAAGGAGGATCACTCGAAGAATGAGAGAAGGAAATGAATTATAGGATGTTGAGGGGAGAGGGTGGGGGGTGGGGGAGTTGAAACTCTTCAGCAATAACAATATTGTTAGTCTGTGTGGGCTTTGTCTCTTATGCTTTCAGTCATCTCCGGTATATGGAATTACTGCTGTTCTGTAATTACAAAAACTAACCCGTCAGCAGCGGAAGCACAACGGTTACTTTAAAATAATCTTTATTGTCATCTCTGTTCCTGCCTTAATCACTACATTGTACAACTTGGAACTAATGGGATCTCAAAGAATATCTCTACTTTCCTGCTGTTGAAGTAACCTAGTGATCTGGAACGCAAGGCACTTCCCTAGCTAGGTATAACTTATGGGTCGATAGCTGGAAGTCTAGACAAGAAGCTAGTACCATGGATTATAAAATGCCGGGACCTACTTAATACTGAATGAATTCCAAAAATGTATATTTTACTTTACTTAAGAGATAACGTTAACCTTCCAGCATGTAACCTATCTTTAGAAAAATCATCTATTTCAGTATTTTCACGTAGACTTGATGCCGATGTCCTTAACAATTTTGAATTTTCAGCGGATGTAAGAGAGATAAAGCGTAATTCATCTCTACACACGGTAGTTTAAGTGAGCAAATTTTCTAATTATTGCTTGATGCAATGATGGAGTTAAGAATGTTCTTGGATCCACTTTCTGATAAATTGTCTGATTAAGATATTAACTATTAACAGGCTGCAAACCTAGCAGTAAAGAAAATTGCTGGAAACAACGTAAGTCGCTGGAAAGAAAAACACATCACCGAGAAAGAGAGGTTTTATGGCGACGATGGGAGAGGAAAGGCCTAGGAGTTGGAAGGAAGCGCTTGTGGCCTTAATTAAGATACAGCCTCAGCATTTGCCTGGTGTGAAAATGGGAAACCACGGAAAACCATCTTCAGGGCTGCCGACAGTGGGGCTCGAACCCACTATCTCCCGGATGCAAGCTCACAGTTGCGCTGTCTACATTTAACTACTCGTATGCTAAGTGACTACACCGGGAATCAAACCCTATATCTGGAGCACAGAAGGCGAATGTCTTCCAACTATGCTGCAAAGACTGTCCCATTTATTGCAGAGATGAAAAATAACAAGGTTTAGCAAGGGAGGTCGGGAAGAAAGTATGTCAATGTAGTCTGGTACATTTGGGAAAGAATACAGATTCAGATGATATTAGAATATTTGCAACTTCAACCAATCCACAGCTGTCTATCACCTCAGTGTTATTGCTTTCATGTTACCGCACCTACGTGTACTTGTTTCTATAATATAAATGCACCAGAATAGCGGACTCAAACATCTTTATAGATTCTTTGCTCTACTGTCGTGTTTCTTTTGACTTCAGTATTACTACATTGACGTAACATTCTGATGAAACCGACATATTTGCATACTACCATCCAATGAGTTTAAATGCAAAAGCAAAACAAAAACAGTATATTTGTGTTCTGAAAGTTTTTCTCTATATTTGATTTCTGTTATATTTATGCCCTTTTATTATAATTACATGTTTAATTTTGTAAGTATTCACTGAATAGTCACAATAAATACAACTCAAGCTCGAGATACTCTCTATAAAAATTGTGGAGCTCTCGTTATTTTACTACAAAGATGTTCAGCTCCATCAGGGGTTCGATTCCCGACAGGGCTGGGAATTTTAAGCATCATTGGTTAACTTCCCTGGCACGGGGGCTAGGTGTATGTGTTGTCTTCATCATCATTTCATCCTCATCACGACGCGCAGGTCGCCTATGGATGTCAATTTGAAAGACCTGCACCTGGCGAGCCGAACATGTCCTCGGACACTCCCAGCACTAAAAGCCATACGCCATTTTATTTCATTCACTACAAAGATAACCTATTAGCCTAATTCCTCTTTTCAGCATAGGTTTGCTGTAAGTCGCCTTCGCTTCTGCTATAACCTTATTCATTTGTTAGTAGCTAACATTGGTTATGTGAATATTAATAGACAAATATTAATATGCTCAATATTCAAATACTCAAATGCTCTACTCTACTGTACGTGATGATATGGTTGACCTTACAGTCTTTATTCAATCTTCCCACTCCTTAAGATGCTATTTTCTAATTGACGGATGATTAAATGATGTGTTTCGAATTGTGGATCGTGGTAAAATATTGCTTTAACCTAAGGGGTGATGATGGAGGTAGTAATGGTGACTATTGTTTTAAGAGGACGTGTAAATATGCAACCATCGCCTCTTGACGCTAATAAGAAGAGCAAAAAGTAGAGAGACAACTTTTCATATAATGAAGGTATAAAGCGAAAGAAAGAAAGAAGGAAAGAAAGAAAGAAAGAAAGAAAGAAAGACAGAAAGATAGAAGGGAAGGGCCAAGAAGGACGTGAAATGAAAAAGTTCCTAGGAATCGTGAATCCAATACCATCGTGGTCGGGAAAGAACAAAAGTTGACCACGTAAGGTGGAATAAGAAAGATTAAGGAACCTGTATGTTCAGTCCGTCAGCGCTAACGCTGGTGGGATCCTCAACAGCTCTGCCATCAGCTGTCATAGATGGCCTAGGCATCACTGAAGAGGCGTACTAGCGAAATGAGGAGTGAGATAGTTTCCCGTTGCTTTCCTCACCAAGCCAGAGTTGCTATTACATATCAGTCTGCCAAGCCCACTGAAATGCATACACCAACCGACCTTATGAGCAACATTTTCACACCATTCATAGCAGGGACTACCTGCATAAGGATTGGCATTACTAGCATCGCTCATACCTCAGTCACTTTCATATTGTCAAAGCCAAGGATAAGACAGAGACAGATCAATGAAAGTAACAAAATTGCTCTAGCCCATACCAGAAGACATAGTGCACTGTAAACACTAGATCCTGCCAGCAAGGGCATTTAAGGTCGGATAAGAAAGATTAAGGAACCTACAACAAGCAAATGGAACCTTTACATGATGTGAGTCCCTGAGGGTTAAGTAAATGAGATTTCTCTCCCAGTGACCATTGTGGTTCTGAAAGCGAAAAGAAAATCATATCAGGATAGCCATCGACAAGGGATTATGATATAGACCATTAATATGCTATGGACATCGGTCTTCATTGTTTAAATTTTAACCGTTTTATCTTTTGTAATTCATTTTATTTACTCCCATTTTATTGGCAGGATGTTCAGTGAACTTGGCCGTGAGTTCTACTACACACATACAGTTCAGTTCGGTGAGACCACAAACCACCCATCAATTACGTCATGCATAGTCGGGCCGAGAGCCAACTGGGCCTTCTTTTGTAACCAAATGTGTTCCACCTGGTGGTGTTAGCCATGGGAGATCCCAACTGCGTGGTGTGGTGCGTTGGGTGCGTCGTACGTACACAAATAACGTCATCTGCAATGAACATATCGTGTTTCAAAGATACTATAACTACAATTTTACGCACAAGTGTAAAGAAAGCAAAGGCAGTTCATAATCAGGGAGGGGTACACTTATATGGTTTATTGTTTCTCTGGAGAATATACTTTCATTTTTAATCTGGTGAAAGAAGAATAAAGAAATGTTTATAAATGACCATGTAGTCACTAGCTAGATCACACTGTGTTTTTGCTCATTTGCCGCAATTTTCATCTTTACTCACATATTTCACCATAATTCGGATGAAAAGCTATTGAACATATATTCACAACATTTGGAATGCACAACGTGCTCTAATATAATCTCTTTAACATATTTACGTCGCTTAAGAATGGAGACCTCGTATCTGCAATTTGTCTACAGAAACTTGTAAGTGAAAATTGAATATCTACAAAGGACAGAATTATTTTTTGAACTAATCACTACGATTCTTCTTCTTCTTAATCTGGTTACACCCAGGGTCGGTTTTTCCCTCGGACTCAGCGAGGGATCCCACCTCTACCGCCTCAAGGGCAGTGTCCTGGAGCTTCAGACGTTGGGTCGGGGGATACAACTGGGGAGAATGACCAGTACCTCGCCCAGGCGGCCTCACCTGCTATGCTGAACAGGGGCCTTGTGGAGGGATGGGAAGATTGGATGGGACAGGCAAGGAAGAGGGAAGGAAGCGGCCGTGGCCTTAAGTTAGGTACCATCCCGGCATTTGCCTGGAGGAGAAGTGGGAAACCACGGAAAACCACTTCCAGGATGGCTGAGGTGGGAATCGAACCCACCTCTACTCAGTTGACCTCCCGAGGCTGAGTGACCCTGTTTCAGCCCTCGTACCACTTCCTAAATTTCGTGGAAGAGCCGGGAATCGAACCCGGACCTCCGGCGTTGGCAGCTAATCACGCTAACCACTACACCACAGAGATGGACCACTACGATTATTATCAATTTAATTCATAGCTTGAGACTGGCACATGTTTTCTATTTCAACTACTTACAATATTTCTTACACTCTCGTATAAAATCTCGTTGAGGTGTTCATTCTTAAGCAGCCAACAGTCAATTAAATAAAAAATAATGTATAGGATTTTTAAAAATATATTAGAAGTATCGACTGAGAAAAATACATTTGGAGGAGTGTCTTAGAAATTATTTTTAAAAATGTTTAATTAATACTTAAATATACAGGCCTTGCGCCCAACTACCTACCTTTACGTTTTCGGAGATGTCAAGATACTGTACTCTTGTCCTATAAAAGTTATTTTACCACCGGAGTGAGTTGAGATCAAATCAATCAACTTGGGCTTTTACAGTCTGAGCCACTCAGCCTACCATGATATTGTTTCTGTAAGTCTTCAATTCATCTCAGCAAAAGTATCATGTAAATATTCAATGAATTGTAGCATTTATACTACTTCAAAGTCACCTCCGACCAGGCCATGAAGGCCCTTGGATGAGTGGAAGGTAAAGGCTTCCTTCCTCGGCACGTAATGGGGTAGAGTGGTTGGCTCTACGCCCGGCCGCCTTTGCCCCCAGGAATTAACCTGGTACTCATTTTTGGTGTAGGCTGAGTGAATCTCAGGGCCATATGCACCTCCGGATGTGGAAATCTCGTTTCTTAAATTTTGCTACTTCCTGACGGGGATTCGAACCCACGTCCCTCCGGGCGAACCGAGCACGCCTTTACCGCCTCGGCCAGGCAGCCCCTATGTATCCTACTTAGTAGCAGAAAATGAATATGCAAATTTCATACCATTTTAATAGTTAATTACTAAGCATATTAGAAAAAAATGTTCATAGTAATGAATGTATGTTAAGCATGCAAAATTTTGTTTAAGTAATTTTTGTAATTGTTGAGCTAATAATATAGAAATTTCTGAATTTTAGTTCGTGAATGGACGTGAATTAATTTATAATCACAGTACAAAGCCTATGCACCTCTTAAATACAGATTTAGTAGGTACGGGGCGAGCTGGCCGTGTGATTAGAGGCGCGCGGCTGTGAGCTTGCATCCGGGAGATAGTGGGTTCGAATACCACTGTCGGCAGCCCTGAAGATGGTTTTCCGTGGTTTCCCATTTTCATACCAGGCAAATGCTGGGGCTGTACCTTAATTAAGGCCACGGCCACTTCCTTCCAACTCCTAGGCCTTTCCTATCCTATCGCCGCCATAAGACGTATCTGTGTCGGTGCGACGTAAATCTGCTAGCAAAAAATATTTTAAAAAGATTTAGTAGGGTATTGTCTTGCTGGAGACTTTTTACTGTAGTTTCTTGAGGTGACAATAATTTAAGGAGGAAATCAACGTTACCAATAACCCTTGTTTACTTACAAAAATATCGAACTAAAATACATTTGGAAGACAGGAAATAAATAAAATGTAATTAATGTAAGTCAATAAATATACTTAGGACATTACGTACTTGCACGGCATCCTCTGCCTGTCCTAAAATGCAAATAAAATGGCTGTCCCGACGGGGTCTCAACCTGGGAGCTTGGGTTGGCAACCACAGTGCTACTAGTTGAGTCTGACCGTACTTAAACTTGCTTGTGCCCTACTCCTCGCCGAGGAAAAATACGAAAGATTAAAGTGAAAAACCTGACCATTCAGAGGAGAATGGCCATTCTTAATGATAAATCATTTTACCCTCCAGGGTTGGTATTTCCCTCGGCCTCAACGAGCGATCCCACCTCTACCACTTCAAAGGCAGTGTTCTGGAGCGTGAGACTTTGGGTCGGGGATACAATTGGGAAGCATGGCCAGTACCTCGCCCACGTGCAATTCACCTGCTATGCGGAACAGGGACCTTGTGCGCGGATGTGATGGTGGTGATTTTGGTTTTAAGAGCAAGTACAACGAGGTAATCATCCTCTCTGAACAAATTAGTGGAAAAGAAATTTAAAATATAAAACAAAATTATTTATTCAACAGAGGAATTTGGATACGGAGTACAAAATAAAACAAAAACAATAATATAATTACGCCGAAAAAATTACTAACGAATCAAAAGGGAAGGTACGTTCCCTGAGTAACAGTACACCCTTGATAAGTCCATTGCCGCACATGAAGCGGATGACGAGATCAGAAGTAGTCGCGTCATCGGCTAGTATGCGTTCGAGTGTTTCCTGCAGGCCCAGGCTCCGTCTTAGGCCAGAGAGATCGGCGCACTCTGTGAGGATGTGGGCCACGGTGAAGTCGGCACCATAAAAACACACTTGGGGGGGGGTCTTCCCTCTTTAGGAGATAAGAGTGCGTAGATCGTAAATGACCTATCCTCAACCTACACAATACTATAGCCTTTCTCGCAGAAGGTCGGAAAGAGGACCGCCACACGGTAGCTGTCTTCTTAATTGCTCTCAGCTTGTTGGGATTTCGGATAGCTAGCCACTCCGATTCCCAGGAAGCCAAGATGGTTCGACGTAGCTGAGAACAAATATCCTTAGCAGGTACATTGACTGGTCTTGGAGGTAAAAGTACAGCTTCCTTTGCAGCTTCATCCGCAAGTTCGTTTCCCGCAATCCCAACATGGCTTGGAAGCCATGCGAAATTGATTCTGGTAACAGGTTTCAATAGACTGAAGGGAGCTTAACGAATCGGTACACAACAGAAAGTGGCTTCTTTCGTCACGGAGTGCAAATTGCAGAGCCTCTAAAATGGCATAAAGCTCTGCAGTATACATGCTGCATACTCTAGGTAGCGAGAGCTTCGTCTTATATCATCAATGACAAAAGAGCAACCAACATTATCTCCGATTATAGAACCATCCGTGAAGATATGTCTCGCAGGCGGGTATTGGTGAACGAAGTCCTGGAAATACCTTCAAAAACGGAGGAATCCGTGTTCACCTTGGGTACACGGAGCAGATCTAGACGTATATCCGGTCACGGAACCAACCACGGAGGTACCTCGCTAAGAGTTTGTTCAAGACAACCACCGATATCGATATTCAAATCATGACACAAGCCAATTCGAAACCCAACCGGCCGTGTTGCATTCGGCCGGTCTTGGCACCTCTGGTGGTATTGGGTGCGACAGATGCATTGATAGCTTGGATGTAGTGGCATATCACGAATTTTGGCAGCGTACGTGAGGAATAACTGCTGCCTCCTTATCCGTAAAGGTGGAACTCCCGCTTCAGCGAGTAGGCTGGGAATGGGGCTAGTACGGTTAGCTCCCGTTGCCAGCCTAACTCCACTATGGTGAATACTGTCTAAAAGGCTCAGCGTAGATTTTGATGCTGAGCCATAAGCCGCACTTCCATAGTCAATCCGGGAGAGGAGCGTAGCCGTGTAAAATCGTAGCAGTACCGCACGGTCAGCCTCTACGAAGTGCCGCTGAGAAACTTAAGCATGTTAAGTCTCTTCATGCAGGCAACCTTCAACTGACGGATGTGGGGCTGCCACGTAAGTCTCTTATCAAAATGGAGACCCAGGAATCTGCAGGTGTCAACCACTGGTAAGACACTGTTTCGCAAGCGGAGCTCTGGTTCGGGATGCACAAGCCGACGTCGACAGAAGTGTACAACTGAGGTTTTCATTGCTGAAAATCGAAAACCATGTTGCAGGGCCCATCTGTCGACTCGGTTAATAGCTTGCTGTAGCTGTCTTTCAGCAAACGCCACCCTTCCGGAGCTGTAATGCAGAGCTAAGTCGTCTATATACAGCGATGGAACGACTGCAGGCCAGCAGCGGCAATTATGCCGTTGATGGCGATTGCGGACAGCGTAACACTCGGTACAGATCCCTAAGGTACTCCATTTTCCAGAACATAATATTGAGAAAATGCATTCCCTACTCGGACTCGAAAGAGACGGAGGGACATGAAGTTCTCAATAAACGTTGGCAAATTTCCCCGAAATCCCCACTGGTGTAGTGTGGAGAGAATCCCATATCGCCAGGCAGTGTCGTAAGCTCAAAGGTAAAAAAACACAGCGACTAGGTGTTCTTTCCGGAGAAAGGCCTCCTGAATGGCGCTCTCCAGTCTGACCAGATGACCAGTGGCAGACCGATGAGAGCGAAAACCACACTCGTAGTTAGACAAGAGACCCTCCTTTTCCATGGCCCACTCAAGACCCCGGTTAACCATTCTTTCAAATAGCTTACACAGGCCATTTGTGAGGCATATTGGCCTATAACTATCCATAGGTTTTGGATCTTTACCTGGCTTGGGAATTGGTATAATAGTTCCCTCACGCCACTGAGATGGAAACACACCCTCACTCCATATTCTTTTGAATAGGGTGAGGATATCCTTGAGACATCTGTCGCTCAAATGCTTAAGTATTTGATTATGGATTTTGTCCAGTCCAGGAGCCGTATCTCTGCATAGCGCGAGTACACTCCGCAACTCCCACTCCGTGAAGGGCACGTTGTAGGGATGCGAAGCACTAGAGGCAAAAGAGAGATGGTGTTTCTCTGCTTCGCGCTTAATTGGAAGGAATGCAGAGTCGTATCTCCTAGAGCTGGACGTATCTGCGAAATGTGACGCGATGTGGTCTGCAATGACTGAAGGAATCGTAACTATGTCCCCATTAATGGAGATTCCGGGTATTGAGTGCACATTCTGTACTCCGACAATACGGCGGAGTTTTGTCCACCCTTGTGATGACGGAGTATATGCCGTGATGGATGACACATAATTTTCCCACGTAGATTTCTTACTTTCTCGAATCAAAAAACGGGCCTTCGCACGCAGACGCTTAAATGCGATATGATCGGCCATCGTAGGATTCCGATGATAATGCTTAAAAGCCCGTCGGCGATCACGTGTTGCTGCTGCAATTTCGTCCGTCCACCATGGGACCTGTTTCCGGCGACGAATACCAGATGAGGAAGGACTTGTTTCCTCTGCAGCAGCCAAAATTCCAGTATTAATGGAAGAAACGTGGTCGTCAACAGACTCCAGCATATCATCAGCAAGAGGGAAGAAAGCGTCCGTGGCCTTAAGTTAGATACCATCCCGGCATTTGCCTGGCGGAGAAGTGGGAAATCACTTCGAGGATGGCTGAGGTGGGAATCGAACCCCCCTCTACTCATCTGATCTCCCGAGGCTGAGTGGATCCCGTTCCAGTCCTCATGCCACTTTTCAAACTTCGTGGCAGAGCCGGGGGTCGAACCCGGACCTTGGTGGGTGGTAGCTAATTACACTAACCACTACACCATAGAGGAGGCAATAATAATATTAATAATAATAATAATAATAATAATAATAATAATAATAATAATAATAATAATAATAATAATAATAAACAATTTTAGTTTTTAAAATCCACTAGCTACTTTTAGGGGTTTTGGAGACGTGAAGATTCTGGAATTTTGTTCTTCTTTTCCTTTACGTGCTAGTAAATCTGGAGTATTTGAGTGCCTTTAAATAACATAGGAATGAACTAGAATCGGTCCCACCAGTCTGAGCACAAGAACACAGCGCTCTATCGTCTGAGCTACTCAGCAGCAGTCATTGTTCTTACGCACCACGCACATATTGTGAACCCCTTGAAAGAGTGATCAAAGATATATTCTTATTACAGCCCTTTGAACATTCTGTCTGAGGATGGGAATTGTGTATTCAGTGCAATGATTCCTCTCAAATTGTTTCCTTAGATGTTGAAAACAAATAGGTACTTATTTCAAAGTAGTGCCTTCCATTAAATGCGGATTGCTTGCAATAAAATTGTTCCACTCCCTGTTACCAGAATGAAAAGAAGTTTGTAAACCAGCGCAGCTCCGGTAACGGAAAGTAGTAGCAGTAAAGAAGAACAGCATTGCGAGTTATACCGAAGACGTGCTTCAATAGCTCTTTGATCGAATGAATACCTTTTGTTTGGTACCTAACCACTAGAGCTGACCGGATACGAAGCTGGGTCATCTTTACAACACTCTTCGGATTTTTATTTTCTAGCTCGTATTTTCCTTTAATCCCCAACAGGCTTCCCTTATCTTGGTTGCTTTATGTGTACGAAGAGGAGAGGCATGGCCCGTATACATTATCTCTCAGCTTCCGAAAAGCTTTAAGCCTGCCCTGCTTGCTTCCTTCCCCCTTTATTTATCAAACCGTTTCCTTGGTTTATTTTACTGCTCTAGTTTGCCGTCTCATTGCTTTCTATTTTTTTTTTCCTTCCTGAAAGACATCGCAACACAAACACGCGAGTCGGGGGACTCGTCCAAGTTTCGAACCTCAGTCAGAAAAGTAATACTGCTTATTTAAAAGTTCTTGTGAAAAACAACCATGGTCAAGAGAAATAATAATAATAATAATAATAATAATAATAATAATAATAATAATAATAATAATAATTGTTACCGTGTTTTGGTGGATTAGCAGAGGTGAAAGAAGGTGCGGGCTGGAATGGGTCTAACTACAAGTCCGAAAGATGAATTTAAAATTTAAATAAAGGTTATATTTTCAATAGAGAACAAGGTTTAACAATCTTCACTAGGTGAAATAAAAAAAATATCAGGTACAATGTAATTTTACAAACGAAAGTACAAGTTAAGGGGTCTTTACAAATCCTGGGCTACGAGCCCCAAAGTTTAACAATCTGAGCTCTCAGCTCACAACCAAATATTTTAGAAAAGGGCAGAAATTCCCTCAATACAATGGAGCACTTGCCCCCAGTAATCAAAATGTCACGCCTCCCCGAGGCACCTTTCAAAATACCAGAAAGATCTGATCCGCTCTCAATCTTTCAAGCCTATTCAAGGCCATACCATACATTGCGATCGCTTGCCACAACTTACAAGACTTAAACAGGGGTATCTCGTACCCAATCTACTGGGCCTTCTCAGGACGGAAAACAAAAACGGGTTAAATAAATGGCCCAAAATACAAGATTGTATGGAGGCGAGTACTTGCACTCCTACATGAAAGCTTGTTAAAACCCAAGTGGCGCTAAGCCGGTACACAGGGGCTATTTTCACACTATATAGGTGACTTGTATAAGAAAATTTTAACATACTAGGAAAGATTAAAAAATCAGTTACGAAAACATAGTCACCTTAAGTCAAAATGAAGGGGAGCTCGAGAGGATAAAGCACTCTCTATCCCCGATTTACATTTAAATATATATGTTTTACAAAGATGGAAAAAGATTTACATGTTTTAAGTTAAAGGTTACATATTAAAGGTTTCGGACCTGCCCCGCGGGTTAAACTGCTGAGCTAGCAAGGAAAAGAAATATGTTAAACGGCCATTACCTTGTGGAAGAGCTGCTGCCCGAAGAAAGAGGCGCTACCCGCCCCCTGCTATACTTCCATACACTAAGCTAGATGTTGTTGAAGTGGCGAAGAGCCGAGAAAATCAGCAGTTTTTAAACCCTCGTGGAAGATTCGAGACCTTTCATGACTGATAAAGACACACCCACTCAACTTTATTGGGTAGCTAAGAGTTACACATGGAAATTCGAAGAAGAAACCTCTGATAGGTGGAAAATTAATTATAGAAATTACTGATTGGCTAAGTTCAAAACAGGCGGAAAGAAAGCTTTATATTGCCAACAAATGAAAGAACGAAATGGAAATTCGAAGAAGAAACCTCTGATAGGTGGAAAATTAATTACAGAAATTACTGATTGGCTAAGTTCAAAACAGGCGGAAAGAAAGCTTTATATTGCCAACAAATGAAAGAACGAAATTTAGTTATAGGAAAACTTCTGAGTATAAAATATCTTCAAGATAAGTTCCATCACGTCGCACCAGGGTGCATGTTCATAGTTTTTGGTAGAGACATCTGTGAGAGAATGTCCACACTTCTTGATAATTAATAAACAAAAATAATTCGAAATTAACACAGTGACATCTTCAAATAAACGGTTGAATTAATTCAGTTTTAAAGTTCAGAGTTTCAGCTGTAGAGGAGTAATTTAAGGCGGAAAATTCAAATGTGCGGCGTATAGTTGTACCAACCGGTACAATAATAATAATAATAATAATAATAATAATAATAATAATAATAATAATAATAATAATAATAATAATAATAATAATAATAATGATAATAATAATCCACAGCCTGTTTCCAGTCATTCCACCGGGTCAGGAAAATGAATGACGTTCCCATCTACCGACGAGGAAAGGCATTGTGCCGGCTGCCAAAGCCTGTCGCACTCCTCTGGGGCAATGATTAATGATTGACAGATGAAATAAAATGATACTAGAGAGTGTTGCTGGAATGAAAAATCACAGGGAAAGCTTGAATACTCGGTAAAAAACCCGTCTCGTCTGCACTTTCACCAGCACAAATCTCCCATTGAGTGATCGGAATTTTACCCACGGAACCCAGCGGTAAGAGGCCGGCGCGCTGATGAATCAAAAAAGTGGTCTTAAATTTTCTGGAAGAACGCAAGTAGACATCCGAAAGTGGGAGATCTTCAGATTCAAAGTCACAAATAGGAATCTCAAAATGACCGAAGAAACAAAAGGAACAGTAAGGACGGTAGACAAAATCCAACAAGGATTTAACGTAATAATAATAATAATAATAATAATAATAATAATAATAATAATAATAATAATAATAATAATAATAATAATAATAATAATAATAATAATAATAATAATGACTCGCCAACTACTTTTATGGATTTTGGGGAAGGAGATGTGCCGGAATTTTGCTTCAAAGAAGTTCATTTACATACCGGTGAACGTGATATATTTGAGAACATTGCAACACCAGCAGTTTGAGCTACAGTAAGTTTGGACCGGCAAGCTTGGGTTCAGATGACCAGCACTCTATCGTCTGAGCCATTCAGCCCGTCAGCGAACCGATAAATGAACTTTTTTTTTTTTTTTGCTAGTTGCTTTACGTCGCACTGACACAAATAGGTCTTATGGCGACGATGGGATAGGAAATGCCTAGGAATGGGAAGGAATCGGCCGTGGCCTTAAGTAAGGCACAGCCCCAGCATTTGCCTGGTGTGAAAATGGGAAACGACGGAAAACCATTTTCAGGGCTGCCGACAGCAGGGATCGAACCCACTATCTCCCAGATGCGAGCTCACAGCTGCGCGCTCCTAACCGCACGGCCAACTCGCTCGGTAATAAATTAACATGAACCACCTATCGACACACAGGAAAACTTCGAGCACGTAATATAAAGTTCACATGTTATGGAGCCCTAGACAATAATAATAATAATAATAATAATAATAATAATAATAATAATAATAATAATAATAATAATAATAATAATAATAATAATAATAATAATAATAATAATAATGGTTTTATGGCCCGAATATTTTAAGTGATTTAGAAAAATAATTGGTTACTAGAAAAAGATCTGTACAGTATTGCCCAAACTAATTAATATATGACATAAAATTTGCTTTTCATTAAATATAGTCTCTGTTTATTACAGCTTACTCTCTTATGATCGCCGGGCTGAGTAGCTCAGACGGTTGAGGCGCTGGCCTTCTGACCCCAACTTGGCAGGTTCGATCCTGGCTCAGTCCGGTGGTATTTGAAGGTGCTCAAATACGTCAGCCTCGTGTCGCTAGATTTACTGGCACGTAAAAAGAACTCCTGTGGGACAAAATTCCGGCACCTCGGCGTCTCCGAAAACCGTAAAAGTGTATTTAGTGGGACGTAAAACAAATAACATTATTATTATTATTATTATTCTCTTATGATCACATGACAGACTTTCATTCTCGATTGCGCATATGGGTGACAGCGGATAACAAATTGTATTCGAATCAATTTATTTAAATGTAATTACCATCGGTACATTCAAACTTAGAAACTTTCAGTTACCATATTGTTGGAAAGATGTCTTGAAGCTAATAATTGTGCGTTTACATAAGTAGTACTGAAACTAAAAATTAAATGATTAAGTAATAAAAACTACAAATCATGAATAATGTTAATGGCTTTACGTCCCATCAACTACTTTAATGTTTTTACGGAGTTCAGATCATGAATCTGAACAATACTGTCTTACAGTTTCATTGTCTATGTTAAAAACTTTTCTCATTTAACTATAACGCCTAGAGTACCGCATTTAGAAATAAATTTCGTTGTTATTGTAACACGGAAATACCGCACTTTTTCAGGGTAAATGTTGACCGACGTGGCAAAATTGGCCAGAATGACCTATTTTAAGTTTTTAATATTTTCCCCGAGGCTATGATTCTTGGACAAATGTATCTCAGAAGACAAAGTAAAGCACATATAACTTCTTATAACTTCACGACAAAACAACAAGAACGCCTTTATAGGGTAAAGTGTAAAATATGTCTCTCGATTTGATGGTTTGTAACATATTAATTATAGGGTCTATTATATTATATCATCCCCAAATAGTGTATAAATAGTTTCCACTTTCATAGTTTGGTGAAATGTCTGCAATGACATCGATTAGCAAGGTCCAAGTATGTTGGTCACAAACCTAAATGTTTTCATTTCAAAGTATGGAAATATAGGAACATTCTCAAAATTAAAAAATACCTGTGAAGGAAGTGAATTCTCTTCCCCGTACCAATCAGCATCACTAAACAAACAAACGCGTAGAATAACAACCTGTAAAGACCTTGGGCTGCCAAGACGACTGCTACCCACCCAGATACCCTTCAAATGTACCCTCAAATGTAACGCTTAGTTTTCTTGACTGGATCCTTGCTTCTCCTACAAGAGAGTTGTTGGTGTGATGGGGGTGTGTGTTCAACCCTTATGCCGTTTCTCAAAGGGGTCGGGGATGAATTTTTGTAGCAAGTTTTTATGACTGGATGCCCTTCCTGACGTCAGCCGCATCAGAGGAGTTGTGAAATGAATGACGTGATATAGTAGGAAGGGAAAGGGAGAAACCCGGTGCTAGCACATAGCCTACTCTTTTCGAATAGTACTAAGGGGTTTGCTCAAGGCTTTTATCAACAGCGTTATAAGCCCTGACTCCATATGAACAATGCGGAGAAGGTTGGAACTGAATCCAGGATTTTGACATCCAATCTAATGATTAGAAAATATATACCACGACCTTCCACACCATGCCGACCAACATTCTGATAGTGAAAAGTTTTCTACCAACGGGACTCGAACAGGTTAACCAAAGTGCCAAACAATATAGAATGGCCACCAGGTGGGATTGCTGCCATGGTGGTGATTACCGTTTCAAGATAAAATACAACTGGACAACCATCCTTTATTAGCCTATTAACACTGTACGGAGAAGAAAATAGAAGAGGTCCGAATGAAGGGCAAGAAAATACCGTCCTGGTCGGAAAAGAACAAGAGTTGACCAAGGGAGGTCGAGTACGAAATATGAAGGCGTGAAGCCAGACACAAACGGAAGCAATGCCAGACTTGGCTAGGGTGCCGATAGTTGCCGACCCACGCTCCCAGGATGAACGCCTCTGAGTTCCCATTCAGGGGATACCACGGATGCATTCTAGCTCCCCGACAGGCGTTTAAGCCGAGGATATACCTAAGATAACAATAATGGCTTGGTCTCACAAGGTTGAATGAATGCCGTTAGAGCCCTAAGTACAGAATTAACGTCCCTGACCTGGATGGTAAGCGAACACAGTGATCCGTGGCAAGGGGCAAGCTTGCTACCCCTTACACCACGGGGCTAGCCCACGAGAATCACTGCTATTAAAAATATACGTAACATCCTGAATTCCGGTTCAAAAAAGGAAACTCGTTAGGGAAACGCTCCATAATGAATAATACCTAGAAAAGTTCGTAGTTATTATTATTATTATTATTATTATTATTATTATTATTATTATTATTATTATTATTATTATTATTATTATTATTATTATTATTATTGAATCTCCGATATACATAACCCTATTACGTAAAATTCTCAGATATTATAGTTGCTTAAAAAGCTGCTCCAAGTCAATCACAAAAAGAGAAGAACAACAACAACAACACAATTTATGCAGAAAATACATCTGTGAGTGGTGTTGAGAAGTAGATTTCACAGTAGTTCAAATGAGCTACTAAGTTGCGTCTCTTGCCATAATGTAATTGACATTCGAACCAAAGATGAGCAACCGTTTGCTCAACGTTTCCGCACTGGCACTGGTAATTGTCTGCTTTTTGTATCCTAAATCTCTGAAAATAACTTTTGAACTTGCCATGTCCAAAATCTCATAATAAGAAATCCCATGCACGATTTTACTGCATCCCTGATGGGCCTTGGCCTACCAAGTGACCGCTGCTCAGCCTGAAGGCCTGCAGATTACGAGGTGGCACGTGGTCTTGGGTTTTTAGGCCGGGGCCGCTACTTTACATAAACTGGGAGACCCTGAGCTCTAAATAAAAGTTCCTGTCTGGCCGAAAATCGAACCCGAGGCCTCCGGGTAAGGTGCACCATAGGGCTGGCTCATCAGTACTACTTGCTGTATGTTTAGTCCTCAGCCCGAAGGCTGGTTGGATCCTCAACAGCTCCGCCATCAGCTGTCATAGATGGCCTAGGCATCACTGAAGGGGCGTACTAGAGAAATGAGGAGTGAGGTTGTTTCCCGTTGCTTTCCTCACCGAGCCAGAAGTTGCTATTACATATCAGTCTGCCAAGCCCACTGAAATTCATGCACCAACCGACCCTATGAACAATATTTTCACACCATTCATAGCAGGGACTGGCTGCAGAAGGAATGGCATTACTAGCATCACTCATACCTCAGTCACTTTCATTTTGTCAAAGCCAAGGATAAAGCTGAGACAGATCAATGAAAGTAACAAGATTGCTCTAGCCCATACCAGAAGACATAGTGCACTGTAAACACTAGGTCCCGCCAGCAAAGGCAAAGGCCCTTGAAAAATGCATTCTTGTCGAATCAACATTCTGACTTGACTGAAAACGTGAAATTTATTTAATGAAACGCCCCATAGTGCATTATACATCTACAATAGCTTATCGTCAAGTTTTGTAAATCTTAGACATGACCCAGACGTCACTGCCATGCTGCTTCTCGCCTACGCACACACTCAGTCAAAACGAGAGAGATGGCAGGAGAATGTAACACAACACCAGTCCTGGGGAGTTGATGTAGAAGGGACTTGGAAATTAATGGCTTCTGCTCTTTACAAACAATTTGCATGGCTTCTTCAAAATGAAGACGAATTTTATAGGGTGACAACTTATAATAAATTATCTTTTCACTGTTATAGCTACATTAAGAAGAGGTCAACAGAGAGGTCTCCGACAGAGAGAAAGATGATGATGAATATGACATTCTACTACAGCAATCTCCAGGTGGGCGAGTTGTCAAAACACATTTCTTCTGCCATATAAAAGCCAAGTTTGAACAGTAGAACTATTCTCTCTTATATTCACCCTTAGAATAAAAGCAAGTTAAATTATAGTTGTAGGATAAAATGTCCAATGTAGAATGTCCATATACAGAAATGCCCACTCATACGCACGACATACAAGATGTCCTTGTAAACTGAGAAAATTTCAACTTAATTTATTCTATTTTCACTAATTTTGTTACATGAATGTTCAATGTATTCTCTGCCCACAGATAAGTTATAACAAAGTTCAAAGTAAGAACAAATAATATTATTCCTAATTTACCTCTACGCCCTGAGTCTCTGGGTTGAGTATGAGTTTTCATAATTTCGTTTTCGCGTTGTTATTCTTCTTCTCGACTGTGCTGCAAATTTCTCGAGATACTGTTCTGACATGGTGAGCAACAACCATCTTCTACTGCGTTATTAGTTCTGTGGTGAGAAATGGTTAAATATATCGTGATACTGAACTATTTTTGACATTGTTCATGAACATTTTTGAAGTGAACCTTTTCCGAGCAGACATGTTTGTCCCTGGACTTCTTTCCATCATTAACTGGGCATTTACAAAAACTCATTGTCGGACATTTTTTGTTAGTGTATATTTCTGGACATAAACATTTTTAATTGAACTTTTTAACCTGGAAGGAAAGTTAGCATAGTTTAGTTCCCACAAGGCTTGAATTCGTTCATTTCCAGATATGTTATGAATTTACAAAAGTTGAGGAGATAAGCGACTTAAAATTTCACTCCTGGGCATCCCACTCAATTTCAGATGAATCCTAGGTCGGCATGGCCATTTTCTTCCGAAATTGCAACTCTAAATAGGGGTCCTACATTCACACAGGTTTCGACTTTCTACAAGTTAAGTATTAAGTGTCTGTTGACTGTGAGTCCCAAAATTAATGGCATGAAACTCCTTCTTCTGTGAATCTGTCCTGATACAGGTATCAATTGGACATTCTCCATGAGTTTCTGTCCTGAGCATCTTATTTCAGTTGTTCATACCTACCATCTTCTTGACACTTGTTATCATTCCAAACTTTCTTCTTTCTCTTCCTCTATCTACTTTTCCCTCCATCACCTCTGTTGAAGACGGTTTCTACGTAGCATGTGACCCAACGAGGACATTTTCCTCTTCCTTGTCGTTTTCATCAGATGTGTGTTATATCCAACTCTTCTTCGCACTTCATCCTTTCTCATTTTATCAGTCCACTTCACTGTTTCCATTATTCTTCACAAGCATATTTCAAAACTTTCCAAATACTTTGTATCTTTCTTTCTTTCTTAATGTCCATGTTTCATCTCCGTATGACACCACACTCCACACAAAACACTTTGCGAACCTCTTTCTTAAATTAATGGGGATTGCCTTAGACGTCGAAAGCCCACTCACATTTTCGAAAGCTTCTTTTCCCATTAATATTCTGCTTCTTACATCTTCTGTAGAGCTTCCATTGTGTACAGCTTTCCCTCTAGTATTATATTAACTGCAGTTTCCTCCTTTCCGAATCGCCTTAGTCTTGCCAATCTCCACCTTCATTCCGAACTCTCTGCCCACTCGTTCAATATTTTCCAAACATGTCTTGTGGATCAATCTCTGATTCGGCAGATACCGCCTCATCATCCGCCTATTTTATGGTCTTTATTGATTCCCCACCCACTTCAACGCCCCTTGCTTTTTCTAAAATCACAAAAATACCACTCCTTCTAGTAGGCGAGGGAGCAACTTATACGAGTTGTTCATAGCTTCCATCTTGCTTGACACCTGTTCACATTCCAAACCTTCTTCTTCCTCTTCTCCCGTCTATTTTTCCCTCCATCACCCTCTGATGAAGACCCCAACGAGAATATTTTCATCTACGGTAAGAGGTTATTGAAACGGAGACCCCCAAGAGACTCACAATTTGCCAGCTTTGATTTGTGACCTTCGAACCCCTAGCTTCCACCTCCTAGTGCCAGGATCACTGCTTTCATATTTTAAATCTTATCCTCTTGGTTAACTCTTGTTTTCTTCCGATCCTGAAGGTATAAGATTTGCGAGGAAATAGGAGAACTTCAGTCCCCCCCCCTTCGGAGCCCTTCTCTTTCCTTTTGTGATACCATCATTCTTCGATCGGTACTTTGCATTTTATTCTCTGATTAGTGTTAAGTGGGGATGATTGCCTAGTTGCACTTACCTTAACCACCACCGCCAAGATTGCTCCATCTAAAGCAGCTGTTTCACACTTCCAGTCGCCAGAGCTAGAACAAGTTGGATGTCATTCATAGGAATTGTGTCTCAATCAGTGTTAACGAGTGCATATTTTGAAGGGAAGAAGTTGAGGATTTAATATACCAGGAGAGTTCTTCTTCTTCTTGTTCTTAAAATATGATGATGATTATTATTATTATTATTATTATTGTAATAGTAATAATACGTTATATTTTATTTTTACCTAACAGGATGATCCAAACCATTCACGCAGGATACTCCATAGAGAGCAGAATGTTTCTTCATGACATCCATACCTCTTCGTTATCAGTGTTCAGAACGGTTGATCAAACTGAACTGGAAAAAAGTAACTAGTTTACTTTATACACATGTTGTATGGTCTGTATTTTTGAGGGAGAGACAGATGAAATGATATCACGAACGCAATGAATCAAGAGTTGAAATAAATGCAGGGCTCTAAAACTCCCCGTGTATTTGTTTAGCGGTTAACGCTATACCATTTTATTGAGCACGCCTGAGTAAATTCATTGCCTGGTCGTAGTATTTTTGTTTATACAGCAGGGAACGGATGGATGTCAACATGTACTTTTATGAAATTCAATAACAGTCGATAATTCGTAGCCTCGAAATAAAGCGAAAATTATTATGGTGGTTTCTGATTCCTCATGCGGAATTTAATTTCACGCACGCCATATATGGTTACGTGACGACTCGCTGCCAAAAATGGTAGTAGGCATATATGTTTTATGATTATAGGCTAGGTTATTGTCCATAGTAGAAGGAGAACAGTCATAACAGTCACCAGCTTTCATAGCTGAGCGTGTTGACTCGGAGTCACAAGTACATTGGTAGGTATCGGAGCTAAAGCCAATGCAACCGGGCGAGTTGGCCGTGCGCGTTGAGGCGCGCGGCTGTGAGCTTGCATCCGGGAGATAGTAGGTTCGAATCCCACTATCGGCAGCCCTGAAGATGGTTTTCCGTGGTTTCCCATTTTCACACCAGGCAAATGCTGGGGCTGTACCTTAATTAAGGCCACGGCCGCTTCCTTCCAACTCCTAGGCCTTTCCTATCCCATCGTCGCCATAAGACCTATCTGTGTCGGAGCGACGTAAAGCCCCTAGCAAAAAAAAGCCAATGCAGATGAATTTATCTCCCTTGTGAGTGGGAGTATATGCGTATATGCGACTAAAATGGTGATTCTATGGGCTCTCAACTTCCGAGGTGTCTGTCTCATAGTTGAGACTGGCATGGTTTCAACTTACTTATTAACTTGCTGCAATTAGGCTATTACGTCACGCTACTTGTAATGGAACAATTTGAGCTGCACTCTGTAAAACTTCCTTTGCGATTGATTTTCTCATAATCTTTAAGTTTCAGTTTTTGTATGTTTTTGTAAATTTTAAATATGCAACTTCTTATTCTGGTATAGTTTCTTCTAGTATCTTGTTTTCATGTACAAGCATTGCCACGAAGTTATCTTCCAAATGTATTAATTAACTCTGATTGATGTAAATTATTGTATGCTGCTTTTTTTTCTATTTTACTATCTTCACTTCCATGTTTCCCATTCAACGTCCCTTGTCAGCTCTTGCTCTCTTTTGTCCCCGAACGTATCATATTTTCGTGTCCAACGTAGTCCTTTATTTGTGTCCACGCTCTCTTTCTTTTCTTGTTCGAGTCCTTTATTCATGTTCACGTCCTTTTCTCTTCCTTTTGCTGAGTCCTGTATTTATGTTTACGCTCTTTACCTTTTCTTTCGCACAGTCTTTTATTTATATTCACGCTCATTACCTTTTCTCTTGCAATAGTCCTTTATTTATGTTCACGCTCTTTACATTTTTTCGCACAGTCTTTCATTTATGTTTACGCTCTTTACCTTTCTCTTGCATAGTCCTTTATTTATGTCCACGGTCTTTTATTTTATTTTGCCGATATGCTCACTGTTCGTTGGGTCAATATATTTTCTACTGAATAACTTTAACAAGAGGCAGTTGTCTGGTTACACTTCCCCTTAAGGGCAATACTCACCACCACTCTTTCGTCTCAACCAGAGTCCAGGGTTTCAATTCGTGATTACAGTTCGGAAGGACTTAAATGTTGGTCCGAGAGTTGGAACGGGAATTTTGGAGTTCCAATTCTGTTTTCTTTGTAGATCTACATATAGTCACAGTATGGACAGTTTCACGTGAAATCCGAACCGCTGAGAGGTGCTGGAAAAGTTGCTATTTTCTATAACCAAGTTCTGTATGCCTATTGCATTTTTAATTTACGGTATAGTAATAATGTAATAATACTGAAATTATCTAACATTTAAAATGGTTCAGCACCGATCTCGATAGCTGCAGTCGCTGAAGTGCGGCCGGTATCCAGTATTCGGGATAGTAGGTTCGAACCCCACTATCGGCAGCCCTGAAGATGGTTCTCCGTGGTTTCCCATTTTCAGACCAGGCGAATGCTGGGGCTGTACCTTAATTAAGGTCACGGCCGCTTCCTTCCCAGTCCTAGCCCTTTCCTGTCCCATCGTCGCCATAAGACTTATCTGTGTCGGTGCGACGTAAAGCAACTAGCAGAGAAAATGGTTCACCGTTACGGTGTCGGCCTCAGGATCTCAAGATCGTGGGTTCAAACTTGGCAAAAGCACTACAACATTTGAAGTATAGATCGATCCGTATAAATCGTATCGTATAAATTTACTCGTAAGCAGCCTAAATGGCGTCATATTAAAATGTCTTATTCCCAATTTAAAAAGCGCGTTTGAACATGTTAGCTTGGTATGATGGCTTCCCTTTCTTCTTCTTCTTCTTCTCCTTCTTCTTTTTCTCCTCCCAGAATCTCTTCATGAATTCACTGTGGTGGTTTGTCCGTTCTTCTGTTCACTGTTTGCCAGTGGTATTTTCTGTTTTCCACTAATCTTTGATTTGCAACGAGAATTGAAAAGACTACCATTTTTATGGTGTTATCTGTAGCGATTATTTCTTGTAAATCCTGCTTAATTTCTTCCAGACAGTTGACCTTGACCTTCTTTGAACTGATTACAGCTTTTTTTTTTGTTCATTCTACAGATTTGACCATAGAATTTTAAGCGTCTCCTACGCAGGGAAGAAATAAACTTATGTGTTTCTGTGTACATACACTGACTGACAGAGCAAATGCAACACCAAGAAGGAGTGGTTCGAAAGGGATGAAAGTTGGGAACAAAACAGAGACGGCACGGACGAATAATTGATGTTTATTTCAAACCGATATGCAGGTTACACAATGCGCACGGCATCGATTCAGTAGGATGTAGGACCACCGCGAGCGGCGATGCACGCAGAAACACGTCGAGGTACAGAGTCAATAAGAGTGCGGATGGTGTCCTGAGGGATGGTTCTCCATTCTCTGTCAACCATTTGCCACAGTTGGTCGTCCATACGAGGCTGGGGCAGAGTTTGCAAACGGCGTCCAATGAGATCCCACACGTGTTCGATTGGTGAGAGATCCGGAGAGTACGCTGGCCACGGAAGCATCTGTACACCTCGTAGAGCCTGTTGGGAGATGCGAGCAGTGTGTGGGCGGGCATTATCCTGCTGAAACAGAGCATTGGGCAGCCCCTGAAGGTACGGGAGTGCCACCGGCCGCAGCACATGCTGCACATAGCGGTGGGCATTTACCGTGCCTTGAATACGCACTAGAGGTGACGTGGAATCATACGCAATAGCGCCCCAAACCATGATGCCGCGTTGTCTAGCGGTAGGGCGCTCCACAGTTACTGCCGGATTTGACCTTTCTCCGCGCCGACGCCACACTCGTCTGCGGTGACTATCACTGACAGAACGGAAGAGTGACTCATCGGAGAACACGACGTTCCGCCATTCCCTCATCCAAGTCGCTCTAGCCCGGCACCATGCCAGGCGTGCACGTCTATGCTGTGGAGTCAATGGTAGTCTTCTGAGCGGACGCCGGGAGTGCAGGCCTCCTTCAACCAATCGACGGGAAATTGTTCTGGTCGATATTGGAACAGCCAGGGTGTCTTGCACATGCTGAAGAATGGCGGTTGACGTGGCGTGCGGGGCTGCTGCCGCTTGGCGGCGGATGCGCCAATCCTCGCGTGCTGACGTCACTCGGGCTGCGCCTGGACCCCTCGCACGTGCCACATGTCCCTGCGCCAACCATCTTCGCCACAGGCGCTGCACCATGGACACATCCCTATGGGTATCGGCTGCGATTTAACGAAGCGACCAACCTGCCCTTCTCAGCCCGATCACCATACCCCTCGTAAAGTCGTCTGTCTGCTGGAAATGCCTCCGTTGACGGCGGCCTGGCATTCTTAGCTATACACGTGTCCTGTGGCACACGACAACACGTTCTACAATGACTGTCGGCTGAGAAATCACGGTACGAAGTGGGCCATTCGCCAACGCCGTGTCCCATTTATCGTTCGCTACGTGCGCAGCACAGCGGCGCATTTCACATCATGAGCATACCTCAGTGACGTCAGTCTACCCTGCAATTGGCATAAAGTTCTGACCACTCCTTCTTGGTGTTGCATTTGCTCTGTCAGTCAGTGTATCTTAATCCATGTGCCATTTACACGAGTGGTACCATATATTTTCCTAAGGAGTTTTCGTTCTTGCTTTCCAGTTTCATCTATTTTAGAGTGTCCTCCTAGAGAAATAGTTTCTGAGACATATAATGCTTCCGGTAAAATGACTGTCCTGTATTGACGAAGTTTCGCATCACTCTTTTAGTGTAGTGATTCCGTGTTACTCTGTAAGCATTTTTTGTGTTTATTATCACTATTATTATTATTATTATTATTATTATTATTATTATTATTGTTACCGTGTTTTAGCGGTAGTTATGCGTAAAAGAAGGTGCGGGTGTGAATGGGTTTCAAGCTACGAAATTATAGTGCATGTAAAATTAATTTAAAATTTAACAAAGTTATATTTTCTTTTCAAAAACAAAGCAATAACAGACATGGCAGGTACAATGTAGCAAAACAAGGGGAGTTACAATATTTACAGGTTTTGGGCTTCACGCCCTGACTTCAGCGATCAGCTCAGTTTTACCACAAACACAAGTTTTAACAGAGGGGCAGAAAACCCCATTCATCCCTAGGAGCCCCTGGCTCCGAATTACACAGAAAAGCCTCCGCGAGGCATATGACGCATATGACACTCCATTTTCAAAAGAGCGATCCGCTCTCAAAATTTAAGCCTCTCAAAGGCCACACCAAACTCTACCTTCAAGCTGTCCTCTAAGGACGTATTCACAGGGGTAAAATACCCAACCTACTGAGGTCTATTACATGAAAAGAAGGTTGATTACATGACCTCTAAAATAACAATTTGAGAGGAGGCTAACCGCACTCCTGATACACTTTGTTTAAGACCTACTTGGCACTAGGCCGTTAATACAAGGGCTAATCCCATACTACAGAGGTGACTTAAGAAAATAACAATTTACATTACATCACGGAAGAATGGGTTTGAGAAAATAAGTTCACCTCAAAACAATATGAGTGGGAACTCGAGAGGGTTAGCACTCTCTATCCCAGTATGTAGTTTAGAAGATAGGATAGGTACCAGTAGTCTTTACATTTTAAAGGAAGGTTACATGGTGGAAGGCCTAGAACCCGCCCCGAAGGTTAAACTGCTGAGCAAGCAAAGAAAGAAGTTATTACTTGGCCATTACCTTGTTGTAGACGCCGCCGAAGAAAGAGGCGCTTCCCGCCTCCTGCTAAGTACTTAATACACTGAAAGATGGAACAGAAGTGGCCCCGAGACCCTAAAATCAGCAGTTTATATCCTCTCGCGGAAGATTCTAGGCGTTAGGGGAAAGAAAACACCCTCCCACAAAATTTTTATTGGCTAGGAAAAAGAAACCCCTACATAGAGGAAGAAGAAACACATTATTGGTGGAAAATTAATTAAAGAAATTCGGGATTGGCTAGATCCAAAATAAGGGGAAAAAGAGGGGTATACAGCCAACTTAAACAATGACAGAAAGAAATTTAACAAAGAACAAACTCTTGAAATAAAAATTTCTCCAACAAAATAGTTCTTTGACTCCGCACTAGGTCGCACTATTGTTGATCTTCAGTAGTGTCCTCTAGAAGAGAAAGTTCACACTTCTTACTTCAAGCGAAACAAAAACACATCAAAAATGACACAGTTCACAAACTCAAAAATTTCCAGGTAGTGACATCTTCTGAGAAATTAGTAGATTAATAGTGTAGATAAAGTTCAGAATTCCTCCAGAAGAGGAGTTTCAACTGGCGCGACTTTTAAATAAACAGAGTAGAGGTGTACCGCCCGGTACAGACCTCCCCCCCCAAAAGTTCCTCCAGGGGTGACACATGAAATCAGTTTGAAACAAGTTCCAAGTTATAAGGTGAATATGAAAATAGATTACAAGATATTCAGAATGTTGTGTGATTCAGTTTCACAATTTGTTGTTGCAGGTGAAGCAAAGTCTTTCAGTTTGTAGAAGTTGAATTTTTGAAGATAAACTTTTAATACTTGAAAGTGATGAAAAATTTGGCAATGTCCACCAAATATTGTTGTTGAATTCCCAAGTGTAATCATTACTTATAGTAACTGTTCATGTAGTTGATGTTGATGAAGTGAGGTGGCCAGACCGGCCGTTGCAGCTTGCGTCCAAAGGAGGCCGCTCGGACCCCTCAAGTACCCTGAGATACCGCTCGCCCGCACTATGAGGGGAGCAGAGGAGTTGAAACACGCCGCGCCCGCGGTGAACATATACAGGCTGCGGGCAAGTAGCAGGTCGTGCGCCGCACATCAGCCTTGGCCGGGAGGAGAGCTCCGGCTCGCCGGGCACATGTCGTCTTCGCTGGAGAGGAGGGGGCCCATCCCCCTCCCCAGTTGCTGCACGGCGCTGCGTGGCTGCGGGGGCACTGAAACATTAAAGCTAGGCGGAAGAATTGTGTTGGACCATCATGTTTCTTTGAGGGCACAGGCTTGTAGAGAGATTGAGGGGCCAGCGGCGTGCAGATATTCATGGTATTCATTAAGCCACTGTGTAGAGTGGAGCAGGAGACGGGAGCGTGGTAATGGCCGTGGCAAAGACAGGATGGCAGTTTAATGGGTCGGGGCAGGTTTCACAAACATGCTTACATAAGAAACAAAATCCTATAGAAGGGGCAGAATGCCTAGAATTTGGAAACTCAAAAGAAAAAATATAACCTTCATATTCCTTTCAAAATAATATGAAGCAAGTTAACACGTAAATTACACCGGTTTCACCTGTGACAGGTGAACCCTAAATATCCTCTCGGTGGCTGGATTGCTAACTAACAACGTAACTGGCGTAAGAAAATCGAGAATGATACAAGGCCCATGAAATCTGGGGGCAAGCTTGCCCGCGGGAACAAAATTCTTGACCATTACTTGGTCGCCTACCTTCAAAGGGGTGGGTCTCCGTCCACGATCATACCTTTCCCTAACCTTTTCATGAGACACTTTAAGATTGGCTTTAGCCTTCTTCCAAAGATTTTTAATGCTGTCCGGATCTATTGTCTCGGGTAGAATGTCATTCAGAGACCAGAGGTTAACGAGCGGCGAGTTGGGAACAAACTTAAACATCAAAGAAGCTGGAGTAAACTTGTGAGATTCATGAACCGCCGAATTCAAAGCAAAAGCTATCCAATGCAGGGACGTGTCCCACCTGGAAGGATCTTCATGATGATAGGCAATGAGTGCGGACCTGAGATTACGGTTAACCCGTTCAGCCAGAGATGGTTGAGGGTAATAAGCAGAAGTAGTTACATGAGAGATGGACAAGTCAAAACAGAATTTACGAAATAAATTTGATGTGAACGCCTTAGCATTATCAGATACAATATATTGACACGGACCAAAAGAAGCAAAAATAGAATTTAAGCAGGTAATGGTAGACTGAGCGGTAGCCAGTTTAGTCGGAAATAACCAAGAAAATCTTGTAAAACCATCTACACATACAAAGATGAACTTATTAGCATTACCCTTTGACTGGGGGAAGGGTCCTACATAATCGATATACAGGCGTTCCATGGGGCGCGACGCTTGATGCGAAGACAAAAGGCCTACCTTGGTGGACATGGTGGGTTTACTAAGCAAACAAGACTTACAAGCTTTTACAAGTTCACGGATTTCACCGTCCATACCTTTCCAGATGAACATTTCACGAATCTTTTCACGAGTTTTAAAGATACCCAGGTGCCCCCCCAATGGGGTCTCATGATAGTATTTGAAGATCATAGGCACCAGAACCGCTGGGACGACAACCTTCATCATCTTATCATGCCTCGATGGGCAACATAAAACACCATTCCTCAGAACATAAGGGACGACATGTTCCCCAGAAGAAAGGGTTTCCATTATCGGACCCAGCGTCGGATCTTCACGTTGGTATTTCTCAATATCCCTAAAGAGCATGGGAGCATCTGTTAAGATGGCATTAACCTCAGATAGTATGGACTCGGGAGGTGATGAACTGTCGGCCGGTTCCTGGGTCTCGACGTCGTTAGAAAACATACGGCTGAGTCCTTCAGCCACAACATTTTCAGTACCTCTGATATGCCGTACATCGAATTGGAAGGCAGAAATACGGATGGCCCAACGGGCTATACGACCTGTACGACGCGGCCTACCTAAGACCCAGCTTAAGGCTTGATTATCTGTCTCCAGATCGAATTTGACGTGTTCCAGATAGAGACGGAACTTTTCTAAGGCGAATAAGACTGCCAAACCTTCAAGCTCATATATGGAGTACTTTGCTTCTTGAGCTGACAATGTCCTAGACGCATAGGCGATGGGTCGCCTCCCTCGTTCAGTCTCTTGAAGAAGGACTGCAGCTACCGCCGACGACGACGCGTCGGTTTGGACGATGAATTTCTTCGAGAAATCAGGCATAGCAAGTACAGGGGCATTACAGAGAGCTAATTTAAGGTCTTCAAAAGCGGCTTGTTGAGAAGGTCCCCACTCAAATTTGATGCCTTTCCTACGTAGAAGGTTTAAGGGCGCCGCTCTATTAGCAAAATTAGGAATGAACTTCCTGAAGAAATTCACCATACCGATGAACCTGGCGATACCTTTAATGTCCTTGGGAGGTTTAAAATCACGGATGGCCTGTGTTCTAGAATGATCGACTGCTACTCCATCGGGTGACACAATATGCCCTAGGAATGACATAGAGGGCTTAGCAAAGGCAACCTTGGACAACTTAACAGTTAACCCAGCCTTACGAAGGCGATCGAGAACTTCTCGCAGATGATCTAGATGTTCTTCAAAAGTCTCTGAAAATACGACGACATCATCTAAGTAGTGATATAAGTACTCGAATTTGATGTCGGAGAAGACCCTATCTAGCAGCGTAGTGAGTACAGCTGCTCCCGTAGGGAGCCCGAAAGGCACGCGGTTGTATTCATATAAATTCCAGTCCGTGGCAAACGCTGTAAGATGTTTAGACTCTTCGGCAAGGGGAATTTGATTATAGGCCTGATTTAAGTCCAAGATGGTGAAGAACTTGGCCTTACGAAACCATGAAAAACAAGAATGAAGGTCGGGAAGGGGCACAGATTGCAACACCACCTTCCGATTGAGAGCCCTGTAATCAATGACAGGCCTGAAGCCTCCTTGGGGTTTCGGGACTAGAAAAATAGGCGAAGAATACGCTGACTTAGAGGGCCTAATAATACCATCCTTCAACATCTGATCGATGATTTCTTTCAGAGCTTTCATTTTAGGAGGAGACAGCCTATAAGGTGGAAAGCGAACAGGAATCGAATCCGTGACCTCAATTTTGTATTCAATAAGGTCAGTAACACCAAGAGTATCAGAAAACACCTCGGGAAACGACTGACACAATTTGCGAATACTATCAGCCTGCTCCTCAGGTAGATGTCTAAGGTCTAACAACATCTCATCCTGGGTAGGCGAAATAGATGAACATGATGCAGAATTACACTTTAATAGAGGGATTTTACAATTAGAGGCAAATTTGAATGTGCACGACTTACTCTGAAGATCGAGCACAAGACCAGTGTGAGACATGAAGTCCGCTCCCAGTATGATGGGGCAAGACAAATGCTTGGCCACAAACAATTTGATTTTCCATGTAAATTAAAAAACACGAATTTTGACATGTAAGGAACCTAGAATTTCTAATGGAGATGAATTAGCCGAAACATATTTAACAGGAGATGAGTCATAGTCAGGGAGTTTACAAACAGATTTCAATTTAGAATACCAATCAGCCGAAATAATGGAACAAACACTGCCTGAATCTAAGAGAGCTGTTATAGGCTCGTTATTTAACTCAATCTTAAGAAAAGGAACAGGTGCGGGGGTATCCGCCGCAATCCTAAGACACTCTCTGGGGCATTCAAAAAAAGAATTTGAAGATTGCTCATTCCCTGAATTCTCGACCTTTTTGCCCGGGGCTGAGCCTTGGAAAGCAGAATTAGTCGACTCAGCCGAAGCCGCTAGTCACTTTTTATTATTGGCATATGTGGAAATTGCACCAGAAGTTGAGCAGGAGGGGGTGCTATTTGAGTTTGGGCAATTCTTGGCGATATGTGAGAAAGCCCCACATTTAAAGCAGCCTTGTGATGAACCAGCTCCATTCCTAGTCCCACTTGGCTTGATCAGTGGACACTTGTTGCGCAGATGGTCAGGCGACCCGCAAGCATAACATTTACGGGGATTGACTGGTCGGCGAGGTGGAGGCCGAGTGTTACTAAAGGAAGGCGGGGGTTCTTTCGCGACACGCAAAGAATCGGCGTATCTAACTCCTTCCGCTGAGACGGCCAATGCTTCAAGTTCAGAGAAGGTTTGCGGACACGCCGCGAAACACAAATATGACCTGTAGGATGGCGAAATACCTTCTACAATAGCCTGCACAATCTGATCTTCAGGAAAGTGCAGAGCAAACACCCTAGTGTAGAATTTGATATCTTGTATGAAATCAGCCAAGTTTTCATCCAAGCGCTGTACACGGTAATAGTACTTCTGAATCAGGGAGGACCTGGCCCTAGCCGGGATGAAGTTAGCTAGCAAATGGGCATGGAAATCCTCAATAGATGATTGCTCGGCAATGGCTCTTACGATTTTATCAGAGAGAATACCAATAGCATACGGATAGATAATTTGCAAAATTTGACATGGCGAAAGAGAAAAAACAAGAGCATGATCCTGAAATTCCACTAGAAATCTTAAAAATGAAATTACATCACTGGTGGTGTTGACGGAAAACTTAGAGATACCTCTAAGCAACATTGCCAATGGATGAGGCAAGCTACTGAACCCAGGTGACATAGTCGTTAAAGGTTTCAATGGCAAAGAAGTTAATTCAGAGCGGATGTTACCCAATGACGCACGGCGTTCAGATTCGTTGTTCGATGGGGCAGAGATAGTTTGAGCAGCAACGGTTATCCTATTGACTTCTCCCTGAGGAGGCTCTTCATCACTACCTACATTCACTGTGGCGGGTTGATCAGTTTTGGGAGGAACTTCGCCGGTTAGCAATTGAGTGACCTTATTAGACAATTCAGAAATAGTTTCAAGGAGCATATTAGCGTCCTTCCTCTGAACGTCATTCACCTTTAGAGACAACAGATCATTAACTCTATTTGCAAAGTGATACAGCCTGCCTTGCACACGCTTAATTTGATTAGGAGACGGATCGTTTTCATCAAAAAAGCTGACTACAGATGCTAGCCCAGTAATATTCTCGACGATCGTGGAAAGAGAATCATCAATTTCTTTCTCTCCCAAATTGGGGATGGAAATGGGCAAATCAAGGGACTCTCTAAGCTTGTTGGTGTCGATTGCAACCGTGCCTCCAGATTGCACATTTCTGATAGTTAACTCGTATATCAACTCCTCTTTGCGCAAATAGTTAAGGAGGAGAACATCGCGAGGGCCGGGCATGATGACAGAACAATTTTGAAAAACTCAAAAAATTCCAGCAACTGAGAAAATTGTTAGAGTTCGAATCAAAGCAATGTTTAGCCGTCAAAAGGGGCTAAATTGAGACCCATTCAACCACGCTCTGCTACCACTTGTTACCGTGTTTTAGCGGTAGTTATGCGTAAAAGAAGGTGCGGGTGTGAATGGGTTTCAAGCTACGAAATTATAGTGCATGTAAAATTAATTTAAAATTTTACAAAGTTATATTTTCTTTTCAAAAACAAAGCAATAACAGACATGGCAGGTACAATGTAGCAAAACAAGGGGAGTTACAATATTTACAGGTTTTGGGCTTCACGCCCTGACTTCAGCGATCAGCTCAGTTTTACCACAAACACAAGTTTTAACAGAGGGGCAGAAAACCCCATTCATCCCTAGGAGCCCCTGGCTCCGAATTACACAGAAAAGCCTCCGCGAGGCATATGACGCATATGACACTCCATTTTCAAAAGAGCGATCCGCTCTCAAAATTTAAGCCTCTCAAAGGCCACACCAAACTCTACCTTCAAGCTGTCCTCTAAGGACGTATTCACAGGGGTAAAATACCCAACCTACTGAGGTCTATTACATGAAAAGAAGGTTGATTACATGACCTCTAAAATAACAATTTGAGAGGAGGCTAACCGCACTCCTGATACACTTTGTTTAAGACCTACTTGGCACTAGGCCGTTAATACAAGGGCTAATCCCATACTACAGAGGTGACTTAAGAAAATAACAATTTACATTACATCACGGAAGAATGGGTTTGAGAAAATAAGTTCACCTCAAAACAATATGAGTGGGAACTCGAGAGGGTTAGCACTCTCTATCCCAGTATGTAGTTTAGAAGATAGGATAGGTACCAGTAGTCTTTACATTTTAAAGGAAGGTTACATGGTGGAAGGCCTAGAACCCGCCCCGAAGGTTAAACTGCTGAGCAAGCAAAGAAAGAAGTTATTACTTGGCCATTACCTTGTTGTAGACGCCGCCGAAGAAAGAGGCGCTTCCCGCCTCCTGCTAAGTACTTAATACACTGAAAGATGGAACAGAAGTGGCCCCGAGACCCTAAAATCAGCAGTTTATATCCTCTCGCGGAAGATTCTAGGCGTTAGGGGAAAGAAAACACCCTCCCACAAAATTTTTATTGGCTAGGAAAAAGAAACCCCTACATAGAGGAAGAAGAAACACATTATTGGTGGAAAATTAATTAAAGAAATTCGGGATTGGCTAGATCCAAAATAAGGGGAAAAAGAGGGGTATACAGCCAACTTAAACAATGACAGAAAGAAATTTAACAAAGAACAAACTCTTGAAATAGAAATTTCTCCAACAAAATAGTTCTTTGACTCCGCACTAGGTCGCACTATTGTTGATCTTCAGTAGTGTCCTCTAGAAGAGAAAGTTCACACTTCTTACTTCAAGCGAAACAAAAACACATCAAAAATGACACAGTTCACAAACTCAAAAATTTCCAGGTAGTGACATCTTCTGAGAAATTAGTAGATTAATAGTGTAGATAAAGTTCAGACTTCCTCCAGAAGAGGAGTTTCAACTGGCGCGACTTTTAAATAAACAGAGTAGAGGTGTACCGCCCGGTACAATTATTATTATTATTATTATTATTATTATTATTATTATTATTATTATTATTATATTTAAAATAAAAATGCCCAGTCATATTTTATGTCCTTCTCAGTTCTATTCATTAGGTATACCTGAAAAAAATACCATTTTCATAGGTCATTGGGAATACTTCGTAACATGACGACGTCCTTAATACGTAAATGAGATTGACTGGAACCAAAGGTGTACTACAAAACGGGTTACAGCAATTGAGTTGAAATTTGTGTCAAGCATTAAGTTTGCAGCAATAGTGGTAGTTACATCACGAGCGCATCTGGGGCATGTCAATATCACATGAGAGAACTGTTTGTCGCAGTAGGAGCAAGCGAACCTAACGGTCGGCTCCATGTTGACTCCAGCTACAAACAAAAACACTCATAAAGAATTTCCAAGAAAACACAGCTTCCCATCTCCTCCCCATCCTATCCTTTTCCCTAAGTATAGATGAGAAAAAAACTTGAAGAAACCATAAAAAATAGCTTAACGGAAGAAAACCGGACGTTTACACCATTAATACGAATAGAGCACGCATGCGTGATTTGTAGCCAATGATATCCGCAGCCAGCCAGGAGCAAGACACAATTTTTGTCATGTTTCCTTTAAGAAAAATGACTTCCATTCTGTTGACCTCATGAAGCTAATGGTAATTTATTTAGATGAGGTAAACATTGTAGGTCGGTTTCAGAGTCATTCCAAATGCAATGCATATTGGGAGTAAAGTAATAAAATGTACTTTACAGGAACCTATCTAGTCGAGTTGGCAAAGCCGCATCGGTTCACCCGGAAGGGTGTGGGTTCGATTCCATCACGAAGTATACTTCCAGTTCTGGCGAGGAACAGGGCCCTTGGGTTGATTCACCCTACATGAGAAATCAGTACCATGTTAATTCCTCAGAGCAAAGGAAGCTCCATACCACTTAGCATTGAAGTTACGGATAGTGGAAGCCTTTACCTTCCCCCCTCCATGGGCCTCCGTGTCCTGTACGAAAATTACTTTACTTTCACTAGTAATATTCACATCATAACTGGTTCTCGGCGTAGTCGGGGGTCCATGGGAGCCCCTTTTAGTCACCTCCTGTGACAGGCATGCTACCATGGATATATTCTACCACCTCCAGCGCAGGAGGCATATCGATTTTGGAAAGTAAAGATCTGGAATGACGTATTCGTCGGCTGAGTCAAGTAATGCTATACTGGCGAGGTATTTGAAAGTTTTAATATCTCCTTTTTACCGAGCGAGTTGCATACTCTGTATGGGTCGGGATCCAACCTCCTATCTTGGCATCAAGCGAAGACTAACCGAATGAGTCACTGAGGTCTGCACGTTATATTTTTCTTTTCCTCTCTTCGTTTGTTTCCGGCCCCTCATTCTAGGGGTAGCGAACTTGCCTCTCACCCGGAGGCCTTGGTTTAGATTCCCGGCCAGGTTAGTGATCGGAAAGCCGGTTCACTCAGCCTACGTACGAACAATTGAGGAGCTATCTTAGGCCGGCCATACACGTTGCGGCGTACCGGAGAGGTTTACCTGTACAGTTGACCTGCGCAGGTAAACCGGAGCGTGAGTGGCACCTACGTTCGATGAACCTGCACAGGTGGCCAGACCTGTACAGGCGAGCCAGGAAGAATCGAAAAACAATTCCGTTACCTGCGCAGTTGAACATAACTGCACGTCTGTGTGATTCACCCAAGACCTGCACAGGTTTCAGCTCAGTTGAAGCAGGACAAGCGTAGGAAGAGGGTCTTGCGTTCTGTTTTTTTTTTACAAAACCACTCGGTTTGTTTTGTAATTTCTTTTTGGTTACCGGTGATTTTTTGTTTTGTTTTGATAGAATACTATGTCAAACCTTAAGCGAACTCAAGTTTTAGAGAAGTGTATCGAGTTGTACAAATCTGAACCTTTTGGATTAAAGGTGACACCAATGAAAGCAATTTTTGTTGCACACTTCACTCATCCTCAAGTAATTACGGTAGTCTCCTTCTTCTCCACTCAATTCTTTTAATAAATTGACGTGAGTGTAGCGATTTCTTCTCAACAACCAGTCTTTACAGCTTGAGTTGCGGGGTTTCCTTTGCTTTTTCTTTTATTAGTTGCTAACAATAAACCAACCACTGCGATCGCGTCATCATCTCGTCGTGTCGATGCCGTAAGGTCACCTGATGGATAAACCGTACCGTGTATGAGGTCGTCACCTGTACAGGTTTATTGCGCAGGTCAACTGTACAGGTAAACCTCTCCGGTACGCCGCAACGTGTATGGCCGGCCTTAGAGACAGCGGCTCCGGTCTAGAAAGGCAAGATTAACGGCCGAGAAGATCCGTTGCACTGATCACAGGTTACCTCTGCAGGTCTTCGAGCTGAACAGCGATCGCTTGGTAGGCCAAGTCCCATCAAAAGGGGCAGTGCTCTCTTAGAGAATTAGTGTTTTTGAAAAATTGCCTGCTCAAAATAACTGGGATTTTGTAACGTACTACCCGATTGTAAGATACAATAATTCATTATTCAAAACTTAAGTAGGCAGAAGTGGAAATATGGTTTTGAAAAACTTTCCATTTTAGAGGGATCGACGAGAGAGCTGGGGTAGGACTTACTACGGATATCCATCGTTGTTGAATAGCATACTAAAAGCCAGTAACAACTGAAAATGGCAACCTTTTAGTACTTGCCCTTGCGTCACTGACGGGATTTATCTTCCGAATGAATCATGCAGCGGGAGTCTTGTACACATGTGTTCTTCAAGGTAACAACGATTGTACCTTGTTACGACCTTCTTCTTTACTTCCTTGTCTTCCTGTATACAAATCACACATCACGAGTAGTAATATGACTAGGCTTCTTGGCTGTCAAGAAACTCTAGAGAAGAGAGAACAGTTATTACTCCGACTATTAGGGTCAGATTTAGATTTACAATAAACTACAATAATAATAATAATAATAATAATAATAATAATAATAATAATAATAATAATAATAATAATAATAATAATAATAATCTTCATTACACACAGTTGCGTCTTTCAGACTTCAGTGCACAATCCCTGTGAATAAACTAAGTGCCTCCACAATCCTCTACTTTCAACTTCTGTAGTTCTAAGGCCTAGTTTACATCGACACATCCTGTTATCACTAACAACTGACTCTAACCATCGTCACCTTAGTTTCCTCTGCTTTTTCTCTATGTACGACCTACTGAATGAAGGTCTTAGATTAGGAAGGTGGTGACAGTAGCTTTAATTACAGAATTTGTCTGCTGTAAAAATGGGAAACCATGGAAAGAACCATCTTGAGGGCTGCCGACGGTAAAGTTCGAGGTCACACACGAACATCCAGTCCTGGAGCCAGTAGAATAAACCGGACATAGATAAAATCCTCGGTCTGGCCTGAAATCACAACCAGGTCTCCTCTACAACGCAGGTCACTCACTACAGTCTCCTTTTGCGAATTTATTTTACGTCGCACCGACACAGGTGCGTCTTATGGCGACGATGGGATAGGATAGGCCATCGTAGTCTGAATTTAGGTACAGCCCCAGCATTTGCCTGGTGTAAAATTGGGAAACCACGGAAAATCACTATCTCCCGAATGCAAACTCACAGCTGCGCGATCCCAACCGCACGGCCAACTACATTCAGCCATGGAGCCAGATCTTCTTCAATAAATCTATCAAACCACATGTCTAGGGGTCTGATGGTCATGCGAACTGTTTGAGTCAGATTTCTGAATCTGAAGATCTTCAGCGTCATATCGGTGCTGGTTCTAATGAAGCATTCGAGATATTTATATTCTGAGAGTTAACGATTACTGATTATCTACGTTAGGTCTTCCCCTCGTCCGCCTTTGTGTTGTAGTGGTTAGTGTGATTAGATGCCACGCCCTGAGGCCCGGATTCGATTCCCGGCTCTGCCACGAAATTTGAAAACTGAGTAAAGGGGGTTTCGATTCCCACCTCAGCCATCTTCGAAGTGGTTTTCCGTGGTTTCCCACTTCTCCTCCAGCCAAATGCCTGGATGGTACCTAACTTTAAGGCCACAGCCACTTCCTTCCCTCTTCCTTTTCTATCCCTTCCGATCTCCGCCCACCACAGAGCCCCTGTTCAGTACAGCAGGTGCGGCAGCCTCGGCGTGGTACTGGTCCTCCTCCCCAGTTGTATCCCCGTCCCAATGTTTCACACTCCAGGACACTGCCCTTGAGGCGGTAGGGGGTGGGATCCCTCGCATAGTCCGAGGAAAAAATCAACCCTGAAGGGTAAACGTATTAAGAAAGAAAGAAAGAAAGAAAGAAAGAAAGAAAGAAAGAAAGAAAGAAAGAAAGGTCTACCACTTCATACCGAAGAAAAGGACTGAAACAGACGGTGGCAATCAATAAATTGTAGACGCTAACTGGTAGTTTCTCCCGCTGGCAGCTGTGAGGTTAAAACATACCGCATAAAGAAGAATATCGTGATAGCCCGTAACATTGTCCATATAACTGAACTAACTGCTAACATTATAACGTTGTTCACAGCTTATATTGCCTGTAATTAGATAATTTAAATACTGTTATAGCCAATAGGAATGGCTGTTTATTTTCAGCCATATAAGTCCACACACACAGTGCTTTTATTATTGCTTCGTATCTCACTTTACGGGCACCATATTCGTAAGTGAACAGCCACCATTAAAAGGGTTTTCAGCTTGATTAACGATGAAGAGGTGGGCGGGAGTTTCGAAGACTACTTTGTCGGAACCTCTTTACGTTCCTTTCAAAAGATTAATATTCAGAAAAACGACGTAAATAGTCTAAAACACTAACCAAACCAAACCCCATGGCGCAACAGCCCCGAAGGGACATGGCCAACGAAGCGACCGCTGCTCAGCCCGAAGGTCTGCGGATTATCAGACGTCGTGTGGTCAGCACGACGAATCCTTTTAGCCGTTATTGCTGGCTTCCGAAGACTGGACCGCCATCTCAATGTCAGATAGCTTATAAATTGTAATCACGTAGGCCGAGTGGACCAAGAACCAGCCCTCAGATCCAGGTAAAAGTCCCTGACCTGACCGGGAATCGAACCAGGGTCAATCGGGTAAGAAAAAAAGCACGATACCCCTACATCGCGGGCCCTGCACGTAGTCTTCTTTTTTTGTTTGCTAATTGCTATACGTCACACCGACGATGGGTGACGATGGGACAGGGAAGGGCTCGGAGTGGGAAGGAAGGGGCCGTGGCCTTAATTAAGGTACAGCCCTAGCATTTGCCTGGTGTGAAAATGGGAAACCACGGAAAACCATCTTCAGGGCTGCCGACAGTGGGGTTCGAACCTACTGTCTCCCGAATACTGGATACTGGCCGCACTTAAGCGACTGCAGCTATCGAGCTCGGTCGTAAATAGTCTAATATTGTCAAATTATATAGTCTATGTTATGTAATGTCTATTGGGGTTATATTGCTGTCATTTCAAGGAATCAACAGCGTAGTGACCTCGGTTCAGAAGGCCCCGATTCGATAGGGATTTTAGCCGTGTCTTGTTTGTTTGTGTTCGTCTTAATGCACATCTTTATTTACAAGCAACACATCACAATACCAATCAAACCGAGCTAGTTGGTCGTGCGGTTACGGACGCACAGCTGTGAGCTTGCATTCGGGAGGTAGTGGTTTCAATCCCCCCTGTCCACAGCCCCGAAGATGGTTTTCCGTGCTTTCCCATTTTCACATCAGGCAAGCGCTGGAGCTTTACCTTACGGCACGGCTAATTGCTTCCAACTCCTAGCCTTTCCCTATCCCATCGTCGCCATAAGACCTATCTGTGTGGTGGGACTTAAAGCCAATTATCAAAATAAAATAAAAACCTAGCAATCAACACAGAAACACATAATAGTGAATACATTCTCTCACATAGTCTCACATAGGGTTGGTACCCGACCGTAAAAATGGCTTTAACCCATATGTACTACTTTTAGATAATTTTATACTGATACAAATTCAACATTTCTTTATCAGTTGCCATATGTACTCTGCAGCCTCTCTTGATAAGAAGTAATTTCACAAATTAGCCAACCTTGTCAGTTTTAATTGCAAGGAATAACTGTAATCTGAATAGTGTTCGAGAAAAAGAGACTTCCAGTAAGCACGATTTCCAGAATTCTTCATTTTTAACATTGATGAAGTTTGCGTAATAAAAAAACCCATGGTACTACAGCGTTGACGGACCTGGCCTACCAAGCGACCGCTGCTCAGCCCGAAGGCCTGGTTAAGGTCAGTCAGAGGGGAACTCACACAGAGAGAAGACATAAGTTAAATAGAGTAGCATACTTGTGTACCATGAATCATTTAGTCCTTAGAACAATTTAGATTAACAATGTATATTTTAAGAGAAGTTGAAATAATAAGTTGAAACACACACTTACCACTGTCCACAGTTCATAAGTATAGTATTAGGTTTCATATTTTAATTTTTATTGTAAATTATTTTTAAAATTAGAAATAAGAAGTGGAAATATTCTGTAAGTGGGCAGAAATGCTTGTTGAACAATAAATTTATATTTATTTATTTCCTAATCCGTTTACTCTCCAGGGTTGGTTTTTCTCGGTCTCAGCGAGCGATCCCACCTCTACAGCTTCAAGGACAGTGTCCTGGAGCGTGAGACATTGAGACGGATAATACAACCGGACCAGTACCTCGCTATACTAAACAGGGGCCTTGTGGAAGGATGGGAAGATCGGAATGGATAGACAAGTAAGAGGGAAGGAGCAGCCGTGGCCTTAAATTAGGTACCATCGCGGCATTTGCCTGGAGGAGAAGTGGGAAACCACGGAAAATCACTTCAAGGATGGCTGAGGAGGGAATTGAACACCCTCTACTCAGTTGACCTCGCGTGACTGAGTGAACCCCGTTCCAACCCTCGTACAAATTTTCAAATTTCGTGGCAGAGCCGGGAATCGAACCCGTGCCTTCGGGAGGGGCAGCTAATCACACTAACCACTACACCACAGAGGCGGACTATTTATTTATTTATTTATTTATTTATTTATTTATTTATTTATTTATTTATTTATTTATTTATTAATTTATTTAACATGTGGCTCTTAGTGCCAGGAATGTACGAAGACATTTTGCCTCGCCCGTTCAGGTCTATTTGACACCCATCGGTGACCTGCGTATCTGCATGTAGGATGACGATGATAATGAGGTAGGGTGAGCACGAAGTCTGGTGTCAGCACATAGTCTACTCCTGTTGAATAATATCAAAGGCTTCTCAATGTCCCCAACCAACGGACGATCACCATCAACAGCACCATATTCCCTCACTTCATATGAACACTGAAGAGAAGTTTAGCACTGAAGCCAGGCTTTTGACACGCAGTGTAGTGATTAGAAATTGAATCTCCTGCTCTGCCGGTCAACATTCTGATCCCGGAGGCCACAAGATATCATATCCCAATTTCACTATTGTGTGTCACTGTAGTGGTTGTTAGAGTGGTGTGTGGTATTTATAGACTGAACACAATCAGTCCTCGAGCCAGAGTAATTAACCAGACGCGACTGATATACCCGGCCAGGTCGAGATTCAAATCCCCTGCTGCTCATTCATGTATGATTGTGAATGATAATGTTATATTTAGCATATATTTATAAATATTTTGCGGGGTTTCCATGTCTGTTATCAAACGTCGTGTTAATATCTAGGGCACGTGTCCATTAAGGATCTTATCCTAACAAGTGGAACACGTTGACACTTTATGTCTCAATATCATATTCAGAACATGAAAGCAATAACACTAGCTATTTCATACGGATATTATAATTCTTACATACAAACAGACCCATTTACTGCGCCTAGGACCTAGGGGGAAGTTTTCATTCCCCTCCCGGAAGGCGAGGGGCGGGCCAGTTAGAAGGTAACGCCTTCTCTCTGGCCAGGAGATGCGGCGGTTTTTTTTTATTTGATGGAGTTAGGAGATGGGAGATGGTGGTTTGTTCGATTGGGGATGTGAGGAGGTTTCGACCTCTTGGCTAGATACCCATTTACTGTGAACATCGTAAATGCTGTTTGCGTATTCATTATCAAGATAAGAAATACTGGGTGTAACAATAAGACACATACAGTATCTCACACGTAGAAGAAGACATGGGTCCAGAAACTCTGTTTCTATGGTAGAACTCATTTTCTACAACCTCACGGGTGGCCCAGATTGGATGCGCAGTAGATGTGTTTTTTCCCTCGTTCTGCTCGTGACGTCATCACAGGAGCACCGCGACTGTGTAGCATACAACCGCACGTGTATCTCATTTCGTTGTTTATATATGTCTGTCTTACAAAGAAAGGATTTCCACGTAATAACTATACGTAATTTCTTTCCGTATATTGCTGTTGGTGTATGTAGTGGCCTGCTGTATTTTGCGTAGTATCTGTATCGTAGTTCGTTTCTGTGAGATCTCTGTTAAGTTGCTGTGTTTCGTGCAGTGAGGTGCATTTTTTTTCCTTTTCGTTAGTTGCGTGAACAGTGTAATAGTAGCTGAGTAAAAGTTATGTGTTCATAGTACAGTATCATTGCGATAGAAAACCGTGCCGTTTATGATTCACCGCAATCTTTTTTGCTAGTTGTTTTACGTCACACCGACACAGATAGGTTTTACGGCGACGATGGGACAGGAAAGGGCTAGGAGTGGGAAGGAAGCGGCCGTGGCCTTAATTAAGGTACAGCCCCAGCATTTGCCTGGTGTGAAAATGGGAAACCACGGGAAACCACGGGAAACCATTTTCAAGGCTGCCGAGAGTGGGGTTCGAACCTACTATCTCCCGAATACTGGATACTGGCCGCACTTAAGCGACTGCAGCTTTCGAGCTCGGTTCACCGCAATCTACAGCGACACCTGATTGTTCAGCAGAGGGATTTCGGTACCTCGCCGGTTACATCGCCGACTGTGAAAGAAAATATGACAGGTCAATTGGAAGTCCCACGGGGGAAATGCTTTCCATTTCTTGTGGTACAGCCGCTGTGGGATGGACAGGAGTGTTATCTCGGGGAGGTCTACTCGTTCCATCGGAAGAATGGTAAACCAAATAAAGGAATTTGAGTTAATTTTCACGGTCACTCACGGCGGTGTTGAACTGTGACGCATACCTAATATTATACGCAAAGTGTGTCAATTAGCAGTAAATTCTCCGCTGTCATCATCATCATCTGTTTACCCTCCAGGGTCGGCTTTTCCCTCGGACACAGCGAGGGATCCCACCTCTACCGCTCAAGGGCAGTGTCCTGGAGCTTCAGACTCTTGGTCGGGGATACAACTGGGGAGAATGACCAGTACCTCGCCCAGGCGGCCTCACCTGCTATGCTGAACAGGGGCCTTGTGGAGGGATGGGAAGATTGGAAGGGATAGGCAAGGAAGAGGGAAGGAAGCGGCCGTGGCCTTATGTTAGGTACCATCCCGGCATTCGCCTGGAAGAGAAGTGGGAAACCACGGAAAACCACTTCCAGGATGGCTGAGGTGGGAATCGAACCCACCTCTACTCAGTTGACCTCCCGAGGCTGAGTGGACCCCGTTCCAGTCCTCATACCACTTTTCAAAAATTTCGTGGCAGAGCCGGGAATCGAACCCGGGCCTCCGGGGGTGGCAGCTAATCACGCTAACCACTACACCACAGAGGCGGACAAATTCTCCGCTGTACCACCAGAAATAGTAAAAATGTATGTTAGAACGAGAATATTTATACGCATGCGACAAATGAACATTCGGGTAAGAACTGAAAAATCCATAGCAGCTCATCGGCGAAAGGCACGACAGTGGATTTCATCTTCAAAAGCAACCACTTCATGACATCTAAGCTCACAGGTAGGACTGTCTTCTAATGAAGTGTTCTCCTGTTCTTTCTTATTGTTTAATTTTTAAAAGTAGACTATCTATGCGGAGCCTCCGTTGCTCAGACGGCAGCGCGTCCGTTTGCTTCTCACCACTGGATACCGTGGTTCAAATCCCGGTCACGCCATGTGAGATTTGTGCTGGTCAAAACGGAGGCGGGACAGGTTTTGCTCCGAGTACTCCGGGTTTCCCTGTCATCTTTCATTCCAGCAACACTCTCCATTATCATTTCATATCATTTATCAGTCATTAATAAATCACTTTGCGAGTGGCGACCCCCATTGTAATAATAGCCTAGGCCTATATATGGTTCATTCATTATATCCCTGACCCGGTCAAAGACTGGAAAACAGGTTTTAGGTTTTCCAGGACTATCTATGCATGGTTTCGAATATGAACTTACTTCTGCTGCTGTTATAATATGTGTTAAGCTTTAAACTCGATACCTGCGGAAGTGAGTCAGCATATCGTATGTTAGCATACGGTAGTTCCATCACGAAAGTTCTGCTGTAAAGATATAATATTACAAACATTTCATATCTCTAAATATTTATGTTTACAGATTTCAGAGCGCGTAACCTTCCTTAAACTAAATAGATATTCCTACTGATTTGCGCGCTCTGAGCTCGGCTGCTTTGCTCCTACTGTGACGTCATGTCGTTAACCAATAGCAGCTCGTCTCGCGTTGGTCCCAACCGTTAGTAGTGTTTAAGAACCTTGCTACAACCTTACATACGAGGGTTGGGGCAAAAGGCATTGCAGCTTTTTTCTTGCAGAAATGTGAGCAGATCACAAACTGCTATTTGTCGCGTGAAAGCTATGCAGACATTGTGTGTATTTACTGTAACATATGACTCTGTGGTAGTAGCATAGAGAGCGCTGTGAAATCAATTGTGTAGCAATCGTCGTGCTAAATGGAAATAACTCCTGTTGGGCAGCGCGCATACATTGAAATAGCCGTTCTCCGGAGGAGAAATGCGAGAGAACTTCATAGTGAATTGGTGGAAGCCCTTGGGAATAATGCTTTCCCATACCGTGGTGGGTGGGAAAGTTTCAGCAAGGACGTGTGACAACCGGTGATCAGCAACTCTCGGGACGTGTCAGCGTGCACCATCCTCAGGATATTATGGACAGAGATGCAACTGTCGTCCTGTTGCCAGCGTGCTTTGTGGTCGGAGCATGTTGCATATCGCATCCACCGTGGAACTTCCGTCCACAATACCACGTGGGTGGTGCTTTTCTCGATGTCACTTGCCTTCTCTAACTCCAGTAGCTTTCGAGGAGCTGCTCGATGACGGCACGTGCCACGTTGGACCGCACACTCCTCTGAAATATACATTTACTTAATAATAATAATAATAATAATAATAATAATAATAATAATAATAATAATAATAATAATAATAATAATAATAATAATAATAATAATAATAATAATAACAACGTGTGGCCTCCGAAGAGGCTTGGTGCAAGTATTTCGAGTTGACGCCGTATAGGCGACCTGCGTGTCTGTGAGGATGGGGCTCTGCCTATGATGAATTATTATGCTGAAAACTGCACGCACGCACACACACATACACACACACCTAGTCCCAAGCCGCTGTAATTAAACAATGACGGTTAAAATCCCCGTACCAACCGGGAATCGTACCCAGGGTCGCGAATTTTAACCTTAATTGGTTAAATTCGCTGGCCCGGGGGCTGGGTGTATGTGTCATCTTCATCATTTTCATCCTCATCACGACGCGCAGGTGGCCTACGGGAGTCAAATCAAGAGACCTGCATCTGGCCAGCCGAACTTATCCTCGGACACTTTCTTTTCCTGGCTCTTTTCCCACACCTGTGGGGTCGCGGGTGCGAACTGCGTCGCACATATGTGGATTTGGCCATGTTTTACGGCCGGATGCCCTTCCTGACGCCAACCCTCTATGGAGGGATGTAAGCACTATTACGTGTTTCTGTGGTGGTTGGTAGTGTAGTATGTTGTGTGAATATGATGAGGAGAGTGTTGGAACGGACATATACATCCAGTCCCCGAGCCAGAAGAATTAATCAGAAGCGATTAAAATCCCCGATCCGGCCGGGAATCGAACCCGGGACCCTCTGAACCGAAGGCCAGTACGCTGACCATTCAGCCAACGAGTCGGACAACTTATCCTCGGACACTCCCGGCACTAAAAGCCGTACGCCATTTCATTTAATTTCATTTCAGTGCCAGCAAAGAAGGACACAGCTCCATCTAACTGGTTAATATTGGAGGGAGACCGTTGTCTAAATCGGAGAGAAATTAGTTCAAGAGAGGCCGAATAATCGCACAGTAAGGAAGGAGAGGTAAAGAACAATGCGATCAGTAATTCCTGTGAAATGGTACAGAATTAACTTCATCTGCAGATTCTGCGTACATCTTTCAAGTCTTTGGAATTGTGTGCCACCGAGAGACAGAGCATTTTTCGAGTTTATCTCAATAATGAACCCTTAGTTACAGAGTGTGTAGAATTTAAATAATAGAATTCTCCATATCAAGTTTCGAGTTGTAGGATGGTTGTCTGGTGTGACCTTAAAAACCTACACGTGATAACAGAGCCTTCAGTATGCATAGAAATGAAGTAAGGAGGCGTGAGTAGTGAGTAGTGAGTGAACTGCTATCATTGGCGAAGAGCTAAGTCTCCCGGACAAAGAAATGACAGATTAGGGGGCGGATGGTGGATGATAGTGCTGGCACCCTTCCCGCGGTCATTCATCACAGGGCTCTCGTCTCCTCAGTGAGAGATCGATACCGCCTCGCCTCGTCTACCTGCAGATAAAATATACTGTTTCTCGAGATCATGCCTGGAGGTAAAAAACACTAATCGTCGAAATCATACCGGCAGATAAAGCATATTGTTTCTCGACATCATACCTGCAGTAAAACAGACTCTTTCTCAAGATCACGCCTGTAGATACGACACACTGTTTATGAAGATCTCACCTGTGGATAACATACTGTTCCTTGATATTTAACCTATAGATAAAACATACTGTTCCTCGAGATATAACCTGTAGATAAAATATACTGTTTTATACATCTAGCCCAAGGGTTTCCAATTTGTAAGGGCTCGAGGGCCATTTTGGAAACCTTAGTCATGTTCGCGGGCCGCACTTGAATAGGCCAATTTTCATAAAATTTTGGAATTAGTACAGAAGCACCATTATGAAATAATATGCATAGTTCAAATGAAATGAGGGTTTGATCATTTTAATTGCTTAAAACATTATTTTAAAATTGCATAAAAGAGTGACATTTGGAGCCGGGCTGTGTGGCTGAGTTGGTTGAGGCGCTGGTCTTCTGACCCCAGCTTGGCAGGTTCGATTCTGGCTCAGTCAGGTGGTATTTGAAGGTGCTCAAATACGTCAGCCTCGTGTCGGTAGATTTACTGGCACGTAAAAGAACTCCTGTGGGACAAAATTTCGACACCTTGGCGTCTCCGAAAACCATCCAAAGTAGTCGATGGGACGAAAAAGTAATAACATAATTACTTGAAATTTGGAATTTTAAATGTTTTAAAATCAAAAGTAATCGGTTGAGAGCAAGTGAATACTTGAAAAGAGGGACTTGTATTAAAGAATAATTAGTTCTGACTTGGGTCTATAAGGTGTATAAAAATTAACACGTTTTTGAACGATCTAATAAATATTTTTGTGACTTTTCTACACATTATTTCTTACAGTGCTCTCGCGGGCCGTAAAAATGGCCGCCATTTGGAAACCTCTGATCTAGCCTGAAGATAAAAAGTGTTTCTCGAAATTTAAACCGTTGCAATAAGATATGTCTGTATCGGTGCCACGAACAGCAACTTGTAAATAAACCTACAGATAAAACGTACTATTCTCGACAAAATACTTAAAACTTACTTTTCCTCGAGATCGTACCAACAGATAAAACGCACTGTTCCTTCAAGATAAAACGTCGAGATCACACTTGCAATTTCTACCCCAAGAAGCGCACCTATGAAGTCTGTATGTTTGTTTAGTCCTCAGCCCGAAGGCTGGCTGGATCCTCAATAGCTCCGCCATCAGCTGTCATAAATGGCCTAGGCATCACTGAAGAGGCGTACTAGGGAAATGAGGAGTGAGGTACTTTCCCGTTGCTTTCCTCACCGAGCCAGAAGTTGCTATTACATATGTCTACCAAGCCCACTGAAATGCATGCACCAACTGACTCTATGAGAACATTTTCGCACCATTCATAGCAGGGACTGGCTGCATATGGAATGGCATTACTAGCATCGCTCATACCTCAGTCATTTTCATCTTGTCAAAGCCAAGGATAAAGCTGAGACAGATCAATGAAAGTAACAAAATTGCTTTAGCCCATACCAGAAGACACAGTGCACTGTAAACACTAGGTCCTGCCAGCAAAGACATAATGAAGTCTTGTAGTGGTAATATTTTCTTCTCCTTTCTAATCCGTTTACCCTAGAGGGTTGGTTTTCTCCTCTAACTCAGCGAGGGATTCCACCTCTACCGCCTCAAAGATAGTGTCCTCGAGCGTGAGACTATGGGTCGGGGAGACAAAACTGGGGAGAAGGACCAGTACCTCGATCATGCGACTTTGGGTCGGGAAGACAAAACGGGAAGGAGGACCAGCACTTCGCCCAGGCGCCCTCACCTGCCATGCTTAACAGGGTCCTTCTGCGGGGGGATGGGAAGATCGGAAGGGATAGACAAGGAAGAGGGAACAAAAAGGCCGTGGCCTTAAGTTAGGTACCATCCCGGCATTTGCATGGGGGAGAAGTGGCAAACCACGGAAAACCACTTTGAGGATGGCTGAGGGGGGGGATATCGAACACCATACTCTACTCAGTTGACCTCGCGAGGCTGAGCGGACCCCGTCCCAGCCCTCGTAAAACTTTTCAAAATTCATGTCAGGGCCGGGAATCGAACCCGAGCCTCTGGGGAGTATTAATATTAACGTACAATTATACTGCTATGTTACCAAATGATGGTGAATTTATCATTTTATCCATGCTTCCAGCTGCAGAGAAGAAATATTGCATTTCACAGAAACTTCATTGTAACACGTATCTCTCCCTTCAGTACATGAAGGCTGGAAATCCGGGAGTCAACATCATTCCAGACAAATTGTTGTCACAGAGTCTCTAATTTCCCCAAGGCTGATGATCACCACTTTATTATGGAGTGTAACCTCGGTTTAATTCCATCAGGCAGGCAGCGACTACGTCGTGTTCGCTCCGTCACGCAGACAGACAGTGCAGAATTATCCTGGTCTCGCTATGACATGGTGCCGTGGCAGCTACATGGCGCAACAACACGAGTTCATTTCGATCGTCTGTACATCACTACCTTGGGAGCAACAGTGTGTCATTCAGTTACTTCGTTTACAATTCCAGCACAAGCGAAATGTTCAACATACATCTAACACGCGTATAGTAGTGTGCGATTGCATTTAAAGCGGAAAGTAACAGAGTACAACAAGGTAATGGTAACAGGGTATGTTGGTGGTGAAAAGAATCACGCTGACTACCTTTCAGAGGGGGAAATGCACAGGATAACCACGCCCTTTCAGCATCTCTCAGCAGTAATCAGCGTAAAAAGAAGAGAAGTATCGGCTATAGACAATGAAGGTTCCTTGAAAACCCCCGGTAAAGAGCAAATATTCTTAGTCCAAGTTAGACTAATACTGATAACAATTATAACAATAATAACAATAGCCTCCGTGGCTCAGGCGGCAGCACGCCGGCCTCTCACCGCTGGGTTCCGTGGTTCAAATCCTGGTCATTCCACGTGAGATTTGTGCTGGACAAAGCGGAGGCGGGACAGGTTTTTCTCCGGGTACACTGATTTTTCCCTGTCATCTTTCATTCCAGCAACACTCTCCAGTATCATATCATTCCATCTGCCATTCATAAATCATTGCCTCAGAGGAGTGCGACAGGCTTCGGCAGCCGGCACAATTCCTATCCTCGATGCTAGGTAGGGGCTTCATTCTTTCCATTCCTGAGCCAGCCGAATGACTGGAAACAGGCTGTGGATTTTCATTTCAATAATAATAATAATAATAATAATAATAATAACAATAATAATAACCTCCTCTGTAGCGTAGTAGTTAGTGTGATTAGCTGCCACTCATGAGGCTCAGGTTCGAGATAGTGGGTTCGAATCCCACTGTCGGCAACCCTGAAGATGATTTTCCGCGGTTTCCCATTTTCATTCCAGTCAAGTGCTGGGGCTGTACCTTAATTAAAGCCACGGCTGCTTCCTTCCAACTCCTAGGCCTTTCCTATCCCATTGTCGCCATAAGACCTATCTGTCTCGGTGCGACGAAAAAGCCACTAGCAAAATAATAATAATAATAATAATAATAATAATAATAATAATAATAATAATAATAATGCATTTACAATGCAATGACAATTCAGGCAGAGTATTCATTTTTGAGGGTCGCGGTTGCGCATTTTTCCGATTTGGTCTATTTGAAAACTACCTGCTTCTTTGATAAACTATCATAATTATTATATACATATTATAATAATCCAGAAGTAATGAACACAAGATTATTGAGGATTCAACCAGCCTATAAGCTGATGACTTTGACAGACACATATACATAGCATCTAACGATCTGGATGTCATACATGCAGTTGATCTTCGATCATTTAAGACGGATTTACGGAGTCTAGTAGAGAACTCGGCACACGTGATGTCATTCATATCGTTAAATCCTCTCCTAATATGGAGCTCAACACCGAAGAAGACTGCGGTGAAGAGTAAGAAGAAGATAGTTGTGATATCTCTTCTATCCCCTCCTCTGCACCCACTTCCTTTCCCCCTTCATAATCCTGTTTCTTCGAGGCTTTGCGCGCTTCGTTATGATTCACTGCATTTATTATTTACCGACCGACCGAGCAACCAGTTTGTTTGGTGATGACGGTAATGCTGGGCTAGCTCCAACAAAACATCGTAAATCAAGCTATCGATTTAATTCTGAGGAGGTGTAGAAAAACGAACGTGTGAGTAACGAAATATTAAAATTAGACAGAGAAGGGGAATGGTGGGACTGTGGAATAGCCTTCAATGGAATTGTCTGTTTCGGAATGACGTAAAGTTATTGCTTGGGCCTTGAAGTACCAGGGTATCCGGTAATTGGGATAAATAAAGGACTAGTGAAGTTTAACTTGAATACTTTGTATTTCTTTTATTGAAAAGGATATATAATATGAACAACTAAAAATTCTCGTTATGAATGAGATTAAACCATTTCCGATATATAAATTTTTAGGAAAGTTGACCCATTGAAGGATCTTAAATTAAGCACGGTCTACTAATATGAATACTGGCTTTTTATGTGAATAATAATAGATCTAATGATGAAATATAGAGGGGTTTAAACCCCACTGTCGGCAGCCCTGAAGAAGGTTTTCTGTGGTTTCCCCATTTTCACACCAGGCAAATGCTGGAGCTGTACCTTAATTAAGTCCACGACCGCTTCCTTCCCAGTCCTAGCCCTTTCCTGTCCCATCGTCGCCATAAGACCTATCTGTGTCGGTGCGACGTAAAGCCAATAGCAAAAAAAAAAAAAAAGAAATATACAAGAACATAGGAAACATAACAGAAACCATAAGAAACAGGGGGTTGCAATTTTTCGAACATATTTACGAAATGGATGATTCCAGATTAAATAATTTTCAAGTACGTTTGGAACAAAAACGAAACAACTAGCTGGATTCAAGAAGTAAAGAAAGATTTAGGAAGAAATAATATAAGAGAAGAAGAAACTGTTCACAGAAATTTATTTAGAAAGAGGGTAGTAAGTATGGAAGGATTCCAAGGAAGAGTGAACAAGAAACCTGCGGAAGAGAAAACAACAAACCATTGCACCCGCCAGTCGAGCGGTCAGTGCAAAGTTCTCCCGGTAACTCGATTTCTTCTCAGGGTATTCTATCTATCGCTCATAAAATCTGAGATTTTATATGTGTTTGTTTTTTACGTGGTTTCGGAAGAGACTCGGTCTGCTGAGACGCACATCATGGGAAAACCTATTCGCTCAAGTAAGGACCTGGGGCCGAAAACCTCAAAAAGAATCTCTCTCTTTTGTCAAACTCATCAGTTACTTATATCTACAAAACTTATTAGCTAACTTACAAACTATCCGTTACCCAAAAAGAATTCATAACACAGGCACTTCCTAAAAGAAAAGTATAAGAAAATTTATTGAATAAATCATGTTCAATGTAAAGTTAATGTGAATTCTGGGTAGTATTATCTTAATAACATTTAAGTATAAAGGATTAGAGTCAGCGCTGGCTCAAATAAAAGTAAAATAATTAAGATTTTAAATTATTTACACTCATTCTCATTCAATGTTCAAGTTCATATTAGTTATTTACTTCTATACTCGTAGCCATGTTCCGAAGTGTATTTGATTTACTCTAATTATATTCAAGAGATCACTGAGCAATCACGGTCTCCATATAAATACTCGATGTGAATACTGTCACGATAATTATATTAATTATTCTCACCACATTTGAGTCAGTTCACTGTGATAAAAATGGATGGTTTGCTAAATTGAAACGTAATAAAAATTAAATGGGATAAAAATCAGATTGCGAAAGTAAATCTGATCATATCTTTGCGTATGTATCTCCCAAACAAACTCTTGCGTGAGTATGAAATCGTAAAACTGCTCTCCAAATTTTTCATTCATAAATCTGAACTCTGATTATTTGGTCCTTCATCTTGAATACTGATAAATAACAACTTACGGGCTAAGACAATACCTCCCTAGAGCCTACGATATATGGCTCCTAACTAACCATTTTCCTATTCTTTATATTTTAAACACTTCAACTCAAATCATATCTGCGTGAAAAGAAATGAACATCTATCTAACTGTTTAAGTAGTTTCCGATCCACACACTCCTCCAGCAACGGCTCAATGTGCTTTAGCTATCTCATATTACTCAATATCACTCATGTGTACGAGCTACTCAACTCGTATGGTCAGTACAGAATGAAATTAGTACGTATTATATTGAAACGTCACCGCACCAAAGAATATCACATGTGTACTTAGTCATGAGCCTAGTTAAACCGTAAGTTAAAGAACTCTCTTGTATTCGGTACATACCATTTACCAATGTCAGATAAAAACTGTCACGATTCACAATTCTACCATAATACATGTCAATCTTACCTTAAAATGGGTCATCTGCGCGATGTTCACTCATTTGACATGTTCATTCCATATGACACAGAAACTCACCTCATGTTAATCTAACGCAACGTTTCCTTGGCGAATAGCAATTCTTTCTCATACCGCAGAACATAAACAAACATCTGCATTTCAAATATTCCTTAATATACTCCAAGAAATAACCATATTTTAACACCATTCCAATATACATTATCATACCACCGGCATACTTATTGCCGTACGCATATAGGCGATTACACCCAAAGCTATATGCCAAAACATTTTAGAATTGCCTTATAATAAACGCATTTTAATAACCTCTTATCATTTAACAGCAGTTGGAGTTCAATGCCCTCTTTCTATAAAGAAAGGAATACGTAACTTAACTATATTCATCTGTGTCGCGCAGGTAAATTCGTGACGTAATCATTGTACAAATAATACGAGATTAATCGAAGTTTCACCAGTTATATAGACTCATTGCTATTAGATCTTCACAAGTAACACTTCCTTCATTTACTCATGCTAGTTTCTACTGTATGTATGCAAGTGCGGTAGCATGTATATGATATAACAGAATTCTAATTCTACACTGCCATCTTATCTTATAGCCTTAAATATCTCACACTCACTTTATGATTCACACACGTTCTTAATTAATTCATAAATATCACCAATTAATCAGCACATGCCGAAATTAAAGTGAGGGTGTAGATTGCAAGAAACTACTCTACTAAAAAAATGTATGGACTTAGCTCGTCAGATGTTATGTTTGGTCTGGTTGTCGCTCCATTCCTTGGTTGTGGTTAGACCCTCTGTTAGCATCTGGATCTCCGGTTGGATAACGTCTTCCCGGTCATCGGCTGGTCATATGGCTGGCTGATCCAATCCTCATCGTCTGGTCCTCTGGCTGGCCGGTGCCTATCCTCATCGTCTGGTCCTCTGGCTGGCCGGTGCCCATCCTCATCGTCTGGTCCTCTGGCTGGCCGGTGCCTATCCTCATCGTCTGGTCCTCTGGCTGGCCGGTGCCCATCCTCATCGTCTGGTCCTCTGGCTGGCCGGTGCCCATCCTCATCGTCTGGTCCTCTGGCTGGCCGGTCCAGTCCTCATCGGCTGGTCCTCTGGCTGGCCGGTGCCTGTCCCCAGTTCAGTCCATCATGTAGATTTAGCAAGCAGTCATCATTCCAAATCTGCAGACAGCGTAGAAAATTCCTTTTGCGGAGCAATCAGTCATGATATATTCCATTGTTCTACTGCTTATTCTTAACGACGAAATTTTCTTCGGTTGGGATAAGTTCTCCGTATATATATATTAAGTTTATAACAACAGGGGTAACTTTCTTCCCATACAAAATTATCGGTCCTCCAATATGGTGAGTCCTTTTTCTTTAATCGCAGAGTGGTTGCTCACCGGATCCAAGTCAGCTGTATCTCACCGCGATTTACTTATTTTTATAATATATCGTCTCTTTTATAATGGACGCCGGTGAATTATTTTGTCAGATTTGATCGTCGATCGTAAAAAAGTCAATATATTCTTCAGAAGTTCAGGATAATCTTCAGATGTAAAGCTTAGCTTGTGCTTGCGTCTTTCTTCTGCCGTTGAAATTTTAAGAGTATATTTTTTTAACAATTAGTCCGCTGCTATATTTTTTTATAAAACAATCCAACTGAGCCTCTACTGTCCTGCAGTGTCTTCCAAATCAGTCCGTTCCGTGACGTGCATGGTCTCCTATATGCCGTATTAATGAGAAGTTCATTGCCTTAATAGATCGCATGTGCCATACCTTCCTACGCCGCCATTTTGTAAATAGTCTACGAGATGCGAACGGGCACACCATGAAGAACTGAATTGAAATTGGCACGTGATTCTTAGCAGGCCTCATCGGAAATAATAATAATAATAATAATAATAATAATAATAATAATCTCGGATCTAAGCTAGCGCATACCACTCATCGAAGGAAATGGACATACTGAAATTCAGAGTACATGAAAATTATTTGGAGCAAACTCAAGCAATTAATTTCGTTTTGTATTCGTTTCCTGTGTTTGAAACTCTAGAACGGTGTCATAGCTTAGAGGCTAGCGGCGCTGCTGACCAGTGTCCACGAGATCCTAGATTTAATAATAATAAATGTATTAGTTTTATGTTCTACTAATTTTACCATTTTCGAGGTGCCGAAATTCCCGCAGAGTTTTATTTCAATCATGCCCATAAAGATCTTATATTTAGTTTCCATGGGCTTCATAATATCATCAAGTGCAAATGAATTATTCTCATCACGCAAAAAACACGCTATTCATGAATGTAGTGTGGGCTTCAAAGGTACTTTGGGATACTGTAACTTTAAATACTGCAGGACTTTAATTTCTTGTTCACGGGCTGCACATTTGTGATAAAGCTTGCATGGCTTTCATTTTGTAAGACATCGACAGTGGCTTTCACAAGCTTTCATTTTACTGAAATGTGATTTTCATTCGCACGTTGCTTCTTCGTGTGTGCTCCCTTTTCCTACGCACGCTTCCTTCTCCCCACGGACTCCGGCGATACAGATGTGCCTGCTGTTAGTCGCGCCCAGAAGATTAATTTACATAACAATACTCCTATTTTAATACTTCGACTAACAACTTATCCATGCAGATGTAAGGTTCTAAAACGCCACTTTAATATCATTTGAATATGATAAAGCTACTGAAGCGTGCCATCAATCATCTTCATTTCCCTTTTTATCCGACTGTAGCGCTTTAAGTCAGATATTACTGCAGTTACGACGGGTAACAAGGCAGAAACATCTACCCAAACCTGTTTTGGACTTGCAATGTTCAGCAGTTGGTTGGTTATGTAAAAGCAAAGACTTCAATGTTACTTATCTAGACTTACAGAGCGCGCTGATGCTAAGAGGAATTTGCGCATCGCCATGTTGCGGGCGCTTCAGCTTCAAATGCATAGCTAGCACGTGGTAATGTTTACAGACCCTTGCATGTTTTCGATTTGAATCATGCCTGTCAGTGGATCTGGTTTGGTATTATATGTGACGGAGTGATAATATACTGTCAAATATTTTCAACGAATGTGGGAACTGACACATTACGTTAGTTAAATTGATCGGCAATATTAGGCCTAAAGTTAGGCATTACCTGTGGAATGGAAAGATATTCACGAGGGTGAACTCGTGTGCAGCCTTCATTTGTACAGACTGCTATCAGAAGGGATCTGGTATTTCTTTTCACATGTGAGTAGAAATTGAACCGTTAAAAAATAACTTTCATTTACCATAATCGAGAACTAAACAGGTTATAGGGTGGTTGATTCAGAGAACGCATGGATATGAAATTTAGAATATTTAGGCTTCTTTTTCTTGTTTGCCTTTTTCCAATTCATCGGGGATAATTGTTTAGAACTAGAAAGCTGTTCTGAAAAAGACTACATATTTTTCATACAAACTGTGTAGTGGTATTACAAACTTGATAAACCTGGGCCTAGAATCCGTAAGATATGATTGATGCAACTTGATAAAATATATAAAAAGATTTGTCTTGCTGAAACAACCACAATGTATTGAATCATGCACCTCTTAAGTTCCGCTAGGTGTAACCATTGCCGATGTGTAGAGTATGTACCTATTACTTAATTGAACGGGTCCAGCATAATGCTGGCAGCGGTATACATAATGTGTCCGTAATCAGTATTTAGTTAGCGATGTTTATTATGCCTAATTTATTAATTATAGCATAGTTATGAGGACATCTGAGACTTCAGGATGTCTACCCGTGAACAGGATGAAAACAAAAGGAGTCGCGAGTCAAGTAAGAATCGAACCCTCAATGCCCTGAGATTTCATGAATCTATCGTGTATAATTCCATACAGCTGATTAAAGCGTGCATGTTTGCGCATTATAGCTCTATATTCACTAGGAACCGAAAGTTTGCCTTCGCTAAATAGCTTATATGTTACAGCATTAAGGCTTTTATTTAACGCTCTATTAGTAGAAATTATACGGCGTAAGCCATGACGTCTTCTGTATACCAAACTATTTAATTTGTAGCAGGTTGCACATGTTCAAGAAAAAAATATGCGCAGCTGATACGGTGACAGCCTATATACCCTATACCGTATAGAATGGTCTTAGAAGCACTCAAATGGTAATCTGTTGTTAATTAAATATCTTTCTCTCTACCAGTTTAACGCAATCATTCATAGCTTTTATCATAATTTTAAAAGAAATTCTATCAATGGCGATGACGCGAGACTGTCCAGTATGGTGGGGTCTAGTGCAAAGGCACGTCTGTAATTGATCGCAACCGATAAAGTCTTCTGTGACACATTTCCACTATATTCTCTCGAGAAAGAATAGCTGCTTGGGTCAATAAGATACTCAATTTTCCAGCAAAAACTATAACGTTGGTTGTAGTTTATACAGTACAGTAACATTTCATAAATATGATTAAAGAAGTGAACTTCGCTCAACATAAAATGGGTAGAGTGTTTTAAGCTGGGTCTTATTTACTGCCGCTTGTATGTTTTTTTGCATTGTGCGGGCAAGTCTATATCCGACTACTCTACTGTACGTACACAAAATTGCTCAAAGATTTTGCTTAAACTTACGTTTACACCAGCAAGTTATTGCAAGTCTAAATTTTTCAGCAAGTTGACTTGCGGCAGTTAACAATTTCTTGGGTAAGACACTTGCAACCAATCTCTTGTTAGCATAGGACACGACTACGAGACATTTAATTCTTAGCAGGTTGCACATATTCACGAAAAAGTAGACGCAGCTGATGTGGTGATAGTCTATAGACTCCACATCATATAGATTAGTCTTACATGTACTCAAATGGTAGTCTGCTTGTAATTAAATATCTTTCACGCTGCCAGTTTAACGAAATTATTTATGACTAGAATGCTGCAGTAGTCACCAGTCAAGCATGACTACTTTAGAGATGAGTTGCTTAGAATAAGAGAAGATTCACATAACTAACGTGGAAGATGCAATGGAGAGATACACGGCAGCATTTTGAAATCATATTAACAACCACTTTCTTTCAGAAAATTATTCAAAATAGATTTGTGGAGTTTCTGCTTGGAGTATTACATAAATACAGATTCCATAGTTTTATGTGGGTTTCCAACAACAATAACAATAACAATAACAATAATTAACAATAATAATAATAATAATAATTTCCAGTTCAAAAATCTCAGTCCCGTTGACTGGAATTCAAACCACGGATGCCGTGGTTAGAATCTAGCGACCGAGTCACTCAGACATCACGCCTGTTTAAAGAAATATTCACCGAGCTCGATAGCTGCAGTCGCTTAAGTGCGGCCAGTATCCAGTATCAGAGATAGAGTGTTGGCCTCCGGAACCCAAGATAGCGGGTTCAAACCAGGCAGAGGGAGTCGAATTTTTGAAGGGCGGAAAAAAGTCCATTCGACACTCCATGTCGTACGATGTCTGCATATAAAAGATCTCTGGTGACACATTTGGTGTTTACCCGACAAAATTCATTAAATCTCAGCCATAGACGCCCAAGAGAGTTTCGGTTTACTCGGTCTGCCATCTAGTAGGCCTAGAGTAAAATGGAACGTTGAAATTGACGAGCAGACAGCCAGATGGCGTCAAATTGAAATGTCTGCACACGGTAGCTGAGGCCATACGATTATTATTATTATTATTATTATTATTATTATTATTATTATTATTATTATTATTATTATTATTATTATTATTATTATTATTATTATTTTATCACTTTTCGCTGTAATGTCATCCACATCTCCCTGAGGAACAACCAAGGAATTTTTCCCTAAAATCCGAGTTCTAGTCATGACACACAGAAGAAGAAGAAGAAGAAGAAGAATGACTGGTTTGTGGCAAGGATCTGAATTCATCCTATCAGCATGTGGTAATTACTTTTCTAAAGAACTGATGGTCGAGAAAGGTGTTTAATGAGTGTCCATTGACCTGCTGAAAACAAGAAAGCGTTAGTTTCCATCTTTAATTAAAAGGTTACAGGAGTTTCCCCACTCCACATCGGATGGTAAAATTATATTCAGTGACGTTTGTAGCAAAGAGGTGAGTGAAATTTGTTTTATATTTCCCCTAAAGAGTTATTATCAATTTAGCAAAATAATAATGGTATTTTTATTATTTAAATGTGTTAAAATATGTAACATTGAAGCTGCATAAAATATATTTTTAGAACCTATTCCTTCACTTTTGAGGGCCTGTTTGAGACACCTAAAATAACATTTTTATCACCTAAAAATACGAGATCTAGTCATGATCAGTCTTCCGGACGTTGACGATCGCCACATTCTCAGTCCTCTGCAACACGGTACAGTTGTTCAATAGTCTGTATATCAGTTCGGTCTTTGATATTGCTAAGGCAAGATGTTCACCTCCTCCCTGTTCCTTTTCGGTCTTCGATTTTGGCCTTCAAAATAAGCTGCAGAACCTTGTATTTTTTGCTAGGAAGTACATGTTCCAGGTAGGCTATCTTTCTGCTTTTGACAACAACCAGAAACACGTTGTAAAACCTGTTGTTACTTGTTGAACCCACGGGACTTCTAACATTCTTCTGTGTGGCAAATTTCGACGGCTAAATGGAGCCAATAGAAAACATGTCGGAGAAGTAAAATACGCTATTTGATCATCTCAAAACACCATCATGACTCCTCCATCCCGTAAATAAGCTTACTGCTTATTTGTTTATGTATAGTCGTTCAAAATTAGAAAGAGCGCATGGTATTAGGCCTATATGTTCATCGCATTTAAATCTTTATCAGACTTAATTTTAATTATTATCAAAATATAATTCACCTCATATGTTAATACAAATCGTGTGGATACCCAAGTATTTCAGGGAAAAGTGTGCCTGCGAGAAACTTATAAAATTCCGTGCGCTGATTCATTGTTTGAGTGACTGTAAATCTTCTTGACATAGGTTTTATACATTCTGAGACCAAGGGAAATGGCTACGTGATACGGATGGTGTAGCTGACAACCATGGTTTCCCGTTTTCCCATAATTTTCATCGGAAGGGACTGGCTGCATAAAGAAGAATGTTACTTGTTTTGCTCATATCTCTACCACATCCATATTTTCATAACCAAATATGAGAGTTGAGATTGTACCTTAATTAAAGTCACGGCCGCGTCTTTTGCAGTTCCAGCACTTTAGTGTCACATCGTCACCGAAAATCTCAGTTAGTGTGACGTTCAACTACTAAGAAACAAAAACAAATGCTAGAAAAATAAATCAGGAAAGTGAGGAATCTAGAGATTCTCTAGACTTTGCAGATGTAATACTGTCGTAATCGGTAAAGAGATTTGACCAAAAGAGATGAGAGTAAACAAATATTCGTATGAGGTGGAGACAAAGAGAGACAAACCTAGGTCTCCATTAAAGCTACACACATTCTACGAAGTGGGAATCCCTGAAGGGCAAGGAGGGGAAGTTTTTTAAAAGTTTATTTATTACCTCTTTAACTTAGAAAGTCATATCGCGTCATTCATAATTATACATACAGGATTATTACATTGATTACACAGAGTTACAATATTGCAAAAATAACAACAGTACATATTGATCAGATAGTGATTCTATGTCACTGAATAGATTTGTTTGTCTAAAAAAGCCTAATAATATTTCTACACTGAGTATCTTTGTTGAAGATGTCACACACACTATTATTCTGAAGGAATGAAACATCAAATTTATCTGTAGATCCACGCCTGATATCGTGGAGTCTTGCGGGTTGTTCCCGTGTCCACTCAGTTAACCATTGTTTTCGGATCTTTGTAGTAAGAAAAGGAGCAACATCGGTGTGGGGAATTAGAAAGTTTGAATCATGTACAGGAAGACGAGTTGCTTCTTTAGCTGTTATGTCAGCTTGTCCATTGCATTTTATTCCCTTATATAAGGGAATACATATTATGGTAACTTGCTGTCCTTTATTTTTCACAGTATTGTAAGTCTGCAGTATGTTTTGGGCTAATGTATTTGAAGATGATGCATTTTGAATGAGTTTTACTGATGATAAAGAATCACTAAGGATTAAAAAAGGTTTTTTTGTGGGAACTCTTTATGGATTTCATAGCTTTTAGGATAGGATACAGTTCAGATGTGAATATGGAGCATGTAGCTGGTAGTGCATACTTCATTGTGTGATCGGGGTGGACAACAGCACAGCCGCTACCATATTCGGTTTTTGAGCCATCGATATGTATATATGAGTGTGCCTGGGCAGATTTTCACACTTTTTAGATAGTATTTGTTTAAATACGATACTGTCTGTTGTTTCTTTATTGAATTCACTTAAATCTAATATTATTGGTGGTGGTTCAGCTTTCCATGGAAGGAATGTGATGTCATTTTTAGTTCTTGAAGCAATCGGGGGAACTGAATAATTAATTTTCTGTAAGTATTGCGTAAACCTAATGTGGAAGGGTATATGTCTCTTTTGTTACGAGGAATAGCGTTGAGGCTGATAGCGTGGGAAAACATAAGTATGTGCTCTGGAGTGAGGAGAGGCCGCTATCTTTACTGCGTAGTTGATAGACAGTTGTTTTCTGCGAGTCCGAAGCGGCGGTTCATTAGCTTATATTAATAAACTTGAGATTGAGCTAGTTTTGAATGCTCCCAAGGCAATCCTGAGAGACGTGTTTTGAATCGGGTCAAGCATTTTCAGTGAGAATGCTGTAGCTGAATTATATATGATAGAACCATAATCCAGTTTGGTGCTAATTATAGATTTGTAAGTGCGCATTAATACATGAAGATCTGCTCCCCAGTTGTTAACTGCTAATGATTTGAGTACATTAATTCGATGTAGGCAATCCTTTTCTACAATTTTTAGATGAGAGTTCCATGTTAATTTTCTGTCAAAGGTCATTCCTAGCATTTTTATTTCATTTACTATCTCAATTTTATTTCCCTTGAGGTACAATTCTGGGCAGTTACTATAACTCCTTTGTTAGGAAAATAAGATGCATTTAGTTTTGGTTGAAGAAAAGGTAAAGTCTGTGTGTTTTCCCCATTTGGAAATATCTTCAAGAGAATTTTGTATAATTTTTTGGGTGGTTGACAGGTTGCGACCTCGACAAAGAATAGTCATGTCATCAGCAAAGAGGCAGATCTTTACAGAAGGGTTAACGCATGACGTGATGCCATGTATAGCTACTATGAATAGTGTTACACTCAGAATTGAGCCTTGTGGGACACCATTTTCTAAAATGACTGACTTCTTGGGACAGGACACCATTAGCTCGAATTTGAATGCGTCGGTCTTGCAGGAAGTTGTAGATAAAACTGATAATATTTCCCTTAATATTATGTTGCAGTAGAGTTTTAATAACGTGAGTTTTTCACACCATATCATACGCTTTATGAATATCTAGGTAGACTGCAAGGAGATGTTGTCCACAATGAAAGGCATCCAGGATTTCTGACTCTAATACTACTAAGTTGTCAGGTGTTGAGTGAAACTGTCGGAAGCCACACTGCTCTGCAGTGAAGAAATTCTGTTGTTCTACAACCCATTTTAGTCTTTTATCTTTTTATTAGTTTGCACATAGTGCAGGTTAGAGCTATTGGTCGATAGTTATCTGGTAACATGTGGTCGCAGTCAGGCTTAGGTATTGGAATTACTATAGCTTTCCTCCAAGCTACAGGAAATACTTTGTGACCAAATGAAATTAAATATTTTAGTGAAGAATGCTAGGCCTTCAGGAGGAAGTTCTTTCAAGAAGTAATATATAATATGGTCAGGACCTGGGCTTGTACTTGTACAGATATAAAGTTCAAGTAGTACTTCAGTAATACTGATATTATTGTTGTAGCATTGGTCAGCACTTAGATGGATGTGTGACTGTAAATCAGGACAATTTTCACGAGAGAATAAAAATTCTTGTTCATAGTTGGAATCACTTGAAATTTTTTCAGAGTTCTTTGCTAATGCATTTGCAATATCGTGATGTGTAGTTGTAACTGATCCAGTCGTTTTATTGAGGGCTAAGATACGTGAGGGTTTTTTAAGCCCTCTTATTTTTGTAGGTGTTCCCAAATTGTGTTTTGTGGGGTCTGATGAGAAAGAGATGACACATACTTCAGCCAAGATGCTCGTTTACTCTCTTTTATGACTTTTTGGGCTACAGTACGACTTTCTTGGAACCGTAATTTGTTTTGTAAAATGGGATGGCGTTTATACTTGTAGAATGCTTGGTTTTTCTTTTTAATTGCATCTTTACAGGAACCATTCCACCAAGGAACTGATTTTCTGTAAGTTGTGTTGTTGGTCCTTGGAACAGAATTTTCTGCGGCTTTAAGTATGATATTGGTGAATTCTCTTACGATGTAGTCAATGTTGTAATTTTTGAAATGGGTAGGTGGTGGTAATCTGTGTAACTCTGCCTTAATATTTCCTTTGTATTCTTGCCAATTGGCATGTTTAGTATTCCATTTATTTGGGCGTACACTTGGGTGGGGCTTGTTTGTTTCCATTTATTATGATAGGGTTTTGCTAACTGATGATGTATATATCGTTGCTGCATCTGGAGTGCTCAGACACAGATCTATAGTACTAAAAGTTCCGTGCTGGATATCATAATGAGTAGGACTATTCGAGTCTGTTAGGATCAAATTTTCAGAATCTAGCAACGATTCGATTATTCTTCCCCTTGTGTTAGTGTAGAGACAGTTCCATAGGGTGTTATGGAAGTTAAAATCACCTAAGAGGAGGATGGTTTAGGAAGTTGATTTATTAGATCTACTAATTCATTTAAATCCATGTTCTGGCTGCTGGGCAAATCAATATTACAGATGCATAGGGAAAATGTTAGAAAGACAGTAACTGCTACTGCTTCCAAATTGGTTTTTTAGTGGTATTTCTTTTTGAGGAACATTGTCACGTATGTAAGTAGCAACCCCTCCACTTGCATGAATGGGATTGTTGCGATTTTTGTGATATGCTGTGAATTGTCTCATATTAGCTACGTAGTTATCTCGAAAATTATTTTCTTGTAAGTAAATTATTTCGGGTTGGTGTTCATTCATAAGTTGTTGTAGATATTCGTATTGAGGATAAAATCCGTTCATATTCCACTTCAGTATCCAAGATTTCATGATGGCTTTTAAGAGATGTATTTACTAGATTTGATCCTTATCAGTTATTGGGATTGTCTGATCCGGGGCAGGCCTATTGCCTTTTCCGTTTATGGCCGAAAGTAATTTCTTAACATGTCTGGTACTCTGGTTTTTAATTTTTTTGTGCTGATAGTAGGGGTATAGTTTATGCAGGGTGTCGATGAGATCTTCAACATGGGAAGTGTAAAATAATGCAATAGGTAAGATATTTGTTGCTGATGTTCCTTTAGTATTTTCAAATAAACTTTTGAGTTGTATGAAATTAAGAATAAAATTTGAGGGATTAGCTTCTATTACTTCCTTAACAGGAAGTAGTTGTTCTTCAAGACTGAGGGGATTTAATGCCATTAGTTTCTTCTTAGGCTGTTTAATGTCTTGGGTTTCATGTGATCCTAGAACATGAAATTCATCATCTATTTTATCATCTCCCGAGATAGAAGAATTTTCTAAGAAGGAATTATTATCAGCCTTGGAAGTGTTATTTGCAGAGTCACTTGAAAGGAAGGGTCGTTTTATTCCTTGAGGTTTAGTTATAAGTGATTCTTTATTTGCTTCATATATAGGGACTGAAGTGTTCAAGCTCAAGGAGACGCCCTGTTGAGGGAGGTTTCTAGAGGAAGATGATGTATCATTAGAATATTCAATAATTTGCTGAGGGTCAGTAGTTGGCTGAGAATTCATAGTTTTATTTTCTGGATTGGAGGTGTCCTCCTTGGAGGAAACTAAATGTTGATTAGGTGGATGGTTGTTTTCTTCTAGAGTCTCAGGTGGTGAGGGAGATACTCATGCCATGTGGCCTTCTTCTTTGCAAATAAAACAGGTAGGAACGTCTGACGAAGTGTAGATCCAATAACTGATTCCTTCAAAACATATTTGTAGTGCATTCGGTAGTTTATTGAAATCGTCATGTTTTACATATAGTTGTCGGCGGAAGCTAAGAATGTGTGTGAATCCCGGAATATTAATTCCAGCCTTTAGGTTGGATATAGATGACATTGGTTTGATACCCAATTGTTGTAAATGTTCTTCAATGACTGTGTTGGGTAAAATAGGACATACATTGTATAATATCACTCTCTTGCTTGCGACAATTAACGGTCTGAGAGTGAGATCAATATTATTGATTCTAATTACAGGGTGACTGAGTGACAATTCCTGAACAATTTTTGTGTTCGATTGGAATAAGCAAATTCTTGAGTTTGAAATACGAGATATATAACGTATGTTAGCTGGTTCTGTTAATTTTTTCCTACAGCAAGGACGTAGTCTCTTATTGGGATTCCGTCGTGAACAACAATAATAATAGCCTGTGATTTTTTGGTGTGTATAACTGCATTACAGAAGCATCACTTATCTGAGACTGCTTAGGTACATTATGTGTATAACTGTCGGTAAAGTTATGTACGGACTGATTTCCTTGGTAAGAAGCCATTTCTTTGAGGGTGGAAGGCTTTGAAGTCTCCCTGAATTACGATGTTCAACTGTTGGTTATTGATATACTAACGGTTTTCTACACGTAGAACAGAAAATACTCAATTTCACTCTAATTAAATACAATTATGTCGAGTCCAGTCCTCGAAATTTACACTGAGTCGTAATAATCACATTTAGTCCAGCATTTGTATTGAGAAAGGACTTGAAGTATGTTTATTTAGATAAAAACTGACACACATCAATATCACGTTTGTACTCATTCACTGTCAACTCGATTCTAGGAGGGGAAGTGTGTGAGAATCACATATCAGCTTGAATTTTACAAATTTATTCATTTGAGAATGATCAGGTTTCCAATTGGAGTTCCCTTCTTTCATTCACACATTTCCCTTGCTCTTTTGTTTTGTGCTGCTTAACTTTCAAGGGAATGCTGACAGTACAGTAGGTTCCTGTTCCTGAAAACAGTGGGCGCTGTGTCTCACATTTAGAGTGAGCGTGTTCTTTTACCAAACAAGAATGACTTTTTTTAATCCAATCAAATCCTCTTGACTGTGATAGCATTGTATTCGCCCAGAGCGCTGCACGCTTGTGTAATGTGGAGTATCCCTGAAGCATGTTTGCTTTACTTGTCAATCACGTGCAGCAAACATAGAAATCTGACATCAATCGACCCAAACCTTCAATCATACTCCGTGGGAGTATCGTAAAAGGGAATTCACAAAGTTGTGTTTTAACAGCAACATGTTGAAATAATGGTTATTACGATTGTTTTTTTGAAGAGAAAACGCAACATACCTGAAATTTGATTTGACTCCTTGTCTATCAGATTATTATTATTATTATTATTATTATTATTATTATTATTATTATTATTATTATTATTATTATTATTATTATTATTATTATTATTATTATTCTTTTCTCCATTTTTCAGGAATGAATGTTAAAAACAAAAATATCTACCGAAAGTGACTGAGGTTTAAAATTAAGCCTTTCATTTTGTCTTCATGTCACAGGTCTTAGAAACTTACTGAGGACTGCAGAAGTACAAAATAAGTAAGGCAGCTTGTAGTTTTATGTGACCACAGATATGGTGATCATAGCCTCGGGACCTCCAAGTTGACGTGGACTGTGAACCAGAGGGACGCAACTTTAATTTCAAAATTCCCACGTTCATTGACCGGAATTCGAACTGGGTCCGCCCTATGAAAACCCAATGATAATGCCACCCGTAAGTCACACCCTCAAGTAATTCTTACCATTTACCAGCCTCCATCTCAGCGATCTTTCTTTTAACTATGTACATGCACATCTTGCAACAAGTATACGAGTTTATCATTCAAGTACGATGTGCGATTCCTTCAGCAGGGCATTTACTTATCCTTTATACAATAACAAGAGGATAAGCCATCAACAAATAATATAATGTATAGTGCAAACCAGTGACGTTGCTTGACAGCATGGTCCGGGTAAATTGGGACTTAATAAGCGGCATAGACTCATGGACACATTTTATTTCAATAGTTTAATTCAATAAAATAAATTAACTATCTGAAATTTGATTTGACTTCTTTGTCTATCAGATTATTATTATTATTATTATTATTATTATTATTATTATTATTATTATTATTATTATTATTATTATTATTATTATTATTATTATTATTCAAATGGTTCGTTTTATGGATTACGTCTTACTCCGTGATCATGGACAGAGGCTGAGTGGCCATGAAAGTTGTCTGAGAGTCAGGAATCCAGTTGCTATGGAACAGAACTGGCATTTCGAACATATTCTGAGTCGTGCAGCTCCCTGTGCTCAGGCGGCTAGGATTTTATAATCCACCGAGAGTTCCTACCCCTTAGAGGGGAGAGTGGTGGTGACAATTTTTGTTTTAAGGGAAATTTCAGCTATGCAACTAGCTTCGCTAACAAATTAAATGGAAACAAGAAATTAAAATAAAATTAGATAATTTATTTTATTCAACGAACGAGTTTGAACATGAAATAAAAGTACATACATTATAAACTGTTACGCCTTTCAGTGTTCATTCTGCAAGCATCTGTGAATTTACTAACCGTCCACAATCCTCTATTTGTAACTAGTTCTGCGGTGTCGTTTAGGTCTATATCTCTTATCTTTAAATCATTATAAAATGAGTAGAACCATCGTCGTCTTGGTCTCCATCTACTATTCTTACCCTTCATAACAGAGTCCATTAATCTCCTAAGTAACCTATTGTGCCATTCCACCACTATTCCAGCATTCAAGCTCAATGGAATTAATACGAACATGATTACTAGTAATGAAGTTAGACACAATGAAAAAATTATATAATATATCAAGGAATAGAGAATAACGCAAAGTCGTAAAGAATAAAATCATGGTGGCAGTGACCAAAACAAAATAGATATTCGAATTGTTAAGTCAGACACTGTCTAAATTACAAATGAAGGACTAACTCAAGTGAATGGACGTGTTCCGATGAAGAAGCTGTGAAAATCGCGTCATAAAACGAGAGAAGAAAATAAGAAATGGAAGCTACTTATAGCATATGAATAAGCAGAAAGTAGAAGAAGGTATTAAAGACTAATCAAATAATAAAATACGCAACTTATAAATTGATTTGCAGAGGCATATGGAAAGTGCAACGACAAGGCCGTGACTTCAAGAAAGAATATTCAATATATCGCAATTTAAACGATTAACAACTAGTAAAAAAACTGAAATATATGCAGATATATTGGAGATCTAATAGAGGCATTGATATTGTACGAAGCAAGTTAGAAGGCTTTGAAACTGTTATTATGTCACAGTTGATTTCATCATTGTATTTTGCATTCCCAATCGAGTTTTTGAAGGAAACCATGGGTTGCTAAGAAGATTAGGAGTCGACTATGTGGGTGATTCTGAGCTGGACCGACGTGGCAGAGATGACCCCTGGTTTCCGATGACACACGATGACCGGCCAAGCAGAATGACCAGTATCCCGAGTTGTAGAGGATGACCAAATGGCAGATATCATTCCCGAAAGCGACGGAAAAAGAAAAGTTTTTCTAACATGTATATCAATAAGTAGTAACAAAGTTAGGATGTCTGTTGTTAAATTATACATTGGTAGGTATGTGTTTAGAGTTTTCAGAATGACTTAAATTATATTAGATTCTCGCGAGTGATTATTTATGCCAGTGATATAAGGGAATAGGTAGTCTTCATCAAAAATAAGACAAACCTAAGTTAGGGAGTGAAATAAAGTGTTAATAATGTTCCAATGAAAAAAAAAAAAAGAATTCCAATTAGCCATGTTATACTGTACCATAAGCGAAATGTTTATAAGAGGGATAATTTTAGGATCTTCGATACGCAATGCCAACTGATATTATGTTATGTAGATGTTATATTTTACCGTAATAAATTAGGATATGCATTAAATATGAATATAATGGCAGACTGAAGACGTTGTAATGTTATTTGAAAAAATATTGATCCGATACTACGAATATTTGGAAATAAGTTGAGCGTCAGATAAGATATATAGTTGAAATATATGAAAGAATATGAAGTGATATAAGGCAAAATGAGTTATGATGAAGACAAAACGATGTTATATGTTGAGAATGAAGAATTTATTGAAGGAATATGTAATGATACGACGAAATATGAAATATAAATTATTTATTTGAAGAGTAAGGAAAGTAACATTGACGCACAGTAGGAACATATATGTTTATTATGCAGTAACGGTGTAATATCTGAGAATCCATATCCTATGTTAATGGTGACGTGGTTATACCTGCATGGAATGTTTTTGTAGGTCAAGATCATCAAAAGGAATTCTTATAATATTGATTGGTTATGCATTTGGATATTTTAACTTAATATTTCTATTTTGAAATCCAATTTTTCCCAAATAATGATTGCATAACGGAGACTAACATGGATAATTATTATCATATTGTTTGATAAATATAATTGAGAGTAGATATTACATAGTGTCTTAAAAATGACTTTCCCTAGGCAAGATACTTAGAATAATTCGCATATTAGGTCATTTATTGATATATTTGGTCACATTTGAGAATTTTATTACCTTGTTATACACAACTAATGTTGATTTACGTTAAAATAAATTAATATATCAAATATGATGATGGTTAATAATAATAATCATTTTAACTTGAATAGAAGCAGATTTATGCTGTCGAGTGAAAAAATTATCATTTCCAGAAGCTTATATTGAAATGCTACGAAACCAAAATAACAATCATGTATTAACAAAACTTGTCCTAAGTAAAGTTAACGACAACTAATGTATAGAATGATCTTTCAGATCGATATAACAAAGAATTTCCCATGTCAAGATGCAATTTATTATTTTTCATTATGAATATTTCATTGAATATAATTAATAACCCATTTCAATTGTGATATATGAACCTAATAACATGATTGATGCAGATAATATGAGCATAGATGATTATTAAATATCAGAAGAAGGAATATTAATTAAATTTTGACCTTAATTTCACATTTTACTTTTCGCATCTACGTAATTATTACTTTCTTGAATAAATGGTTCATGTTTGTGGGTTACTGTAGAAACTTCTTAGTTCGTGAACCATGGGCAAGGGCTGAGTGGCCTAGTAAAGTGGTCCTGAGAGTCGGGATACCAGTTGCTATGGAATGGGAGTGGGCATTTCGGACATATTCTGAGTCATGGCCCTCCTTGTGCTCAGGCGGCTAGAACTATACAATTCACCGGTGGTCCATAACCCGTTAGAGGAGAGATTCTCACTTGGACTATGTGCAAGTAGGGTAGCATCCTGCTTCATGATTTACCGAGCTCAGAACATTTTAAGCAAGCCTCGGACCTATGGGAGTAATGGAGTCCCACTCCCATTCGACAGGCGAGGGACTCCTTGGAAACAATTTGGCGAACGAAATGGAATTCGATGGGGAGCTATCAATATTAATGGGGCTTATGGAAGAAAGAAGGTAGAACTGGCTGAGTCAGCAAAGAGGATGCATCTGGATGTGCTAGGAGTAAGTGATATTCGGGTAAGGGGAGATAATGAGGAAGAGATAGGAGATTATCAAGTGTACTTGACGGGTGTTAGAAAGGGAAAGGCAGAGTCTGGGGTAGGGCTCTTTATCAGGAATACCATTGCACGCAACATAGTTTCTGCTAGGCACGTAAATGAGCGAATGATGTGGGTAGATTTGTCAGTTGGAGGAATTAGGACAAGAATTGTGTTCGTGTATTCACCATGTGAGGGTGCAGATGAGGATGAAGTTGACAAGTTCTATGAAGCATCGAGTGACATCGTGGTCAGGGTCAACAGCAAGGATAGAACAGTGCTAATGGGTGATTTCAATGCGAGAGTTGGGAACAGAACTGAAGGATACGAAAGAGTGATTGGTAAATGTGGGGAAGATATGGAAGCTAATGGGAATGGGAAGCGTTTGCTTGACTTCTGTGCTAGTATGGGTTTAACTGTTACGAATACATTCTTCAAGCATAAGGCTATTCACCGCTATACATGGGAGGCTAGGGGTACCAGATCCAGAATAGACTATATCTTAACAGACTTTGAATTCAGGAAATCCGTTAGGAATGTACGAGTTTTTCGCGGTTTTTTCGATAATACAGACCACTATCTGATCTGTAGTGAACTAAGTATCTCTAGGCCTAGGGTAGAGAAAGTGAAATCTGTCTGCAAACGAATAAGGGTAGAAAATCTCCAGGACGAGGAAATTAGACAGAAGTACATGGATATGATTAGTGAGAAGTTTCGAACAGTAGAGAGTAGGCAGGTTCAGGATAAAGAAAGTGAATGGGTGGCATACAGGGATGCTGTAGTAGAAACAGCAAGGGAATGCCTAGGAACAACTGTGTGTAAAGACGGGAAAAGGCAAACATCTTGGTGGAATTATGAAGTGAGAGCAGCCTGTAAATGTAAAAAGAAGGCTTATCAGAAATGGCTCCAAAAAAGGGCCGAGACACACAGGGACTTGTACGTAGATGAAATAAGCAGAGCGAAACAAATAGTTGTTGAATCCAAAAATAAGTCATGGGAAGATTTCGCTAATAACCTGGAAAGGCTAGGTCAAGCAGCAGGGAAACCTTTCTGGACAGTAATAAAGAATCTTAGGACGGGAGGGAAAAAGGAAATGAACAGTGTTTTGAGTAATTCAGGTGAACTCATAATAGATCTAGGGGAATCACTGGAGAGGTGGAGGGAATATTTTGAACATCTTCTCAATGTAAAAGGAAATCATCCTGGTGGTGTTGCAAACAGCCAAGCTCATGGGGAGGAGGAAAGTGATGTTGGTGAAATTATGCTTGAGAAAGTGGAAAGGATGGTAAATAAACTTCTTGTCATAAGGCATCAGGAATAGATGGAATTAGACCTGAAATGAAGTATAGTTGGAAGACAGGGATGAAATGGCTTCATAGAGTTAGTAAAATTAGCGTGGAGTGTTGGTAAGGTACCTTCAGATTGGACAAAAGCAGTAATTGCACCTATCTATAAGCAAGGGAACAGGAAGGATTGCAACAACTATCGAGGTATCTCATTGATGAGTATACCAGGCAAAGTATTCACGAGCATCTTGGAAGGGAGGGTGCGATCAGTCGTTGAGAGGAAGTTGGATGAAAACCAGTGTAGTTTCAGACCACAGAGAATCTGTCAGGATCAGATTTTCAGTATGCGCCAGGTAATTGAAAAATGCTACGAGAGGAATAGGCGGTTGTGTTTATGTTTTGTAGATCTAGAGAAAGCATATTATGACAGGGTACCGATGGAAAAGATGTTCACTATACTGCGGGATTATGGAATTAAAGGTAGATTATTAAAATCAATCAAAGGTATTTATGTTGACAATCGGGCTACAGTGAGAATTGATCGTAGAATGAGTTCTTGGTTCAGGGTACTTACAGGGGTTAGACAAGGCTGTAATCTTTCACCTTTGCTGTTCGTAGTTTACATGGATCATCTGCTGAAAGGTATAAAATGGCAGGGAGGGATTCACTTGGGTGAAAATGTAGTAAGCAGTTTGGCCTATGCTGACGACTTGGTCTTAATGGCAGACTGTGCCGAAAGCCTGCAGTCTAATATCTTGGAACTTGAAAATAGGTGCAATGAGTATGGTATGAAAATTAGCCTCTCGAAGACTAAATTGATGTCAGTAGGTAAGAAATTCAACAGAACTGAATGTCAGATTGGTGATACAAAGCTAGAACAGGTTGATAATTTCAAGTATTTAGGTTGTGTGTTCTCCCAGGATGGTAATATAGTAAGTGAGATTGAATCAAGGTGTAGTAAAGCTAATGCAGTGAGCTCGCAGTTGCGATCAACAGTGTTCTGTAAGAAGGAAGTCAGCTCCCAGACGAAACTATCTTTACATCGGTCTGTTTTCAGACCAACTTTGCTTTACGGGAGCGAAAGTTCGGTGGACTCAGGATATCTTATTCATAAATTAGAAGTAACAGACATGAAAGTAGCAAGAATAATTGCTGGTACAAACAGGTGGGAACAATGGCAGGAGAGTACTCGGAATGAGGAGATAAAGGCTAATATAGGAATGAACTCGATGGATGAAGCTGTACGCATAAACCGGCTTCGGTGGTGGGGTCATGTGAGGCGAATGGAGGGTGATAGGTTACTTAGGAGAATAATGGACTCTGCTATGGAGGGTAAGAGAAGTAGACGGAGACCAAGACGACGATGGTTAGACTCGGTTTCTAGCGATTTAAAGATAAGAGGTATAGAACTAATAGAGGCCACAACACTAGTTGCAAATAGAGGATTGTGGCGACGTTTAGTAAATTCTCAGAGGCTTGCAGACTGGACTCTGAAAGGCATAACAGTCTATAATGATAATATTATGTAATGTAATGTATAAATGGCATTAATTAAGGTTAATGTGATGTGTTAGTGTTGTTTTGCATTGTAACAAAGGTTAACTTAGATTTATGCTCTAGAATTATCCATTTTCTTGCAATTTCACGATAGGTCAGATGGAGACGTCCGTCATTTCTGATGATATATAGATCTATATACCGCATCAGCGTTGTTTGAATCCCACGATAAAAATATTTGTGAAGATAGAAATAATGAACCTTGAGATCTATTCGGGATATCTTTACGTCACCTATCCTTGCTTTATATGACCCTACCATCGAAGCCGTTTTGTGCGTACAGCTTCATCCATCGAGTTCATTCCTATATTAGCCTTTATCTCATCATTCCCACTTGTTTGTCTCGCTACTTTCATGTCCGTTACTTCTAACTTATGAACAAGATGTCCTGAGTCCATCCAGCAAAGTTGGCCTGAAAATAGGCCGAGGTAAAGATAGTTTCGTCCGGGAGCTGATTTCCTTTTTACAGAATACTGTTGATCACAGCCGTGAGCTCAATGTATTTGGCTTTACTGCATCTTGATTCAATCTCACTTACAATACTACCATCCTGGGAGAACACACTTCCTAAATACTTGAAATGATCTACCTGTTCCAGTCTTGAATCCCCAATCTGATATTCATTTCCCTTCGATTTCTTACCTACTGACATCAAAGGCTGATTTTCATACCGTACTCATTGCACCTATTTTCACATTCCAAGATATTATACAGCAGACTTTCGGCACAATCTGCCATAAAGAGCAAGCCGTCAGCATAGGTTAGATTGCTTACTGGCCGATGACCTAGCTGTTAGGCCCCTTTAAACAACAAACAACAAAGACTGCTTACTACATTTTCGCATAACTGAATATATCCTGCCACCTAAAACCTTTCAGCAGATTATTCATGTAAACTATGCACAACGAAGATGAATATAGCCTCATCTAACCCCTGTAAGTATCTTAAACCTAGAACTCATTCTACCATTAATTCTCACTCCAGCCCATTAAATTCCCTGAGTAACAGAACATTTGAAATCTATATGCGCGTGAATAATACACTACCACATATAAGGATAATAAGGAGATCAGCATTCTTCTCTATCACTGAAGGTCAGAAATAGGATCACCACCTGGCAGTTGTTCCCTTGTCGGATTCTCAGAAAGCCAAAACTGTTCGACGAAGCTGAAAACAATTATCCGTAGCAGGTACGTTCGTAGATCTAGATACTGCAGTTTGTCGTCCGGGAGCCATGCAAAGGTAACTTGGGTTCCAACATCGCATTATCTGGTTACAACATAATTAATCTGCTGTATCAGTGGGAAAAATATAAATGGACCGCAGATAAGTTAACGAGTAACATGCATAAGTTGCCTTGTTCATGCCAGATCTCAGTGCTGACATTATCGGAAACGAACCTGCATCAACATTATGTTCTACCTGAGAACCACCCGTGAAGACAAGTTGGGCGTCTGGATATTGGAGAACAAAATCATGTAAATACCTCCGATGAACAGAGGCATGCGAGTTCATCTCAGTTCCACGGAGTAGATCCCATGCCACAACATCCCCGAGGGGCCATGGCCTACCAAGCGACTGCTGCTTAGCCCGAAGGCCTGAAGATTTCGGGGTACCTATCGTGTGGACGGCACGACGAATCCTCTCGGTCATTATTCTTGGCTTTCTAAACCGAGGTCACCATTTCACCGTCAGATAGCTCCTCAACTGTAATCGCCATAGGCTGAGTTGACATTGAACCAGCCCTCAGATCCTGGTAAGAAACTCTGACCTGGTCGGGAATCGAACTCGGAACCTCCGGATACGAGGCAGGCACTTTACCACTACACCACGAAGCCGCCCCACATCTTGTTCAAGGATGTCTAAAAAAAAAGGCACCAAAAGAGAACAAATGGCAGCAGCAGTAATAATATTACTTGGAACAATAATGGATCTTTTATAAATTGGTGGACCCCATCGTAATTTATTTATTTATTTATTTATTTATTTATTTATTTATTTATTTATTTATTTAATTATTTAGTTTGGTAGGCTCAGTCTCGAAGCGCGACTGCTGTAAACAACATCAGGTCCTGATATTCTCTTGTCTTGTCAATCTGTTGTTGAGAAAGCCTCAGTCTGTTGGAGGAGGACACGCCATGTGTCTGAGGAGCACTCGACCGTCCAGCTAGGGGATAAATAACCAGGACGGACATTTCTTTATTGCGCTGGCCCTCATTTGGACGGCATCTACAAATGAAGGTCTTTTTTCCAACTATTACTCGTGTGCTGTCGCAACGCAGTTGGCAGCCAGATACAGAACGCGGACATTAGTTCTCCGGATGCGTTCTTCACGCAGCAAGAATGATACCCTTCTTGCACAATAACATGGTAGATATCTCATCACAAATCTCGTAAATGATTATAGGAACTGTAGGTGCTAAATAGCTTTCAAAATAAGCGCACAAAAATGAAATAAGAAGAGCCAAAATTAAGTCGAAACAAAACAAAAACCCTGTAGATTACGAGGTGCCATGTGGTAAGTACGAGGAATCATCTTGGCCGTTGTTCATGGCTTTCTTGACCGGGGCCGCTAACATACCCTCAGATAGCTCCTCAACTGTAATCACGTAGGCTTAGCGGACCTCAAACCAGCCCTCAGATCCAGTTAAAAATCCTATCCTGGCGAGGAATCGTACCCGGGGTCTCCGGATAACAGGCAGGCACGTTGCCCCTACAATACAGGCCCGGCTCAAAGTCGAAACAAAGTATTCAGTAAATTAATTCATTGTTGGTTTTATTTTTACAACTACCTCGTTCGGGACATAAAGGTAAACGTGATACAATATAAAATTAACCCAGGAACAAAGCAAAGAAGTCATCTCTATACAGACCATGAAGGCTATTGGAACAATGTAAGGTCTGGCTTTCGCTATCCGTAACCCCAGCACGAAGAGGAACAGATTGGTAAACCTTATTTCCGGCCGCCTTTGTCCCCAGGAATTACCTCGGCACTCATTTTTACCGAGCTCGATAGCTGCAGTCGCTTAAATGCGGCCAGTATCCAGTAATCGGGAGATAGTGGGTTCGAACCCCACTGTCAGCAGCCCTGAAGATGGTTTTCCGTGGTCTCCAATTTTCACACCAGGCAAATGCTGGGGCTATACCTTAATTAAGGCCACGGCTACTTCCTTCCCATTCCTAGACCTTTCCTATCTCATCGTCGCCATAAGACCTATCTGTGTCGGTGCGACGTAAAGCAAATAGCAAAAAAGCACTCATTTTTGGTGCAGGCTGAGTGAAGCATAGGGTCATATGCCTATCTAGAAGTGGAAATCTCGTTTCTAAATTTTTCGACTTTTGACGGGGAATCAAACCCGTGTCCTACAGGATGAATTGAGCGCGCCTTTACCGCCTCGGCTGAAATGAAATGGCGCATGACTTTTAGTGCTGGGAGTGTCCCAGGACATGTTCGGCTCGCCAGATGCAGTTCTTTTGATTTGACTCCCGTAGGCGACCTGCGCATCATGATGAGGATGAAATGATGATGAAGACAACACATACGCCCAGCCCCCGTGCCAGCGAAATTAACTAATGATGGTTAAACTTCCCGACCTTGCCGGGAATCGAACCCGGGACCCCTGTGATCAAAGGCTAGCACGCTAACCATTTAGCCATGGAGCAGGACACCGCCTCGGTTAAACAACCCCTAACATTTGGCTCCCACCATTTAATGCGAAGCAGGAACTTTCTGTAACTACATTGTGCTGGCAGTGGTTGACATGCGATTCAGTGCAAGCCCAGAAGGTGTCTTGACTTCAATGAAGCGTTACAAATTTTATTCAGTTATGTTTTCATATTTAGGCAATCGTGTGTGTGTGCTAGGCTAGGGAAATTTACCATTGCTTGTTGCATTTGTGCAATTATTGACATTTTGTAGTATCATGGAGGTGAATTACGGACTATCTAGCAGAGGTGGTAAACGAGCTCGATTCACCTGAAAGGACAACGGTTATATTCCCCATCAGAAAGATGAAAACGTTAGGAACGACATTTCCTCGTTTACACCAAAAGAGTGTCCAGGCAAATTCCTGGGAGCAAAGGAGGCTGGGCAAAGAGCTAACCAGTCTATTCCATTGTAGTCTGGTTGACACGGTACATGTATACTTGGATCAAGTACAGTTGGACGCTGCATGCGCATCACTTGGACGCTACATGGATCGTAGCGACAGTTCATCAAGGACCACTTAGATAGGAGTTACACCCAACTTGATTTGGATGGAAGTGGAAAGTTTGTGTGACTAAAATGGCGTCAGTTGAGGAGAACACTCAGGGTAACCCCGTAAAAGTAAACGGAAAACAGCTAGAAAGTGGACGGATAGGTAAAAATGTAAGATACATGGAGATAAATGAGACAGAGTTGGTGTTGTGGAATGTGAGGTTAGTGGAATATAAGAACAAAGATATACGGAACTCAGCAGTGGAAAGGATAGCAAGAGAATCGGAAGAAGCTCCAAGGGCCTCATGTCCATGGATCCAGTTCCACGTTCGAAGTTTCTTTGCAAATTTCACGCTCCAGTATAAGCATATCCGCTACCAATCCCACACGTTGCAAAACGAAATGTACCATATTCCTGACTGTTCAAGCCCCTAGGTGTGGAAACCAACTTGGAGCAAGTTCACTTACTTGGTGGACTTTGCTACAATACCAGTAGAATCCAAGTGTCAGCCCTGTCAACCAGGCGTTAGTGTCGAAGTCATGATGGAAGAAACCTCTTCCTTCCACTCCTACAAAGTCCTTCGTGGCCTGTACGGAGTAGGGTTGGGCAAACCGGAACAGTCAGTTGTTCCGAAACATTAGAAGCACACGGCACACCGGACAGTAACTGCGCGGTAGAGAGAACTTCGTAAGGCAACATGACATGCTCCGCGTCAGCGGGAATGAGTCTGTACCGGACATGTTGTGTGTAGTTATGGCCAGCATACAGCTGCACAGAATGCGAAAGAACAGTGGAACACTGAAATTTGCGCCCAATAACCACGTGCAAAGGCTGCTTTTAGGTAAAGATTTTTCCGGTCATTATGAAATACGCATAACAGGGTTACAACGGATTTACAGGTGTTTAAAAGTAACTAATCCAAGGATATTTTCATCATTTGAATGTATCGGCCTGTATATTCGTTGGCTAAATTGGCACCGTACTGGCCTTCGGTTCAGAGTGTCCTGGGTTCGATTCCCGGGCGGGTCGAGATTTTAACGTTTATTGGTTAATTCCAATGGCCCTGCTTCTGGGCGTTTGTGCTGTCCCCAACATCCCTCCAACTCACACACCACACATAACACTATGCTCCACCACAATAACACGCAGATGCCGCCCACCCTCATCCGAGGGTCTGCCTTACAAGGGTCGCACTCGTCTAGAAATAGCCACACGAAATTATTTATTTATAGGCCTGTATTGTGAGTAATTAGCTCCAGAATAAAACTACACGGCACATGAAAAAGCAGTCGGAACTCTGAAATACGCACCCAAAAACTCATGTTTAAATGTTATTTTTAGGATAAGAATGTTTTTATTCATTCTGAAATACACCTGTCACAATTACACTGGCACAGTAATGTGTTTTTGCAAATGTCGCAATGTTATTTTCACCAACTAAAAATATACTCGCACAGTTGAAGAATCATTCATCAGTACCTGTTTACGTACACAATATACAAGCGGAACACGAAAATAAAAATTAAAAATTAACCCATACAAGCAAAACACGAAGATAAAAATTAAACACTATATACAAGTGGATCAGGAGATTAAAAATAAAACTATAGGCTACAAGCAGAACGTGAAAATAAAAATTGTGGGATGTTTTTAAGTTTGAAATACCTCGTCATCGTGCCGGTTGAAGACCCCTTTGCAGACAAAATAGAAAAACATAAATTGCATTTCACTCTGTCCGGTTTAATTCTAGTAAAAAAAAATAGTCCTAAACAGGACTCCGGTATGACATTATGCAAAGTTTACTGTCTTTCGTGCGGTTATATTACTGGGCTTCGATGAAAACAATCTTACAAAACAGTTGAAAACAAAAAGAACACATTACGTTATTCGCATGTACCAAAGGCAGTTGCCGGTGCAACGTAACGAACAGGACAAAGAGGATGTGACAGAACATGGAACACTCCAGCACGTGGCGGCACACAGCCGGTATCGACAGTCAGCTAGTAGGCGAAGGGCAGTGCATAGTGATGGGATAGCGGATCACTATCTCGGTCTCGCTTGAGAATGTTTCGGAAGAATTGACACTCGCTGTTCGAGAACAGCGGGACATAACTGTGCATCGGCACAGGAACATAGTGCCCAGGCGACTGTCAAGTTTATCATCACCACCTACAAGCTCATTTTGTATGACACCTTGCAGACAATTTTGCCAACAAGACATCCGGCGGAATCAAATTTGGCTTAGGAAATTATCCAGGAGGTTTATTTATTTCATTCTATCATTGATCACTTACGATTGTTGTACAGTATGCACGTCCCATTCTTCATCGCTAGTTACCAAGCTTATCAGGTAGCGATTCTCTTTTGTTGTGGAAGATAAATTTACTGCTAATCTGAAACCGATGCTGTTTATGTTCTATTAGTTAATGTGAGAGAAATCAAGGTCCATCTTACCAATTTTGTGAACATGATCATGACGGTTGACATTAAAAGACGGTACATCTAGGTAATTTCTCCAACAATGATTCAGAGAGGCCTCCAGAGCATCGTTATGCTAGATACAAGGTGGCCTTATCTGATCATGTTGATAACATGAAGAATGAAGAGATTGTATATACATTGTGGGCACGATGTGTTGTTCTCAGTTTAATCCACATGTTGTTGTTATTGTAAAATCACATGTCTTGGTGTCATGGCTTAGTTACTGTATGATCGAATATCCTCAGAGCATGGAAAATGAATACTACAGTAAATGACTAAACAATTAGGAATTTCAATTAAATCTGACTCTGTATAGGAAAATAATAAAATAATAATTAGAAACATTGATTCATAGCTAAAAGTGACATTAGCCGAAAAGGGAAGAAGGAATGTATGTTATGCTGTAATTTACCGCACTGAAAGCATCTGAAATCACAAATATATGAAGAATTAAGGCCGCCTGGTGGCCATGGCCGTTAAAGCATTAAAGTCTAAAGGGTCTGACACTGTGGTTAGCCGGTTCGAGTCCCGTTGATCTAAAACGTTTTCACCATCAGAATGTTGGCCAGCAGGGTCGAAGAGATGGTGGTATACAATTTCTAATCACTAGATTGCGTGCCTAAAGTCAATTCCAAACCTCTTCGCTGTGCTCATATGGAGTGATAGAATTTGATTCGTCCGTCGGATGGAGGCGTTCAGCTTTGATCAGACCCCTGGTGCTATTCGACAGGAGTATGCTATGTGCCGGCAGCGGTTTTCACCCTCTAACTTCCTACTATCATATATCATGCCATTCATTTCATCCCATTAACTCCTCTGATGAGGCTGACATCAGGAAAGGCATCCGGTCATAAAAACCCGCCACGACAGATTCATCTCATCTCATCTCAAACCCGACCTCGTTGAGAAACCGGACAAGAGTTGGACAAACAAGCATAGTGTGTGAAGAATTAAAAATAAGGCCAGATTCGGCGAACCAGTCATTTATAATAAACGTACATTCGTATTGCTCGATGTAGGCCTGGGGAACAGCTAATGTAAGAATATCAGAGAAAAAGTAAAACTTTATGGAAATAAAAGTGTATAGTAATTTCAGTAAATTAAGGTAGAAGGAGGAAAGAATATTATTTCCAAGTACTGGATACTTGTCAAATTCTCCAATATTGAAGGCTTGGTTTCCTATGCAACACAAAAAGTGTGATATGAGTCACATCGAACAAAATTAAATGAAAGGGATAGACGGAACAAAGATCAGAGCAGACCCTAAATTTATCGAGGATACAGGAAGCTCTTTGATACAGGTAGTAAAGCTAATAATTGCCAAATTTAAATAATTGAAAGGTTGGCACCAAGGCGACGACTTGAAAAGACTTACCATCCAGGGAATAAAATATAATATTATTCAGCTTATTCGAAATGTAATAAAGGCTAAAGTACGAGGGTTGTAAATAAAGTAATGGCAACGTAGATCAGACACTCGCAGGAGATTGGGCATGCCCAAATAGGATATGGGAGCTGTTGTCGATGCGTAGTGTACATTTGAGAATGTTGGGAGTGTTGTTGCTGTGTGGCGTTGAAGTGAAGACTGTCGATTTCACCGCTATGAAGCATGTTTTCAAAAGATGATCAGCATTCGTGGATTAAAATCGAGGTTGCCCATGGCAAAATATATCATAATGTTATCGAGGATTACGTGAAGCCTGTGGAGAGAATGCATTACCATATATGCATCAGAGTGTTAAGCGCTGTTCGTTTCAAGGAAGCACTGTGGAGACATTTTATGCACCAGTAAGGATCATCTGTAAACTTGATGCTACCGGGCGAGTTGGCCGTGCGGTTAGGGGCGCGCGGTTGTGGACGTGCATCCGGGAGATAGTGGGTTCGAATCCCACTGTCGGCAGCCCTGAAGATGGTTTTCCGTAGTTTCCCATTTTCACACCAGGCAAATGCTGGGGCTGTACCTTAAATAAGGCCACGACCGCTTTCTTCCAACTCCTAGGCCTTTCCTATCCCATCGTCGCCATAAGGCCTACCTGTGTCGGTGCGACGTAAAGCCACTAGAAAAAACTTGATGCTGCTACTCACAGCCATTCTATCGCCATGGATGTTCTGGTAGAAGATTAGTCTAAAATTCTTACCATATCTGTTTTTCAAATGTTATTACATTTTATGTAGTACCTCTTTTTACATGTAGGATATTAGTTTGAATAATGTATCCTTTTATTATATCTAATTTATTTAATCTTTATTTAATCTTAACAGTCATCATTCTTGTATTACTATTCATTTAATTAGTACTAAATCTATTGCTAGTTGCTTTACGTCGCACCGACACAGATAGGTCTTATGGCGACGATGGGAGAGGAAAGGCCTAGGAATGGGAAGGAAGCGGCCGTGGCCTTACGTAAGGTACAGCCCCAGCATTTGCCTGGTATGAAAACGGGAAAGCACGGAAAACCATTTTCAGGGCTGCCGACGGTGGGGTTCGAACCCACTATCTCCCGGATGCGAGCTCACAGCTGCGCGCTTCTATCCGCATGGCCAACTCGCCCGGTACTAAATCGATTGAAATGAAATGTCCTATGGCTTTTAGTGCCGGAATATCCCAGGACGGGTTCGGCTTGCCAGGTGCAGGTCTTTCTATTTGACACCTGTAGGCGACCTGTGTGTCGTAATGAGGATGAAATTATGATGAAGACGGCACATACACCCAGTCCCCGTGCCAGGGGAATTAACCAATTATGGTTAAAATTCCCGATCCTACCGGGAATAGAACCCGGGACCCCTGTGACAAAAGGCAAGCACGCTAAACACATAGCCATAGAGGCGGACCAGGAATGCAATGCAACTGTAGTTGATATTCCATTAAATATTGCGTTCTATTATTATTGCCACTTCCGGTAATTTATTTACAGCCCTGGCAAATGTAATAATGTGGTGTGTAGTTTCGTTGCTGTAATTATGTTTGAATAACTTTTTAGCTTTTTTAGGTGGGGTGTTGGTGGTTAATTTTTGTTTTAAGAGGAAGTATATTATTAGGTGTCCGCCTCTGTGGTGTAGTGGTTAGCGTGATTAGCTGCCACCCCCGGAGGTCCGGGTTCGATTCCCGGCTCTGCCACGAAATTTGAAAAGTGGTACGAGGGCTGGAACGGGGTTCACTCAGCCTCGTGAGGTCAACTGAGTAGAGGTGGGTTCGATTCCCACCTCAGCCATCCTGGAAGTGGTTTTCCGTGGTTTACCACTTCTCCTCCAGGCGAATGCCGGGATGGTACCTAACTTAAGGCCACGGCCGCTTCCTTCCCTCCTCCTTGCCTATCCCTTCCAATCTTCCCATCCCTCCACAAGGCCCCTGTTCCGCTTAGCAGGTGAGGCCGCCTGGGCGAGGTACTGGTCATTCTCCCCAGTTGTATCCCCCGACCAAGAGTCTGAAGCTCCGGGACACTGCCCTTGAGGCGGTAGAGGTGGGATCCCTCGCTGAGTCCGAGGGAAAAGCCGAACCTGGAGGGTAAACAGATGATGATGATGATATTATTAGGTAGTCGTCCTCTCTGAATAAATTAAGTGGAAAATAAATTTAGAATAAAATGAAATAATTTATTCAAGGATGGAATTTCGAAACGAAGTGAAAAATAGAACAAAAAAGTATTGTATTAAGCCTAAAAGGTCACTAACAAATCGAAAGGAAACGTGAGTTCCCTGAGTAACGGAACACTTGCAGTTTATATACCCTTGATTAATCCACTGTCACACTTAAAGCGAATGAGGAGATCAGCAGTAGTCGCGTCATCGGCTAAATTGAGTTCGAAGACAGCAGACCGTGGCTCCGTCTTATGCCAGACAGATCGGCGCACTCTGTGAAGATGTGGGCCACGGTGAAGTTGCCACCACAAGGACATACTGGGGAGTCTTCCCTTTTTAGTAGATAAGAATGCGTAGCCTACACTAGGCCGGAAAGAGAAACCACCACACGGTAGTTGTCCTCTTAATCACCGTCAGCTTGTTGCGAGTTCGGATAGCCAGCCACTCCGATTCCCAGGATGCCAAGATGGTTGGACGTTGCTGAGAACAAATATCTTTAGCAGGTACAAGCATAGGCCTTGGAGGTAAAAGTACTGCTTCCTTTGCAGCTTTAACCGCAAGAATATTTCCCGAAAACCCAATGAGGCTTTTTAAGAACTTACTCACTTCATCAAACTGTACATTTTCATACATAACTCTCCAGCTTTCGGTTGATTCGTGTACAAGAAATGTGGTACTTAACCCTATTTACGATATCACTCAAAGAAAGAAAAGCTCATTTCCGCACTTACTTAAAGCCAGTTCAATTATCCATCCAACTGGTAGTTGCTCTTGCATTAGTAAAATCATCTAATCGATTTGAAACCCAAGACAAACGAACAAGTATAAGAAAAAAAGTAACCGTCAATTTTTAGCACGCAATGCCACAAATTTGGTCGATGTAGTTATTAGAAGTGACATTAAGTACTATTGCTTGGTAGAAACCGAACCATGCAATGCGATCCATCAAGTTGGTTCGTGTTGGGAAAGAAGATTAGAAAAGGCCGTTTAATGTCCTGCAGCTAAGCTGGCGTGACTTGAGAATTTCACAATAGCAAAGTAGACTAGCGAGCAGCGTACTAGATTAATGTGCTCCTATTTTCAAATGTTAAAGCAGTAGAACACACTCGTAAAGCGTATGTTATCAGGAAGTAGTAAAAAGGGTGGTGAGTCACGTCTGAACACAAACTTAATCAAGAACATTTAATAGCTCGTTTATCATATTTTCCATGCAGAATAATTCAGATATTTGTCCGTGTGAAATGTTGATTACATTTTACATCGCGATGGCATTATTATTATTATTATTATTATTATTATTATTATTATTATTATTATTATTATTATTATTATTATTATTATTATTATTATTACAAATTGGGTGACCCCATTTCAACTTGTTCATACACAGGTTGCCCCATGGTGGGCTTATCAATTACAAGCCTTCACAAACAAGAGAAGTATTGTTCTACAAGGGAACTTAAATGTAGACACGGTTACCCGCAAAACCACAATGAATATACAGGGGCATATTGCCCATCCTACGTGACCTTAAGAAGAAAAAAAACACGTTATAGCAAAAGTAGGCCATTAACAAAAGGAAAGGAGGAGGGAACATACGGGAACAACAAGAACCAAAGTGTGCTTAAGGCCCAAAGACAAAGAGGCTAATCTCATGCTGAAAAGGGTGTCTGAAATGGGAGCGTTTAAAGGCCGACAGAAATTTCCAAAATTTAGAGGTGAAAAAGTTTAGTCACCCAGCTCAAAACTAGAAGGGGAGAGTTCTGAGAGTCACCACTCGTGCTCCATTACATTAAATATTATCCCCGTAGGGAATATAAATTGTGTCTGAAAACTGCGCAGAAGGACCTATATTTCAGCGAAGACTGAAAGGATTAGATATTATACTTTAAAGAACATCGCTAAAATCTTTCCCTCAAAACACACGCCGGCACAATCACATATTTAGGTAAATTCTGCCATTACCTGTCAGCGCTTGATCTCCTTCAAGCCAGCCACCCTCTGCCTTCTGCCTGCTGGCCCCTCTAACCTCCATCAAGTTGCACTCTCAATCACCGGAGCATAGTCCGACTCGTTGGCTGAATGGTCAGCGTACTGACCTTCGGTTCAGAGGGTCCCGGGTTCGATTCCCGGCCGGGGGGGATTTTAACCTTCATTGGTTAATTCCAATGGCTCGGGGGCTGGGTGTTTGTGCTGTTCCCAACATCCCTGCAACTCACACATCACACATAACACTATCCTCCACCACAATAACACGCAGTTACCTACACATGGCAGATGCCGCCCACCCTCATCGGAGGGTCTGCCTTACAAGGGCTGCACTCGGCTAGAAATAGCCACACGAAATTAAAATTAACCGGAGCATATCAGACAAGACTGTCCTAAAATGCTCTCCTTAAATAGATCCGCAGGGGAAAGTTCTGTACTACTCGTATATTTGAATCCAGAGTGCTGATAGGCTAAATTTCCATCCACTCCCCTGGTTAGAGAACTTAGGCAGATAGGCAGATAACATTAGAGGAGGAACCAGGTGAAGTATTGACAACTTCGGCACATAAGAAACAATAAACCGTAAAAAGGTTTACCAATTACAACAAATTAAATTTGTTCGTAAATTAATTTGGGCTTGGCCCACCAGAGATCGCTAGAAAATAGTTGTCAGAGATATCTAACCATCGGAGAAGAAAGTTTTAGAAAGTCTTAAAAGTTCACAATCAGTCAGAAATGAAATGCAATGGTGTATGGCTTTTATTGCCGGGAGTGTCCGAGGACATGTTCGGCTCGCCAGGTGCATGTCCTTTGATTTCACACCTGTAGGCGACCTGTGCGTCGTGATGAGGATGAAATGATGATGAAGACGACACATACACCCAGTTGCCGTGTCAGTGAAATTAACCAAGGATAGTTAACATTCCCAACCCTGCCAGAAATCGAACCCGGGACCTCTGTGACCAAAGGTCAGCACGCTAACCATTTAGCCATAGAGCCGGACATGACAGTCAGAGATGGCCGTAGTGGAGAAGAGGCACAATTTAACTAGCCGGGGAAGGTGTACCCCTGGTACAGTAATAATAATAATAATAATAATAATAATAATAATAATAATAATAATAATAGTAATAATAATAATAATTGTTTAATTTGTTTTTGCTTTTTTACGTCGCACCGACACAGGCATGTCTTATGGCGACGATAGGATAGGATAAGGCTAGGACTGAGAAATAATCGACCGTGACATTAATTAGGATACAGTCCTCGCATTAGCCTGGTGTGAAAATGGGAAACCACGGAAAACCACCTTTAGGGCTACAATGGCGGGGTTCGATCCAACGATCCTCCGAATGCAAGCTCACAGCTACGTAACCAAAACTCCGTAGTCAACCAACTCGGTGTGCGTGAATTTATCAGTGAATTGTTTTAAATTAAGCTTTTTTTCGTGCTATTTGAAGTAAGAAATATTTTTCTTCATCGATAATAAACACGGTATTTGTAATCTATTTACCGTCAACGTACCAGTAGGACGCTTGCCTTTATAATAACTTACATATACTTATTTCATATCATTCTACAAAATTAGTCATATTACAATGCCGAGCAGAATCTTAAGGACGAAGGTAACTTTCGCATTTTGTGTCACTGCAAAGTAAAATAGCTCGATGAAACTTGAACCATACATAGAATGAACTAGTACAGTATGGTACGGTAGGCAATTGAAAGGAATATGAGTTGAGGCGAACAGAAATGACACGTTTATACAGAGATAATAAATTGCACGTAAGTCACTTCGACTCATGATAGTCACCTGGACATCACAAAAGAAGGAACATGGTTCTTAAAACGGTGTGTGATCACCACTGACAGCTATGCATGCTCTGCAACGTGTTCCCATGCTAGCCACAAACTTGGTAAGGTGTTCTGGTGGTAGGGCTTTCTATTCCTCCACGAGCGTGGTTGACAACTGCTAGATGGTCCTTGGCACATGTGGGCGTGTTGGAGTACGTCTGCCGAACACGTCCCGCACGTGCTCGATAGGATTTCAGTCGGCGAATGGGCAGGCCAGTATATTCGGCGAATATCCTCTCGTTCCAAGAGCTCCTCCATAAAAAATAATGTCAGGGCCGAATGCAGCTCTGAAGAGACGCACATGGGGAAGGCGTACACTGTCACAATAACGTCACCGGTGAGTGTATCCTGTTCAACCCATGCAACATTATACCTCCCCATACCACAACACTTGGACCACCAAAATGATCATGTTCGACAATGTTCCTGGGTACGTCTAGAATCACTACTCAAACTGAATCTGCTCTCATCTGAGAAGATCACGCGATCCTACTCCTGATTGCTCTTGTCACCATCGCAAACTTTGCCGCCGATGTGCGGGTGTCAACGGAACACAACGTAATGGTTGTCGGGCAAATAGACCTCCCCCATGAAGTCGACCTTCCAGTGTAGAACGTGAGATTGGGTGCCTTGCATTCCTATTAAATGTGGTTGCAATTTCACCCGCTGTTTGACGCGAGTCTCTTCTTGCCTATTGTACAATGTAGCGGTCATCTGCTGCTGTAGTTGACAGTGGTCGACTCCCTCCTCTCCTTCGGGCAACAGTGCCTGTGGCTCCATCCACGTGAAATAATGCTGTGAGCAATACCAAATTTCTGCGTTACACTCGTTACCCTGCGTCCTTCTTCCAGTTTCCCGATGATTCTTTCACGTGTGAAGTCATCCAGATGTTGTCTCCGGGCCACATTTTAATGAATAACACCACCACAGTGCAGCGTAATAGCTCGCTGATTGACTCATATCTTCTTGTCCTGTTCCTTCAACTGCCTCGTTTTGTGGGGCCAGACACATTTGGCTCTATAGTCACACTGACCTCACGCCAGGTTTCTATGTACCTTTGGCAACACTTTGTCGCACTTTCATTTCCACCGAGTAGCTGATATGTTGCTTTATCCATCTCGTCCTTACGTTTTGCACAGAAGAGTAATATTTTCGTATTTCTTACCATATTAGTAAGCATTAAAATGAAATATGAATGTTACTAGCGGTTGAGCCTTCTTCTAAAATCCCACATGACATTCTTAACGAATTTTCTCTTAAGTAATAATGCTCAACAATCGAATTATTTGTGAACACGGGATTTTGTTTTAGATTTGTGTGTGAGAACTTTATGTTTGGTTAGTGTCTTACTAAGCCTATGATAGGGAAGAATGATTATATAATTTAAAAAGTTAAATGCAGGACTTCGGAGCCATTATTCTTCAGAATTTAGAAAAAAGCTCTAGTGATATCTGAATTACAACATTTTCGCACGATAGTGAAAGAGTTTCATGCCGAATTGTGATAAATCAGTCTACCATCTAAACCGCTTGTGGTTTCTCACGCTGTTGGAAAAGGAACAGGAGGAAATATTGGAAAGCAAGATAAGAGGAATTGGATAGAGGGGGGTGACGCTAAGAATAGAAAGAAGTTTCGAATTAAATATTCATTGCTTCTTTTAGTAGTCCCACTCTGGATGGAGGCACTTGGTGATATTGATTTTCAATACGTTTCCTAATTTGGCACTGCCAAGTGAAGTCATTTTTCGATATAATGTCGCTGTCAGAATTACGTACAAAGGAACAGGGCGTTTTCATAATAAAATGAGATATACTGTATTGTGGAAAATATGACTCCATTCCTTGAATTAGTTATTTCCGTTCTTCTGTTTCCTTCCTGGAGTAACTTATAAGTAAGGCCCGGATTTTTTTGCAGTAACAGGTTAGATTACAAATTAATTTGGTCAGTAGGAAGTGTCGGCCACCCGCTCTTCCACAATATAGCAAGAGTAACATAAATTATAGGGGTTCTGATAGGCCTACCCCTAATGTTTATGCAAACCCCACAGCATAGTCTTTGTGAAGGTAGTCTATACTTGTTACTCGCTTCAGGAAGTTTGCATTCTAACCTATTTATGCATAAAAATTCGGGCTGTAGTTATAACATCCTACAAACTATGGTTTCCCGCTTCCATCTTGTAACATACAAAACAGGTTCCGTCTCTAATTTTTATTTCAATAAGTTGTAAATAATTTAGAATTTGATTGCTTTTTCCGGTAACTCGTTTGAAGGAATGAAACAACATGGTGACAATCTCCCAAACATTGTCAAAAAAGACTACCAAATTGAGGTTTGCTCAAAGTATTCGGTAAACTTCTCTGAAGTAGGGTGTTAGCCTTACTTACACATTGTGTTAGTAGAATTTTTGCTCAGCTGGTTTAGGTATCAGCGGTAGATTGGATATTCCCAGCTACCTGAGCACAAGGAGAGATACGACTTAAGAAAACGTCCCAGATAGACCTATCTACTCCTATTTGCAGTAACTGATATATCACCTCACATGACCATAAGCCTTTGCCTTAAGTTAAAAAACCAAGACGTGACCATGGCAAACCACACCACAAACCAGTGAAAGGTATAACAATTCGTTTTCTTCTTATTTATTACAATTTGCTTTACCTCGCACCGACACAGATAGGTCTTATGGCGAAAATGGAATAGGAAACGGTTAGAAGTGGAAAGGAAGCGGCTCTGGCCTTAATTAAGGTACAGTTCATTTGCCAGGTGTGAAAATGGGAAACCTTGGAAAACCTTATTCAGGCTGTCGACAGTGGGGTTCGAAATCACGATCTCCTGATTGCAAGCTCAGAGATGCTTGACCCTAACCGCACGGCCAACTCGCTCGGTCTGAAAATCTATATTTTATGGTATCTGTTCTGTTGCGTATACGTTTTTTTATTAATTAGGGCTGCGATAAAGGAGTAAATGCCCATTATATATTACCCTATGTTGATTACACTCCGCTCCAGTTTCTTAAAATCAACCTCGGCTTAAGAACAACAACAACAATCTAACCAGAACCAAGCGGGTAGGGATGTACTTTGCTAAACCCAGTGTCATTGTGATAGACAGTTTGAATTATTACTGGCCGTAGTTACTTGTAGGGCATCAGTAATGAGGAGATATCAGGTAAGTTAAGAATAAACTCACTGGATGACCGTTGTTCACATTCATGAAAATGCTCTTCGTATACGTCAAGGGTTTGAAATATGTCAGTGATTAGCAACCCACAGAGAGTATTTAATGTCCCACTAACTACTTTCACGGTTTCCAAAGACGCTGAGGTACTAGAATGATGTCTCCCAGGAGTTCTTCAATGTAAATCTAACGACACGAGGTAGTGGTGGTGGTGATTATTGTTTTAAGAAGACGTACAACCAGGCAACCACAGCAATAACACTAATCAGAGAGCAAGAAATGGAAGGGGCCGACACTTCGAAAAATGCAGGTATCGGCCAAAGGAAGACAAGATTTATGAAGGACGCGAAAATGAAAGACTCCCTCCCTAGTCCTCGATATGTAATACCGTTGGGATCGGAAAAGAACAAGAATTGACCAAGGGAAGTCAAATAGGATAGATGAATGTGGGGAGCCTGGAAAGTGTAATTGGAAGCAAAGCCAGGACTCAGCTAACGGCCCTGTGGTCGCAACCCCATGTTCCCAAGTTGAGAGCCTCTTTTAGTCGCCTCTTGTGACAGACAGGAGATACCGTGGATGTTATTCTGCCACCCCGACACAGAGGGGTTACCGATACGAGGCTGACGTATTTGAGCACCTTCAAATGCCACCGGACTGAGCTAGAATTGAACATGCCAAGTTGGGCTCAGAAGGCCAGCCCTCTACAGGCCGAGATACTCAGCCCAGCAACTCACAGAGAGAGAAAGAGAGGTGATGGTGTTGGTGGTTTTTTTTAAGGGAAAGTAAAAATGATGGCATCGTTACCTTGCATGTTATAATGACGTTCATGACGTTGATGTTCAGCGCATGTTTGTAATTTCAGCACTTTTGTTCTTTGCCTGTCGGACTGAGTGGCTCAGACGGTTAAGGTGCTGGATTTCTGACCCCAACTTGGCTGGTTCGAACCTGGCTTAGCCCGGTTGTATTTGAAGGTCCTCAAATATGTCAGCCTCCTATCGGTAGATTTATTGGTACGTAAAAGGAATCCTGCGGGACTAAATTCCGGCACTTCGGCGTCTCCGAAACTGTAAACGTATTTAGTGGAACGTAAATACAAAAGGCATTTTTATATTTTATTGCCGCATATTGTAGTATTCAAATGGAGACCCCGCGGTCAAGTGGCAGCGCACCGGCCTCTCACCGCTGGGTTCCGTAGTTCGAATCCCGGGCACTCTATGTAAGATTTGTGCTGGACAGCGTGGAGGCGGGACATGTTTTTCTCCGGGTACTCCGCTTTTCCCTGTCATCTTTCATTCCAGCAACACTCTTCAATATAATTTCATTTCATCTGCCATTCATAAATCATTCCCCACAGTACTGCGACAGGCTACGGCAACCGGCACACTCCTTATCCTCGCCGCTAGATGGGGGCTTCATTCATTCCATTCCTGACCCGGTTGAATGACTGGAAACAGGCTGAGAATTTTTCATTGTAGTATTCAAATCCATGTGTTCGGGTATCATTTCTGACAGATTAACGACAAAAAGTCTTAGATAACTGGTGAAAGGAAAGGGATATATGGAAACTTAAGTGATAACATCATTATCCTGACTTGAAAAGTTATATGGATATTGACCCTACCTTTTCTTTCTTTCTTTCTTTCTTTCTTTCTTTCTTTCTTTCTTTAATCACTTTACCCCCCAGGGTTGGTTTTACCCTCGGCCTCAGCCAGGGATCTTACCTCTACCACCTCAAGGGCAGTGTCCTGGAGCGTGATACTTTGGGTCGGGGGAGAATACTGGGAAGGAGGACCAGTATCTCGCCCAGTTGGCCTCATCTGCTATGCTGAACAGGAGCTTTGTGGGGGATGAGGAGATGGGAAGGGATAGGCAAGGAAAAGGGGGAAGGAAGCGGCCATGGCCTTAAGTTAGATACCATCCCGACATTTGCCTGGAGGAGAAATGGGAAACCACAGAAAACCACTTCGAGGATGGCTGAGGTGGATATCGAACACCCCTCTACTCAGTTGACCTCCCGAGGCTGAGTGGACCCCGTTCCAGCCCTCGTACCACTTTTCAAATTTCGTGGTAGAGCCGGGAATCGAAGCCGGGCCTCCGGGGGTGGCAGCTATCACACTACCCATTACACCAGAGAGGTGGGCGACCCTACCTTGAAATGAAATGAAATGGCGTATGGCTTTTCGTGCCGGGAGTGTCTGAGAAGATGTTCGGCTCGCCCAGGTGTAGGTCTTTTGATTTGACTCCCTTAGGCGACCTGCGCGTCGTGGTGGTAGTGGTGGTGGTGATGATGATAATGATGATGAAATGACGATGAAGATGACATATAAACCTAGCCCCCGTACCAGAGAAATTAACCAATGATTGTTAAAATACCCGACCCTGCCGGAAGTCGGACCCGGGACCCCTGCGACCAAAGGCCAGCACGCTACCCACTTAGCCATGGAGCCGGACTACGGAACTGACAAACGCATGGAGAATGTTGGGTACGTCTGGTGCTGAAGTGCAGACGTTCGATGGTAGCAGACAAGCACTGAAGGCAGAGGGCTATAGAGAGCAAGTCACGCGGAGTGACCGATGATGTGACTGAACACAGCGCTACAAGGTGAACTTGAGTTCAGGGTCTCTGAGCCCGATGGCCTTCAGCGCCATCGCGGCCCTTGCTCTCGCCATTTCCAGGCTCCACACGTGGCTCCTCATGTACTGATAATGAACACAGAGCATTTTGCCAACTTATCGCCGCCACAAGTACGTGTCACCATCCCGCTGACTGAATTCGCATCATATTTCGTAGTTTCCTACATGCATCGCGGACGCAAGGTCTGCAAACCTCCACGGAAGAAAATACTGAAATACCCCTGACTGCGCAGTTTCCCTTTAAATCGTTGAACTATGTACCTGTCCGGCTCCATGGCTAAGTGGTTAGGGTGCTGGCCTTTGGTCAGAGGGGTGCCTGGTTCGATTCCTAGCCGGGTCTGGAATTTTAATCATCATTGGTTAATTCCGCTGGTACGGGGGTTGGGTGCATGTGTCGGCTTCATAATCATTTCATCCTCATCACGACTCGCAGGTCACCTACGGGCGTCAAATCAAAATACCTGCACCTCGGACACGCCCGGCACTAAAAGCTATACGCCATTTCACTTTTTTTTTCAACAATGTACCTAACCATTAATTTCTTATCTTGTAAACCGATTTTACTAGTCTTCTAAATGAGGTAATCTCTCATTCTCTTTGATCGTATGACGCCAAAATTAACTCGAGTACTGTCACCATGGTTTTACAGTTACTGTAGCACCTTCCCGCCTTCACAACCTATTCGACTCCTGGCTCTACCACGAATTCAGATTGCCCTTGTTTTTAAATTTCCTTTACGTCGCACCGACATCTTATGGCGATGATGGAATAGGAAATGGCTAGGAGTGGAAAGGAAGCGGTCGTGGCCTTATTTAAGGTACAACCCCAACAGTTTGCCTGGTATGGAAATGGGAAACGACGGAAATCCTTCTTGGCTGCCGACCGTTGGGATCGAATCCACTATCTCCTGAATGCAAGCTGAAAGCTGCGTGATCCAAACCGCGCAGCTACTTGCTCGGTTGAGATTGGTTTTATAGAGACTGAAACGAGATGCGCTTGGTCTCAACTGGGAAGAGAAGCTATTTTCCTTGGTGCCCTCACTTAATTCCCCTCATTCCTCAAGAGCTCATAACATGTGAGACGTGGTGTGATACCACACAGACCTAAGCCTGGAATACCTTCCGTTTATTTGTTCCAGGATCCTGTCCTTCAAATTTCCAGTCCAACAACTTTTGATCATCTCTTGTTCTCCTCTCAAACCGACATTATCAGGCTTACGAGTTCTAAGAAATCTTTCTTGGGCCTTCCTCTTCTTCACCTTACATCCTTATTCTTCGAGCGATGGGAACTCTTCTAATTTCTCATGCAACCATCCCCAGCTTACCAAACTCACCGCCCCCCCCCCCCCGCCATTCCTACGTATTCCCCCTGTAGGCGGGGTTTCATTGGGGGTAAAATACACCCACGTCTCCCTCTCCGTACCGTAAGAGGCGAATAAAAGGGATAAAAGGGGTAACTCCTAGCGGCTCTCAACTTGAGAGTGTAGGTTGGCGACTACGGGTCGCGTATCTGAGTCTGGCATTGTTTCTACTTAGGCCTACACTGTTGTTTTGAGAAAGTGACACACGTAAGACCGAGAGCTGTGATCACAATGCAATTTATTCCACAGATTAGGGACATGGGAAGACACAAATGATTATAATTACAGACCTGTACATGCACGATAACTGTGGAACTTCAGTACGGCGTAGCACCACCAAACGCTGCAATCAGAATCGCTAGACGTTGTGGCATGGAATCAAACAGCGCCTGCATATGCTGCTGGGGAATACTCTGCCACGTGATTTGTAAGCGCGTCCACAAATCAACAACAATGGCTGCAGGAGGACCTGAACTAATAAGTTGCCGACCGACCATATCCCAGGCATGTTCGTTGGGAGACATGTTAGGCGCACGGGCAGGCCAGGGAAGCAGTGGTACCCGTCGTTCTTCGAAGAACGCTTACACATTCCTCGCCACATGAGGCCGGACATTGTCCTGCTGGAATATGGCGTGTGGAATGGCCTGCAGGAGGGGCAGTGCCTCGGGCTGTAAAACCTCCCTTATGTAGTGGTAGCTGATCAGATTGCTCTCAAACGTAGGAGGCGAGATTGCATGTTATAGGCAATGGCACCCAAACCATCACACGTGGCGTTTATCCGCTATGCCGCTCAACAATACAGTCTACCCGACTACGTTCACCACGGCGCGTGTAACGCGTATGCGGCTATTACTGTTGGGCGGGTTGAAGCGGGACTCGTCCGAAAACACTACATTTTGCCACTCAGCACGCCAGTCACTTGCCCATTGCAATTTGCGGTATTGGTGATTGCTAGTCAATGGAAGCCGACGCAATGGCATGCGTGCCACCAGTCCAGCCCCCTTATCTCAAATTGATCCATTTGCAGTCCTCCTTAATCCCTGAAAGTTTAACATCATCACGGATATACCCTGTATATACAGTTGAGGTAGAGGAAAATTTTCAGCTCATGGACACAGTTCATACAGCGAGTGTATTCTCTACTTACCCCAAAATCTCTTTGTTACTGGCACATTCCTACGTGGGTCATCTGATTAGAAAAAACGGATTCCTTCAGCATGCTTCGAATAACGAGAGTCATTTTTGTGTCCTTGCGCAACCCGTGTTCATCAACATGTTCAACAGTCTAGATGATCACTTAGGCTGAATGTTCAACGTAGTTCAGAGTTTGGCCACGTTTGATCAGTTCCTCTAATTCGAGGGCTAGCCCTTTGTGGTCGTCTTAATACACATCTTCAGTTACACACATCACATCACACCACCAACCACCTCAGAAGCACGCAATAATGAGTCTATCCGCGAAGATTTTAGTGATATTTCGGCTCCCTAGTGTTCAATCGGTAGACCTCGGTTATCTTCGAAATTCGTATTGGCAACCTCTGACAAAAAAAAAATATGAATCGATTATGCATCGCCGTGAGACATCTGGCGTTATAATTGCAACACATTTACACAGCAAAGTCAAAATATAGGTTAAGCTTGAACATGAGTGAGGGAAATCAAAGTATGCCTACATCACAGGAACAACCTAGAACTCTTACACGGAAAAACAGTTTAGAAAAATTCATATCGATCGATCATACTATCGATTCAATTCAGATTTCATTTCCATTCGGTTGGCAGTATTACCGGAACCGTTGAAGCTCCCTCCTTACTTCTCACTCTCGTTAAACGAAGTATCACTATTTCGCGGATAGTGCATTTCTCCGCATACACTTAACGTCAGGAAAGGCAGCCGGCCGCAAACCTGGGCTTAATCCACATTATTGACAGCCCCCAGATAAAGTGGGGAAAGGTGAGAAGGAAAAATCATATGACGGCAGTTACCGTGCAGACATTTTGATTTGGTATCATTTATGCTGCCCGAGAATCAATTTCGTCTTTCCATTTTCCTCTACCAGATGGCAGAGAAACTGATTTCTGTTCGAAAGAGTTGGCTACGCTGTTTGAGTCACGTAGCTATTAGCTTGCATTTGGGGTTCGAGCCCCACTGTCGGAAGCCCTAACGACGGTCTTTCTTGGTTTCTCCATTTCCATACCAGACAAATGGCGGAATTGTACGACACCTTAATTAAGGCCACGGTCACTTCCATCTTAATTCTAACCCTGTCCTATCCCATCGTCGTCGTAAGATATGTAGGTGTCGATGCGATATAAAACGAATAGAAAAATTCTATCAGATGAACACCAAATGTGTCAGAGATCTTTTACACATCGATATCGCACGACATGGAGTGCGAACGGAGTTTCTTCCCCCCTTCAAACAAGCTCTGCCGTCTCTGAACCCACGACTGGGATCCGGATACTCGCACACTACCACTGATCCACAGATGGAACTTATAGGTCCTATCAGTTACTAGTAAACTGCCTTCTTCTTCTTCCTGACTTTATTCCTAATTTATTGCGGTTAGCACTTGGTATTGGCTTGACTCAGTTTTACGGCCGGATGCTAAACATTTTTGTAATGCGAATTTGAAGCATCGTATTAGATGAAGATGTTTACCACGTTCGCTGAGCATTATGGTTTCTTCTGTCGATACCACCGCTCACTTACTCAGAATGATACCTGTATACTACACTGTGGTGTGACTCAAGCAGGCCAACAACTTTCGAATGGCACAGAGTTGATATGTGCTCAAAGAGATATAAAGATCTATTTGCTGAACGTCCCTCTAATTACTTTTGCGAGATGCCGGAACATTGTCCCTGAGGAGTTTTTATGTGCCAGTAAATCTATCGACACGGGGCTGGCGTATTTCAGCACCTTAAAATGCCACCAGTCTGAGCCAGGATCGAACCTGCCAAGCTGGGGTAAGAAGTCCCGCGCCTCAACCGTCTGAGCCACTCAGTCGGGCTGCTCAAGGAGAGAAACAAGTTCTTTACGAGGGCGAAATCGTGCCATTTTTCCCCTTTACCACCTCTCAGCAAAATCGAATTCGTTGGAAGCCCGTCACTGAAGAAGCATACACTTACACTCAAACACTTCCACTTTTCAAAATCAAGGATGAGATTGGGACTGGTCTTTGAAAGTAACAAACATGTTCTTGCTCATAACAGAAGATGTAGTGCACTCTAGTTCACCTATCGCCCTTAATTATTTTCGCAAGAATATCTTATTCCTTGGCTGGTGGTGAGGGCTTGGGATTGATTTTCGGCCGGCCGGTCATCTTATCCGTGTCAGGTTTATTCCTCCGTCTCGGTAACTGGGTGTTTGTGTTCGTCTTAATGCACATATTCATTTACATCCAACCATCACACTACCAGAAAGACACAATAGTGAATACATACCTCCACATAGGGTTGGCGGCATGAAGGGTATCCGGCCGTAAAAATGAGCTTAATCCACATTAGTGTCGACTACAAGTAAGTTGGAGAACACTAGGAAGGGGACATTTTGTACCACTTCGTACTATATTCTCCAGTACAGAGGAGAAATGCTGAGAAGGTTTAGAATTGCTGGTGACACCTAGTGTTTACAGTACACTACGTGTTCTCTGATTTGGGCTGGATCGAGTGTATTACTTTCCTTGACCTGTCTCATCTCATCCTTGGCTTTGACAATATCAAAGTGACTGAGACATGAACGATAATAGAAATGCCATTCTATATGTAGCAAGTCTTTGTTATGACCACCGTGAAAATTACATCTGATACACTTCATTTTATGTTCAATATTGACTCTGATACAACTCTTATTCCCTAACAGAATATAATTTTTACTTGTAAACCTGCCCAATAATTCCTTAGACCATTTACATTTTAAACAGCCATGATGTACACTAGAATACGTTTCGGCTCTCTTGAAACTTCCTCAGCTAGAAATGAAAGTTGAAATGTTTACACAATTTTACCATTAAAATGGCAGATTAAATTATACAGCAAATAATTGACATCCCTTTATTCATTCAGATACCCATATTTTTATCATTATGTAATTTTTTCTCCAGCTAGGCTATCTGACTTGCTAACTTCAGAAGCTGATATCATGACAACGAAAAAGAAAAACATATTTAATAGTACGACCAATCCTCTAAATTTCATACACCCGCTTCGCGTTGTTTCCGACCACCCTTTATATAATACCTGCGTATAACAAAGCTTGTAGAAAATTCAATTCCAAATATTTTATGTCCCATACTTGTTTTACCGTTTGAGCTATTGTAACGGAAATATTAAGGAATTTGTATTATTATTGTTAAGTCATCCAGGGGCATCTTCAGCGTAGAAATATTCAATAATGCATCTGGTTGAACATACAAGGTGTACAACTTTGCATCCGCCGTTTTGTCCCCAACATTGGAGGCTTTAATGAAACAGATTATGTAACATGTATAATTCAAAGTAGTGTCCATCGCTGGCCACGACTTTCTCCCATCTTTCGAACAGTGTTCGAATACCGTGTTGAAAAAATTGTTCATCTTTTGAAGCGATTCACGAATCGATCCAATTTGTGATTTCTTCATGAGATCGGAAGTGTCGGTCAGCCAGGCCATGCACCATTGATCGAAATAAGTGATAATCAGAGGGGGCAATGTCTGGAGAATACAGCGGGTGGGGTAGGACGTCCAATTTTAATATTCCCAGGTATGTTTTGACCTCTTTTGCAAGGTGGGGTCGAGCGTTGTCCTGTTGCAAAATCACTTTATCGTGCCTCTCGCTGTATTGCGGACGTTTGCCCTTCAATGTTCTGCTCAAACGCATTAATTGCGTTCGATAACGAGCACCTGTGATTGTTTCACCGGGTTTTAACACCTCATAGTACACGACGCCGAGCTGATCCCACCAAATGCAGAGCATGATCTTGGAGCCGTGAATATTCTGTTTTGCCGTCGACGTTGAAGCATGGCCGGGATATCCCCATGATTTTTTGCGTTTAGGGTTATCGTAATGAACCCATTTTTCGTCCCCGTTCAACGTCTCTTGGTTTTAACTCATACGGGACCCAAGTTCCTTCTTTCTGAATCATGCCCATGGTCTTGAGATGTTTTGAAATGGCTTGCTGTGTCACTCCTACTGATCGTGCCAATTTTGCTTGAGTTTGACGCGAGTCTTCACTCAGCAATGTCTCCAATTCTGCATCTTCGAAAACTTTCTCTCTTCCACCACTATGCCGGTCTTCGAAGTTAAAATCGCCGTTCTTGGAGCGTTGAAACCACTCACGACACGTTCTTCCACTAATAGCGTCCTCACCATACGTACGTGAGAGCATTTGATGAGACTCAGCCGCTGTTTTCTTCATATTGAAACAAAACAGTAACACCTCCCACAAATGCCGAGAATTTGGTTCGTACACTGCCATGCTCAATCGAGAACAACTTTATGATGCAGACACACATCGGCTAAGTTTGAATGGGGTTATGTTGACCGAGGTCCAAGCTATCTGCCTGACGTCTGCAATCTGTTTCGTTCGACCGCTACGTACCGTTGTCGCCATCCATCGGCAAACGGCGGAAGCAAAGTTGTACACCTTGTATTACTTATAATAAGAGATTTTCCTTCTAGAGGTTACACCAGTATGTAACATGCCTATCCACAGAAAATGTCATAAAAAGGCTAAGTATACAACTAGAAGTAGTCAAATTGTAGCTCTCATACTATACTGGATCATAATTTTACACCACAGTATAATCTCTCAATCAACGAAAATGTCAGAGGTCTCAGGGAGTTGAATATCGTTCAATTATAGCAATCTTACGATGTAATTCAATGAGATCTGTATCTATTGACTGGCGTAATGAAAGTGTCTATTCTGCGAGAGATCGCTCATCGTATCTCACTTGGGATTCCCGTCTTCCTTGACCCCAGTGAGAACTTGGGAGTGGAGTTACTGAGCAAGGGCAAACAAGTAGTGCTGAACTTCCGTGCACTCACTCACTAAACTTGGAATTATGGTTACGTGTCACGGGAGGTAATGAAGTCAGTACGTCGGCATAGAAAGTCTCCTTGCTCCGGGAAGGAGAATCTAGACAAATATAAGCTGCGCGCATTTTAAGGTCACCTGGATCTCAGAAGTCATCATTTCGGGTTCTTACTCGTTTGACTAGAGTAAGTTTTTCTGAATCCAATAATATGTGTGTGTTCTTGAAAGAAAAGTATATTGTAAATCGTTATATGAATACCCCCCTCCCCTGCCCCTACAGCTGTCGGTTAATAATGCATTTCCGAACGTGACATGTTTTAATTTTTAGATTCCTTTTTTTCAGGAACCATAAGACCTAGAGCAACAAAACTTACTACCTAAAAGCTACAAGGAATATTTGCAAAGCGCTATCTTTCATCGAGTAATAAGTATGGCACTAACTATTTCTTGAGAGTCCATTTTAATACGGTAAAATACGTTTCGGATACACTTGTAGACCTATTTTTTGAAGCGTAAGTACTAGTGTTATTAACTTCCCTAGTTGATGTTAAAAGGGGAGCGAAGTTCGGCAGTCTTGGAACAAACAATTTATAACTAACTTTGAGTAAAATAAATTTATAAACTACCTGAAAGATAAAACATATGGTAAAAGTAATACACCTCGATAAGGAACAACTTAATTAACTATTCTGCAATGCCAACATTACTTTCCACATTCCTGAGCACAGAGCACGAGCTCCTAACCAAATACACTACAAAAGCTGTCTAGAATAACTGATTAATTTAAACGTAAAACATATTGCAAACATACAGCACTAATATGTTTCTCTCTTGAGATGGTTAGATCATGACTTTTTAACTTTTAACTTCTTTCCGTAAGCTATTTTTGACCCTGAGAACTTTAAATATTTTTTATATTTACAGTAGAAAGTTACGTATGATTATTACAAAATAAATAAAGTAAGTAGGCCTACCTGTGATTAAATTAGTCACAGGTTACCCTGGAATGGTAATGGTTTAATTGTACGGCAACTGACTTGGAATATGAGATTTCTGATTGTAGGTCATTTTCCTTCGACCGGCTGAGTGGCGCATTTCATTAGGCAATTGTTCTTGGTTGTAGGACCAGGAGTTATTGGCTTAAACGGTAGAATGATGGCCCTCTGTCAGATTCTGTCCCGACTCAGTCCAGTGTTTGAATGTACCTAATTCATCAGTCTCGCGTAGGTAGATTTATTGGAACGTAAAATGCTCCTTCATGTGAAAGATTCTGGCACCTCGGGAGCTCCGAAAATCGCAATAGTTTGGTAATGTAATAATAGCGAATATCTCCATTATTATTCCTCGTTCGGTAAAAGCACATAAAATATAAAATAACGTAAATTATATCTACCTACATAACTTTAATGATGCAACTTTTTTTTCGATATACGTAATATTAACGGATAAATTTGACATTTGCTGCCTTGGTCCTCTTAATATTGCTACTCAATAATCAAATAATGTATGGGCTATCTCTGAATTTCATTACCGTACTACAAATTTCAAGATATTCTGTTTAGCCGTTTCACTATGATGTAACAGACAAACAAACAAACAAACAAACAAACAAACAAACAAACAAACAAACAAACATACAAACAAAACTAAAACCTATGGCCCGAAGGGTCATGGTCTACCAAGCACCGAGCTCGATAGCTGCAGTCGCTTAAGTGCGCCCAGTGTCCAGTATTCGGGAGATAGTAGGTTCGAACCCCACTGTCGGCAGCCCTGAAAAGGGTTTTCCGTGGTTTCCCATTTTCAAACCAGGCAAATGCTGGGGCTGTACCTTAATTAAGGCCACGGCCGCTTCCTTCCCACTCCTAGCCCTTCCCTGTCCCATCGTCGCCATAAGACCTATCTGTGTCGGTGCGACGTAAAGCAACTAGCAAAAAGAGGTCTACCAAGCGACCGCTGTTCGGCCAGCAGACCTGCAGATTTCGAGGTGTCATGTGGTCAGCACGACGAATCCTCTCAGCCGTTATTCTTGGCTTTCTAGACTGCCGCCTCTATCTTACCGTCAGATAGCTCCTCAGCTGTAATCACAAAGGCTGAGTTGACCTCGAACCAGCCCCAGATCCAGGTAAATATCCCTGACCAGGCCGAAAATCGAAACCGGTGCCTCCGGGTAAGAGGTAGGCAAGCTACTCCTACACCGCGGGGCCGATAAACAAACAAAAAAAGAAGACTGAACACATTACATTATCATCCTCGCTTCTTGGCTGATCAGAACATGCTTCAGTCTTTTCTGTCGTAGATTGTGATGGAACCTCGTAACTTCAGCATTGAAGACGATCATCTGAAGTGATTGTGAAGCGTATGGTAACCTCCATGGAAGTATTGCAATGTCTTTAGGATGGTTCAGAATTTGCTACATTTAGTGCTTGAAATAGCTGTCAGCAAGAAATAAATAAAAAAGCACATCAGGTGGCGAAGTGAAGAAGAGCGGTGTAAATATTGCAATTCCGGAGGTAACACCTTCACTTGCCTTCTCTCTCTGCTGCTCCTTCATTTCCTTGCGCGCGCCGACTGGCTGCTGTTCCCCTGCCAGCTGTTTCCACTGTAATTATCTATCAATGTACCTCGAGCCCGTGAGCGCCTCCCCGGATATGAGATACAGGCTCAATCTCCTCCACGGCCGGCTGTTTGCCACTTCCACCAATTGAAACGTTTTTACTCTCAATTCTTTTTAATGCGAATTTTAAAGACGAAATACTCAAAGACGCGTCTTTAAAATACCTCTCCAGGCTTCTTATTGTAAATATTATTTCACATATCTAATCTCCAGTGATTTAGTTGGACCGGAACGGGTCGGAACGACGTTCCGGAAAATATTCTCCCGCTTTAGAATGACGTAACACTTTTACATTCAGTAAGAAAATCTTATAATCTATACACAGCGCTGAAACGTCATGGGTGTACTCTAGCGGACTAATATCGAACCTTGCGGTTTTATGTTCATAAGATAGGTCGCTTTTACACTCCTGGGCGGTTTTCTGGTTCTCTAAGGTTGGCTAGACCGCTATTGGATTCGGAGAGCGGGAAGTGAGCACAACTTTCTTCCACTCGTTATGTTTGTGTGAATCCAAGTTTTGTTTTATGTTTTGCTCAATGCGTTGCTGTGAAGTAGATATTATGGAATCTCTCTGCAGTTAATGAACATCAGTAGCCCCATAGTACCTTCCAAGTTTTCCAGTGGCTGTGAAAGTGAGTTGTGAGTGTGACCATGAGTTTACTGAAGTGGCTGGGTTCAAAAAAACGTGCTGGGGATGAAGATGAAGAATCAAAGAATACTAAAACGGTGTGAGATGGCTCAAGTAAAAACGAAACCAAATGGAGTTCCGAGAACATTAGTTTCATTAAAGAAATAAAGACGTGAGTATAAAGACAGAGCCCGTGTTAAATGTTGCTGAAACTTGTGATGCAGATTCAAGTGAGAATCTAAATTCAAGGACCCAGCTACCGAAAACAAGATTTTCCAGACTGTTGGAACGAGTCTCAGTACCGTTATTTCTTGTCAGGGAACAAGTGCTTATTTGCAGAAAATAAATTTTAGGCTGCAATATATGTAAAGAGGAAAGTAAATTAGGATTCGGGGTTTCTAAAGTGCAGGACTTAAGCTAATGAAAGTATGCGTAGAATGCACGGAAATAATATTAATCAACAACAAACAAGCCTTCGGAAAAAATATTTGAGCACAAAAATTCAGAATCTCACAAAAAAGCTATGTTACAAAAATCAGCATCTAATAAAAGATATTTGAAAGTTGCTTGGACAATATGAGTGTCAACCACCTAGAAACCACCGTTCGAGTATTTCGAACAGCATACTCAATTGCGAAAAAAATAGACCGTTCGTAGACCTACAGGCTTATGTTGAACTTCAACAATTAAATGGTTTAGATATGGGACGAGTTCTTCATACAAATTTTAGTTGTACTAATATTATTCAACACATTTCACAGGAAATAGGAAATAAAATAGCAAAACCTATAACAGAAAATCAGAGGAGAATCAGTATTATAATGGACGAATCAACAACAGTTAGTGTAAAATCTGTTTTAGTATTATGTTTGAGATGGGCTCTTTCAGATAATTCTGAAGTTGTTTCTTTTTTCTGGGACTTGATGGAACTTGAATCAATTATAGCAGATGTTATTACTCGAGAGATTGAAGAATATTTCTTCGTATGGGATGAATGAAAACTTTCTGGCAGAACACTTAGTTGGTCTAGCATGTGATGGGGCCTCTGTAATGTTGGGTAGAAAAAATTGAGTTGGAGCACAGTTATTTCCAGATACAGTAATATGACATTGTTCAAATCATCGCTTGGAATTGGCCATTTCTGATACAAGAAATGAAGTCACAGGTGTTAACCATTTCCATTATTTCTTTGACAAATTGTATTCTTTATACAGCATGTCTCCCAAAAATCACAGGGAACTCAACATTTGTGCTGCTTCACTGGAACAAAGAGTTAAGAAGATTGGGAAAATATTTACAATAAGATGGGTAGCATCAAGCCAGAGAACTGTAAAAGCTGTCTGGGAAAACTATAGTGCACTAGTAAAACATTTTAGTGAGGCTAAAAGTGACCACCAGAGAGACTCCAAAGAATGGGCAATATTCCAAGGTCTAGAAAATACACTGACTGACAGAGCAAATGCAACACCAAGAAGGAGTGGTCAGAACTTTATGCCAATTGCAGGGTAGACTGACGTCACTGAGGTATGCTCATGATGTGAAATGCGCCGCTGTGCTGCGCACGCAGCGAACGATAAATGGGACACGGCGTTGGCGAATGGCCCACTTCGTACCGTGATTTCTCAGCCGACAGTCATTGTAGAACGTGTTGTTGTGTGCCACAGGACACGTGTATAGCTAAGAATGCCAGGCCGCCATCAACGGAGGCATTTCCAGCAGACAGACGACTTTACGAGGGGTATGGTGATCGGGCTGAGAAGGGCAGGTTGGTCGCTTCGTCAAATCGCAGCCGATACCCATAGGGATGTGTCCACGGTGCAGCGCCTGTGGCGAAGATGGTTGGCGCAGGGACATGTGGCACGTGCGAGGGGTCCAGGCGCAGCCCGAGAGGATCGGCGCATCCGCCGCCAAGCGGTGGCAGCCCCGCACGCCACGTCAACCGCCATTCTTCAGCATGTGCAAGACACCCTGGCTGTTCCAATATCGACCAGAACAATTTCCCGTCGATTGGTTGAAGGAGGCCTGCACTCCCGGCGTACGCTCAGAAGACTACCATTGACTCCACAGCATAGACGTGCACGCCTGGCATGGTGCCGGGCTAGAGCGACTTGGATGAGGGAATGGCGGAACGTCGTGTTCTCCGATGAGTCACGCTTCTGTTCTGTCAGTGATAGTCACCGCAGACGAGTGTGGCGTCGGCGTGGAGAAAGGTCAAATACGGCAGTAACTGTGGAGCACCCTACCGCTAGACAACGCGGCATCATGGTTTGGGGCGCTATTGCGTATGATTCCACGTCACCTCTAGTGCGTATTCAAGGCACGTTAAATGCCCACCGCTACGTGCAGCATGTGCTGCGGCCGGTGGCACTCCCGTACCTTCAGGGGCTGCCCAATGCTCTGTTTCAGCAGGATAATGCCCGCCCACACACTGCTCGCATCTCCCAACAGGCTCTACGAGGTGTACAGATGCTTCCGTGGCCAGCGTACTCTCCGGATCTCTCACCAATCGAACACGTGTGGGATCTCATTGGACGCCGTTTGCAAACTCTGCCCCAGCCTCGTACGGACGACCAACTGTGGCAAATGGTTGACAGAGAATGGAGAACCATCCCTCAGGACACCATCCGCACTCTTATTGACTCTGTACCTCGACGTGTTTCTGCGTGCATCGCCGCTCGCGGTGGTCCTACATCCTACTGAGTCGATGCCGTGCGCATTGTGTAACCTGCATATCGGTTTGAAATAAACATCAATTATTCATCCGTGCCGTCTCTGTTTTTTCCCCAACTTTCATCCCTTTCGAACCACTCCTCCTTGGTGTTGCATTGTCACTGTCAGTCAGTGTATGTTAACATCAGTAGAATTTCTAGAAAATATTGCAATTATGTATGATGCTCTTGTTGAGTTAGCTGATTTGTCATTAGAGTCGCAGAAAAGAAAGACAAGTCTGACAGGCTCAAAATGCAATCAAGCGCACTATAAAAGTGTTTGAATCTATGTGTAACACAGCTTCTGGAGAAAACTACAGAATTCTTAAAGCAGTAGAAAACAAAAAGTTTAGAAGCATAGGATTGCATGATTTTAAACAGTTGTAAAAATTGACAAAAAGCAGTTTTTCAGAAGTCTTGTGAACAATTTAAATAACAGGCTTATGGAAAATGTGTTCACATCATCTCATCTTGTTTCCAGCTCTAGTCAGCAGAGACATGAGAGAATGACAAAAATGATCAATGATTCAAAGGTACTATTACAAAAATAATTGGCCCTCCACTTTTACTTTGGATATCTGCTATGGTGATGAGAGTGTTGGCAACCTTTGTGATTTTTACCACATGTCAGACAAGAGGAGGTACATTATTGCTTTTAGAAAGTATGTCGAGACCAAGGAAATTCCAGTGGAGCTTATGCATTTAATCAAGACTGTACAGACCATTCCCATCTCTTCAGCAGAAGCTGAAAGAGCTTTCAGTACCATGAATGAGATCCACACCGAAAAGAGAAATCGGCTGCTGGTTGCAAGATCAAGCGAACTTATTTTCATAAGCAGCGTCGGACCTCCTGTGCTACGAAAGGGGAGACGTTCAGCTGATGAAACAACTTGTCGGAAACATGAGGCCGCTGATTTTGACACCCAATACGAGTCCATTTGGAAATTGCTGAATTAATAAGGTGAGTTCCTGTAAATATTTTGTTCCAACTAAATCACTGCTAATCTCCTTCTTCTATCGCTTTTCCGACAGTCTGATGTGTGTATGAAGAGGTGCGAACTGTGTCGCACAGGTAATCTTAGCATGGATTTATGGCTGGATGCCCTTCCTGACGCCAATCCTTAATGTGGAGGGATGTGTTCATTATTGCGTGATTCTGTGGTGGTTGATGGTAGCTACTGAGTCTGTTGTTTGTATATGAATAGAAGAGTGTTGGAACAAACACCCATCCCCCGAGTCAGACGAACTAACGCGGTTAAAATCCCCGACCCTGAACTGGGGTCCCTCTGAACCGAAGTTCTTGACACTGACCATTCAATAAAGGAGCCAGACTCACTTCTCTATCTAATTTTTACAATTGGTTTTACGTCGCACCGACACAGATGGGACAAGAAATGGCTAGGAGTGGGAAGGAAGCCTTAAGGTACAGCCTGGTATGAAAATGGGAAACCAAGGAAAACCTTTTTCAGGACTGCCGACAGTGTGGTTCGAACCTACTATCTCCCGAATGCAAGCTCCCACCTCTCTACCTAAAACCACCTTTTAAATAATCTTAAAAGCTGCGTAAGATCAAGAAGAGTACATCCGAGTTGTTGAGAGAATGCACCCGTTGCAGATCGTCCGGGTCCACAACACAAGTTTCAGAAGGTGAGAGCATTTAATGTGAAAAGAAGGTACTGTACACGGTTTAAGTGGAAATGAATGATGATGTTGATGATGATAATAGTCCGGCTCCTTGGCTGAATGTTAAGTGTACTTCTCTTCGGTTCAGAGGGTGTCGGCTTCGATTCCAGGCTGGACCGGAGATTTTAACTGCGTATGGCTAATTCCTAAGGCTTGGGGACTGGGTTGTTGTTTATCCCTACACATTCTTCTTCATATTCTCAAAGTCTCACGCTCCAGAACACTGCCCTTCAGGTGGTAGACGTGCGATCCCTTCCTGAACCCGAGGGAAAAACGCATTATACTACGAACCCCCACAGAAAGCTGCAATAGTGAATACATCCTTCCACATAGGGTTGGCGTCAGAAAGGGGTGAAACCCGGCCAGATCCACATGTATGACACAGTGTGGGAATAGCAGTATAATAATAATAATAATAATAATAATAATAATAATAATAATAATAATAATAATAATAATAATAATAATAATAATAATAATAATAATAATAATAATAATAATAATAATAATAATAATAATAATGAGAAGAGCTTGCATCCGGTAGATAGTGGGTTCGAATCCCACTGTCGGCAGCCCTGAAGATGGTTTTCCGTGGTTTCCAATTTTCACACCAGCAAATGATAGGGCTGTACCTTAATTAAGGCCACGGCCGCTTCCTTCCCATTCCCAGGCCTTCCCTATCCCATCGTTGCCATAAGACCTATCTGTGTCGGTGCGACGGTAAAGCAAATAGTAAAACAAAAGGAGAACAAGAAGAATAAGAATACGAGGGCTGTAAATAAAGTAGTGGCAATACAGTCCAGACACTCGCAGGAGATCGGACATGCGAAAAAGGGATATGGGAGCGGTCAGGTGACACCGTTGTCAATGTGTAGTGTGCATTTTACGAACATGCAGTTTGGAGTGTTGTTGCTGTGTGGCGTTGAAGTGAAGAGTGTCGATTTCACCGCTCTAAAGCATGTTTTCAAAAGATAATCAGCGTTTGTGGATTAAAATCGAGGTTGCCCGTGGTAATAATGCATAAGAAAGCTATCGAGGGCGGTTGCACAAGGCGTTTCCTGCGGATCGGAAAGAGACTGCCGATTTGCACCGCACAGGTCAGCCATCCATTCCTAAAGATCAAAATGACATCGTGAGTGGTCTCGTTTGCACAGACCATCGACGGACTGTCCGGAAATTATCCCTAAAGGCATGTGTACTCTGCGCAGTACGGCCTCGCAATGATAACAATCGCATGGCCTCAGCCATTGTGTGCAGGCATTTTGTTCTTCATGCTATTTTGGCTGCCTTCGTGCCAAGTTTGACGTTCTGTTATACTCCTACCGGATGGAAGAAAAATCAGAATTCTTTTGGGTGGTCTGTTGCTGAATGTGTGTCGAGTAAACAATGAATGTGTCACCACAGATCTCTTATATGCCAGCATCGTACAACACGAACTGCCCTTCAAAAATCCTACTTCCTCTTCCAAGTAGTAGACTTCTGATGTTAGGATCCACAGTCTAACACTTTACCATGATCCACAGACAATTTGGTGACATTGATTATTGTTTAATTGAGAACTATCGTTAGCTTTCATATTTCATTTAAAAAAATGTTGTTCTACAAATTATTTTAACAATTTGAATTACTTGTTCAAAACATTAACCTACAGTATGCTGTTAATAAAAAATTAAACCCACTAACATGCAAGTTCATGCAAAATCTTTTCAATATTATCATGAAAACCCTGCGTGGAAATGAAAATTGTGGAATATGAGCCACAATCCTATTACAGAGTGGGATGCACTATGTGGCGTAAGTGGACATTTACAATCATATACGTGGTTTCTAAATAAAATAGTGCCAACACATATAATAATAATAATAATAATAATAATAATAATAATAATAATAATAATAATAATAATAATAATAATAATAATAATAATGAGACGCCGAGGTACTGACCGGAATTTAGTCGCACAGTAGTTCATTTACGTGCCAGTAAACCTACCGACACGAGGCTGACGTATTTGAGCACCTTCAAATACCACCGGACAACACATATATTACCAAGATCAGCAAAATTCCGTTACTTCCTCTTAAAAACAATAATCACTCCTACATCCCTACCATATAATCACCGGCAATGTTCAAGAAATTTTAGCCAAATGTGTAGCAACAGCAAGATGTCGTCAGGGAGATGGTCTCGGTTGATCATAGCGATGAAGCGCCCTACTGCTTGGAGCACTGATGGAATATCAGGAAGCCTGATGTCCCGTAGAGGTTCTTTCAACCGAGGAAACGAATCCGGGTTATATGAAGGATGCTCCAAGACTTTCCAACGCTACCTTGTATACTGCATTTTCATGCAAGATGCAAGGTAGATGATACCGCAAGAAAATGTGGATATTTCCGACACATAGCCAAACGCAAGCTGTGCCCAAGGAAACGGCGAGAGTAAGCTGCGTTGACGGTTCTACCTTGGAGTACAGCATGACACCTTCGGGTCGTAGGCCACTATGAAAATAATTCTTACCCTATTGGGTTCCCGTCAAGTTTTCTTTGGACGCGGTGACCCTGGGTGGCTCCATTCATTCCATTGCCACTGAAGTTCGGGCTTATACGGTCGTGCCCGTGTTTCATAAATGGCCACAATACGCCACAGAAAAGCGTTTCTTAATTACCGTACGAGTATGCGTCGGGATGGGCATCAGCTACAGTGTTCCGGTGCCATTTATGTACGTCTGTGAGGTGCTGGGGAACTCAGCGGAATGGAACGCAATTTTCCTCAGGTTGAGGATGATCTTCAGAATGTGCCACATCGATTAAAGACTAATCCCAACTTAATTCTCTGACAGTCCATCGGTGGACTTCATCATAACTCTACCTGGTCATCGGAAATGCACGGCGACCTGTGTGGAATAAATCCATGTACACATCCGGACCCCAAGGGAACCCATCGTGCAACAGTCAAATAGTGCATCGTTGCCACAGACTTCACGTAAGCCTTGATGACATACCCGTGCATATTAGCCATGGACCAGCTATATTTTGATCCGCGATCGATGTTCTACCTTTGTAAACATGTGTTAGGGTCGTATATAACTCGTCGCCATTTCATCTACTCGCGTAGACAACAAAACAGTCTGTATCGACTGTTTTAGGCATTCTACGCAACGGCACAAATTCCAACTTTTGCTCTACAGAAAATGCGCGATGTTATAACCTCCTCCCGACAGGGTTACAACTATTTTATTTACAACCCTTGTATTTTGTAGTTACGGAGATATATTTTTCGGTTCATTTAGAAGGAAATGATATTCTATAAAACTACCAAACCCTCATGGCGCAACACCATACCAAGCGAAGGCCTGTAGATTTTACAATATTTGTTTTAGGTCGCACCGATACAGATAGGTCTTATGGCAACGATGGGATAGGAAAGGACTATGAGTGGGAAGGAAGCTACCATGGCTTTAATATCATTAAGGTAAAAGCCCCAGCGGTCCGTATATTACGATATGAAGCGTGGTCAGCGTGTCGAATCTTCCTAGTCGTTATTCTTGGCTCTCTAAATCGGGGCCACTATCTCAGCGTCATATAGCTCTTCAATTGTTCTCATGTAGGCTGAATGAACCTCGAACCAGCACCTCAGATCTAGGTCAAATTTATTGATCTGGTCGGGAATCGAATCAAGGGCCTCTCAGTAAAAGGCGTAACGTGTAAAATGTGTAGCAACAAAAGTCCAGCAGTCTAATATTGTTTGTTGTAGTTATCCACAGGATTTGTATCTAAATTGGAGGCGATCTATATTTTGATAATAATTATGCAAGTTTAGTCTGCTCAGATGCTACATACGAGGAGCATATAATACCATGCGCTCATTTTTTTTCTTTTGAGTGAATGAAAAACCTACAACCTGTTTTCCAGTCTTAGACTGGGTCAGGAATGTAATGAATGAAACATATATAGGCTAGTATTACAATGGGGTCGCGACTCCCAAGGTGATTATTAATGCCTGATAGATGCAATGAAATGATAACGTAAAGTGTTGCTGGAATAAAAGATGACAGGGAAAACCGGAGTACCCGGAGAAAAACGTATCCCGCCTCCGCTTTGTCCAGCACAAATTTTACATGGAATCACCGCGATTTGAACCACGGTATCCAGCGGTGAGAGGCCGACGCCCTGCCGTCTGAGCCACGGATGCTCCGCCTTTTGAGTGAATATACATTTCAAATTATTTATTTGTATGGATGCCCAACCCTTGTCCCTTTTCTCAGCGGGGTAGGGTATGAAGTGAGATGAACTTTTGTAGCAAGGTTTTACTCTCGGATGCCCTTTCTGACATCAACTTCATTAGATGAATTAGAGATGCAATGAATGACATGATATATGATGGTAGGAAGGGAGAGAGTGAAAACAAGTACCGGCACATAGCCTACTAGTGTCGAATAGCACTAAGATGTCTGCTCCAGGCTTAAGGTCTCCATCGGACTAATCACCATCAACAGCGCCATATGTCCACACTCCATATGGACACTGCGGAGAGGCTTAGAATTGAATTAAATTGAATTGAAATGAATCTTGTCTTTTGGCACGCAATCTAGTAAACTTTCTTCGGCTTATCACAGTTATTTAATTTACATATAATCAGTGTCGACTGAATGTTTGACAGATTGAAGCAAAACTTCCTAAATAATGAAAACAATTTTACCTCTATTTTAATTCATTTTGGTACTCCAGCTTTGTGAATGATCATAGATATAGGCCAACTTTCATGTAAATGGTTTTCTTTGATTGGCTAAATCCAATATTTTCCTTACAGTTTCCTTTAGCTCAGTAATGCCTAACCCATCGTCATAGTTCACCTCTGATTAAGTAAAAAGTTTAACTGATTACAGTAATAAAGAGTGTAATTTAATAAAATTTAATACAGTTCAATGAAATTTAAAATTTAAAATTAAATTTTCTATTCACTAGTTGACAAATTTCATTTGGATACACCGTTTTCTATAAGTGTGCTCAATTTATTTTTTCAAACCTCCAGGATCATTTCATACGGAATGACGCTAATTTCTATTTCCGCTTCGAAAATACTCTTAAATTTGTAACAACCAGTAACTCTCCTTAACTCCTTTGATGATAGATGGCGGGGAGGTGGGGAGGGGGAGGGATGTGCGAACTCAAATAAGATAAGGAGCGCGGAAGATGAGGGCGAAATCACTTTATTTTAGCATTTAGATCGACAGAAGCCTTATTCGCTGCTACAGAAGTCGACAGTTTCTTCCCTAGCTGGCAACATTAGAAGTCATTAATGGCACGTTGCTGCGCAGTAATAACATAATTTTGAGCTGGGACTTCCGGCGAGCTGTATTTCAAAGGAACACGGCGCTCAGCAGTCAATATCGACTGCCTCCCTCTCGGGGTCGATGTGTCAGTAATCAATACCGCCTGCTTGATGAGAGCACAAGGGTCGAATTGAATCCGGTGAACAGAAATGAAGAACTGCTTTTTACATTGCTGTAATATAATAATGATAAATGTGTAACTCACAACAAACTGAGTGATGACTTTCATCTTGCTGTAACATTATTATGATAAACGTGTATCTCACAGCCAACTGAGAAATTGTGGTGGTGGCGGTGATGATTATTGTTTTAAGAGGAAGTACAATTAGGTAACCATCCTGTATTAACACTAATCAGAGGGAAAAAATGGAAGGGATCCGACATTTCGAAAAATGAAGGTGTCGGCCAAAGAAAGACAATGGTCACGAAGTGCGTGAAAATTTAAGACTCCCTTGACCTCGAATTCTGTAATACCATCGGGGTCGGAAAAGAACAAGAGTAGACCAAGGGACGTCGGACAGGACAGAGGAAAGTGAGTAACCTAGCACAAGTAAATGGAAGCAATGCCAGGGCTAAGCTAAGGGCCCCGTGGTCGCCAACCCACGCACACAAGTTAAAAACCCCTGGGCCCCTTTTGGTCACCTCTTACGACAGGCAGGGGATACCGTGGGTGTTATTCTACCGCCCCCCACCCACAGGGTGATGAGAAATTGTGTAGCCATTCAACAATGTTTGTTAAATATCCTTTCCACTAAACACATTTAGTCCATAGTTTTGCGTGATGTTCTGCCGTGGACACGTACTCTTAATCCACCCCACCTCCTCCCGTTGGCAATACATTCCCAAAAGTCTTCATTGTTTCGACAGCCCCGTGATGTACGGGTAGCGTGTCTGCCTCTTACCCAATGGCTTAGGGTTCGATTCCCAGTCAGCTCAAGGTCTGTAATTCTGCATTGAAAACCCGTTATATGATAGTAGGAAGGGATGGGGTAAATGCCTGTGTCGGCACATAGTTTCCTCCTGTCGAATGGACCCGCTCAAGGCTTTCAGTCCCCACCCGACGGACGAATCGCTATCAGCAGCGCCGTATGTCCTCACTCCATACGAACACTGCTGAGAGATTTGGAATTTAATCCAGGCTTTTGACACGCAATCAAGTAATTAGGAATTCTATACCACCACCCCTGCGGGCCAACATTCTGATGGTAAATTTTTTTTCGACCAACGTGACTCAAACCGGCTAACCACGGTGACGGATCATTTAGACTTGACGCCTTAAAGCTCATTGCAGGCTAAACACTAAAATGAATACGGATATCTTTCGCTATATCTTCAGTAGGAATAGGCTCTTTTGCTTAACGATTAAAATGTTAAAAGAGGTGTACCTAACCAAAAGATTAATGAGAAAATTACCCATCTATCATCCTTAACAAACTCCTGGCGGCAATAATGGATTTCCGACTTGACTTTTTCATCCATCACTTTCTTAAATAAAGAAAGTACATTATTAATGTAGGCCTAGGTCTAATTTCTTGTGAATCCGCCATATATTTACTAATCATACTTTTCTCTGTTCATTTTATTGGCTACTAGCAAATGTACCCGTGCTTCGCTACGGTATTCTACACTGTATACGGATATCGAAGTATATTACTGTACATATAGTGAATAAGATTTTGTTGTTGTTGCATGTCCCCATACGTTGTTTCCAATGTAAAGTGTGAGCCGCAGAGTTGTGATAATAACGGTAGGGTCACTTGCCTACTGCCATTCAAAATCTATTTGGGAAGTTTTCATTGTAACGGCAGGCCCCATTGCATAATGCGTGGTCACAATCTATTTGGGAAGTTTTCATTACAATGACAGGCCCCCTTTCCTACTTCCAGACAGATTACAGTTGAAGAGTTTTTACTATAATAGAAGGCAATTTCCTTACTGTCAGTCAAAACTGAGTTGTGCTGTTATCGTTATAATTACAGGTCCTTTTCCCTACTGCCAGCCAACTTACTGCCGGTCACACCAAGTTGGTGAGTTTCCATTAAAATAGCTGGTCATTATGGCCAATTCCACTCAAATTTTAGATGGGTAGGCCCCCCTACTAATGCCACCTACACAAGAGTTGTAGAAGGACCCCATTCCTACTGCCAGTCAAAGTCGATGCGGGGAGTACTGATTACAATGCAGACACACCCTTTCTCGATCGCTACAAATCGACATCAGTGCATATGTATAGATCGAAATATAGAAGTATATGCATGTTTACAATATTGCAGACCTTCATTTACAGATTAAATGCTGCTAAACTGTACGTCATATCGACAAACGGATTGTACCATAAGACGCCGTATTTAGCGGTCTAAATGGCTGGCCCTATTGCACCCGCTCTCTTCCTGAATCCCAGACTAGCATTTATCTCAGGGGTGATCAGTTCGAAAACGATAAAAAAATTATATAAAGAAAATCAAATTATATATCGGCGCATCAACTGAACACAGGGATGAACGGGACATGCAAATTAAGGTTACGGGGGACGACTCATTCATGGATACAAAATTTCGACTCCACAATAGGACTGGGAAGTGACAACTTAAATTCCATGGGCATACTGGACTAACTACAATAAAAAGATATGGAAACTGTTTCCTATTGAAATTGCAATGAGGAGCAATTTATTCACTTATTTGCATACTACACATGATGACAATTATTACATTGGGACACTTCCATCCTGAAAAATTAATGACATACTACTTGGATTTACCTCACTACTCTGGTAGTGTAAAACATCTGGTGAATTCGCCCCAATTGGTTACTGGGGATCGAATTCACATCCGTATGAGTGGACGTTTCACCGCTGGAGATCTTCTTTCGGAGACGAAGGCACGACAGTAACTCTTTACCGTAATCTCCTCGTTCCGTTTGGACATGAGACACTTCCGGTATGTACATTCTGGTGAGCTGGACACCCACCGTGGAAATGTTATCGCCTCGAAAAAACGGGAATTTATAGTACGGACAAACTCTAGCCTATTATTTCCAGATTCACAAACACGCCAGGTAGAGTTCATTAACTCAAAGCCTATTTTAATATTTACACTTGTCAATACGACAAGACGTACGGAAAGGTTCATTACTTGCTCTGACAATAAAGACATGTGCCGTCCGTGAGTTATTTACGTATCTACCGCTAACAATCTCCCCGTGAAAACCCAACATCTGGTTCTGAGCAGTTCGACACAGGACGACTGTCCCTATCATATCCTCCTATGATTATTAAATAATATCATTACCATTCTTTATCTGATCATTATCATATGCTGTGACTACCATCAATTAATTTATTATTATCGTTAATTTCAATTATAATCCTATATTTGATTATTATCATTTGTCATCCGGGATGATTCTATGCCAACCCTTGCCGACGTTTCAAACGAAGGGTCGTTCTTCCTCGTAATTTATCCGCACAATTTAATGATCAGCTTCCTAATAAATAGTATTATTATTATTATTATTATTATTATTATTATTATTATTATTATTATTATTATTATTATTATTATTATTATTATTATTATATTTGTAACAATGAATCATCGCCCTTTATATATCTTAACTTCCTTTCATCATAATTATTATTCTCAAAATACTATTGCAAGTTCTTCATCTTCTGCTTCTTCAACTTTTCATTATTATTATTATTATTATTATCATCATCATCATCTGTTTACCCTCCAGGTTCGGCTTTTCCCTCGGACTCAGCGAGGGATCCCACCTCTACCGCCTCGGGGGCAGTGTCCTGGAGCTTCAGACTCTTGGTCGGGGGATACAACTGGGGAGAATGACCAGTACCTCGCCCAGGCGGCCTCACCTGCTATGCTGAACAGGGGCCTTGTGGAGGGATGGGAAGATTGGAAGGGATAGGCAAGGAAGAGGGAAGGAAGCGGCCGTGGCCTTAAGTTAGGTACCATCCCGGCATTCGCCTGGAGGAGAAGTGGGAAACCACGGAAAACCACTTCCAGGATGGCTGAGGTGGGAATCGAACCCACCTCTACTCAGTTGACCTCCCGAGGCTGAGTGGACCCCGTTCCAGCCCTCGTACCACTTTTCAAATTTCGTGGCAGAGCCGGGAATCGAACCCGGGCCTCCGGGGGTGGCAGCTAATCACGCTAACCACTACACCACAGAGGCGGACATTATTATTATTATTATTATTATTATTATTATTATTATTATTATTATTATTATTATTATTATTTCTTCACGTTTACACTACCGTTAGCAATATTTATGGTTAAATGCACAAACCTTTACAATTTCAGTCTACTTTGGCAATACGCAATTGATTTAAGACAAGATTCACTTGGAGTATGATTATTATTATTATTATTAAAAATGGAAAGATGATATTTTAATTTCCACTTTTTAGAATTTAGTCACATATGTTAAATCCCGTTATGAACCACTAAGATCTGCTTTATATCGGTCGGGACAACACGGTATTCGGGACCGTACCTTCAGTTTCGTACCGCCGTTAATTTATAAGGGGACACACGTCCTCCCAAGACACATCTCACAACCTATGGCACATCACGGCTGGACAAACACCTCCAATGCCGGCGATTGCTAAACTATTCCTTCCAATTTGAAGTCCATTTCCTTTTATCGGAACTCTTCAAACATCTAATTCATAAATTAATCCTCGGTGCGTGGATTCTGCCACTAATAACACCGGAATATGCATTTTATATCATCTTAGGCCTTGAGATTCATCTATTTCATCATTACAAACAATACGGCTCCATTTATTTCACGCCGGATATTCGTCCCTCATGACTTCCAACTCTAAATATGGGCTCAAACCATTCTGGGCTTTTAACATATCGTGACCATTCTAATTCACGTGCCTCTATCGCTTTTAAACAAATTTTAATGGTTAAAATAAAGTCCAAACGTGAAATCAACAATTTACGTAAAATCAAACTGACTACGCGACTTAAAGTCTTTAACGCTACATGTCATCTCCACATTGATTATTATATTTGCACTAGCTAACTCACGAAGCACTGTAATTATTATTATTATATATTAACTTGCAAACGCACAAATATTATTATTATTATTAATTTACTTTCCTTTGCCAACTCACATACATTATTATTATTTCTTTCTCGCAAACACATCGAGCATTATTATTATTATATAGAACTTACAAACGCCCATAGCAGATGGAACATTATTATTATTATATAGAACTTAAGAACGCCCATAGCAGATGGAACATTATTATTATGTGTGGAAATCGTGATTATCGTAACCCGTAATCATCCTCGCTATAATACTCCAACTTCTCGCTCTTATTATTCTCATAAAAAAGTAGCTTCCTTTTTATTCTTCTTCTCCTTCTGCAAATATTCTCATTATTATTATTATTATTATTATTATTATTATTATTATTATTATTATTATTAGTTAAAAATCTCAAATTTTTCATTTCAACTCCCAACATCATTATTATGTCCAAATTATAAAAAAGTAAATTCTTCTCCTTCTTCTTCTTCAAATATTATTATTATTATTATTATTATTATTATTATTATTATTATTATTATTATTATTATTATTATTATTATTTTAATGACCTTCCGTACGCAACACAAATTTTACATACTCTGGCACTTTCATAATCTGGCTGTCAGGTAGAAAATATTCCTAACTAACATACAAATAATCACCGCAGTGATTGAAATCAAATAAATGGGTTAGCAGAAAAAGGAATTTAACACTTGAAATGAACTTAAGTCAAAGTATTACAAACAGCATGCATTAATTGAAAGAAATATATCCCATATTTACATTATATACAACAAACAAATACTCAAATTAATTAATCTAACCCATTTTTACGTTAATATAAATTAGTTCGTCCGTCTAACAAAAAAATAAAATCATGGACTCGGGAAGCGGACCATGTTAAGTAACCATAATTAATCTACACTGGACCCCGTTTAGTCGCGATAACATCCCCAAATATTAAATTTGTGCACTCATTCCTATGTAGAATTCCATTGTCTCGTAGCGGGAGATAGGCCTCACGGCCCCATGGTGATTTACTCTCCATCATGTCGCACAATATAAAATTAACACAGCAAAACACTTCTGTGCGATTACCCATGATTAACACCTTATTAAATAATTTACACTATTTTATACAAGAACACTAATTTTAAAAAACACTTATAGGTGCGCCTAGACCCCTGACACTCGCACAATATATTCTTCATATAAGCCCGAAACACACGTTGTGACACATTACGACGAAGTGTCGTTCATTTGAACCGGCGCGTATCGCGTCTTCAACCGGCACTTCCTGGTTTATTTCTAAGCCGTCTTGATAATCGCCTAGCTCCTATAGTTCCCTGCTCGGATAGTTATTCACCGTCTATCTTGAGCTATTTACTTCAGGCTCCGCACACTGCCTTCCAAAGGTACTATCGGCGTTCCGTTAATTATTTATTATTTAATCACATGACATTTATTAAATTCAACATACAGTTGTACTGATTATTTACACTCGGTACTATGGATAATCTCACTGTTCGTCTTCATTCTCCTAACAACTCACGCACTTTCAGCTCTAACTGACTTCGAATGCGTCCCGAGGTACTGACTTACAGAGTCAACGTGTCAGAGCCCCAACTACTTCATACGACTGACACGACTGGTGACCGATAACAACTGGTGACTGGTAAGAACTGGTGACTGGTAAGAATTGATTGATGTGAGGTCCCACTACTGGTTATTTATGGACGACATGGTTTCCCGCCGGGGTTATCCGCGGTCATCTCCTAGGGAGGGGGGTTGGTTATCCTAAATTGGCATATGCAGGTGGATTTTGATCCCTTGCTTTATCCTACTTAATAAACTGGCGATACACATTCATGTGTCGTATTCTGAACTCATATCGTTCGGTGATCATGGAAATATCACTTAATTCCTGTCCTCCACCTTTCGCGCGCTAACTCGGCGTCCCTGATGGCGTGCTCATTTTGACCAATGGCGAGATAGCGTGGGTCATTTCCACGAATTCATTACTTTAATTTATTACGATTACAATTAATCAGCATGGGAATGATATCCCAAAAATCCCCTCTATTCAATTATGTGGTTAGAATAATTTAATTATTGTTATCGGAGAAGCTAACTGGAGTTCACTCTGAGTTTTTCTTATGTTGGTTTATCTGCGGGCCTAGGAAGAATTTTTCCATTGCTCAACACCGCATCGGTTAGTTTAAAATCTCTTCCTTGCAACATGACAACACAAAATGCCTTGAGGCAGTGGAAAATAATGGTACGTCATATTCTCGGTATTGGTGCTGCACCTGCTTGCCATTGTTCCGAAATACCTACTCTTTCACTTCCTTGTAGTCATTATTCTGTTGTTGTGAGCTCTAGATTTAATCCTCTTACCTTTTGACCAAGAAACATTCTCCCCATAATGACAAGCTTAACTGTGGCCACAGACAGTCGCGATATGTCTAGCTTATGTTGAAATCCTCCCGTCCACACAAAACTGACACTGTATTCCATTTAATATTCCTATATATCTGTATTTATCTTAGAAAAAATCAAATCATGAAACTAGGGCCTATCTCATCCGGGTACACTATGATATTTTCTCGTGTCTCATCTATTCATTGGTCAGATTGAGTTAGAAACATTGAATTGGGTGAAATTTGGATAATGCTCGGATAAATAATAATAATAATAATAATAATAATAATAATAATAATAATAATAATAATAATAATAATAATAATAATCGTATGGCCTCAGCTACCGTTTGAAGACATTTCGATTTGACGCCATCTGGCTGTCTGCTCGTCAATTTCGACGTTCCGTTTTACTCTAGGTCCGCTAGATGGCAGACAGAGTAAACCGGATCTTTCTTAGGCGTCTATGACTGAGATTTAATTAATTTTGTCGGGTAAATACCAAATGTATCACCAGAGATCTTTTACATGCCGACATCGTACGACATGGAGTGTCGAATGGACATTTTTCCTCCCTTCACAAATCCGACTACCTCTCCGGGTTGGTACCCGCTATCTTGGGATCCGGAGGCTGACACTCTACCACGCATCCACAGAGGCAGATAATTTTCGAATAATTGCGTGACAGCTAAAAACGCAACATTGGCTCAAATATGATTACTGGGTGGGCCAATGTTCGTGTAGAATTTGATGATTATCTTACGTATAAGTGATTCAAAGTATGAATAATGCATTTTGGGCCAATGTTCGTGTAGAATTTGATGATTATCTTACGTATAAGTGATTCAAAGTATGAATAATGCATTTAAAAAGTAAAAGAAAAAGTACTTACAGTCGAGAAATAGGGACAAATCTATCGTATAAGGCATAGAGATAAGGCAAAATGTCATTGGATCAAACTTATAGAACACTCCAAATTGAACGGAGATTGCGCCATCCATTTTGTGATAGGATTTACCGTTTAGTCACGGAATACCTCGAAAGGAAGGTCTGCACCGCCGCTAAAATTGCCGCCATATTTCGATATTCTTCGGGGATAAAAAATGAAAAATTTAATGATCTTGGAACTTTTCCGTTGGTTATGGGCTGAAACATAATATTTTTGAAAATTTCAATCTTCTAGCTCGTCTGGAAGATTGTGCTGCAGTCTTGATTTAGGGGGAGGGCGGTAAAAATTAGGAATTTCAGGAAACTAAAGCTAAAAATTTGCAGGTGGTCATGATTACCCCTTAAACGGATAGCTGTATGAAACTTTCGCCAAAATAGTCAATGTACGGACACGCGGTCGTTACGATTTTATTTATATAGCGTGATAAGGAATCTGCTCCACGTACAAGCTTAGCCTGAAAAACCGACCGTTCATGGTATCTCCCTTATTAATCCTCCCGTCGAAAAAATGCACATGGGAAGAAAGTTTTAGAAATGGATTTCCATTAGGTTGGTCGATTTCCAGTTGGGTTGGTCTTATGTATATTGTAAGAGAGTAAAATCACGTTTCAGTTCCCTATAAACCCCCAGTCCATTGTGGGAATTTGTAATGGTATGGACCTTATAACCTACCTTTGGACAGGTGGATGCTAAATATAAATTCTGGTTGAAATATCTTCAGTAGTTTTCAAATTATAAGAAATACGCTTTACACGGACCCAAGTCCATGGGACTTGTGCTGAAAAACCGCCCGTAAATGAAATTTCCCTTATTAAACCTCCTATTGAAGTGATGCAAATGAGAAAAAAGTTTTAGAAATTGATTTCCATTAAGGATGGTAGATTTCCATTAATTTTGGATGTGCATATTTTGTGGGAATGCAAAACCATGATTTCTGTTTCGGATAAACCCCCAGTAAATTTAAGTTTTCAGAAATAATATTGACCCTAAAACCTACGTAAGGATGGGTGGATTCTAAATATGAAGTTTGGTAGACATATATCCAGTAGTTTTCATGTTATAGGAACTCAGACAAACAGACAAACCAACAAACAGACACCAAAGCTAAAAAATACGCAGATCTTCATCATTACATCTGAAACTGTTAACTGTACGGAAATTTCGCCAAAATAGTCAATGTACAGACACACGGTCGTTACGATTTAATTTATATAGATATTGTCACCGGGTTATTTACAATACTGTTGTTTACAGCAAAACACTCATCCTATTTCAAAAATAATAAGGCACATAAGCAAATGTATTACTTTTGCGGCAGAAATTAGTCTAGTTCCATTGAAAGAAAACATAACGTAGTGTACTTTCCTTAGTGGTTGATAAAGTGACAAATATAATATAATATAATATAATATAATATAATATAATATAATATAATATAATATAATATAATATAATATAATATAATATAATATAGTATAGTATAATATAATATAATATAATATAATATAATATATTTAAATATAAATATAAATATATAAGTATAAATAAAATTGTAGGGGGTCCGCTGTCTGTAATTTCTTTTATTTTGCCAATTTTTCAGATATTTATCCGTTTTAGGTCAACTCAAGACCGAATCGGTGGTTTTTACGTTTCGTGTCTGTTTGTCTGTCTGTTTGTCTGTCTGTTTGTCTGTTTATCTGTTCCACCATCACGTCGAAACGGCTGGATAGATCTCAACCAAACTTCATATTTAGAGTATACTCATCCCGGGGAAGGTTTCGATATGCATATCATTTTAAAATCTTTGAATAAACGGGGGGTTTATAGGAAAACCAGAATGGTTTTTCCACCATCACGTCGAAACGGCTGGATAGATCTCAACCAAGCTTCATATTTAGAGTATACTCAACCCGTGGAAGGTTTCGATATACATATTTTATATCTTTGAATGACGGAGTGTTTATAGGAAAACCAGAATGGTTTTCCTCCATTTTCTCTTACACTACTGATTCTCTGTAAACTTCGTTTACCGTACGTGAAACGTCTCTTCATTATAAACAACTTTCGTTTTGTCCATAATTTACCTTACTCTTCACATGACGGAGAAATTTACAATTTTCTGCTGGTACCATGCTCTGCATTGAGTGACCGACAGTGCCAGGCTCCTCACTTTCATCTATCCTATCCGACCTTCCTTGGTCAACTCTTGATCTTTTCCGACCCCGACGCTATTAGGTTTGCGTGGGCTAGGGAGTCTTTCATTTTCACGCCCTTCGTGGCCCTTGTCTTACTTTGGCCGATACCTTCATTTTTCGAAGTGTCGGATCCCTTCCTTTTTTTTCCTCTGATTAGTGTTATATAGAGGATGGTTGCCTAGTTGTACTTCCTCTTAAAACAATAATCACCACCACCTGAGTGACCGACAGACCGACAACGAACCTACAGGTTACCAAGGCAACGTCTCAGACTGTATGCCAGCAGGGAAGTAACGTATTGCCATTTTCCTCATCATGCTTTTAAATTCGTGGTTGTTCCTTGGGTAGAAGGCAATAGAGGCGTCAATCGGCCTATCTGCGGGATATTGGCGGAATATCGTTGGAGGTTATAACCGCCCTCGAATAAATTAAGTAATAACACCATTAGTCATCTTCTTATTATTTGTTTACCTAAGAATCACTGGACCTAAATTTCTCCTCTGTTACCGCTTTATTATATCCATAACTCACACTAGCATAATTTATTGAGGGGCATTTGATTTTCCAATACATTCACTTGGCATTTACATATTTGTCGTTATCCGGCTGTCCTCAGTTATAATCCATTTTCTATTACTTTCGACTTTCTTAACTGTATTATTTTCTTCCGTAATTACGCCGTATGCACGCGAGCGCTAGAAACCACTGGATGTATTTCCACCATGATTCATATTTAGAATACACCTGTCCTTGATAGGTTTTAGGGCAAATATTGTTTCTAAATCCGTGAACTGACTGGGGGTTTATACGAAACCGAAACAGTGATTTTGCACTTCCACAAAATATACACAACCAAACTTAATGGAAATCTACCTACCTTGGTAGAAATTAATTTCTAAACCTTTTTTCTCATGTGCATCATTTCGATACGAGGATTAATAAGGGAGACTTAACTCACGAGCGGGTGCGTGTAAAGCGTATTCCTTACAACTTGAAAACTACTGAAGACATTCGAACCAAAATTTATATTTAGCATCCACCTGTCCAAAGGTAGGTTTTAAACGTAAATAACATTTCATGTTCCGGAATGGACAGGCGGTTTATAGGGAACCGAAATGGTGATTTTACTCTTCCACAATATATACAGAACAAGACCAACCTGACTGGAAATCGACCAAACGTGATGGAATTCCACCTCTAAACCTTTTTTCATGTGCATTTTTTCGTCAGGAGGATTAATAAGGGAGATATCATGAATGGTCAGTTTTGCAGGTTAAGTCCAGCGGACATAGCCCAAAAGGTGTTTTACATGGAGCAGATTCCTTATCTATATAAATCAAATCGTAACGACTGTGTGCCTTTACACTGACTATTTTGGCGAAATTTTCGTACAGCTTTCCGTTTAAGGGGTAATAATGACCATCTCCATAATTTTTGGTTTAGTTTCCTGAAAGTCCTAATTTTACCCGCCTCTCCCAAAATCCAGATTGCGGCATAATCTGCCAAAAGAAAAAGAAGATAATTGTAATTTGACAAAATTATACGTTTTATCCTGTAACGAACGGAAAAAATCCAAGATCATTAAATTTTTCACTTTTCATCCGCGAAGAACATCGAAATATGCAGGCAATTTTAATGATGGTGCAGACCTTCGGAAATTCCTATCACATAGCGGATTGCACAATCTCCGTTCAATTCGGAATGATCTACAACCTTGGTCTTACGACTTTTGCCTTATCTGTATCCCTTTTACGTTTGATTTTTTTCTATTAATCGATGTTAAGTCAATTTGGAATTTTCACATGCATAATTCATACTTTCAATTACTTACTGTATATCAAATACAGAATCATAAACTCTTCACAAAAATTGGCCCACCCAGTAGCCATATGTGAGCCAAATGTTATGTATGTAGCTGTCACATAATTATCCGAAAAGTAATGTAATGTGAGATAATCTTACAAAACCTTTACCCTGTTCCACGTTTCTAACTCAATCTGACCCAAGAATAGATGACATATCATAGCACCAGCCATTTAGGCCACTAAATCCGGCGTGTCTTATGGTATAATCCTTTGTCGATATGACGTACGTTTAGTAGCAGTTAATCTGTAAATGAAGGTCTTCAATATTGTAAACACGCATATACTTTCCTATGTCGATCTATATATATTCACTGATGTCGATTTTTAGCGATCGAGAAAGGGTGGGTCTGCTATTGTAATCAGTACTCCCCACACCGACTTTGACTGGCAGTAGGAAAGGGTTCCTTCTCCAACTACTGTGTAACTGTCATTAGTAAGGAAGGTCTACAATTGTAATGAATAGTTCACTTCTCGATTTGACTTGCAGAAGGCAAGTGAGCATGCAGTTTTGTTTAAAACTCCCCTACCCGATTGTGTTTGGCAGTAGGCAAGGGTGCCCGCCATTATAAAAAAATGTCCTCATCTAAAATGTGACTGGCATTAGGCATAGTGGCCTGATATTTTGGTGGAAACTCACCAACTTGGTGTGACTGGCAGTAAGCTGGCTGGCAGTAGGAAAATGGGCCTGGCATTATAATGATAAATGCACAACTCATTTTCGAGTGATAGTAGGGTAATTGCCTGCCAATATAATAGAAATTCCTCAACTGTAATCTGTCTGGAAGTAGGAAAGGGGGGCTGCCATTTTTACGAAAACTCCCCAAATCGATTCTGTCCGCGTAGTAGGCAATGGGGCCTGCAATTATAATGTAAACTTCCCAACTCGATTGTGAATGGCAGTAGGTAAGTGAGCCTGCCGTTATATCACAAATCCGTAACAAACACTTTACATTGGAAACAACGTACGGGGACCTCCCCATGCTCTTTCTCGGATAACGCTAAGAGACATGCAATTTTAAACCAATCTTATTTACTGCATATACACTATTTACTTCGATATTCGAATACAATGTAGAATACCGTAGCGAAGCACGGGTACATTCGCTAATATAATATAATATAATATAATATAATATAATATAATATAATATAATATAATATAATATAATAAATTATTATGAGTCATTTACTAAAATGTACCTTCATAAAAACATAATAGGCCCTACTGTTATTTTCTACGGTTTATACGATATTTATGGTGAACGTCTTAAGAGAACCAACTCTATATACCACAGTGATGACCTAAAACTATCAATGCGAACATATCTGAAACGAGATGTGTGCTGTTTTCACCGAATGGAAGTAGTGCAGGCGCTCACAAAAGTAGTTCATACAGCTATTTCAGATTTCTAGCGTTAACGTTATGTTTTTAAAAGGAACAATGGAACAATGCCCGAACATTCCAAACAATCCCCCGGATTGCACGTGGTAGGAGGTGTTGAAGGTGTTATTCAACAGTAAAACTGCGTAAGAACGCATAGGCCTAAGCATTTTTTCACCATTGTTTTTTCCAACGCGATGACGTTTAGATTTCTTGGGCTTAACATTTTCCTGGAAATCTTGCTTAATTTCTAACATCAAACCCCGAGAATGTGATTCCACTAGTGCATAATTATTGATCATTAAATGAAGTTTCGTTGAAGAAATCCCGTTGGAGTAGACCTGCCGTAAATACTGCATACAGTATCACGCATTAATCTATATTACTTGGGGTCGTTACTGTCTTGATCAATAAATGTCAGGATTAATTAAAGTGACCTAGGTACATGATGCGCATTGAAAACATGCGCTCAGGAGCAAAGCGTGTGTAATGACACATACAAATCGTTGGTGAAGAAACAACACCTTGTATGTCATAATGCTCTTCCTATCCATTATTTCCCTTAAGACTGGTCAGCCTCCCAGCCACATATGGATACGAAGTCCGTCAGAAAAATGTTCGTTGTGTTCATTTTCCTCTGCAGAAGTGTAAAGGTGTAAATGCTTTATACTGTCGGAGTGTTTCAATACGCCACACAAACTCGCATTCCTACAGTAAAGTACGGCAAGGTTCATTTTCCTTTACACACACGAATAGGAAAATGAACACATCGATAATAATAATAATAATAATAATAATAATAATAATAATAATAATAATAATAATGTTATTTGCTTGACATCCCACTAATTACTTTTACGGTTTGGGGGACGCCGATGTGCCGGAATTTTGTTCTTCAGGAGTTCTTTTACGTGGCTGACGTATTTGAGCACCTTCAAATACCATCGGACTGAGCCAGAATCGAACCTGCCAAGTTGGGGGTCAGAAGGCCAGCGCATCAACCGTCTGAGCCACTCAGCTTGGCCACAATAGGCGTAACAAGTCTCTTCGTACTGTGAAGGATTACTATCGCAACGGCCAGTCATCAATAGGGTAAAACTAATCTTTAAGGAAGATAATGGATATGAAGAGCAATATGACATACGAGGTTTTGTTCCTTCAACGACGAAATGTTTATCATTTTAAGGGAAATAATTAATTATGTAGACATATCACTTAATGCATATTGGTCTTTAATGTGAAAAACGCTACGGTCTTGGTTCATCTGCTTATTAATATTTTTGTGTAACACGACCTATTACATTAATAATACGCACTTATATTTGAACTTTTCTTCTTAAAACTCATTACGATTTTCACATGTCCCGCTTGTATAATACAATATACATGAAACGCATTTTTAACTAAACCCTCAGTAACTTTCCAACCCGAGAGAGGAAGAGACAGGCCTCCATATACCGTTACACCGCACGCAGCTTGATGCACGCAGTCATGCGTATTCGATTGGCGCCGGCCTCCGACAACTTTGTTTTCTTGTCATTTGCCGTCATTGATTCCACTTGGCTTATAAACATATCCCCACGCAACGAACCGAGTCCTTGTTAACTCGCTGTGGATATCTGATCAAAGTCGGCGGTCGTTACCGCGACTGAATACACACTTATTAAGTATCACGTCTTTAGAAAGTTCGTTTTTAATTACGTGATATAGAGCTCGTTACAGAATTTGAAATTTGTTATTAACTAACGTAGTAAGAGGTTCGTTATTTTTTAACGGTGATTGAAAAGTAATAATCAAGTGGGGGATCGTTATGTGGTCTCTTGAATTGTGCTGGGATGCTCCCGGAACGATATGAGTATCCGTTGGCATCTCAGGGATGCAACACTTGAAAGTGCCTCACCGGTAGCCTGAGTTCTTCAATTAGTTCATATGCTACAATACTGAAAAATTTTATACAGCTATAAAAATTTCGGAAAAATAAAAGATTGGGAATTAAATGTGTATTTCTAAAGAGGAATAACAGAGTGTTACGGAAATAAGTAAAAGTATATTTTCTGTTTCGTTATTGGTATAGCCCTGAATACATATGACATCAAAACGTATTGTTTCATGTTTGATGTTTGCAGTTCAGGTAGTATTTAATGGTGGTTTAGGGTTTTGCTGACATACATTACAATATTTTCAGTGTGAAAACTTTGTTTCTTGTACGTGGAAGGATTGTATACAACTTACGGCGAATTGATGTTTGGATTTCATTACATACATCTTTCTTAGAGCCTTGTCCCAGAAATGTAAGATGCTTCAAGAATAAACTCCTGCATTCTGTAAATTATCTGCAAATTGTGTGTAAATTTCTATGTGATGGTGTCGTATTTGAATGTAAAGCTCAATCCACTGTAAATAAGAGTATTAAGGTGTTAAGGCATCTAATTTCTTTAAGGTATGTGTGAATTTGTATATGAACCTATTGTATTTACAATGGTAAGATCATCATCATCATCATCATCATCATCATCATCTGTTTACCCTCCAGGTTCGGTTTTTCCCTCGAAGTCAGCGAGGGATACCACCTCTACAGCCTCAAGTGCAGTGTTCTGGAGCTTCAGACTCTTGGTCGGGGATACAACTGAGGAGAATGACCAGTACCTCGAACCAGGCGGCCTCACCTGCTATGCTGAACAGGGGCCTGGTGGAGGGATGGGAAGTCTGGAAGGGATAGACAAGGAAGAGGGAAGGAAGCGGCCGTGGCTTTAAGTTAGGTACCATCCCGGCATTTGCCTGGAGGAGAAGTAGGAAACCACGGAAAACCACTTCCAGGATGGTTGAGGTGGGAATCGAACCCACCTGTACTCAGTTGACCTCCCGAGGCTGAGTGGACCCCGTTCCAGCCCTCGTACCACTTTTCAAATTTCGTGGCAGAGCCGGGAATCGAACCCGGACCTCCGGGGGCGGCAGCTAATCACGCTAACCACTACACCACAGAGGCGTACCAATGGTAAGATACCATTATAAAATAAATTGAAATACTTAAGGTACGTATGAATTTGTATATCACGGAGTTGTAATGCTAAGCTAGTTTTAAGTTTACTACGTCGCACTGCCACCGGGATATTTCCCACTTGTCATGTATCTGTTGATAATGACAATAATACTACCTGAAGTTATAGTGCAGTGATGTACTCATAATTGTTTCTTTCACAGTACTCACACATACGTTCTGAATCCGTAGTGAAGTGGTGTATACAGCTGCACTGCAATGATGTATACTACTTAGATTCTTTTACTTTTTACTTTTCGTCGCACCGACACAGATAGGTCTTATGGCGACGATGGTATAAAAAAACTAGAAGTGAGAAGGAATCAACTGTGACTTTCATTAAAGAACAGCTGCAGCATTTGACCGGTGTGAAAATGAAAAAGCACAGAAAACCATCTTCAGAACTGCCGACAGTGGGGTTCGAACACACTATCTCCTCCTGAATGCAAGCTGACAGCTACGCGAACCTAACTGTACGGCCAACTCGATCGGTATATTATTCCAGTGGCTTTACGTCGCACCGACACAGATAGGTCTTATGGCGACGATGGAACAGGAAAGGCCCAGGAGTTGGAAGGAAGCGGCCGTGGCCTTAGTTAAGGTACAGCCCCAGCATTTGCCTGGTGTGAAAATGGGAAACACCGAGCTCGATAGCTGCAGTTGCTTAAGTGCGGCCAGTATCCATTATTCGGGAGATAGTACGTTCGAACCCCACTGTCGGCAGCCCTGAAGATGGTCTTCCGTGGCTTCCCATTTTCACATGAGGCAAATGCTGGGCTGTGATGATGCGACGTAAAGCAAGTAGCAAAAAATGGGAAACCACGGAAAACCATCTTCAGGGCTGCCGACAGTGGGATTCGAACCCACTATCTTCCGGATGCAAGCTCACAGCCACGCGCCCCTAACCGCATGGCCAAATCGCCCGGTCGATATATTATTATTATTATTATTATTATTATTATTATTATTATTATTATTACTCCCCCTATGGATCAGTAGTGGAGTGTTGGACATCTGGACCTCAAGGTCGTGGGTTCAAACGCTGCACAGATAGTAGATAGTCGTATTTTTGAAGGGCGGAAAAAAACCATTCGGTGTTTACCCAACAAAATTAATTAAAATTTCAGCCATAGATCACTCAATAGAGATTCTGCCATCTGGTGCAGTAAAATGGAACGTCGAAATTGGCACGCAGGCATCCTAATTGTCGTCAAATCAAACTGATTGCAATCCGTAGCTAAAGCCGTGCAAATAATAATAATAATAATAATAATAATAATAATAATAATAATAATAATAATAATTAGTAGTAGTAGTTTTTGCTAGAGACTTTACGTCGCACCGTCACAGAGAGGTCTTATGGCGACGATGGGGTAGGAAAGGCTTAGGAGTTGTAAGGAAGCGGCCGTGGCCTTAATTATGGTACAGCCCCAGCATTAATAAGTAGTAGTAATAGTCTAACATGTTCGTTTTATTTGATAGGCTGTAAGACATTTTACATACCCTGTTTTGTTAACTCAAACCGAATGAAACATTTACCTCCGTATGTTTTGTGCTGATAAGGTGCTGCAACTTACCGTATACGTACATTATAAATCACAGGTGTACTAGTGCATTTATTCTGATAAAACATCGTGCTTTATACATTTTCCAGTGATAACATCTTCACCTAATAGAACCTTTCTCTTTTTTCCTCCGAGGAACTTTTCTTCCTCTTATTACCCTTGTCGTGAATAACCAATGCGTAAGTAATCCCGCACAATCTGTCACACTCCAATTATCAGTGGTAAACATGATCTTGGCATGAGTCCTGCAGTTCTGATTACACCGTGCTCGCTTTCAATATCCCCTGCCTTGCCATGCCATGCCCTTTCCCTATGCAGTAGCCGTCCCTCTCTACTCTTTTCTTGCCAATAATTTCTTTCTTCTCTGCCTCTACATTCATCTCCCTTACACCCCGAACCTTATCTTTCATTTCCTCCCCTCCCCACCCCTTCCCTCAGGCAATCTCCGCAGCCCAGCTCGACACAACGCAGGGTAGCCTAGCCGGCTTGCTTGTCGACACAGATCTGCCAGCGACTACATCATGTTCGTTGAGCTCACATCTGTCATCAGCTCAGCAATTCAAAAGACACAGCGATGTGGGGAGGATTATAACTTCTGGATGAGCTGTGGGAGATCAGTATCATATCGTGAACGTGCACAAGATGTGGCAAAATCTTTGCGATGTACTTTTCAAACGATTTTTTTGGTACTGAACTTTTTAATTTAATGCCGTTAATGTAGGATTTCACTGTTTGGCTGGCTCCACACACCATATTGAATTATGTTCCTGCCGTTGTGACAGGAATTTCCAATTCCGTTTTCGACATAAAGCCTCTTTCTGAGACTTTATCAGCCTTTTAAAGTCACATTCGATGCTAGCCTCTTCATTTTAATACTACTTCTGAAGACAGAGATTTCTTCTTGCTGGTATTCTCACGTTTCTGTATATCTTCGCCAGTGCCAAGAGCTCTATTACAAAAACACCATCCTTTGCTGGAAGGGCACTTGAAATGATAAGTCTTCTCATCACTTAGACATGTAGTAGTGATAAAGTGCGATATAAAAAGCCGAGAACATTGAGAATATTATTTTATATTGCAATACACTTTAGCCGTTGTATTTATTTTATGCCTGTTTATGTGGCGAAGTCAGGGCTCACGATCCTCTCTTACACTTAACCACAACATACATTACATAGTTACGTAATTTGGAAAAATGACACCGTTTACATTCTCCAGACCGAGCTCGATAGCTGCAGTCGCTTAAGTGCGGCCAGTATCCAGTATTCGGGAGATAGTATGTTCGAACCCCACTGTCGGCAGCCCTGAAAATGGTTTTCCGTGGTTTCCCATTTTCACACCAGACAAATGCTGGGGCTGTACCTTAATTAAGGCCACGGCCGCTTCCTTCCCACTCCTAGCCCTTTCCTCTCCCATCGTCGCCGTAAGACCTATCTGTGTCGGTGCGACGTAAAACAACTAGCAAAAAAAAAAAAAAAATTCTCCAGAAACTACCTAAATTAGTGGAGTAAAATAGTATTATAATTGTTATTTTGGTAATGATTAATATTATCTATCTGCATCACCTAACAATAGCTCTAAATCATACTTGCTCTCATTCATACTAACATTCATACAGGCTGTTCATGTAATTAAGAGGCAATCTCGACAAGATCGTTTAAATGGGGCTATTGAAGTGTTTTTACTTATACTGACATGGGAGAGTGTTCCATAGCCTTGCCCCAGACACCTGGAGTGAGTGGCTATGTACAGATGAGTGATTAACAGGTATCATAAGGGTAGAAGTCGATCTGGTATTATGTCCATGGATAGACGAAATGAGGTTAAAAAGTGAGGATAGGTATTCAGGTGTACATTCGTTCAGAAGTCGAAAAATTAGTGTCGCAGTGTGTATGTTTGTTAGTTTATCGATTTTCAGCCAGGATAGCTTCTCATAATAAGGGGAAATATGTATCCTGAAGTTCAAAGAAAATATAAATGGTATACAAGAGTTCAATGCACTTTGAAGTCTCATTGTTTGTTCTATAGTTGCATCGGTTAGTACAACATCACATTAATAAATGATTGTAAATTTTATTGTCATACTATGTGGAAGAATGAATAGTTTCATTTTTAGGGGGTGGAGAGATGCATATACCTTTCTGGAGACACTTGTTATGTGGTCATTCCACTTTCATGTAGCCTACAAGAACAATCCAAGTACACATGCAAAGAGAAGTAGAAGGAAAACGTGAGATTGGACGACCTAGAATTTTCTGGAGGGATTTAGTGAAGACCGACATTGCAGCTAGGGGAAGACCAATGGATGAAGTCATGAAGAACAGGATATTTTTTAACAGAGGAGAGTGGAAGAGACTTATCAAGAGCACCCTGAAAACTGAAATTGTAAACCGATGATGATGATGATGATAATTGCAGTTTGACAAAAGTCTGGAAATGTCAAAAACTGTTAATAAACCCAAGAAGAAGGAAGCACAGGGTTCAGCGTATGGTGTTGGAGAGTTAGAATTATATCTGGTGTGGGGTGTTTTACACTTCTCTGGAAAATTTTTCAACATTTTTCAGTCTTCAAAATGCTCTATGATCCATAGTTTTTAACCAATCTCCATTACATTTTCAGAAGAGGTATATACATCACACAGTAAAAACCTGATACATGAATTATGAAAAATAAGTACTGGCCCATAAATAACTGAGTTTACTCTTCAATGACATCTTTTCTTTTTTTTTGCTAGGGGCTTTACGTCGCACCGACACAGATAGGTCTTATGGCGACGATGGGATAAGAAAGGCCTAAGAGTTGGAAGGAAGCGGCCGTGGCCTTAATTAAGGTACAGCCCCAGCATTTGCCTGGTGTGAAAAACGGGAAACCACGGAAAACCATCTTCAGGACTGCCGATAGTGGGATTCGAACCTACTATCTCCCGGATGCAAGCTCACAGCCGCGCGCCTCTATGCGCACGGCCAACTCGCCCGGTCAATGACATCATTATAAAAAACAATTTTAATTCCAGACAAGCAAAAAACGCTTTCTATCAAATTGAATTGCAGCATTTAAAAAACTGCGCATTAGTTTATCTACAGTTTGCTCTTTATAAGTTCTAAGAAATATGTGAAGTAAGATGTGCTGAACAGTGTAGTACTTGCAGTAATTGTCAAATCTTCTACCCTTTGTTTATATACAAAGCTAAAATGATATGTACAGTATATGATCAACAAAGCTAACCTAAGAACGATAATACAGGATACTCCCTAAGACTTACTACCGTTTACAAATACGTAATCAAATATGGACAAAACTAACAAAATAATTCTGTAACGATTGTGGAAAACCGGGTGACAATGCACTTCCTAACCACTATTTTCCTTAAGACTGGTCACGCCTCTCAGCCACGTACGGATATGCAGTCAATCAGAACAATTGTCGTTGTGTTCATTTTCAAATGCTTATGTGTACAGGAAAAGAACCTTATATACCTTGTAGCATAGGCCTGCTGCAGATATGTGTGCATCATTCCCTCCTACAATATAATGCACGGAAGTTTCATTTTCCTGTACACGTTGGAATAGGAATATGAACACAAGGACAATTATTCCGATGGACTGCATATCCGTACATGGCTGAGAGGCGTGAGCAGTCTTAAGGAAAATAATGTTTAGGAGGTACATTGAAAGTTACCCGGTTTTTCACAATCGTTACAGAATTACAACGTTGATTATACTTTCTAAATGAGTCGTACACCTTACGAACACACGATCAAAATCCTCTGTATTCAAACGGCAGGTCTACATGAACTTCTATTACAAAGCGGCGTGGCATTTTATTTCTACAATATCGAGAATTATTTAGCACCTTCGACATTAATTCACATAGAAACAAAATTTCCTCGAATGGTGGTGGTGGTGGTGGTGATTATTGTTTTAAGAGGAAGTACATCTAGGCAACCATCATATATATATAACAGTAATCAGAGAGAAAAAAATGGAAGGGATCCAGCACTTCGAAAATGAAGATATCGGCAAAAGAAAGACAAGGGCCACGAAGGGAGTGAAAAGCCCTCGCAACCTAATAACGTCGGGATCGGAAAAGAACAAGGGTTGACCAAGGGAGGTCGAATAGAATAGATGAAAGTGAGGAGCCTGGCACAAGTAATTGGAAACAATGCCAGGACTGAGCTAAGGGCCTCGTAGCCACCAACCGACGCTCCCAAGTTGAGCCCCTAGGCCCCCTCTTAGTCGCCTCTTACGAGAGGCTAGGAATACTGTGAGTGTTATTCCACCGTCCCTACCCACAGGGGGATAACACCATGAAAATTGAACGAAAAATCAAAGTGGCAGCATGAGCCATAACCACTCGCGCGGTGTTATTTAAATGGCCGTATAGTATGAAAGTATATAGTTTAGACATACTAAAAACTTCGAAGAAAAATGAAGTGATTTTTTCGTCATTCTTTGCCTAATTTCACTGATGCTTCTTGTTTTAACAAAAGCCACCACTATCGTCAGTTATCATATCCGGCCCCACTACAGCCTACTTGAATACCAATACTGATACAGTTGTCGAGCACAAGAAGACGTGCATTCTCCTCGCGTGGGAATCATTGAACAGAACAGCAGCTCTCTCCACGGAGTAACTACGCATACATTACTATCAATTATGCACGAGTACTGTGAGGCTGCGAGCCGCTCCTGTCCCACAACATTAATCTTATAACACACTTGATGAAATGTTACCGCATCGGTTACTGTCCACTAATGGACTGTGCTTAACAATATATTTTTATTCATAATACTGAAGCCTCGGTACAATATTTTTTTTAGTTCTGTTCTAAGAGACGACATATTTTAAAGCCTTGAAATTCCAAAAAGAATAGTTGCACAGAAACAAGGGATATCATATGGTGGTGGTGATTGTTGTTTTAAGTGGAAGTACAAATAGGCAACCATCCTATATATAACACTAATTAGAGAGAAATAATGGGAGGGGTCCGACACTTCGAAAAATGAAGGTATCGGCCAAAGAAAGACAAGCGCCACGAAGGGCGTGAAAATGAAAGACTCGCTAGGATTCGCAAACCTAATACCGTTGGGGTCGGAAAAGAACAAGAGTTGACCAAGGAAGGTCGGATAGGATAGATGAAAGTGAGGACCTTGGCACAAGTAAGTGGAAGCAATGCCAGGACTCAGCTAAGGGCCACATGGTCGCCAACCCACGCTCCTCGGCAGCCCTTTTAGTCGCCTCTTACGACAGGTAGGGGATACCGTGGGTGTTATTCTACCGTCCCCACCCGCAGGGGGACGATATTGTATGCCTACAGACCTAACTTGAAAAATTGATCAGTCATTCGTCATGGTAGTATTTGAAAGCCTGCAATTAATCCTAGAAAGGTTATTTTTCTCTGCAATTTTTTTAACTGACTGGCCGGGACGGTAGAAGCATGCTCGATTCATCCGGAAGGATGTGGGCTCGATTCCCCGTCAGGAAGTCGAAAAATGTAAGAAATGAGATTTCTACTTCCGGAGGTGAGCATGGACTTGAGGTTCACTCAGCCTACACCAAAAAATAGTACCAGGTTAATTCCTGGAGGACAAAGGCGGCCGGGCGTAGAGCTAACTACTCTACCCCATCAAGTGCTGGGGTTGCGGATAGTGGACGCTTTTACCTTCCACCTCTCCAAGGGTCTTTATGGGCTGTACGAGGTGACTTTGCTTTTCTTTGCTTTGCCAGTGTTTTAACGCCGCACAAACACATCAAATGTTTCCGGCGAAGCAGTGGTGGGAAAGGGCTGATTTTGCTTTGGTTTTAAGGCTGGTATGAAACCCCACAAAGTCATCCTCGAAGTGCCGACGGTGGGATTCGGACCCACCATATCCCGAATGCAAGGTCACAGCTGAGCGACTCTGTCCGTGTGGCCAACTCAGTCAGTAAGGATTTATTGCGGTGATGATACTGATTATTACTTTAAGGAGAAGTAAACCTACACAACCATCCCCTCTTAACACTAATCGACATTTTGAAGAATGACGGTATCGGCGAAAGATAGGAAAAGGCCTTGACGGGGTGAAAATGACAGTCCCCCGAGGCCGTAAAAGCATCAAGGTCGGATGAGAACGAGAGTTGGCCGGGTGAGATGAAATAAGAAATATGAAAAGTAAGTGGACACAATGCCAGACTCAGCTAGGGGTATTTTTAGTCGTATCTTACGACAGTCGCATCAAGTCCGCACAGGAGTTCAATGATCAACTGTCTAAGCTACTCAGCCCGGCTTAGTTCATTACAACAGTACAACTTGAACTCTGCAGCATACATTTAGGTATTTCTTAAATAAATAATGTTATTGGTTTTACATCTCTGTAACTAGCTTTTGACGGTTTTCTGAGACGCCAATGTGCAGGAATTTCGTCCCGCAGGAGTTTTTTACGTGCTAGTAAATATACCGACAAAAGGCTGACGTATTTGAACACGGGAAACTACCTCGCTCCGTATTTCCCTAATACACCTCTTCTTCTTCTTGTTTCCGAATTTGGCCACCTATGGGCCGCATTGAACTTAAGGCTTTTTCTTATTCTTCTTCTTCTCCTCCCAGAACCTCTTTATTCTTTCACTTCTGATCTTCCTTTCTTTCTCAGATATGACCATCTTGGTGGTCTGTGAAAATATAATACACCTCTTCACTGACACTTAGATATTCTATGTCAGTTGATGGTGGAGTTGTTGAGTATAACACCAGCCTTTGGGTCGAATATTCTCATCAAACTAGAAATTATCACATACCAGCCCACCAAACCCACTGAAATTACACACTAACCGACCCGATGAACAACATGCATAAAAGCATCGTTTATACCTACGGATATGCTGTACAGTGCTGTTCACAACCTTGTCCTTCAACTACAGGTATTGCTGATGAATGACTGCCGACATGTTGCGCATGTGTTATAAAGAATATGGTCTTTGCTAAACCTCGATTCCTATGCTAATTATTGCTTGTGTATCGAAGGCCTATGAAGCGCCATCTCTTGATCATTTTGTGTATTTTATATTTGTGTCATAAAACTCCATGCCATGCCAATCAGGTGTGTCAATGATTACCTCTCTACCTCCAATATTTCGGGAAGTATTGCCCGGTCAAATGTTAAGGGGCCTTTGGGTCACCCTGAACTTGCCGTAGAAGACCTGCGGAAAATATCATCCGGCACCTCGGGTCACCGAATACTGTAAATATAGTTAGTGGCACGTTAAACCAATAACATTATTATAAACCAAAGCACGACTCAGCAAATTATCTGTTGTAAAGACAAAATATTACTATAAAAGTAGTAATTTTTAGAGTCCTAATACGGTTTTGATAGATAGCAAATTTCCTCACCACAGCTCACCCGTAATGAAATGTCGTATGGCTTTTAGTGCCGGGATATCCCAGGACGGGTTCGGCTCACCAGGTGCAGGTCTTTCTATTTGACTCGTGTAGGCGACCTGCGCGTCGTGATGAGGATGAAATGATGATGAAGACAACACATACACCCAGCCCCATGCCATTGGAATTAACCAATTTAGGTTAAACTCCCCGACCCGGCCGGGGATCGAATCCGGAACCCTCTGAACCGAAGGCCAGAACGCTGACCGTTCAGCCAACGAGTCGGACAGCTCACCCGTAAATCCATTACTACTCAGTGGATCAATGCTGTATGACTACTGTACATTACTTGTTAAGCAAAGGAATTGTCCGTTAATTCTGAAGGTCGTACCCAATCGCGTGAATGAATGTCGTTAGGAACTTGCAATGAGAATCTACCCTCCAGAGCCTTAAGTAGGGGAGATTGAAAAAGGCCGACCTAAGTGTTGTTGCTAGAAGCAAAAGCTGCTTCAATTATGGACGCAGAACGAATTAATTCATTCTCAGTGCGCAACAGAATCAACGCTTTCATGTCACACCGACATTTACACACTTAAATCAATATTAATGGAGATTCCTATCTTTTACAATGCCAAGCAGCTATGTAATTTGTTTTATAATTATAGGCGCTTTGTCAGTGTATGCCCAGCGTTATTAATCTGACAATCTGAGGCAAAGGAATGGCTCAGATTTATTATCTTCTGCAAATTGTTTTCAGAGAACAACGTCAAGGGTGATACGGCAAAATTTAATCTATTAGGTTTCTAATCACGGTCTGTATTTTATTTAAGGTGTGATAACCTCATGCTCACCAGCTCAAACTAAATCGCTATGAACTATACTGCACATTGAGACATCCGTACCGCTGTATGTTTCAGTGATTATACTGTACATTTGGATTGGGTACCTGGAATACTTATTCTAGTAGATTCATTATCATTCCATCATTCATCCGCCTGTCGGTGGAGTGAAAGAATCTCGACACGGTATATCCTGCGTGTCGTTAGAAGAGACTATGAGGGATACCACTAGCGGCTCCTGTATTGTAAGTGAGGAATGGTGACCATGGGGCCCCTAGCTTCGCCTGACGTTGTTTCAACTTACTTATGGCAGGCTACTCACTTTCAACTTTCCTACCTGATCTCTCTTGGTCAGCTCTTCTTTACTTCGGTTTTAGATTTGCGAGGCCTAGGTATCCTTTTATTTTCACGCTTTTCGTGGTTCTCTGGCTTCTTTTGCCGATCCCCTCATTCCACAAAATGTCTAAATTCTTCTGTTCATCTGATTAGTATTAAGGGAGGATGGTTGTCCAATTGTATTTCATTCTTTTTTTTAAAGTCGAACCGACATACTAGTCTTATGGCGACGATGGGTTAGGAAAGCGCTAGGAGTGGGAAGGAAGCGGTCGTGTTATTAATCAAGGTACAACGCCAGCATTTGTCTGGTGTGAAAATGGGAAAACACAGAAAACTATATTCAGGGCTGCTGACAGTGCGGGGTTCGAACTCACTATCTCCCGAATGCAATCTCACAGCAGCGCACCCCAAACCGAACGGCCAACTCGCTCCGTATATACTGTACTTCATTTTAAAACAATAATCACCACCAGCACAATTCTACCTTTCAGCGTTGTTAGTTACCCGCCATTTAAGGTGTCCAAATGTTTGCCACCATCGCATCCAATCTTCTGCCTTTTGAAGCAGCTGGCTTAGTGCCCAGTTTGTTTTCTTCTGCACCTGATCCAGCCATTGCATTGGGCATCTTCCTCGAACGCTTTGTTCAGCAACTTTACCCTGGCAAATAACTTAGTGCCGAGGTTGCAGAATATGGACACATTTACCGTCTACTCCTCCAACGGATCCAAGTAGGGGTGTAACAATGCGATACGGGTACGCCTGCCGAAATAAACATTCGGGACCCCCTAAAATAAAACGTAAAAACCTATGAATAACTAATATGAATTTAATTACAGCACGTAAGAAGTAATGAATTATAGTGTCAAGTTTATAAATGTCCCGCATTCACAAATGTTGAATGGGATATCTACTAACTGATTTTCAGAGGGGAGCTACTGCCAGCAGACAGGTTACGTTAGAATATGAAGAGATAACAACCGGACGGTCGCTTGCAGCCAGTGTTGCCAACTTAGCGGATTTCCCGCTAAATCTGGTGGGTTCTATATCCTTCTAGCGGAGAGAAAATACATTTAATGGCTAGCGGTATTTTTGGCGGAACTTTAATGTGTCCGATGATTTTCTAGTGGCTTTGTTAAATATATATGTGACGTCACACATTTATGGCATAAATGTCACTGAATCAAATGAGTGGGAAAAATGAGAATGTATATACAGTAGTCCCGGATGGAAGTATCACTATTGTTATTTCTCCACTGCGTTAGGCTGAGGGTGTAAATTACCTTCATGTCATTGGGAAGTATAGTTTTTATTGAATGTGATCCGTTTTCCTATGTGAGAGTGTAAATTAAATATTTCAGTTCTTCCCTGTTGTCTGTGCAGGACTGAGTCTCCCCACAGGGGTCTTTTTCTAATTATTTTGTATTTTGGTGACGTTCGTCGATGTGATGCGCACGCATTCTGTGTATTTTGTGATTAAACTATTTACAGTATTTATTTAATATTAAATTAAAATAAATGTGAAGAATCTAGCGTATTTCTGTAGGAATTGGCGCATTCAACTAGCGGATTTCACTCTTACAGTGTTGGCTTTACTGCTTGCAGCATGTTCCTCAGCGCTACCCGTCTAATGGAACCCCTTGGATTAGTAAACCTTGTTTACGACCGCATAGTACTAGGCTGCTCTATGTACTTGTGTACAGAAGCACTACATTTGCTGTCTGTTTATCGGCAATGGCTAGTGTGTTCAGCTACGACGAATACACAGACATCATTTTAATCTGTGGAGAATCTGGTGAGAACGCAGCCGAAGCTCCAAACAGACGTCTACCTTCTACACACGTATTTCGCCGAACAAAATTAGTTTTAGTTTCATACAAGCAACTCATTTATAGAGTGAAGTGTCTGAACGTGTGTAAATTAATAAGTCATTAAATGTTTTTTTCTGCACCTTTGGCCTATTTACAAATGCACCCTGTTATGAAACGTGTGCAGTAAAATGACATTTTGTTTCACAACATCCACAAGACTGCACATTGTAGCACTCCTTCGAAAACAAGTGACTAGGCATCCACCGGGCAAGTTGGCCGTGCGGTTAGGAGCGCGCAGCTGTGAGCTCGCATCCGGGAGATAGTGGGTTCGAACCCCACTGTCGGAAGCCCGGAAGGTGGTTTTCCGCGGTTTCTCATTTTCACTCCAGGCAAATGCTGGGGCTGTACCTTAATTAAGGCCACGGCCGCTTCCTTCCCATTCCTAAGCCTTTCTTGTCCCATCGTCGCCATAAGACCTATCTGTGTCAGTGCGACGTAAAGCAACTAGCAAAAAACAAGACTAGGCATCCCATGCATCACTAGTGCATGCGGATCAATTATTGTAAGTAGTAAATACGGCGCTCGCGATCCGCCTGGTTTAACAAAAGGATTAGGCTGTTAATTATCGTAAGATTATTAAAAATAATATTTAATATGTTGTATTTGACTACCTCCGTATTTTATCGGCTAAACTGCTGAGCAGTCAACTGTACGCCACTTAGATGTCCATACTTAACTATAATTGGTTCCACTTTTCAATAACTACAGAAATATACTGTGTAATCGATACAGACGTCTCGGTTATAATAATGTATTCGATTACAAAAAAAAAGGAAAGAACAAAATTAAATCAAAAACTGTTCAAGTAAAGTCTGAAAAATATCAAACCGCAAAAGTGATAAGCCTATTATTAAGTTAGCGCAGAGAGAGCTCGTTCGGAACCAAGTTGACTGATTGCTACTACAGCAACTTCTTTTCGAGCGCAGAGAGAGCTCGTTCGGAACCAAGTTGACTGATTGCTACTACAGCAACTTCTTTTCGAGCGCAGAGAGAGCTTGTTCGGAACCAAGTTGACTCGGCATTATACACTGTTGTCTAATAAATGTGTGACAAAAGATATATATTCAGCAAAATTTGTGTATAATACGGTCTCAGGTGCACTACACATCAACACGGTATATCTTCTAATTAAAATATGACATTTTGGTATCAATTTTTATTGTTGTAATATTTTTTCAATAATTTGGTGCGGGTCTTTTGTAAGGAGAATATCGCGGTGTTGTGAGAGATGGCAAGGACAAGCGTTCTTTACAGCTATGCGGTGTTGCATTCAACACAATAAACTGTGGCTATGGAACCAAGTGGCAATTCCTCTAAGTACAAATTGTAAAAGAAAAGAACAACTATTTCGAGTGATTCCACAAAACCACCCTGATAATTTCCGTGCAGAGTAACATTAGGCTAGATGTACTGTATAGAGTATTTTTATATTTTTGCGAGGAGTCTTCAGGGCCCTGTAAAGGCCCGGGCCCGCCTGCATTGCAGGTCCTGCATGCCCTAACGTTACGCTCCTGAATCCGAGGCCATCACGGAGATGAATGCGCTTCATTTTAAGGATTGGGAAATGATCTTATAATATCCTAGAATGTGTGCAGGGTTAAAAAGAACACATTGGCAGTGAAATTCTGCAAAGCTCATTTTTTTCATTTCGTGGTTACACTTGAGATGCAAACAATAAAGGAAGCTGCAGGCGAACTGCTTGAAAAGGTATCTTAACCTCAGCAAGTAGGAGAGGACTTCGACGTAAGCTGCTTACCAAGGCAACTGTAATTCGAATCTCGGGCTACACAAGTGAGATTTTCGAAATGAAGAATCATCTCCTAGTGTTTCCGATCCCGCATAAAAATGTAATATCTGTAACACATTACCCAAAATTAAATAATCAAGAAAAATTACAATCGTGATTCTTGTCTCAATATTCTTACCACTCTTTACAATGTAATACAGCCAGAAAATATACAAAATGTATAATAATAATAATAATAATAATAATAATAATAATAATAATAATAATAATAATAATAATAATCTGTTTAATAGATCTTCAAATGTTATAAATTTTGAGAGATCCGGTGAATTTACTGTCACGACTCTTTTGCATTTAGGTACAGTTGCATTCTAACAGTCAGCACCAGGATTCTATTCCGCAATCTTGAGCATGATCAACAATTGTAATGCTTATTATTATTATTATTATTATTATTATTATTATTATTATTATTATTATTATTCGTATCGTATCGTAAGCTGTTTACCCTCCAGGATCGGCATTTCCCTCGGACTCTGCGGGAGATCCCACCTCTACCGCCTCAAGGGCAGTGTCCTGGAGCTTCAGACTCTGGGTCGGGGGATAAAACTGGGGAGAATGACCAGTAACCCGGCTAACCTCACCTGCTAATCTGAACAGGGGCCTTGGTGGGGGATGGGAAGATGGGAAGGGATAGACAAGGAAGAGGGAAGGAAGCGGCCGTGGCCTTAAGTTTGGCACCATCCCGGCATTTGCCTGGAGGAGAGTGGGAAACCACGGAAAACCACTTCCAGGATGGCTTAGGTGGGAATCGAACCTCCTCTACTCAGTTGACCTCCCGAGGCTGAGTGGACCCCTTTCCAGCCCTCGTACCACTTTTCAAATTTCGTGGCAGAGCCTGGAATCGAACCCGGGCCTCCGGGGGTGGCAGCTAATCACACTAACCACTACACCACAGAGGCGGACATTATTATTATTATTATTATTATTATTATTATTATTATTATTATTATTATTATTATTATTATTATTATTATTATTTACGAAAACCCGTTTCTATGACCATGGCAAGGTATTCATTTGAACGTGAGTGGCGAACAATGATATATTTGACAGATAATTCATATTCAGATCGGATCTTCGGATCCATCCTTGGTCCAAGTGAGCTGACTGCGGGCATAGACCACGTGCCATATCGTCACAGGCTAATGCCAGATCTTAAGACGGGATTGGCACTTCTCCATTCTGAGCAGTAGACACAAATCCTGTGATTTGAATTCTCACGGCAAACAGATAACAACGGGCTATTAACATCCATGCACGAGGCTGAATTTGAATACGCACTATCCGCTCGAGCGGACACCCACGGCGCCCACATGAAGAGTACCAACCATTATCCAACACTGTGCGTGGTCAGTACTTACAACATATAACACAGTCAATTATATTCCTCAAACGTATATTTAAACTGTTCGGTGGCGGGAATAATAAATTCCGAAGTTCAGGTTTTAATAATAATAATAATAATAATAATAATAATAATAATAATAATAATAATAATAATAATAATAATAATGCAAAACAAACACACCCGTGGTGCATTATATATTATATTTTGAATCTCGGCTTCATACTGAGTGATTTCACAAGTGTCTAATATTCAAATCAAAACAGAACACTTACAATGATGTGACGTCATTAATAATAATAATAATAATAATAATAATAATAATAATAATAATAATAATAATAATAATAATAATAATAATAATAATAATAATAATAATAATAATAATAATAATAATAATAATAATAATAATAATAATAATAATAATAATAATAATAATAAAATTTTAATTAAGGTGTACTCCTTATGTGCTAGTAAATCTATTGATACAAATCTCTAGTAATTTAAGTGCCATTTCATTTCCAGCATACTGTACAAATATTCGGTCTCGTAAACTCAAATAGACCCTCACCTAGTAAGACTATACAAGACGGTCATAGCGTAAATCTACAGTCGTGTCTGTAAATCTTAGTGAACATAAGAAAGTCTAAAAGTTAGTATATTTATCATCATTCTTTTCCTAATAACAAGTATTGTATATTATGTTTTACACAAGCTAGGAGTTACAATTTGTTGACAATAAGTTCTCCATTACCTGTAGTTTCCAGTTTCCAGATATTTTTTAAAGACTTGACTCGGCTTGTTTCAAGCATTCAGTTTCATCCAGAAGCGCTGAGATAAATTTGGGTGGTGGTGGTGATTATTGTTTTAAGAGGAATTACAACTAGGCAACCATCCTCTATATAACACTAATCAGAGTGAAATAATGGAAGGGGTCCGACACTTTGAAAAATGAAGATATCGGCCAAAGGAAGACAAGGGCCACGAAGGGCATGAAAATGAAAGACTCCCTAGCCCTCGCAAACCTAATAGCGTCGGGGTCTGAAAAGAACAAGGGTTGACCAAGGGAGGTCGGATAGGATAGATAAAAGTGAGGAGCCTGGCACAAGTAAGTGGAAGCAATGCCAGGACTCAGCTGAGGGCCCCATGGTCGCCAACCCACGCTCCAAAGTTCAGAGTCCCTGAGGCCCCTTTTAGTCGCCTCTTACGGCAGGCAGGGGATACCGTGGGTGTTATTCTACCGCCCCCACCCACAGGGGGAAAATAAATTTGGGTCTGCTTATTGCAAGCATTCGGGCACGTTATGAGCGCTCAGCTAGATTAGGCTGTGCTTGTTGCAAACATCCGGGCACGTTATAAGCGCCCAGACATACTGGGATTTGTTTGTTGCAAGCATTACGTTACGTCCGAAAGCACTACTAAATGTTTAAGCAACACTGACTAACAAGCATCTCTTACGTCTTCTCTATGTTACAACCTGTTCAAGTGAAATCCTTGGTTACTAAATAAGGCAGCCGATTCTTGGCTTATAATTTCTAAATAATAATAATAATAATAATAATAATAATAATAATAATAATAATAATAATAATAATAATAATAATAATAATAATAATAATAATAATAATAATAATAATAATGTTATTTGCTTTACGTCCCACCAACTACTTCTACGGTTTTCGGAGACACCGAGGTGCCAGAATTTAGTCCCGTAGGAGTTCTTTTACGTGACAGTAAATCTACCGACATGAGGCTGGCGTATTTGAGCACCTTCAAATACAACCGGACTGAGCAGGATCGAACCTGCCAAGTTGGGGTGACAAGGCCAGCGTCTCAACCATCTGAGCCACTCAGTTCGGCTATAATTTCTAGGTTTCTCACAATCTATAGATTTGGTAAATTATATGGACTGGGCACCAAGCCATCTTTAATAGTTCGCCTGGCTACTTGGTTACGAGTATTCTTTCAGAGTTGCTCCCTTACAACGCAAGTGTATCAATACATAGTCTTCAGTGATGTCAGTCTCAATCTTACTTCGATTCAGTTAAAATCAGGCGTTTAAGCATGTTTATTTGTCTAGCAACCAGTTTATCTATCCTCGGAACGTTTTCAGGGTTATCACCGGAATTAGAATCCCGAATTATCGGACACGACCTGAAATGTATCAAATTGACTTGTGAGATTCTTTTACCGAACTTTTATTTAATTGGAAGTGTATCTGCGTCTGTACCATGTGACCCCAAGATGGGATAATTTGACTGGACCTAACAACATTATATATTATTATATTATAGCCTAAATGCGATAGGCTGAACCGTGAAAAATATGAAGTGTGTATTAGGTCCCTACCCGAAAGACGTGCACCGGACAAGACCTTCAATCCTGAGGAATTATGATTCATTGATCATTCATACAGGAACTGAAAGACATCAGCCATTAAGTCGCCACCATTGATGTTAGTGCTTTACGTCGGTTGTGTTTGAACATGATGTATTGTATTGATGCTGAAGGGGGCACTCTCGACATCTTCTAAAAATGACGTGTCCTTTCTGCACTTCGCTTCTGTATTTACCCTTTACTTACATGGGCTAATTTTTCATGCCCCACCTTGGATTTAATGTTTTTCTGCATAAACTGTAGATTTGATGCTTTCATTGTTTATTTTTCTAGTAACCACTTTACCTAACCTCGGAACGTATTCAGGCCTATCACCGAAAATGGAATCCCGAATAATCGGATACGACCTGAGAGGTATTAACTTGAATTGCCACTTTTTAAATTTTATTCAGAATTTATACTTAATTGGAAGTTGATCTTATCTACCATGTAACCACTAGATAGGAAAATTTGATTGTGACAAACTCCTAAAGAGTAATACTTGTTCATATGTGGACCCAACAGCGGATAATGTAGTATTACAGTCAAGGATGTTTCTCAAGGGATGGACTTGTCCCCTCGTAATAGAACAGAATAGAAAAGAATAGAATATAATATAATAGATTAGAATGGAACAATATAAAAAGTATTTATATGTTCATGTAAACAAATTCATGCAATACCCTATATCAATACTGATAACTATAGCCAACAGATTATTAAATTATTTTGAAGCTATTAAATGTACGGTCACTATCACTGTTTATAACAAATATTGTGATGGATGATATGAATGGCACCTCAGTAGGGAGTAATATTTATTAGAAGCCCACTACAATACACATTGTACTGTAGACGTCAAAGAAATAAAATATTGCTGATCACATGTAACTCCCCTTTTGGTCAGCAGTGGACTAGATATTGTACAATATATCCCAGTATAAATACAATTTACCATGAGAAGCAGGTCATACAAATTGACGGACAGATTATTTAGAACAAGGTTAACCTTTCTCAAGAATAGTGACTCATCCTTTAGCTGAGCTGGCATTTCCTGACAGTGTCGTTATTTCTTCCGCGTTCCCTGGATGATCACTCAGTGTCTTCTGCCTGACAGAGGAGCACGCACGCGACTAGAGATCGCAGTGTCCTAAGGCACCCGTCTTGCGATCTGCATAAAACAGACTTCATGAGACTGTTGACAAGCAATTGCTCGAGTTGCCGCCCGTGTGATGTGTGAGCCGGCCTTATTTGCTATGCATAGGCCGCAGCTAGCCCTGGGCCAGCAGCGAGAGAACAAGAAGAAGGCAGCTGAGGTCGATAGGTCAAACGCTTGTTGTAGCAGCCCGCGAGCCATTTACTTTAATGACATAATCCAAGTCAGAAAGAGCGCCATAGCAGATTAGACACACACCTTTAGCTTTTTCATTATTACAGACTCAAAGGCAGTAGAGTGTCGAAAGCTTAAACGAAATACCAGAAAGCTTGTAGTGATTATGACCCTGAAACTTCTGGTTTCACGTGGAATACAAAGAACAGGGACGTTGTATTTCCTTGGAGAGGTTCAATATGTTTTGGCCTGGATTCAAAACTTGGCCATGTTTATGAGAAACCCGTGACGATGTTGCTTAACTGACATACCCCCATCGAAAGTGACGGTGGTGGAGCTGGCGGCATTTTAAGAGGAAGTGCATGTAGTCAACCATACTCCATCAACACTAATTTAAAGGGGAAGGTGACCTAGATGTTAGGTCCCTTTAAACAACAATCATCATCACTAATCAGAAGGGACATAAATGGAAGGGGTCCTACACTTTAAAAATGAAGATATCGCAAATTATTATTATTAACAAATATATCGCAAGTGGGAAATATGGCAATGATCACTTTCAGGTCCGCCTCTGTGGTGTAGTGGTTAGCGTGATTAGCTGCCACCCCCGGAGGTCCGGGTTCGATTCCCGGCTCTGCCACGAAATTAGAAAAGTGGTACGAGGGCTGGAACGGGGTCCACTAAGCCTCGGGAGGTCAACTGAGTAGAAGTGGGTTCGATTCCCACCTCAGCCATCCTCGAAGTGGTTTTCCGTGGTTTCCCACTTCTTGCTCCAGGCGAATGCCGGGATGGTACCTAACTTAAGGCCACGGCCGCTTCCTTCCCTCATCCTTGCCTATCCCTTCCAATCTTCCCATCCCCCTACAAGGTCCCTCTTCACCATAGCAGGTGCGACCATCTGGGCGAGGTACTGGTCATATTCCCCAGTTGTATCCCCCGACCAAGAGTCTGAAGCTCCAGGACACTGCCCTTGAGGCGGTAGAGGTGGGATCCCTCGCTTAGTCCGAGGGAAAAGCCGAACCTGGAGGGTAAACAGATACAGATGATGATGATGATCACTTTCAGTAGTGTCACCGTGTTTTGGTGGTAGGTAGAGGTGAAAGAAGGTGCGGGCGTGAACGGGTCTCAAACTACGGAATCAAAGTTAATGTAAAATTTAACAAGGTTATATTTTCTTTTCAAAAACAAAGAAATAACAAGCATGGCAGGTACAAAGTAGCAAGTCAAAGGGTAGTTACAATATTTACAGGATTTGGACTTCGAGCCCCTAAAACACAATGCTTGGGCAATCAGCCCAGTTTTACCTCCAAACACAAGTTTCAACAGAGGGGCAGAAAACCCCATTCATGCCTAGGAGCCCTAGCTCCAAATTACACTGAAAAGCCTCCACGAGGCATACAACACTCAATTTACAAAAAGAGCCACTCGCTCTCAACTTTAAGCCTCTCAAAGGCCACACCAAACTCCACCTTCGAGTTGTCCTCACTGGACATAGACACAGGGGTAAAATACCCAACCTACTGAGGTCTATAAAATGAAAAGAAGGTTGATTACATGACCTCAAAAATAACAATTTGAGAGGAGGCGATCTGCACTCCTAATACGCTTTGATTAAGACCTGCTTGGCACTAGGCCGTAAATACAAGGGCTAATCCCATACTAAAGAGGTGACTTAAGAAGAGAACAAATTGTTTTACGTTATCGAAGAATAGGTTGAGAAAAATAAGTTCACCTCAAAACAATATGAGTGGGAGCTCGAGAGGGTTAGCACTCTCTATCCCCGTATGTAGCTTTAAAAGAGAATATATGAAAGGAGTAGTTACATTTAGGAAAAGGTTACATGGTGGAACGCTTAGAACCCGCCCCGAGAGTTAAACTGCTGAGCTAGCCAAGAAAGAAGTTATTAATTGGCCATTACCTTGTTGCTGACCGCTGCCGAGGAAAGAGGCGCTTCCCGCCTCCTGCTATGTACTTAATACACTGAAAGATGGAACAGAAGTGGCCCGGAGACCCTAAAATCAGCAGTTTATATCCTCTCGCGGAAGGTTCTAGGTGTTAGGGGAATGAAAACACCCTCCCACAAACTTTTTATTGGGTAGGATTCAGCAACATATTCAAGTTGGGGGAAGATACCTATGATTGGTCAGAAATTAATAACAGAAATTCGGGATTGGTTAAATGCAAAACAAGGGGAAAGAGAGGGGTATACAGCCAACTTAAACAATAACTGAAAAAAAATTTAGCAAAGACAAACATTTGAAATAAAAAATTCTCCAACAAAATAGTTCTTTGACTTCGCACTAGGGTGCACTATTGTTGATCTTCAGTAGTGTCCTCTAGAAGAGAAAGTTCACACTTCTTACTTCAAGCGAAACAAAATCACATCAAAAATGACACAGTTCAAAAACTCAAATTTTTCCACGTGGTGACATCTTCTGAGAAAGTAGAGAATTAGTAGCGTAGGTAAAGTTCAGACTTCCTCTAGCAGAGGAGTTTCAACTGGCGCAAATTTTAAATTAGCGGCGTGGAGGTGTACCGCCCGGTACAGACCTCCCCCCCCAAAAGTACCTCCAGGGGTGGCACATGAAATCTGTTTGAAACAAGGTCCAAGTTATGCTGTGGATATGAAGATTGATTGCGGAAGCATTTATAAGATTTCTTAATTTGGTTCGATTCAGTTTCAAAATTTTGTTGTTGCAGGTGAAGTAAAGTCTTTATATTTGTAGAAGTTGAATTTTTGAAGATAAACTTTTAATACTTAGAGGTGAAGAAAAATTTTGCAATTGGCACCAATTATTGCTGTTGAATTCCCAAGTGTAGTCATTGCTCATCGTAACTGTCCATGTAGTTGATGTTGATTAAGTTGAATGGCCAGACCGGCCGTTGCAGCTTGCGTCCAAAGGGAGGCCGCTCGGACCCCTCAAGTACCCTGAGATACCGCTCGCCCGCACTATGAGGGGAGCAGAGGTGTTGAAACACGCCACGCCCGCGGTGAACGTATACAGGCTGCGGGCAAGTAGCAGGTCGTGCGCCGCACATCAGCCTAGGCCGGGAGGAGAGCTCCGGCTCGCCGTGCACATGTCGTCCTCGCTGGGGCCGAGGGGGCCCGTCCTCGAACCCAGTCGCGGCACAGCGCCGCGCGGCTGCGGGGGCACTGAAACATTAAAGCTAGGCGGCAGAATATTGTTGGACCATCATCTTTTTTAGGGCACAGGCTTGGTGAAGAGGTTGAGGGGTCAGCGGCGTGCAGGTGTCCATGGCATTAAATGTAATCAAGCCACAGTGTGTACAGCAGGAGACGGGAGCGTGGTAATGGCCATGGTAAGGACAAAATGGCAGTTTAACGGATCGGGGAAGGTTTTACAAAAAGCTTACATATAAAACAAAATATTATAGAAAGAGCAGAATGCCTTAAGAGTGGAAACTCAAAAGAAAAATATAACCTTCATATTCCTATCAAATTATATGAAGCAAGTTGACACAAAATTTACACCGGTTTCACCTGGGACAGGTGAACTCTAAATATCCTCTCGGTGGCTGGATTACTTACTAACAATGTAACCGGCGTAAGAAAATCGAGAATGATACAAGGCCCATGAAATCTGGGGGCAAGCTTGCCCGCGGGAACAAAGTTCTTGACCATAACTTGGTCACCTACCTTCAAAGGGGTGGGTCTCCGTCCACGATCATACCTTTCCCTAACCTTTTCATGAGACACTTTAAGATTGGCTTTAGCCTTCTTCCAAAGATCTTTAATGTTGTCCGGCTCTATTGTCTCGGGTAGAATGTCACTCAGAGACCAGAGGTTAGAGAGCGGCGTGTTGGGGACAAACTTGAACATCAAAGAGGCTGGAGTAAATTTATGTGATTCATGAACCGCCGAATTCAAAGCAAAAGCTAACCAATGCAGGGACGTGTCCCACCTGGAATGATCTTCATGATGATAGGCAATAAGTGCGGACCTGAGATTACGGTTAACCCGTTCAGCCAGAGATGGTTGAGGGTAATAAGCAGAGGTAGTTACATGAGAGATGGACAGGTCAAAGCAGAATTTACGAAATAAATTAGATGTAAAAGCCTTAGCATTATCAGATACAATATTTTGACACGGACCAAAAGAAGCAAAAATAGAATTTAAGCAAGTAATGGTAGACTGAGCGGTAGCCAACTTAGTCGGAAATAACCAGGAAAATCTAGTAAAGCCGTCTACGCATACAAGGATGAACTTGTTAGCATTTCCCTTTGACTGGGGGAAGGGTCCTACATAATCAATATACAGGCGTTCCATGGGGCGCGACGCTTGATGCGAAGACAAAAGGCCTACCTTGGTGGACATGGTGGGTCTACTGAGCAAACAAGATTTACAAGCTTTTACAAGTTCACGGATTTCACCGTCCATACCTTTCCAGATGAACATTTCACGAATCTTTTCACGAGTTTTAAAGATACCCAGATGCCCTCCTAATGGGGTCTCATGATAGTATTTGAAGATCATGGGCACAAGGACAGCTGGAACGACAACCTTCATCATCTTGTCATGCCTCGAAGGGCAACATAAAACACCATTCCTCAGAACATAAGGGACGACATGTTCCCCAGAAGAAAGGGTTTCCATTATCGGAGCCAGCGTCGGATCTTCACGTTGGTATTTCTCAATATCCCTAAAAAGCATGGGAGCATCTGTTAAGATGGCATTAACACCAGATAGTATGGACTCGGGAGGTGATGAACTGTCGACCGGTTCCTGGGTCTCGACGTCGTTAGAAAACATACGGCTGAGTCCATCAGCAACAACATTTTCGGTACCTCTGATATGCCTGACATCGAATTGGAAGGCAGAAATACGGATGGCCCAACGGGCTATACGACCAGTACGACGCTGCCTACCTAAAACCCAGCTTAAAGCTTGATTATCTGTCTCCAGGTCGAATTTGACGTGTTCCAGATAGAGACGGAACTTTTCTAAGGCGAATAAGACTGCCAAACCTTCGAGCTCATAGATGGAATACTTGGCTTCTTGAGCCGACAAGGTCCTAGATGCATAGGCGATGGGTCGCCTCCCTAGTTCAGTCTCTTGAAGAAGGACTGCAGCTACTGCTGACGACGACGCGTCGGTTTGGACGTGGTTGAATGGGTCTCAATTTAGCCCTTTTTGACGGCTAAACATTGTTTTGTTCCGAACTCTAACTATTTTCTCAGTTGCTGGAATTTTTTTTTTGAGTTTTTCAAAATTGTTCTGTCACCATGCCTGGCCCTCGCGATGTTCTCCATCTTAACTATTTGCGCAAGGAGGAGTTGATATATGAGTTAACTATTAGAAATGTGCAATCTGGAGGCACGGTTGCAGTAGACACAAATAAGCTTAGAGAGTCCCTAGATTTGCCCATTTCCATCCCCAATATGGGAGAGAAAGAAATTGACGACTCTCTTTCCACGATCACGGAGAATATTACTGGGCTAGCTTCTGTAGTTAGTTTTTTTGATGAAAATGATCCTTCTCCCAATCAATTAAGCGTGTGCAAGCTAGGCTGTTTCATTTTTCAAATAGAGTTAACGATCTGTTGTCTCTAAAGTTGAATGACGTTCAGAAGAAGGAAGCTAGTACGCTGCTCGAAAATATGTCTGAATTATCTAGCAAGGTCACTCAATTGTTAACTGGGGAAGTTCCTCCCAAAACTGATCAACCCGCCACGATGAATGTAGGTAGCGAGGAAGAGCCTCCTAAGGGAGAAGTCAATAGGATAACCGTTGCTGCTCAAACTATCCCTGCCCCATTGGACAACGAATCTGAACGCCGTGCATCGTTGAGTAACATCCGTTCGGAATTAACTTCCTTGCCATTGAAACCTTTGCCTACTATGTCACCCGGGTTCAGCAGCTTGCCTCATCCATTGGCAATGTTGCTCAGAGGTATATCGAAGTTTTCGGTTAATACCACCAGTGAAGTAATTTCCTTTTTAAGATTTTTAGTTGAATTTCAAGATCATGCCCTTGTGTTTTCTCTTTCTCCATGTCAAATGTTGCAAATTATCTATCCGTATGCTATTGGTATTCTCTCTGATAAAATCGTAAGAGCCATTGCCGAGCAATCATCAATTGAAGACTTTCACGCCCACTTGCTAGATAACTTCATCCCGGCTAGGGCCAGGTCCTCCCTTATTCAGAAGTACTATTATCGTGTACAGCGCTTGGATGAGAACTTGGCTGATTTCATACAAGATATTAAATTCTATACTAGGGTGTTTGCTCTTCACTTCCCTGAGGATCAAATTGTACAAGCTATTGTGGAAGCGTGCTGGGCCCATAACCCAGAGGTCCGTGGATCGAAACCACGCTCTGCTACCACTTGTCACCGTGTTTTGGTGGTAGGTAGAGGTGAAAGAAGGTGCGGGCGTGAACGGGTCTCAAATTACGGAATCAAAGGTAATGTAAAATTTAACAAGGTTATATTTTCTTTTCAAAAACAAAGAAATAACAAGCATGGCAGGTACAAAGTAGCAAGTCAAAGGGTAGTTACAATATTTACAGGATTTGGACTTCGAGCCCCTAAAACACAATGCTTGGGCAATCAGCCCAGTTTTACCTCCAAACACAAGTTTCAACAGAGGGGCAGAAAACCCCATTCATGCCTAGGAGCCCTAGCTCCAAATTACACTGAAAAGCCTCCACGAGGCATACAACACTCAATTTACAAAAAGAGCCACTCGCTCTCAACTTTAAGCCTCTCAAAGGCCACACCAAACTCCACCTTCGAGTTGTCCTCACTGGACATAGACACAGGGGTAAAATACCCAACCTACTGAGGTCTATAAAATGAAAAGAAGGTTGATTACATGACCTCAAAAATAACAATTTGAGAGGAGGCGATCTGCACTCCTAATACGCTTTGATTAAGACCTGCTTGGCACTAGGCCGTAAATACAAGGGCTAATCCCATACTAAAGAGGTGACTTAAGAAGAGAACAAATTGTTTTACGTTATCGAAGAATAGGTTGAGAAAAATAAGTTCACCTCAAAACAATATGAGTGGGAGCTCGAGAGGGTTAGCACTCTCTATCCCCGTATGTAGCTTTAAAAGAGAATATATGAAAGGAGTAGTTACATTTAGGAAAAGGTTACATGGTGGAACGCTTAGAACCCGCCCCGAGAGTTAAACTGCTGAGCTAGCCAAGAAAGAAGTTATTAATTGGCCATTACCTTGTTGCTGACCGCTGCCGAGGAAAGAGGCGCTTCCCGCCTCCTGCTATGTACTTAATACACTGAAAGATGGAACAGAAGTGGCCCGGAGACCCTAAAATCAGCAGTTTATATCCTCTCGCGGAAGGTTCTAGGTGTTAGGGGAATGAAAACACCCTCCCACAAACTTTTTATTGGGTAGGATTCAGCAACATATTCAAGTTGGGGGAAGATACCTATGATTGGTCAGAAATTAATAACAGAAATTCGGGATTGGTTAAATGCAAAACAAGGGGAAAGAGAGGGGTATACAGCCAACTTAAACAATAACTGAAAAAAAATTTAGCAAAGACAAACATTTGAAATAAAAAATTCTCCAACAAAATAGTTCTTTGACTTCGCACTAGGGTGCACTATTGTTGATCTTCAGTAGTGTCCTCTAGAAGAGAAAGTTCACACTTCTTACTTCAAGCGAAACAAAAACACATCAAAAATGACACAGTTCAAAAACTCAAATTTTTCCACGTGGTGACATCTTCTGAGAAAGTAGAGAATTAATAGCGTAGATAAAGTTCAGACTTCCTCTAGCAGAGGAGTTTCAACTGGCGCAAATTTTAAATTAGCGGCGTGGAGGTGTACCGCCCGGTACAAGTAGTATTATAATAAAGTAAAATTAAAACATAATTTTAACAACAACAACAACAACAATAACAGCAAGAGTACATCAAGCAATTCCTTGGGAAGAAAATATTACAAGAAATACTACTAATTTAATATTTTAAATCCAGTATCATCATATACAAATTCGCACACGCTTAAGTACTCGTGTTTCCACTACTGAACACTACAGCTTACAATACTATAAAGTTATACTTATTACTAGCTGAACATTACAAGTGATAATAAAGTAAAGTAAAAACATAATTACCTAACAACAACAACTATAATTGAAAGGGAATGGCCATGAAGGGCGTGAAAATGAAAGACTCCCTAGGCCTCAGTGCTCTAATACCGTCGGGGTCGGAAAAGAACTAGAGTCGACCAAGGGAGGTCGGATAGAAAAGATAAAAGCGAGGAGCCTGACACAAGTGGAAGCAGTGCCAGACTCAGCTAGGTGAACCGTGATCGCCAACCCACACTCCCAAGTTGAGACCTCCTGGTGCCTCTTTTAGTCACCTCTTACGACAGACATAGCATACAGTGGATGTTACTCTACCAACACTGACCATTCGAAGAATGAAGGTATCGGAAAAGATAGGAAAGGGCTACGAATGGCGTGAGGCTGAAAGACGCTCCGTATCTCGCAAACCCGTCGGGATCGGAAGAGTACAACAGTTGACCAAGGGAGGCCAGATGGGAAATATGAAAGTTAGGAACTTGGCACAAGGAACTGGAAACAATGTCAGAGCTTGAGAACACGTGGTCACCAACGCACCCTTGTGGGAGTTACCCCCTTTCAATTCCCCCCTACAACAGGCTGGGAATACCGTATTCTATGCCCAGCAACACATGCAGGAAAATATTATTTACATTCTTGTGAGTTGTTTAATATCACTGCAACAGAGGTAATGTAAATTTTTGAGAGCGCTGGGATAAGGAATTGTTAGTAAAGTGGAAGTAACATTTGCCTGATGTGAAAATTAGAAACACGGAAAGCTGTAGTCAGATTGGCCAATGGTGCACTTCGAACCAATCGTTTTCCAAATGCAAGCTTATGATAACAAGTCTCGTAAAGCGTAACCACCTCACTCAGTAAATTGCTCATTTTAGGCGCCTGTAAGTTATTTGCTATATTGGTATAGCGCAAGATCAAAACATCGTCCTAGCAATTGGACACCAACAATTAACCTTTTTATTGTTTTGACTTAAGACTATCAAAAGTGTCAATGGAATTAGAATTTAGGGGTTTTAAAGTATAATTTTTTTAATGTGCTGGCTCTTGTATACGTCACTAACAAGTTATGTTAGTACAATGAAGATCATTTATGTCAATAAATTATTTAACAAGAGACTATCATAAGTACGTATTTCTTTACAGAATTGAGAATTGGTTTTGTTAGTGGTCCTCGGGATAGAACGTCCGCACTGATCTCAATAAGTAACTCAGGTCAGTACAATATTATTTAAGGCAAGTCGCACATATTAACGCAGTCCTTCGCAAACAAATATTGCGACTACTCGACTCCAGGACTCTCTTTCCAATCTCACTTTACCAACCTCCCACACAAACTGGCATCCTCTACTACTATCCCTGTGTGTTATTTATGTTATCCTTAAAATGCTAAGAAAATTCTAAAGGTAATATATGATACTTTTGTTAAGACCATATAAAACCGAGTACTTGAGAAATATAAGGAACAATAAAAATTGTAAATCTCTATGATAACTACGGAAAATAGTGTAAGCCACAACCAGTATGCTCTTCCACAATTTTTTATAGGGTTGTTATTAACTGAGATACTTAAAAAGTAATCCTGGACCATCCTCTAAATGATCATCCTACTACTCACTAAGGAAATAATTTGTTGTATGTTATAATTCCCATACTCCTCAACTTATATAACGAGTTTCGTAATATTATGTAACATGCAGATGAATTTAAAAGATTACAGACAAGTATAATTTCATACGCACATAGATATTCTTCCATCGTATCACGAATAAGCAATTATTTTACTTCTTTCTCAATAGCGATATACACTACTTCAAATAGACTGTCAACTATTAGGTTGTGTGGAGTGCATATAGTTCATGAAAAATTGGGAGGATAGGATTTCAAACATTATGCAAAACGGTGATGCTAATCAGCTGGAATCTTTTACTTCTGAGGTTATGCAGTTCTTTGCTGATCAGGTAAATGAATTACCTGGCCCTCAACATCCTGCTGTTAGATTTTACAAAAGTAGAAAATTACAAAATAATCGTAAATATGACCATAAAACCTCTAGTAAGCCACAGCGGAGGTCTAAAAGGCAACGAGAGAAAAACAGAGCGCGTTATGCCTACGAGGTAGCCCAATATCATTTCTATAATCAGAGGCGGAAAATTGCTCGCAAAATTTTGAACAAAACTAATAAGGCCCATTCTTGTAAAATCCCAATAACTACGATTTCGGATCATTTTGAAAAGACTTTTGGTACCGAAAATAACAATTCTCCTCTTTTTATTATGGAAAAAAGTAATGACTTACCTGCTGATATTAATATTTCAGTAGATGATGTCCATAAAGCATTATACAACAGTAAAGTTGACACCTCACCAGGCCCAGATCATATTACAGTTCATGTATTAAGGCACCTCAAGGCTACAAAATTTCTGACGTTACTCATCAACACGATGCTTCATTTTTCCTACGTACCTACAAAACTCAAAATGGCCAGAACAATTTTAATACATAAGGGTGGAGACATAAATGATATTAAAGAATGGAGACCTATAACCATATATTCGGTGATTAGGAGAATAACTGAACGAGTACTAGATATGAAACTGCGTTCATATGTCACACTAAGTCCTCACCAGCGTGGCTTCGTGCCATTACCTGGAACTCATGTCAACGCTTCCCTCGTGAATGGTTGCCTCCAAGATGCAAAACGCAACAAAAAGGATTGTTGCATCATTTTTTTAGATGTCACAAAAGCATTTGACTCTATCGGACATGAACATATCAAACGATCTCTTCGACAATCTGAAATTCCTCCTAACTTATGTAGATTAATTGAAGCATTTCTTACAAAGAACACAATTCAAGTGGAAGCTGATAATAAGAAATCAAAACCCATCGAAATTAAGTGTGGCGTAGCTCAAGGGTCCCCTATCTCACCACTGCTGTTCAATTTAGCAATCAATACTGTAATACAAAATCTCACCGACCATGACATATGCCAACGTTATGGCTATACTTTATCTGATGATCTACCGCCGTTATCCTCATTTGCTTTCGCAGATGACCTAGTCATACTCAGCAAAACTGAAAATGATGCTACTACCGTATTAAATTTAGCTAAAAGCAGCTTTGCAGAAATTGGTTTATATATCCATCCTCATAAAAGCAAATCTATAATCCTGAAGAAAGGAAAATTAGATGAAGGAAACGTCACTACACTTGAGGGATCAACAATCCCATCGATAAAAACACACAATGAACGAATCAAGTATTTAGGAATTGACTTCAACAGTGAAATTTCTCTTGACAGACATAAACTAATAAGCACAATAACTTCTGACTTAAATAATCTGGTAAAAACAAAGCTTCTAAAACCAGAGCAAAAGATCAAAATTATTAACGAGTTTGTTTGGCCGGGTTTGATCTATCCTCTACAATGTGCCCCTCTGACACAACTATCAAACACTTTTCTTAAAGATCTGGACAAAATTATAAGAAGTTCTGTAAAAGAAATAATGATGCTGCCAGATGATACTCCAAATTCGATGCTGTATAGTGCAAGGAAGGTCAGAGGGATGGGATTAATTTGCGCAGAATGGGAAGCCAATATACAGCATTACAATATATGTAATCGCTTACTCCATGTTCAGGAGTTACATCTACCATACGTAAGGAAGTTACTTGAAGAACAAGATATGGCACTCCACAGACTTGACATATAAAATAAAGTCTTCCTTCAAAGACTGACGGAAGAAAACTACGTGAAATTATGAGAAATCGATCCTTTCAGTCGTGGTGCCAGCTTCCACATAAAGGAAAAGGAGTAGTGTTATATTCAGACTGCCCAAAAGCAAACTCCTGGATGACTCGTAAATCACCTCTGTCCTCTTCTGAATACATAAACGCAGTGAAGATGACATGCAACCTCACCGCAGTCAGGTCGGTTCCCGGTAGGTCATTCAACACAACCCGTTGCCGCCAAAATGGCTGCAACGAGACAGAAACCCTTGGACATGTGTCGGGATTCTGCCGGAGTACTGAGCTAATGCGCAACCATCGCCACCATCGTGTAAGAACTTCGATTGCTCGAGGCTTGAGACAGCGTGGATGGGAGGTGCACGAGGAGGTTCACTGCATCTCTACTGATGACTCTAATCGGAGGGCGGACATCGTAGCCATCAACAGAGAGGACATGAAAGCGATGGTCTTAGATCCCACCATTCGCTTTGAAAGAGACCTTAATCAGGCTCGGGATGTGGACCTAGAAAAGCAAGCTATTTATGTTCCGTACTTGCCTTACCTTTCATCTAAGTATAAAATACCTATTGATCGGTGGATTGTCACAGGCCTGCTTTTAGGAGCAAGAGGCACCCTCCCTAGTCAGACATCGAACTTCCTACAAAATTTGAAAGTTCCATTCTGCGAGTTAGAAAAAATAGTAATACAGATACTGAGGGACTCGCTGCAAATCATTCATTTCCACCTATACCTGAGAACGTGAGTTACATTCCTCCCCCACTAACCCTGGAAAAAAAGAAGATAACAGCATTAACGATTAAATGTTCATCTTTTGATATTTTTAAACCATTGAAATTGAAACTGTATTCGGGATCCAAATGGTCACCCTCATTGGAGGACGGATGATTTATTTCTTTAATAAATCTCTCTCTCTTTTTGCGCCTTACTTAACACCCTTTTGGCATGTTCGCTACTACTTTGTATGTACTCGATACCATAACCTAAGATCTTTTTTAAGCATAATGGTCGAGAATGATAAATATTCAATGAGAACAGCACAAAGCAGGTGACTAGGGCATTGCACAGTTATGAAGGCAATAGTGTCAGAACTGTAGCCATGATCCTGACCAACTTAACTGATCACCGCAGCCCAATCGGTGGAGCATTGTTCGCAAAAGCCAAAGCTGCGAGTTCAGTTTTCACCGGTGTCCAGTTGGTCACCTTTGTGTTGTATTAAAATCCCTTTCGCATGTACTATATGCATTCCACATAGCCCAATATCTGAAACCCTATTTAATGTATTGATAAGCTGAGCAGTTTATGTTTACACCGAGGAGTCTAGCATAGAAATCATTAACTAAGTTAACGGAAAGTCATTGAATATGAAGGATTAGTATAGAGAAGAACTACAAAGGGCTGAAAATATTAATTAAAACCTAGCTTTAGAACGCACCCTTAGCGTCTAGGACGGTAAGAAACGTAATTTGGTCAAGGGAATATGGGAACAGTATTATGAAATAGATGAGAATGTCAACAATTACTGTGTGCGTCTAGGGAACCGAGTGGTCATCAAAAATATCTCATTTGCTTCGGACTCCTGACCTATCATGAAGAGGTTTCAAATTTCCTATTGGATACGTAAGTAATTAATATATTTAATTCTAGGGATTGATATAGTCAGCTAATTATTACAGCATGTTATAGACGTGTTCAATGGAAAGTAGTAGGCTATATACAAGATGTCCCCGAATCACCGGGTTGCGCGGGAAATGTTTCATTGTTATAGGGATTTCAAGAGGTGGTAAAAATTACATTCGGTTACGAGTTGTGGCTCTTAGGCGAAAAGGTGTGTGTATGTTTGTAAAAATAAGTTATGGTGATCCTGAATACGACAAAAGAAAATATGTTAAATTTCGTCGAATTCAATTAATGTGGTGTACTGTATATTACATGCTGTGTAAATGGTTTGTTAGCATGAAGACTTTCAATGGAATTACTAATGTCACATCCCTAATGTTTATTTCTGTTCAACTGTAATTCGTAATATGCAAAATATACAGTCCAGGTACTAGAAGTCGCTTCTTCCTGCTAATGACATCACAGCTTTTTTTGCACCAAGCTCTTATATCTTGGATATTAAAATTTCCTTCCCCTATCATCTGTGTTCCCCCTCCCCTACCTTTCCCTTATAGCGTGCACAGGAGGAGCAAGTTGATTTCCAGACCTGACACACCGGTGTTTGAATGCAAGTTTCTTAGAGTCTGCGTTGTCAGATCCGAGTTGATGTAGTATTTTGGGTTTAGGCGAGAAGTTACTTCTGCCTCAGATAGCGCGGACACTGCACGCTTTCTAATTGCAGTTTGTTGTCGTTAAAATTGTTGAGGTATTGGACTTATACGTTAAGTGTATGTGTGTTATTGGTTGTAAGGGTGGCACTCTCACTGTCCTCCCGTGTGTGCGTGTGTGTGTCCATTCAAAGGTAACTACGCCCAATGTTCCTTAACGTGAACAACAGTGTTTCTAGTTGGTACTCTCTCACCTTCTTTTGTGATATGGGGGCGCTCTTGTTGGTGGTGGTGATGGAGGTGGTAGTGGTGTTTGTTGGTATTTGGTCGTTGTGTTAAGAGGCATTACAACTGGGCAACCATCCTCTATTAACACGAATCAGAAAGAAAATGAAAAAGGATCGTCACTTCAAAAAATGAAAGTATCGGAGAAAGAAAGCTAAGGGCCACGAAGATCGTGAAAATTAAAACCTCCCTAGGCCTTGCAAACCTAATGTCGCTTAGGTCGAAGGAGAACAGGAAAGATCAGAAAAGAAAAGATGAAGGTGAGGAGCCTGGTACAAGTAAATGACAGTAATGGCAGACTCAGCTAGGGGAAACGTGATCGCCAGCCCATAATCCGAAGTTAGCTCCTGGCCCCCCTTTCATTCGGCTATAACGACAGGCGACCGCGGGTGTATTCCACCGCTCCCAATCTCGGAAAATATATTTTGGAGGTGCTCTAATACGCCAACCTCGTCTCGTCTGGTGTTGATGTGGATAGGAGTTCTCTCACAATTAAACTGCCGTGTAGTAAGGCGGTCACCTTTCCATCAAGATGGCCGCCAATGTTAACTGTTACCAGTCAGATGTGTTGTAATTATCTCCTAAGAATTAATAATTTTAAAAAATTGCACCGCCTCGGATTTTCGCCTGTTTCTAGTGCGTCGCAATGAAACTGGTTATCATCGTCATCAGGTCTGATTTTAGAGGTATCTGTGATGTTATAATTTGAAGTTCTAGGGTTTATGTCGTACCTTTTCTATTTTGTTTGCGGACTTCTTTATGCAAACTGTTGTTGTTGTTTGTCCAACCCTTGTCCTGTTTCCCTACGGGGTCGTTTATGAGATGAATCTGTCGTGGCGGGTTTTTATGACCGGATGCACTTCCTGACGTCAACCTCATCAGAGGAGTTAATGAGATGAAATGAATGATGTGATATATGATACTAGGGAGAGGGTGAAACCCGGTGCCGGCACATAGCCTACTCCTGTCGAATAGCACCAAGGTTTCTGTTCAAGGCTTAACGTCCCCATCCGAAGGACGAATCACCATCAACAGCGTCATATGCCCTCGCTCCATATGAGCACTGCGGAGAGGTTTGGAATTTAATCCAGGCTTTTGGCACGCAATCTAGTGATTAGAAATGGTATACCACACCTCCCCTACCCTGCCGGCCAACATTCTGGTGGTGAACATTTTTTCGACCAACGGGACTCGAACCGGCTAACCTCGGTGTCAGACCGTTTAGACTTCAGCGCCTTAACGATCATGGCCATCAGGCGGCCTTCTTTATGCAAACTGTTAATGAATATTCCAGCAACGTATCCTTGTAGATTAATAAGAAAATGTTTCTTGAATCGTACAAAAATAGTATGTAATTACGCAGATATACGTGTGTATTAGAGGTTTAAACAACTTTATGTTGTAGCGGAATTCGAACCAGAAACGTATCCATTAGAAAATGACCGCGTTTACCACTCGGTACACGAAGCATAGCTACTGCTCTGTGGGTCAAAGTCACTACCTTTTTAACAGATAATATTGACATATCTGATTCATTACCGACGAGGTGTATTATTATTATTATCATCATCATTATTATTATTATTATTATTATTATTATTATTATTATTATTATTATTATTATTAACATTATAGCGCTATACGAATTAACAAAAATAAACATACGTCGGTTAGACTGATATAACAATATATCGTATACACTTGCATCGTAAGCGGGGACAATGTTAGCAATACCAGAATGTCAGTTTTAAACAAAAGACTTCCGGAACGTAAGCAAGTACCGTAGTCCAACTTAATGTAGTGTTAAAACAGTAAAGTCTTCTAGTGGCTTTGCCCGTCCATTATGCAATCATCTGGTTTGCCTATTAGTACAAAGTGGGCGACGCTTCGAGCACATGCTGTATATCTTGTTAAGACTTTATAATAATTGTCTAGAGGGTCCTTCTCGTTTGTAGATTGTGATATCGAGCAAGAATGTGAAAATAACTTTACGCTGCACGTTCATTGAAACTCTGTTTCGGACGTATCAAATCCATTAACGAGCTCTCTTGTTTAGAACTGACAACCAAGGAACAAGAAAATAGTTGAAACTGGACTGGATTAGTATTTTACAAACTCCTTCAGTATACAGATATGAAGCCATACAATAATAATTCTTCATTTTCAATGACACTCATTGTTTTTTTTAAATTGGCCGTACGTCTTATGGCGACGGTGGGATAGGGAAAAGGCGAGGAGTTGGAAGAAAGCGGCCGTGGCCTTAATTAAGGTATAGCCCACAGTGCTTCTTATTCTTATTATTCTTCTTCTTCGTCTTCTTCTTCTTCTTCCTCTTTTAATTCTTTGGTCACTTTTCTCATACCCCGGTGTGGTCGCACGTGCGAACTGTGTCGCGCATATCGTTCAGGATGCCAACCCTACTGGAGGATAAATCACCAGTCCACATACTGTATATGCAACTTAATATCAGCAGTTACTATTACTGTCAAGTAGGATGGGTGGCCTACTCTGGAACTCTGTAGGGGCTCTTATTAGAATGTACCAGTTGCTCGAGGCACACGAGCTGAATGAAAGTATTTAGAGGAATAACCGACTGTATCTTGGTGTACGCAACACTGTTTTGTAAACATAATAAGCCGCACTTTAATAACACTTGCATGTTGCTGATAATGGGAATTAGACAAATGGGAAGGATATCGTTCCGTGCAGAATACTGCGGAATGCTGGCAGGACCTAGTGTTTACAATGCACTATGTCTTCTGGTATGGGCTAGAGCAATTTTGTTACTTTCATTGATCTGTCTCTGTCTTATCCTTGGCTTTGACAATATGAAAGTGACTGAGGTATGAGCGATGCTAGTAATGCAAATCCTTATGCAGCCAGTCCCTGCTATGAATGGTGTGAAAATGTTGCTCATAGGGTTGGTTGGTGCATGCATTTCAGTGGGCTTGGCAGACTGATATGTAACAGCAACTTCTGGCTCGTTGAGGAAAGCAACGGGAAACTACCTCACTCCTCATTTCCCTAGTATGCCTCTTCAGTGATGCCTAGGCCATCTATGACAGCTAATGGCAGAGCTGTTGAGGATCCAACCAGCCTTAGGGCTGAAGACTGAACATACATACACGGCTTATTTTCTACATCGTGCTCATTTTACCCCAGAAGAATGCCTTTTTACCATAACGAAATTTAATTAGTTATTGTTGTTTCAGTATTAACACTACAAAAATACACCAACCCTAAAACATAATGCAGAATCTAGAGCAGTAAATTGCATAAACTCACTCTGCATGCGATGTTTGTCTTAAAATCCTTCACTGTTCCTTTATAGGACTCGCACACTAAGAATGTTCGTGAGAATGAACGAGGCAGAAAGAGGAAACGAAGAAAAAAATGTTTCTAATATTTCATACGGGTAATAATAATAATAATAATAATAATAATAATAATAATAATAATAATAATAATGGAGGAAACATTTCAGACAAAAATGCAGATCTCCTTAAATCCATAATAATCTAATAATAATAATAATAATAACTGTGATGAAGATAATGTTGTATGGCATTTTCAGGAAAGAAGATATGGTTATTTATTTTTACTTCCCGCAATATACAACAGAATTCAAGCTGATTTAAGGGACAAAACCAGGAACTACCAGACATATTTTCCTTAATTTTTTTTAATGCTATTTGCTCGGGGCGCCGATATAGAAAGATCTTTTGCCCCTACTTGCACCATATGTGAGGATGCTGTATTTTGTAAATGGCGGAAGTGTAAAGTGTTGAATGTGACGAAAGGAACGTTAAGGACGATACAAACACCCAGTCCCCAGGCCAGGGATATTAATAATTTACAATTAAAGAACCTTGACCTGGGCGGGAATCGAACCCGCGGCCACCGGGTGACAGGCAGACGCGTTGCCCCTACACCGCGGGGCCGAACTGCCAGACATATATACTTAAACTGCATTAAAATGTTTCGACACTTCGAAGAATAAAGGTATCGATGAATAATCGAAATGACTGTGAAATGCATGAACATTAACAACTCCTACGCTTTACAACCTAATACTTTTTAGGCAGGAAAAGAACAAGGGTGGTCGTTGGAGTAAGGTAAGGGTTATTCTGCCTGAAGGCAGGTCCGAACCTCCGCAGAGGTGTTTTCCTGAGCCGGAGTTTACGCGCGGTAGGGTGGCCAGTTCCTTTCCGCTTCTCCATTCCTTTACCCCCCCCCCCCCCACCAACAGCGCGTGGCAACCCATCCAACTCCTGACCACGCCCAATGTTGCTTAACTTCGGAGATCTTACGGGATCCGATGTTTCAACACGGCTACGGCCGTTGGCTCGTTAGAGTGACAAATAGAAAAGTAGGCAGGAAGAAAAACGAGGCTTAGTTCTCACCGTCGCTTCTCAACGTTCACCAATATTGTGTCAGTGTCTTCACCGGCGTCTCATATACAATAATGCTAGATTTCGCAGTGGTGGTGGTGGTTGTGATTATAGTTTTAAGAGGAAATACAACTAGGCAACCATCCCCTGTTAACTCTAATCACAAGAGAAGGAAGAAGAGATACTAATGTTATTGGTTTTACGTCCCATTTGGGTTACCGGAGACGCCGTTGTGCCAGAATTTTACGTCGCAGGAGTTATTTTGAATGGCAGTAAACTAACGACACAAGGAAGGCATATCTGAGCACCTTCAAATACCAACAGACTGGATCGAAATCGAACCCGGCACTTATGCTCAGAAGGCCTGCGATTCTACTATCCAGCTACGCAGGCCGGCAGGAGGGAGAAATCCGACTCTCCAAAGAATGAAGATACCGACAAAAGAAAGAAAGTGTCAAAAAGGCAAAGAAGAATAGAAGACTCACTGGACCTTGCATATCTAAAACCGTCGGAATCGGAAGAGAACAGGAGTTGACCAAGGGAGTACGTAACCCAGCACGTTTACGTAGAAATCAGGGCGTGATAACCGAGTGATACAGACACTGACTTCTCACCGGGGTGGCAGCGAACGAAATCTCGGCCATGGGATTTAAAAATGAAAAGTCTGGTCCAGTTGTGAGGATTCCACGTAAAACTGTAGGCCCCGTGGTTATGATCAATGCACCAACAGTCATGGGAAAACGACAAGCTTTCTTAAACAGAATTAATGCAAGTCTTGGCCAGGGCCCGTGGATTCCAACCCATCTCTCAAGTTGAGAGTCACTCAGTCCTTTTCAGTCACCTATTGCGATAAGCAGGAGAGGACGTGAATGTGTTCTATACCAGTCTTCTTCTTCCTCCTGTCGTCCCATTTATCTGCGGTCAGCACTTTGAGTGGATTTCGCCTAATTTTTCGACCAGATACCCTTCCCGTCATCAATCTCATGTGAAGGGATGTATTCATTATTGGGTGTTTCTCTGGTAGTTTGTCGTGTGATGTGTTGTATGTATTTGAAGATATGTATCTAGACTAATACAAACACCCGTACCCCCAACTTCAGAAATAGAGGAATTAACCAGACGTGATTAAAATCCCCAGCCAGGCCAAGAATTGAATCCAGGGCCTACTGAACCGAAAGTCATTACATTGTGTATTAAGCTCAAGAGTCGGAATTTATATACCCGTACCTACAAGAGATAAATACGTAAACGTTTTGAGGGTGACATTGGACAAGGAAGACGAAGAAGAGCCAGTTACAAATAATAGGAAGCAATGTCAAATTCAGCTGAGACTGCATGACTGCCACACAAGTCTCACTCGCTTCATAGCTACAACACCGTCATTAAATTTTCTAGTGTTGTTATACTCTGTGCGCTGTAACATGATTCCATCACGATAAGCAATACCAAGGGAACTATATATACCGAGTCATTTCAAAGGGTTTGCAGATTGCTGATATCAAATTCCTTGTCAACTAATTGACTGCTTGGGGCGAGTATATCAGCAATTAGATCCTCCATTTAGCTGCGGGCTCGCCTCCCATGACACTGCGCACTCCATGTCAACGATGAAAGCGACAATATGCACTGGATGACACAATCAGCACATGTTCCACGTGAATTACGTGTGGAGTTCCCGTACCTTGATTTACAGTTCACTTCAAAGGAAATTAACATTTAGGGCAACACTTCCATCATTAAGAAGGTAGAATTTCTCCATCGTCCCTGAGAGGAAAAATTGTAGGTCGAGTTTCATAGCGTATCGAGTACCAGGTCGCCTACGGGTGTCAGATCTAAAGACCTGCACCTTGGCGAGCCGAACAGGTCCCCGGACACTCCTGGCATTAAAAGCTATACGCCATTTCACACCATTGTAATATGGTGTTACGATGTGAATAACGTACAACGTTTTATCTACTTTAAAGAAAAGTGGATTTAAAGGAAAATTTTGAATTTTTAATAGAATTTGTGAGCCTGCTGTGCTTTATGCCCACCAACATGGCTGCTTTGTATTATTTTACAGGTGAATTTGTTTTCCATTCGTCATTTACATAGTAAAGGCCGTTACATAAAGTAAACCATTTTTATGACTGTCGTAAGATTAATGGTCACTGGGCGAGTTGGCCGTGCGATTAGGGGCGCGCACCTGTGAACTCGCATCCGGGAGAGAGTGGGTTCGAACCCGACTGTCGCCAGCCCTGAAGATGGTTTTCATTGGTTCCCCATTTTCACACCAGGCAAATGCTGGGGCTGAACCTTAACTAAGGCCACGACCTCTTCCTTCCCATTCCTAGGCCTTTCCTCTCCCATCGTTGCCATAAGACCTATCTGTGTCGGTGCGACGTAAATCAAGTAGCAATATATATATATATTAATGGTACTAGATGAACACATTTACTCATTCTAAACCACGTTACCGCACTTATGGCGTCTGTTTCTTTTAATCATTTTTCATTAAATAACGTTGTTATTTAGAAAGTTCGCTCGATTGATGTGCAAGCAGTCCAGATGGCTCTCACACCTCAAAAGTGTGTAGTCATTATTCCTTCCACCACCACTGATATCATAAGGCCAATTTGTGGATCGAATAAACCTGAGAGAAATTGAACACATATTATCGTCGTCGCATTCAGTGAGTGGGGAGTTTTCTAGAGTAATATCTTTCGTCAAGCATTACAATCTAACCACATATTTTCGTGGACTCCTCCACTTTCTGTATCTCTTTTTCTGATCTTGATTTAGGCAGTGCGTGCTCTTCCCACCGAAACCATTCCTGTAGCCTCTCTGCCTTTTTTCATTTCTTTTCAGACCCAGACGTGTATTTCTCGTGGGAGCTTGTTATATCAGCTTTAGCAAGGGCTTCTTGGAGCCCGCCGAACACTTAATGGTTTTTGAACGTAGGGAGCGGGTAGCATCAACAACAACGGAGCCCATTAGTAACATGCGTGTACTTAGATCGAAAAATGATTTATGTAATACGAAGAGTGAAACGACAGCACCTTTTAATCGTACAGTTATCACAGGGTACGGAGGGATTTTCATTGCCTTCTCAAACTCCTCCCCATAAACATTAGTACAATTCCGTGTGGCCATTACTAGCCTGGTGCAATCCTTGTAAGGCAGACCCTCCGACGAGGGTGGGTGGTATCTGTCGTGCATGGAAAATTGCGTGTTAGTGTGGTAGTGTTGTGTGTGGTGCATGCGTTGCAGGGATGTTGGGGATAACGCAAGTACGCATTCCGGAGCTTATGGAATTAAACGTTTAATATTAGGCCTATCCTCACCAAACACGTCAAGAATCGAAATCGCGATCCTCTGAATCTAAGACAACTATGCTGACCATTCAGCCAAGGAGGTGGACACAACCAATAGTAATATTATTTTTCTCGGTGATCACTTGTAGCGTGTCGTCTTCGGATCATAAGATTCAGATTCAAACCCGACAGATGTATCGGATTTTTTAAAGAAAAGAAAAAAGCCCTTTTCGGAACACCATCCATACGATGTCTGTGTATAAAAAAATTCTTGTCACACACTCGCTGTTTACTTGACAAAATTTATTAACAATTTCGTGTGACTATTATTAGCCTGGTGCAGCTTATGTGTGTGGGGGCGTGTCAGTGCATTGAACGTAGAGTTATCTGCGGTGTTTTTGAGTTTCAGGAATGTTTGGGACGGCACAAACACCCAGTCTACGAGTCAAGTGAATTGACAGCTGGCTATTAAGACCCCACGACCTAGCCAGGAATTGAATCTGGGACCCCGAGTTCCGAGGGTCAAAACTGTCGCTAATCAACTAAGCCAGATGAAAAATGAATTAAAAATAAGAAATAATGGAACAATAGAGTTCCAATTATCTGTAAACTGGTAGAGTAAAACTATGAGTAACAAAACTGAAGTAAAATCCAAATACCAGCTCACATTTGGAGAGCCCGCACGATATATTTTTGAATTAATTAGTTTATTTATACACCACATTATGACTGCTTATTAACTGTGTTTCATTACCTTCTTCTTCTACCGCTTTTCCCATGTGGGGTCGCGAGTGCCAGCTATGTCGTACATTTAGATTTGGCCCTGTTTTACAGCCATATGCCCTTCTTGACGCCAACCGTATGTGGAGGGATGTAACCACTATCTCGTGTTTCTGTGATAGCTGGTAGTGTAGTACCTTGTCTGAATATGAAGAGGAAAGTGTTGGGACAAACACAAACTCCCAGTCCCCGAGCCTGAAGTATTAATCACCGAGCTCGATAGCTGCAGTCGCTTAAGTGCGGCCAGTATTCAGTAATCGGGAGATAGTGGGTTCGAACCCCACTGAAGATGGTTTTCCGTGGTTTCCCATTTTTCACACCAGGCAAATGCCGGGGCTGTACCTTAATTAAGGCCACGGCCGTTTCTTTCCACTTCCTAGACCATTCCTAACCCATCGTCGCCATAAGACATATCTGTGTCGGTGCGACGTTAAGCAAAATAGCAAAAAATGAATAATAAATCACATGCAATTAAAATCCCCAACCCGGCCGGAAATCGAACCCGGGACTCTCTGAATCTAAGGTCCCAACGCTGACCATTCTGCCAAAGAGTCGGATATCTGTGTTTCATTATCATATCATGTAATTATGTTACTATACACAGTCTCAATTAACAATGCTTACGTAAAAATATACTATATCTATGAAAATTTATGAAAATTTATTAATTTTGCTATGAACCTTACACGATACTAAGTATGAGTCTTGGCATTCAACAACTGTAAAAATTGGAAGCACGATTCTTTTATTCGAGTTTTGGAGAGAAAGCTTTAGTTTAACGGTTGATCCGCACCTTTTATTTCCACCTGCTTGCAGCTCTGAGCATCCTTCAGTTAAAACCACCTCACAACACACGTAGAATCGATACTGACGTATTTTGTCTGAATCATCAGTTGTTTTACTTTCACAAACTGTATGCACACAAGCATGTCTAGGTATGGCTATCATTACGCATAATCAGCAGACGCATTACCAAAATTGAAATGTAGCCGAGAGAAAACTGTCCACAAAACCCAGCCGCATTCAAAATGACGAATTAAAGTAGTCTCTAACAATCAAATCGCACAAAGCTGTCACGAAGTCCGACACACACAATCATTTAAACACAGCTAGCTAAGGCATTCTAACCGAACAAACAGATATCAACTCTACGTTAGAAGAATGAGAGAGGAAGCACCTCCATGGCGTTATGCCAACGAAGTAAGTCATGTTCATGTCGACTAGAAACGTCGCACAAATGGTTGGCATACGGCTATCTCTTGTCAGAAATTAAGAAATACAGTACAAGATCTACTGAAGTCACAAGGGTGTATTAGGCCTATATGATATTCAGAATGAAATAATCCAAAATATTTCTTAATTTTATTTTATTTTCTTATATCCTTCAGTGTCCGACTCCTTGGCTGAATTGTCATCGCTGAGGCCTTCGGTTCGGACGGTCCCGGGTTCGATTTCCGGCCGGGTCAGGGATTTTAATCGCGTGTAATTGATTCTTCTAGTTCGGTGACTGTTCGCTTCTTCATATTCAGACAACACACCACACTACCAACCAGGACAGAAACACGCAATAGTTAGTACAGTACATAAAACAGGACCAAATCTACGTGTACGCCACAGTTCGCACTCGTGACGCCACGAGCTGTGGGAAACGTGGTAGAAGAAGGATATATCCTTTCAGTCCTATGTCGAGTTCTTTTTTACAATTGGCTTTACGTCACACCGACCCTAATTAAGGTCCACCCCCAGCAATTGCCTGTTGTGAAAATGGAAAACAATGGAAAACCATCCATAGGTCTGCCGACAGTGGGGTTCGAACCCACTATCTCCCGAGTGCAAGCTCACAGCACGGTCAACCCGCTCGGTATGTCGAGTTTTAGGAAATGATATAACTATACAGAGCAATAAATATCCGTATTCTTAAATCGTTTCTTCCGGATGTAAATTATGTATGTTTACACATCTTCACAATGAGTCCAAATCGATAGAATGCAGTTAAACACTTCCATATTAACAGTTGGAATAGTTGGAAATCGATACGAACTTCAAAGTGCAAGCCATAGGACATCTCCATTATTTCAGGACTAAGAGTTGCAGAACCGCAAAGAACTCGGCATATACTTGAAAGTTACTCATTCAAGAGCTAAATTGAATTCAAGGGCATATATGATGTCGAACGAAAACATTCCCCTTAAAATTGTTTTGAGAGTAAGTATAACTGAGCAACCAACCTCTCTTAACACTCATCAGAGAGAGTTACGATCCTTTGAAGAATGAAGGTATCGGCAAAATAAAAGGAAGGGACATGAACGGTGTTGAAATGAAAGACTCCCTATACTTCGTAAATACCGTCGGTTTCGGAAGATACGTTTTGACCAAGAATTTTTTTTCTAGTTACTTTACGTCACACCGACACAGACAGATCTTATGGCGACGATGGGATAGGAAATGCCTAGGAGTTGGAAGGAAGCGACCGTGGCGTTAAATGAGGAACAGCCCCAGCATTTTCCTAGTGTGAAAATGGGAAACCACAGAAAATCATTTTCAGGGCTGCTGACAGTGAGATTCGAACCCACTATCTCCCGGATGCAAGCTCACAGCCGCGCGCCCCTAACCGCACAGCCAACTCACCGGTTGTTCAAGAAAAACGATAGTAAGGAGCCTGGAAGCAATATCGGACTCAGCTAGAAGTCTGGTGAATTTATCTCCCTTATCACTGGAACTAGGCCTAGGTCCACGGTGATTTGTAGTGTTTGCAGTGTGCTATGAATTCCAGTATGAGCTACAACAAGTTTGCTATTTTCATCGGCCTTTTAACAGTCTGATCGTTTTCCCGATCCAAATCACGCCGACTCTAAGGGAAATCTGTGCTGGACAAACTGCAGTTGGAACAGGTTTTCTCTACGATCAGCAGTTTCTCCTGTTCATTTAATTTTATTTTTCTTTCTTTCTTTCTTTCTTTATTTCTTTCTTTCTTTCTTTCTTAATCTGTTTATCCTCCAAGGTCGGTTTTCCCCTCGGACTCAGCGAGGGATCTCACCTCTACCGCCTCAAGGGCAGTGTTCTGGAGCTTCAGACTCTGGGTCGGGGGATACAACTGGGGACAGTACCTCGCCTAGGCGGCCTCACCTGCTTTGCTGAACAGGGGCCTTACGGGGTTGGGAAGATTGGAAGGGATAGATAAGGAAGAGGAAAGGAAGCGGCCGTAGCCTTAAGTTAGGTACCATCCCGGCATTTGCCTGGAGGAAAAGTGGGAAACCACGGAAAACCACTTCCAGGATGGCTGAGGTGGGAATCGAACCCACCTCTACTCATTTGACCTCCCGAGGCTGAGTGGACCCCGTTCCAGCCCTCGTACCACTTTTCAAATTTCGTGGCAGAGCCGGGAATCGAAGCCGGGCCTCCGGAGGTGGCAGCTAATCACACTAACCACTACACCACAGAGCCGGACTTATTTCAGTTTTCACGAGACGAATAAGCTTCCTGTTTCACCTGATAGGCCTAATTTCTATCACGTAATGCATATACTACAACTGATTTTATCCTGTGCTGACAAGTGTTTCTTGGTACAGGCTCCCCTAAAGAAATTCCAAGCAATATTACCGAATTATTAACATTTTTATTTAAGGTGGGACAAAAATTACATAAGTAATAATGCTGTATGCCAAACTTCCCTCCAGCTGCTACCGGTCTCTAAAACGAGTTCCTAAACGTATCAGACACGGCTCACTCTCATTGAAGTGAGAGCAATTTGCTCCGGGACGCGATCCCGCTACCTCGAACGTAGGCGGCAAGTTTCAAACCAAACTATGCTGGGAACCTGTCGAACTACGCATGATCTAACGCTGTCACCTATCTGAAATAAAGTTAAGAGATCTCAATAACCTATAACTCACTATCCATGATTCATCGCATATCGCTTTGCCTGTATAATAGGTTCACAGAGTGAATGCAATCAATCATCAGCAACAAAACAGAAGTCTTCTTATTGAATGAAGAGAGCACAGCGGAGTAAGCGAGGTCTATGTGTTTACTTGCTTGTCCGAGAGATCGCGCGCGCTGTATGTTATAAAGAGTTATTGCGGCAGGCGGAGCACACTGATGTTCGGCGAGGTAATAAATGACAAATATTTTAGATTTGCTATTTAGGAAGGGTTTTAATGAAGTTCTTTATTGTTCAAAGAAATACTCGGCAGGGGTATTTGTTTCCGGATTGTGGTAGATAAATAGGGAAGGCTACGAAATAAATACATACATACTGCACACAGCCTACCAATATTATAGTCGAGGGAATTATTGACATGGGAAAAATGGTACTGCCAAAGATAGGGGAAGCGAAAAACTATTTATTATCACTTCCTCAACAATATTATTACAGGAAGTGCTTGGCAATGGAGGACATAGTCATATTTTGCGTTACAAATGGAAATTGATCAGTCTGAGTAGGTGTCTAAGTGGTGTAGTGGTTAGTGTGATTAGTTACCACCCCCAGAGGCTCGGGTTCGATTCGCGGCTCTGCCACGAAATTTGAAAAGAGGTACGAGGACTGGGACGGGATCCACTCAGCCTCGGGAGTAGAGGGGTTCGATTCCCGCCTCAGCCATCATTGAAATAGTTTTGCTGTGGTTTCCAACCTCTTCTTCATGCAAATGCCGGGATGGTACCTAACTTAATGCCACGGCAGCTTCCTCCCCACCTCCCTGCACATCCTTTCCAATCTTCCCATCCACCACAAGACCTCTGTTCAGCATAGCAGGTGACCGCTTAGGCGAGGTACGGTCCTCCTCCTCAGTTGTATCCCCGATCAAATGTCTCACATTCCAGGGTATTGCCCTTGAGGCGGTGGAGGTGGGATCCCTCGCTGAATGTGAGGGAAAATCCAACCCTAGACGGTAAAATGGTTAAATAATAATAATAATAATAATAATAATAATAATAATAATAATAATAATAATAATAATAATAATCACATGGCTTCAGCTACAGACTATCCTGTGGATGTATTTTGATCTGTCACCATTTAGATTGCTTGTATGTCAATTTCGAAGTTCCATTTTACGCTGACAGATGGCAAACGCTTCTTTTGTTAGGTAAACACCAAATGTGTCAGCAGAGAACTTTTATATGTTGGCATCGAACGACATGATGTGCCGTGTTTGATCCATACAGGAAGCCATCCGCCCCTCTTTACTTTCATAACGTGTTTCGGAATTCTCTTTTCATCACCCGTTTAATATATCTAAAATACCTACATCTAATTTTCTCCACTTTAGTACTTAAGGTTCTTCTATCTTTATTTCTTAATGCACCCTTATTATGTTATATTACTCGAAATACAATTTCAGCTGCTCGTAATTAATTTTTGTCTAGTGTCACTGGTATACAATTTGCATTTGAGAAGTAATTTTGATATGATTAGCATGCACTTAAAGATAAGAAATTAAACATGTAGGACAGATTAAAGATGCTAATGGTAACAGTGAGGTAGATAATGTATCCATTACTGGCCTAGGATCAAAGGATCCAATAGAGAATATGAAGAGCAAGATTTAACATTTTCATGGTCTTCTGTGATATGAACAGTAGTCAGTATTGCGTCGTAACTCGGCTGCACCTTACCTCCCAGGTATAAACATCGATTAAATAATTCCCTTCGTTTCTCATTTAGACTGCTGTGAGTGAAAGACAGATTTATAACCCTGTAACTACAGGAGATCGATCGCCAGTTCTTCCAGTTCAGAAGTTGATATCGCTACTGCTTAGAGAATACAAGTTGTTCTGTATGAAAGGCCAGATATTTAAGACATGTTTTAAATAAATAAATAAATAAATAAATAATATCAAGTACTTAGGGTGGGGTAAATCATGCAACCATCCGGATTAAATCGAGAAGCAAACGGAGAGAGAATTTATATATTACGAAAAGCGCGTAGAATCATACGAAGCAGGTACAATAAAAGTACAATATCTCGGAACACTAAATTTAAACACTGTGTGCCTGTTAGGTCATCAGCCCAGAGGTTGGTTGGATCCTCAAGCAGCACCACCAAAGGCTATGCAGTTATAGGAAAATAAAAACAACCAATGGCTGAACCAAAATGAGGCGTACTAGACAAGATGAGGGGTGAGGTAGTTTACCATTCCTTTCCTTACTGAGCCAGAAAGTGCTATTGCAGCAATAGCTTTCATAACACTCAGATGCACTGGATGTGTTCCGAATGTCATTCTTCAGCAGCACCCATATTGTCTCAGCTATAGATGAGACTGGGACTTGGGTGGAAGCTACACTTTGCTCTGGCCTGCGCCATGAGATGGATGGAAAAGTGCTGTATCGATCGAAAAATGACAGCAGGCACTATAACACTGTCATTGAGCCTGAAACATTATACGCACCAGAAACCTTAACCATTGGAGCCAGATCACTGTCAGAAACTTTAGAAAAGCAAGAAAGGAAAATGCTTAGGAAAATGTTTGGCCCAGTATGTGTGAAAGGAGTGTGGATAAAAAGGAGGTCTCCTGAATTATACCAGCATTATGAGAAAATATCTGTCATTATTAAAAAAAGACGACTGACATTGTATGGCCATATTCAAAGAATGGATATACGGTATTTCATTATGCCTCCTTACTAAAAGTCAAGAGTAATTGGATAATCGAAATAAAAAAGACCGTCAGGAAATCAGCATAACAGGTGAAACAGACCTAACTTTAGAACGTTGGTGAACAAACATTATTATGTTGAAAAACTCAATGTGAGAACCACCACTGGTTGGACGGAAAAACGGAAGAAAAACCACAGTGAGAAGATGAAGACATCCTGGGAAGAGAAGAAAGCTTCTTCTTCTTCTTCTTCTTCTTCTTCTTCATCTGGGTCGGTTTTTCCCTCGGACTCAGCGATGGATCCCGCCTCAGCTGCCTCAAGGGCAGTGTCCTGGAGCTTCAGCCTCTGGGTCAGGGGATACAATTGGGGAGAGTGACCAGTACCTCGCTCAGGTGGCCTCACCTGCTATGCTGAACAGGGGCCTTGGTGGAGGATGGGAGATTGGAAGGGATAGGCAAGGAAGCGGCCGTGGCCTTAAGTTAGGTACCATCCCGGCATTTGCCTGGAGGAGAAGTGGGAAACCACCGAAAAAACCACTTCCAGGATGACTGAGGTGGGAATCGAACCCACCTCTACTCTGTTGACCTCCCGAGGCTGAGTGAACTCCGTTCCAGCCCTCATACCACTTTTCAAATTTCGTGGCAGAATCGAACTCGGGCCTCCGGGGGTGGCAGCTAATCACACTAACCACTACACCACAGAGGTGGACAGAAAGCAAATTCATCTGCTAAATAAGTTCTATCGCGCTCCTTAGTTGGGTAGAACATTGCGAAAATAATAATAATAATAATAATAATAATAATAATAATAATAATAATAATAATAATAATAATAATAATAATAATAATAATAATATACATTAGTCCATCTTTACGTTGACATATTAAATATTCCATTCTCCCTGGTTTCTAAATCCACCGTTGTAAATGATACAGGTACAAGTCCTATTAGTGTAATTCTATTTTGAAGTATTTGCCACCGACCTCGATAACTGCACTTAAGTGCGGCCAGTATCCAACATTCGGGAAATAGTGGGTTCGAACCCCACTGTCGGCAGCTCTGAAGACGGTTTTCCGCGGTTTCCAGTTTTCACACCAGGCAAATGCTGGGGCTTTATCTGAATTAAGGCCACGGCGGCTTCCTTCTCCCTCTTAGAACCTTCTTGCCCCATCTTCGCCATAAGACCATCTGTGTCAGTGCGACGTAAAGTAACGTGTAAAAAGAAGAAGAAGAAGTAGTTAGCCTAAGGCAACGACAGATTTTTCTCATAATCAAAGACTGAAACCACCTTGACTATACCCGGCGAATTTGGACACAAGAAGCTAGTTCGCTGGCTCAGGGCCCCTTAAGACATTGAAGAGATCAGAAGAATAACGTGACATGAGAAGGTGTGGTCAGTACTAATAATGGCATATGCCCTCCGCAGATGCTTGGTGCAGGTCTTTAGAGCTGACGCCGTACAGGCGACCTGCGCTTCGATGTGATTGGAGTCCTACCTATATATATGATGTATTCTGATGCTGAAAACGCCACCCACATACCCAGCCCCCAAGACATCGGAATTAACCAATGAAGGTTAAAATCCCTGACCCAGCCGGGAATCGAACCCGGGGCCTCTTGGACCAAAGGTCAGCACACTAAGCATTTAGCCATGAAGCCGGACATCAATACTAATAAACACAGACCATCCCTCGTACAACATACTCAATTGTGATAAACAAATGATATTATTACAGGCTTCTCTCCAAAGTGGCTGCGATTCGAATCCCCCTGGACAATGTGGAATTTTTAAAATAAAAAAAAATACGCCTCTGTCATTCCAATTCTACTCAAAACTGAACATTCTGTAGCTATGGTCACGATATCAACAGAGATGATGATGGTGCTTGTTGTTCAAACATCTAGGTCATCGACCCCACTTTATGAGGAAGTATAACGGGTCAATCGTTATCTATTATCAATAATAAGAGTCCGGCTCCATGGCTAAGTGGTTAGCGTTCTGGCCTTTGGTCACACGGGTCCCGGGTTCGATTCTCGGCAGGGTCGGGAATTTTAACCATAATTGGTTAATTTCGCTGACACGGGGGCTGGGTGTATGTGTCGTCTTCATCATCATTTCTTCCTCATCACGACGTTCAGGTCGCCTACGGGCATCAAATCAAAATACCTGCGTCTGGCGAGCCAAACTTGACCTCGGACACTCCTGGCACTAAAGCCGTACGCCATTTCATTTTTTATTATTAATCAGAGGAAGAAATTGAAGGGATCCAGGACTTCGAAAAATGAAAGTATTGGTCAAAGAAAGACAAGGGCGTGAAAATGAAAGACTCCCTAGGATTCACGACCTGATACTGTCGGTGTCGAAAAGAACAAGAACAAGAGAAAATAAAATAAAAAGTGTTGGCCAAGGGAGATAGGATAGGATAGATGAAAGTAAGGAGCCTGGAGCGTGCAAGTGGAAGCAATGTCAGGACTCAGCTAAGGGTCCCATGGTCGCCAATCCACGCTCTGAAGTTGAGAGCCCTTGGAGGCCCTTTTAGTTGCCTCTTACGACAGGCAGGGGATACCGTGGATGCTATTGTACCGCCCCCACCCACAGGGGTCATTAGGAAGAGGTCTTACCATTCAAAGAACGAAGGTACCAGCAAATGAAAGAGAAAACCGACGAAAAAAAGCCCCAGGGGTCGGAAGGAAAGAAGAGGGAGGAGGTTCCGGCGATGTATTCTAATTCTACCCACAGCTAAGGCCGGGTCGAGCAGCTTTAGCCTTTTCAACTCAAGATGGCGGGTTCGATCTCAGCTCAGTCCAGTGGGTTTTGAACGTGCTCAGAGACGTCATCGTCATAACGGTAGATTTATCGGCACATAACAAATTTCCTGTAGGACAAAATTCTGACATCTTGGTGTCTCCGAAAACCATAAAGTAGTTATTAAGATGTCATGACAACGCATGTACCATCCTGCTACAAAAACTGGTCCCCAACTTGTGAACTCCAATGTTTATCAAGTATGACAGTGTCCATGACACCAGCAGCTTTAAAGAGGCTTAGACAATCAGTGACACGTTTGACATCTTACAAGGGACGAGCCCAGCCAAACCATATGGGGGCATTATCTCCAGACCGGATGGAGAGGGATTAAGACAGTCTTAAGTCTGCATTACCTAATAATAGAAGAGTTACAAAACAACGAATTAGGCATATCCTTACTACGTGTAAATGAGAGGAGGCTCAATTGGTGGTTCTTCATACCCAAAAAAAGAAAAAGAAAATAGTAATCTTAACGGTTAGCAAAGACGTGCAGATTGGTATAAAAGAAAAAGAAAATAGTCATCTTCACGGTTAGCAAAGACGTGCAGATTGGTATTGGTTACGGAGCACACGTGGTGTCCCGGTGGCCACGTGTCCGAGTGTGCGCTACGGACTTTCACATCGCCTCTCTGGGCCTTGACACGTGAGATTAGCCTTGCGCAAGACGAAACGCATCGCATGGCAGACAAGCTACCTGTGTGTGTACTCTACCTGTTAAAGTCGTGTTTCCCAACTTTCTGATGCCGCCGTCTTCTGTCGGGTCTCTCATAAGCCGACAGTGTGGGAAGGTGGTTGTCACATTTAAACGAAATTAAACTTTGTTCTCTACGCCACAGAAACCATGGCAATCTATTATGGGTCTACAGATTCAGGTGGGCGCCGAACCAAGGTAATTACTCACGGAGCCTTTGCTACAATAATAATCTTGACTTCCTTTGACGGAAACTCAGAAAAATGAACTGTAGAATTATTATTCCTCTTATGAACTCACATTTATAAGTCGGGCTGAGTGGCTCAGAAGGTTGAGACTCTGGCCTTCTGACCACAACTTGGCCAGTTCGATCCTGGCTTAGTCCGGTGGTATTTGAAGGTGCTCAAAAACGTGAGCCTCGTGTCGGTAAATTTACTGGCACGTTAAAATCTCTTGCGGGACTAAATTTCGGCACCTCGGCTTCTCAGTAAAGTAGTCAGTGGGACGTAAAGCCAATAAAAATATTATATTAAGCTTTTATGAGATGCTTGTATCGGTCATAGAGTCTCAGCTGAGTCAACCGGCTCCATGGCTAAATGGTTAGCGTGCTGGCCTTTGGTCACAGGGGTCCCGGGTTGGATTAGCGGCAGGGTCGGGAATTTTAACCATCATTGGTTAATTTCGCTGGCACGGGGGCTGGGTGTATGTGTTGTCTTCATCATCATTTCATCCTCATCACGACGCGCAGGTCGCCTAAGGGTGTCAAATCAAAAGACCTGCACCTGGCGAGCTGAACCTTTCCTGGGATCTCACGGAACTAAAAGCCATACGCCATTTCAGCTGAGTCCATGGCTATATGGTGGTGGTGGTGGTGGTGGTGGTGGTGGTGGTGGTGAATCAATCAATCTCTTGCCCTCGTAATTAAATAAGGAGGTGTGGTTCGATGATCGGTGGTTTATGTTTTAAGGAGAATTATAACTCGCTAACCATCCTCTCTTGACACTGAATAGAGGAAAAGATCGAAAAGTTCCGATATACCGGAAAAAAGAAAGGTCGGCTAGAGAAAGGGAAGGTACACGAACGGTGTGAAAATGAGGGATACCCTAGGTGTCATAAACTTAATACCGATGATGGTGGTGATTGGTGTTTTAAGGGGAAGAAGTAAAACTGGGCAACTACTGTATCTTCTATTAACACCAATCTGAGGAAAAATGGAAGAGGTCCGACTGCTCGAAAAATGAGGTTTTCGCAAAAGAAAGCGAATCGCCACGAAGGGCACAAAAATGAGTGATACTCTAGGCATCGTAAATTCTGTCAGGGTCGGGAAAGAACAAGAGTTGACCAAAGAAGGCCGCAGAGGAAAGGTGAAAGTGAGGAGGTGGCACAAGGGAGTAGTATCAATGTCATAGGCCAACGCACCTAGAGGCCTCGTAGTCGCCAACCCACACTCTTAAGTTAATGGCCCCTGGGAGTAAAAGCAGAGTGATGTAGCATATTTCAGATCAATTCCCGATAGAGGAAGGCTTTCAACCTTATACTGGCCTTCTGTCAATTATATTAAATCTGTGGTCGGCCCAGGAATCGAAGCCACAATTCCGAGGAAGACAGTGCTAACTAACCATTCCTCACAACTCTAACCATATGGAAAGTGGTCTAACCCTTCAAAGAGTAAATGTATCGTCAAAATAAAGGGAAAGGCCAAGACATATGCGAAATGTGAAGAGTGCAGACCAAATACTGTCGAATCAGAAGAGAATAAGATGTCGTCAAAGGAGGTCGGACGGGAAAGATGAAAATGAGGAGTCTTGCACAAGTGGACTAATGCCAGGCTCAGCTACAGGAACCATAGACGTCCATCCACGCACCGCAGGTTTAGAGCCCCACGAGTGAAAACTCTTTCAACTCAGTATGCCAATCTTCTCTATTACATCTATTCTGTCCGATCCTCTCTGCGTCAGGTAATCTCTTGTTCTAGGTTTGCGAGAGCTAAGAAGACCTTTATTCTGTTTCTTTGATTTTATAGGTACAATGATTGCAACCTTCTTTGACCTCTGACCTTCGTAAATGGTGATGGTTGTTTTATTAATAAATAATAATAATGTCCGCCACTGTGGTGTAGTAGTTAGTGTGATTAGCTGCCACCCTGGAGGCCCGGGTTCGATTCCCGGTTCTGCCACAAAATTTGAAAAGTGGTACGAGGGCTGGAATGTGAGTCCACTCAGAATCGGTAGGTCAACTACGTAGAAGGGGATTGGATTCCCTCCTCAACCACCCTCGAAATGGTTTTCCGTGGTTTTCCACTTCTCCTCCAGGCAAATGCCGGGATGTACATAACTTCAGGAAACGGCCTCTTCCTTTCCTCTTCCTTGTATATTCCTTCCAATCTTCCCATCCCCCTACAAGGTCCCTATTCAGCATAGTAGGTGAGGCCACCTGGGCGAGGCACTGGTCCTTTTTTCCAGTTGTATCCCCCGACCCAAAGCCTCACGCTCCAGGACACTGCCCGTGAGGCGGTAGAGGTGGGATCCCTCGCTGAGTCCGACCCTGGAGGGTAAACGGATTATGAATGAAGATAATAATAATAATAATAATAATAATAATAATAATAATAATAATAATAATAATAATAATAATAATAATAATAATAATAATAATAATAATAAGAAGAAGCCGTGACTGAATAATGATTCGGGTAAATAGACACCCATCTCATCAGGAGTTTGTCCGTGCGCTTCATTAATGGTCATGCAGAAGTCTAGTCGATTGATATATTCCCGTCTATGTATACTTTGACTGCTTTCTCTTAGCAGCATGTAAGTAGGAACGTTCTACCTTCTGTCGAGTAGGCCTATATTCAGAAGCTGGGGAAGGAATAAATTATAATAATGTTATTGGCTTTACGTCCCACTAAGTAGTTTTACGGTTTTCGGAGACGCCGAAATGCCGGAATTAAGTCCCGCAGGAATACCTTTACGTGCCAGTAAATCTACCGACACGAGGCAGACGTCCTTGAGCACCTTCAAATAATACTATCGGACTGAGCTAGAATCGAACCCACCTAGTTGGGGTCAGACGACCGGCACCTCAACCGTCTGAGCCACTATGCCCGGCAAGCCGCGGAAGGTCAGATAATCAAAGAGTATCTAGCAGAGAATAGTATTCTTCCGTGATCAGAGGAAGTGTATATTTTCTGGCTTGACAGGTAGTAATCCAACATGGCTGCACGCAGTCACATTACTAAGGATGGAAATCACATATACAGTATCAGAATATTAATTAAATTGGTAATCGCTTAGCAACCCGCTAAGTACAGAATGTATTGCGGGCTAGGGTAAGCCTTCGCCTGCAATTACTGGATTGGTCATTTAGTGATTTGATTTTATGATTACTCAAAGTTGACTGTACTTAGAGACCTATCAGTGTCTGATGATTCACCGGCAAGTAATTCCGGCGAGAGTAAAAAAGAGAATGAATGAAGCAAATCAGTCCATAGAACGGCTGGACGGACTGGACAAAGCTGTTTTTAGTATACTTTTTAATATAATAATAACCATAACAATAATCATAATAATTTGTTGGTGTTTTAACGTCGCACCGACTCAGTTAGGTCTCGGAACGGACTAGGATTGGAACGGACATTTCTAAAGCCTTAATTAAGGTACTGCCTCAAAATTTGCCTGGTCTGAAGATAGCAAACCACGGAAAAACCTTCCTCAGGACTGCCGAGCGGGGGGTTCGAACCCACCATCTATCGAATGCAAGCTCACATCTATGCGACCCCAGTCGCATAGAAAACTCGCTTATTATTATTATTATTATTATTATTATTATTATTATTATTATTATTATTATTATTATTATTATTATTATTATTGAACCGGGCGTGCAGCTATTCATTCGCAATATCCAACAGGATAACACTCGTTCTCATACCACTGCTGTCACCCAGCGTGCTCTACACAGTGTCGACCAGTTGCATTGGCCTGCGAGATCACCAGACATTTCGCCCATTATATTATTATCACGTACGGCAAATGTACGTCACAATGCATGCACGTTTGCATGTCTGCGTTCAAAATCGTGGCGACTATAGGGGTGACCTAGAAACTTTAATCAAATAAATACGTTACCTAGAAAATCGCTCAGACTAAATTGCATTTTTCTAAATGTCTTCTTGGCATTGGGATTTCATTTTCCGCCAGTGTACATCTTCACTATACTCGTAGATTGGTATAGCATTCAGTATTCAGTATATCAGCCTTTGTGAATTAACTGAGTGCCTCCACAGTACTCCGTTTGCAACTAACTCTGTTACCTCTTAGTGCCCTACCTCACATCATTAAATCATTAAAAACTGAGCCTACGTATCTTCACTTTGACTCCCTCTGCTTCTCTTAACCTTCATAGTCGAGTTAATTATTCTCCTAGGTAACCTACTCTCCTCCATTCGCCTTACATGACTCCACTATCGAAGTCGGGTTTATACATACAGCTTCGTCCATCGCCTTTATTAATTCATTATTATTATTATTATTATTTATAATTAATATTATTAGTACTATTAGCCCGCCTGGTGGCCATGATCGTTAAGGCGCTGAAGTCTTAAAACGGTCTAACACCGAGGTTAGCCGGTTCGAGTCCCGTTGGTCGAAAAAATTTTCACCATCAGAATGTTGGCCGGCAGGGTAGGGGATGTCGTGGTATACAATTTCTAATCACTAGATTGCGTGCCAAAAGCCTGGATTAAATTCCAAACCTCTCCGCAGTGCTCATATGGAGTGAGGGCATATGACGCTGTTGATGGTGAATCGCCCGTCGGATGGGGACGTTAAGCCTTGAGCAGACCCCTTGGTGCTATTCGACAGGAGTAGGCTATGTGCCGGCACCGGGTTTCACCCTCTCCCTACTATCATGTATCACGTCATTCATTTCATCTCTCATTAACTCCTCTGATGAGGTTGACGTCAGGAAGGGCATCCGGTCATAAAAAACCGCCACGACAAATTCATCTCACCTCATACCCGACCCCGTAGGGAAACGGGACAAGGGTTTGGAAATATTATTAGTACTATTGTATTGTTGTTCTCTTTTTCCTATTTGTTTTACGACTGACACAGGTCTTATGGTGAACCCACTAGCTCCCGAATGCAAGCTAACAGTTACACGTCTCGAAATGCGTAGCCAAATCACTCGGTCCGTGTTCATTCCTAACTTAGCCTTTATTCCCTCTTTTCAAGTTCCCTTCTGCCCTTTTCCTATCTGTTCGTACCAACAATAATTCTGGTTACTTGCATGTACCTATTTTATGTTTGTGGTGCCAGATGGGAAGAAACCTAAGAAGATTGAACGTCAGGTAGAAAACTAGAACATGCTGGATCATATAAAGTAGTTAAGATATGTACTATCCCAGGATTGTAGTAGTATTTAATGATATGTCGGCTTTGTTGCTACTTGTTTAACGTCGCACTTAATACATACAAGGTTTTCGGCAATGGGGGGGGGGGGGGGGAGTGGCAAAGGGCTAAGATTGGAAAGTTAACGCCCGTGGTTTTAAGTAAGGTACAGCCACCATATTTGCCTGGAGTGGAAATGGGAAACCACAGAAAACCATCTTCAGGGCTGCCGACGGTGGGATTCAAACCCACTATCTCCCGAATGAAGTTTCGTATCAGAGATAGCATTTACACAGTTCAATTATGCATACTAATCTACATAACAAACTTTGCTTCTTTTTTTGCTAGTGGCTTAACGTACCACCGACACAGACAGGTCCTATGGCGACGATAGGATAGGAAAGGCCTAGGATTTGGAAGGAGGCGGCCGTGGCCTTAATTAAGGTACATCCCCAGCATTTTCCTGGTGTGAAAATGGGAAACCATGGAAAACCAACTTCAGGGCTGTCGACAGTGGAATTCGAACCCACTATCTCCCGGATGCAAGCTCACAGCTGCGTACTCCTAACACATAAGAAACTATAACATAAATAATAATAATAATCACAATAATAATAATCATCAGCATCAAAAGTAAAGTCACGTCCAACAGGTGATAAAGTCTCCCAGCATCCGTAACCTCGGAACTTGGTGGTTTAGAGTGGTTAACTCTATGCCCGGTTACCTTTAACACGAGGATTAACCTGGCACTCATTTTTGGTGGAGGTTGATTGAGACTCAGGGTCAACGCACCTCCGGAAGTGGAAATCTTGTTTCTTAAAGGTTTCGACTTCCTAATGGGGAATCGAACCCACGTCCTTCCGGGCGACCCGAGCACGCCTTTACTGCGTCAGGCAGGCAGTCGCTAAATAATAATAATAATAATAATAATAATAATAATAATAATAATAATAATAATAATAATAATAATAATAATAATAATAATAATAATAATAATAATATAAATAATAATAATAATAGGTGATAAACCGTTGTGAATATTTCAAAGCTGGCGGCTATAAGGGCGGTGTGAAGAAGGAAGAACCACTGATGTGTGGTTACGAAAACGAGATGCTGGGAACTTAATTACAGAGCACTACTGCTGTCACGTTATGCTCAAATGGCATATTAACAGTCCGTGAAAACCAAGGTCCACTTCATCACTGCTGGCTGTTACATCATCTCGTGACGTTTTAAACGGCTTCACAAATTTGGGCTCGTGAACTTTGTTGGCTGCCCACAGAAAGCTTTTGTTTGTGAAATGGAAATGAGAGTCGTCACGACTGACATGATATTCCGACCTAACATAACCTACCTGGAGACATTTCCAAATTCTCATGTGTTTGTTTACCAACAGTCTATCTGCCTGAACATCAATTCTTGTCAGGAAAATAGGTGTGACCTCGTCCTTCCCTGAGACCGAGGTCACGGCTGTAAACACGTTGGGCCTTAAAACACAACACTGATGTTTCCTTGTCTGCACTCATTTACATCCTGAATTACTGAAAACAGCTCTACGTAAGAAAGCAAGTTTGGACTGGAAAACTTACGTTTTGGTGTACCGACCATTGTTAAGGCAATTCCGTTACTACGTCGATTGCACGTTGAACTGATCCCTGGTTCGTAAACAACGATGTCGTACAGACAACTTGTGGAAGTAAAAGTCACCGCTAACCACCTTGAAAAAATATAACAGATATAACCTGTGGCTCTCAAGTTAATGGCCCCTCCGGAAGTGGAAATCTCGTTTCTTAAATGTTTCGACTTCGTAATGGGGAACCGAACCCACGTACTTCTGGGCGAACCGAGCACGCTTTATTATTATTATTATTATTATTAATATTATTATTATTATCTACGAAATGAAATGGCGTATGGCTTTTAGTGCCGGGAGTGTCCGAGGACATGTTCGGCTCGCCAAATGCAGGTCGTTTGATTTGACTCCCGTAGGCGACCTGCGCGTCGTGATGAGGATGAAATGATGATGAAGACGACACATACACCCAGCCTCCATGCCAGCGAAATTAACAAATTATGGTTAGAATTCCCGACCCTGCCGGCAATCGAACGCGGGACCCATGTGGCCAAAGGCCAGCACGTTCACCATTTAGCCATGGAGGCGGACATTATCATCTATGTTCCAGTTTGTTATGTAGTTTAGATGTAGTTTGCTTGTATGAGCACAGGTCGCGGGGTGCGTGTGGAATGTTATTTTATTTAGTACTTCTCATTGGAGCCTACTGATCAAAATACACATTTCATCATATGTTATGAATCGTTAATAAGTTCTTCCGCTCACTTATTTATTTATTTATTTATTTAGTTAGTTAGTTAGTTAGTTAGTTAGTTAGTTAGTTAGTTAGTAAAGACACGCCGTACATGGCGGGGTTAGGCTATGAAGCCTGCTATTATGCCAAACCATATAATTGTACAGCTAAATATACTGAATATATTGTGCATTATAACAACAGCGACGCTATGCTATAACTATTTATAATTAAAAGTGCTGTAAATTTCATTTAAAATGTACATTCAAAATATCGCTGAAATGATTAAAATGAATATAGTTGCTTTGGTTAAAAAACTAAATCGAGATAAATTTAATCTGCAATTAACTTTGCACTAACAATGTCTACGAGGGTTGAGGCAAAAGTCATTGAAACTATTTTCTTTTCTTGCAGGTATATGAGCGGATCACAAACTGCTATTTGTCATGTGAAAGCTATGCAGACATAGTGTGCGTTCACAACAACAGATGGCTCTGTGATTACTGGTAGTAGCATAGAGAGAGATGTGAAATGTGTTGTGTAGCGAGGCGTCGTGCGAAATGGAAGTAACCCGCGCTGAGCAGCGCGCATACATCAAAATAGCCGTTCTCCGGGGGAGAAAATGCGAGAGAATGTCACAATGAATTGGTGAAAGCCCTTGGGAATAATGCCTTTTTTTTTTTTTTGCTAGGGGCTTTACGTCGCACCGACACAGATAGGTCTTATGGCGACGATGGGATAGGAAAGGCTTAGGAGTTGGAAGGAAGCGGCCGTGGCCTTAATTAAGGTACAGCCCCAGCATTTGCCTGGTGTGAAAATGGGAAACCACGGAAAACCATTTTCAGGGCTGCCAATACCGTACAGGAGCATGGTGGGAAGGGAACTTTCACCAAGGATGTGTGGCAACCGGTGATCAGCAACGCTCAGGACGATCTGTCAGTGTGCGGACCGACGTGGCACATGCCGTCATCGAGCAGCTCCTGGAGGAACACAGACGATACACACTACTGGAGTTAGAGAGGGCAAGTGGCATCGAGAAACGCACCATCCACAGGACATTGCGGACAGAGATGCAACTGCGCAAAATCGCATTGCGGTAGGTACTGCATGCACTGACGGGCGTTCAACGGTGGATGCGATATGCAACATACTCTGACCACCTAGCACGCTGCTACGAATAATCGCCATCGATGAATTTTGCACCATGAAATCAGTATTGACCTCTACAGTACCGTAATATATTTGTGAGGCACAATGTTCGCGTGTTTTTCAATGCCCAAAAAATGTGGTTCCAACCTCATCCTTTCATCTGTATACAGTACGTCTCATTTTCCAACCGGGCTGGTATCTGCAAGAAAGAAGATATATATAATATATATAATCAGCTGAATGTTTGTAAAACTTTTAGAACTTTCTTTTGACGAGCTTTAGACTATTTATATTTTTAATTTTAACCGGGATATGAGGTTCTTTTTCATAAGATCTTGAAGGTTTTTCACGTTAATGGCCCGTACACTTTGCTCTAGAAAATGGCTTTTAGAATGTTATTTATTGAAAATAAATATATGCTGTCGCAGAATGTTTTTGAACTTCATTGAGATGGTGATGGTGGTGATTATTGTTTTAAGAGGAAGTACAACTAGGCAACCATCCTCTATATAACACTAATCAGAGAGAAAAATGGAAGGGGTCCGACACTTCGAAAAATGAAGGTATCGGCCAAAGAAAGACAAGGGCCACGAAGGGCATGAAAATGAAAGACTCCCTAGCCCTCGCAAACCTAATAGCGTCGGGGTCGGAAAAGAACAAGAGTTGACCAAGGGAGGTCGGATACTTCATTGAGAGCAAAAGATGTTATCCATATAATTTTTATGTATCTGTAAAATTACAATGGTTATATTCACATAGAGTAGCATCTTCACTTTTAAGGGTTCCGAATACGCAATTTAGTCGACTGTTCTAATTTTTATTTAATTGCTTTCTTTTCAGATATGCTAACATTATAGCTAAAATAAAATGTAGGAAATAATTATTACTCAAATCGGTTGAGTATTTACACGTCCAAACGAACTCACAACCTTTACCTCGTGTAGTTGAGAAAACTTCTTCTCTCGTCATAGAATCACGGGTGGGGTCAGGTGTGTGAAATGCGTCACACACATGGACATGGGTCTGTTTCACGGCTGGATACCCTTCCTGACGCCGAATTTCTGTGGAGGGATATACATTCACTATTACATGTTTCTGCTGTGGTTGGTAGATGTGCGTTGTGTGGAATTAAGCGTGCATTTTGAATAACTATTTATATGCACTGTACATTATCAGTCTAGCATTTTAGTGTTTCTAACTGATGTAATTTCATCATCGTCATCCGTTTTACCCTCCAGGTTCGGTTTTTACCTCGGACTCAGCGAGGGATCCCACCTCTACCGCCTCAAGTGCAGTGTCTTGGAGCTTCAGACTATTGGTCGGGGGATACAACTGGGGAGAATGACCCGTACCTCTCCCTGGCGGCCTCACCTGCTATGCTGAACCGGGGCCTTGCGGGGGATGGGGAAGATTGGAAGGGATAGAAAAGGAAGAGGGAAGGAAGCGGCCGTGGCCTTAAGATAGGTACCATCCCGGCATTTGCCTGAGGAGAAGTGAGAAACCACAGAAAACCACTTCCAGGATGGCTGAGGTGGGAATCGAACCCACCTCTACTCAGTTGACCTCCCGAGGCTGAGTGGACCCCGTTCCAGCCCTCGTACCACTTTTCAAATTTCGTGGCAGAGCCGGGAATCGAACCCGGACCTCCGGGGGTGGCAGCTAATCACGCAAACCACTACACCACAGAGGTGGACTGTAATGTAATTTACGTTAGTAAAATGTTCTGTCTTCTTTCACGGACTCTTATTTATCTTATTTACACACATGCTTGGAATGCCATCTATACCTTAAACCCTCGTTCTTGCAGGAGTATGGCCACTTCATATTTCTTCTACAGTTAATGTTAAGAGAGGCAGATAAATACTCCTCTTTCATACTTGTAAACAGCAATCATCAACACCATCATTTCATCTACGGAATTACTCTACAGTCGTCCTTTCCTGATTTAATATGAATAGAAAGAATGCCTCAGGCAAATCTTACGGTAATTTAAGTTTGAAGGCAAGGTGTTAGGCTATGAAAAGGTTCGTGTTCCAATAGATACACGAATAAAAGAAAACAACTAAGGGCGATGCAGGCAAGGAACTCTTTCGGTTATTAATGAGAGATTCTCCACACAAGACCTATTGTTTGGAGTCCCCCTATGTACACGTGAACATATTATCACAGAAAGGATTTAGATCCTCTTTGGAAGGAAGTAATGCATTAAAATAATGTCTTGACGATCCCTACAAGATTAATGAACCCGGACTGGCTGTTAATGAACCTACTATGCCTTACTTATTGACGATGAAAGGTGGTATTAAGGACTGACGTAACCAGAAATGTATCTCATGGACAAGAGAAAACTGAATATCGTAGGTTTTAAGGAAGTCAAAATACAGTGCATTATTCACATACAGAAATTTAGAGTGATAGTACCGATTAGGGTAGCCCAGCATATCGATGGCCTAGATTGAATACCTCGTATCTCACAAAATTCTTCCTATCAATTATTTCCCTTAAGACTGGTTATGCAGTCCATCAGAACAATGTTCGTTGTGTTCTTTTTTCCTATGTCGATGTGTGAAAGAAAATGAACCTTACCGTATCGTACCATAGGTAAATATGTTTGGGTGACGTATTCACTTTAGAGTATAATTTTTATAAGGTTCATTTTCCTTTACTCGGACGCATAGGAAAATAAACCCAACGAACATTGTTCTGATGGACTGCATACCCAAATGTGGCTGGAAGGCGTGGCCAGTCTTAAGGGAAATAATGGATGGGAAGAACTTTGTGAGATACGAAGAATTCAATCTAGGCCATCGATATTAAATGTTACTCAGCTAATGGGTAAAGTTCCCGTCCGACTCGTTACCTGAATGGTTAGCGTACTGGCCTTCGGTTCAGAGGGTCCCGGGTTCGATTCCCGGCTGGGTCGAGGATTTTAATCGCTTTTGATTAATTCTTCTGGCTCGGGGACTGGGTGTTTGTGTCCGTCCCAATACTCTCCTCTTCATATTCACACAACACACTACACTCCAAACCATCACAATAACACGCAATAGTGATTACATCCTCCATATAGGGTTGGCGGCAGGAAGGGCATCCGGCCATAAAACATGGACAATCCACATGTGCGACGCAGTTCGCACCCACGACCCCACACGTGTGGGAAAAGCGGTAGGAAAAGAAGAAGATGAATGGGTAAAGTTCCCATGGAATGCGGAGTTATGTTGTTCCGACTATCATTATCGGGCTGCTTGAAATAAAAACTTGTAGATTTAGGCCTACCTGAGTGTTGATATCGTGATCATTGTTACAGGGCCTCCAGTATTATGTGGAATCCAAACCACAGGGTAGTGACTTTCTATTTCAAAAATTGCCTCATGTAACGACCGGGGTTTCGAACCTTAACCACTTAGGGGAAAAGCCAGTAGCTATGCCACTTGGCTTTCACACCCATGGCTTTAAATACACTTCTGACAGAACGCTGGTTTGACTAGCACAGTGTTCATCTATGGGATGTCTCATTGGACTGCTGTTCAACACTAAAGAGCGATGCCGTGCATATAAAGTCCTAGTTAAATTGGTTAATATACATCCAAAGAGTCTCTAGTATGGTCTAGTTTTTAACTCTTTCCCTTAGGTCATACATTCCCAAACTGTAGTCCGCGGACCCCTGTATGAGCGCGACGGTAATCCAAGGTGTCCGCAATAGTAGTGTAAGTTCTTAAGTTGAAGAGTGAAATGTTATTGTACAGACACAATTCCTACGGCCCCGCGGTGTAGGAGGCAACGCGTCCACCTGTCACCTGGCGGCTTCGGGTTCGATTCCCGGCCGGGTTAGGGGATTTAATTGTAAACTATTAATGTCCCTGGTCTGGGGACTGGGTGTTTGTGTCGTCCTTAATGTTCCTTTCCTCACATTCAACACTCTACACTTCCGCAATTACACTTACACGCAGGTTCCTCTCAAAACGTGAAAGTAGTGGCGAAAGGATCTGTAGAGGTCGACGCCACGAACAAATCTCATTTAAAAAAACAGACACAATTCACAGACCATTATACTAACTTTAGGATGTATGTCTTCACTGTTATATAACTTATATACAGTACATGTAACTCTTTAACAGGAGGGGAAAAAGAAGAAATACTACAAGGCCGTGCAAGTGATGTAATTGTGACACACTTGGAATTGTTAGTATCCACATTCAGCCTATCTCTTCTTTGAACTTCCCTTGAGGAAGATCAACTAGCCAAAGTATCTTGGGGAAGAGAGAAAGTGAAAAATAAATTGAAGTATGATATGGGTGGAGAATCAGATGGAGTGACATGCTTAGCTCCAAGAAAGTTCCACGTACTATCACAACTCCATGTCTCTGATCGGCTTTCGGGTTCGTGGCACCCTACAATTTCTAGAAAGGAAATACTGCTTTTAATGCATTTTACGACACTATAGCGGTGTGAGTGTATCTTTTCTGCTCCCACACTAATGGAAATGAAGTATAGAAATAAAGCTAATGTAGAGTAGAGACTGATGTTCGGTTCAAGTGACTACGCTTGTGAACATCTTGGTCTTAAAACAGCACCGTCCCAATGATCCAACAATCGCAACAAGTGATTTTTTAAAAGTAAGTTTCCACATGCAGACTGTTGTAATCTTTAGCCAAGTGTCACATTGTTTTATAATTTATGTGCATATACAGGGTTATTCACCTAACATGTTACACGGAAATAACTTCTAAACCATTGAAGATATCGGGATTCTGTTTTCATATTCGTAAATGGTACCTAGGGTCGTGTAAAATAACGTGCTACTTAGTCTCATGGGATGACTAATAACAGAGATATTGATACTAACTACATATTTTTAAATGGAATGGCACAAATTCATACAGTTGTCCTAAAAGATCAACTGCGTATAAGTTCAAATGTGTAAGTATTTTCAAAATCGGACAGTTACTTTATGAGATATCAATAAAAACCGCATTTGGTCTTTTGCGTGCCGCATCAGACGGCGTGCAGTCGGCCAAGGACGTATTGGCAAGCAAGCTGCTTCCTGGCATTGATTCCAGCCACAGAACGGATACCAGTCATGTACTGTAAACATAATGTGATGTGCCGTAACATACCCTGGGTGTGCAACGTTATTGTATGACTGGCAAACACACAACGGGGAAGGGAAATTGAATTTGTTTTGTTTTGTTTTGACATCCATGTGTAATAGGTTGCGCTCAGTTTAGAGTCGTTTTTCACGGATGGGAATGGGAAGGATTTGGAAAAGACGTCGGCCGTGTCCTATACCAAAGGTACCTATCCGGCATTTGCCTGGTATTGAACATGGGACACTATGAAAATCACTTTCAGGTTGGCCGAGGCAGGGCTCGAACCTGCGCTCTCCCGAATGCACGTTACTACAGTCGCGCTTGAGCTCCGAGGAGATTAATGCGTGTAAAGTAAATAAATTATAGTGTTGCTGCCATCACACTACGATCAGCTCTGAACATCCCACATAATACGTCGAGCTGTTTGTCTCCTAATGTCTAACCTATCCCAACACAAATAATCCAGCATTGGTAACACTGCTCCTTCGCCTGAAATAGCCAACTACAAAACGAGGTGCTTTTTGTACTACACACACACCCTTGCAAACTGGGCTACATGACCACGCTGTCAAATCCCCGGAAATGAAATAACAACAAACAGCCACTCTTCTCCGCACCCTGTCGAGTTTTCTTAATCGCGTGTAGCGGCTAACATTCGTAGCTGTCGCCGCGGTGGTCCGGGTTCAATTCCCGGCTCTGATAACCAATTTAATTCTGGTTGGAGGGCTGGAACGGGGTATACTCCGCCTCGTGGGGCAAAACGGAGAAGAGATGGGATCAGTAACTATCTCAGCTATCCTGGAAGTGTTACCGTGGTTTCCCACCGCTACTCCAGGGAAATGTCGGGATGGTTACTTACTTACGATAACGACCGCCTCCATCCCAATTCCCCACCTGAATTACAAATATAGTACACTACTACAGACATCACAATAACCAGGCACATTCTAACACACACACACACACATGGGGCTACACGACCACGATGTTCAAGCCCCGGAAATGAAATAACAACCACTATTCTCTGTACCACTTCGAGTGCCTTAATCACGTACCTCAGACGTTATTAATTTGCTTTTATAGAAGGAGCTCTTCCGGCGTTTTGTGTGCACTAAAACCAGTGACAATTATAGCTTTCGTTATGTTCCTTTCAAGTCAAAGTACTTATTTTATTCCTTTTAAACATATCAACCCTCCCTGTCCTGTCATGAGTTCGCCTGTCATACACACTTTGCGAACCCATCACATGTGTACGATAGCTTACATTCCTGGTATCCATCCTGTGGCCGGAATCACGCCCAAGAACCTGCTTGCGCGTCAAAATCTCCTCGCCCAACTTCACGCTGTCTGATGCAGCATGCAAAACCGCGTATGCTGTTCTTATTTATATCTCAAAAAGTACTTATCCGATTTTGAAAATAATTACATATTTGAACTTGTACGCAGTTGAACTTCTATGCCAGCTGCATAAATGTGTGCCATTCCATTTTAAAATATGAAGTTAGTATCAATATCTCGGTTATTTATCACTTCATGAGACTAAGTAGCACGTTATTTTATAAGGCCCTGGGTACCATTTACGAATATGAAAACAGAATGGCGATATCTTTAATGGTTTAGAAGTATTGCCGTGTAAGATGTTAGGTGAATAACCGTGTATAAAGTATCTTTATGCAAATTTAAATTAAACCTTCAAAGAAAGCAAATATTAATCCTAAATTGTCTTTCTGGACAACAACAGGACGTTGACAGCTGTACCATATTGTTGCCAATACATTTCCTATACAGTCCTCAATTTTTCCGTATAAGTTTCCCATTTACTCTATAATTATGAGCGTATCCAGATAGATACGTAAATCATGTACTGAGAAGAAGGTATTGAATGGTGATGTCATTCTCTAGAACTCCATGAATGCCACTATTTTGAGTAATAACTCCTGACGGTTCATAGGTATGCCACCGCCCGTTTGGCTCTGCTTTTGTGTGGGTGCATTCTTTTATCTGTGATTTACATGCATTGTGTATAATTATTATTTTTGGAAGGAAGGGTATGTAGGTATTATGTATATGTTTCAACAAGTGATTTGCTCTATGTGTATATATTGTTATTATTATTATTATTATTATTATTATTATTATTGTGACTGTTCTAATTTCTACGTAAATGAAATACTACTGGAATATAATGGAAGTCTTTATAGGGATGTTGATAATTACAGGTATTCTTTCTCTAGGAAGTATGGGGCTATACTGGTTCAGTGACTTTAGTTTTATTATTTCCAGAATTTCCTCTATAATGACCGTGAAGCGGTTTGTGTACATTTTAAGCTTCTTGCATTATTTTTCAAAAAAATGGAAACGTTATATATATTTATACACAATTTATTAGGAATATCTACCCTAAAATGATATAAAACTGCTAAATTAGTGGCCATGATCGTTTAAGTCTATATGGTCTGACACCGTAGTTAGCCGGTTCGAGTCCCTTTGGTCGAAAAATTCTTCTTATTCTTCTTACTTATAGGTGTACCATCCAGGGTCAGTATTTTCCCTCAGACTCAGCGAGGGATCCCACCTCTACCGCCTCAAAGGCAGTGTCCTGGAGCTTCAGACTCTGGATCGGGGCATACAACTGGGGAGGATCACCAGTACCTCGCCCAAGCGGCCTCACCTGCTATGCTGAACAGGGGCCTTGCGGGGGGATGGGAAGATTGGAAGGGATAGTTAAGGAAGAGGGAAGGAAGCGGCCGTGGCCTTAAGTTTGGTACCATCCCGGCATTTGCCTGGAGGAGAAGTGGGAAACCGCGGAAAATCACTTCCAGGATGGCTGAGGTGGGAATCGAACCCACCTCTACTCAGTTGACCTTCCGAGGCTGAGTGGACCCCGTTCCAGCCCTCCTACCACCTTTCAAATTTCATGACAGAGCCGGGAATCGAACCCGGGTTTCCGGGGGTGGCAGCTAAGGACACTAACCACTACACTACAGAGGCGGACCGAAAAAAATCACTATCAGAATTTTGGCCAGTCTGGTATACAATTTCTAATCACAATATTGCGTGGCAAAGTTCTGGATTAAATTCCAAACCTCTCCGCAGTGCTCATATGGAGTGAGGGCATATGACGCTGTTCGTCCGTTGGATGGAGACGTAAAGCATTGAGCAGACCCTCGGCGCTCGACAGGAGTAGGCTATGTGCTGGCGCCGGGATTCACCCATCCTAATATGATACACCACGTCATTCATTTAATCCCTTTAACTCCTCTGATGAGGTTGGCGTCAGGAAGGGCATCCGGTAGTAAATACTCGCAACGAAAATTCCCCTCACTTCATACCCGACCCCATGGAACTACAGCCCTTGAAGGGCCTTGGCCTACCAAGCGACCGCTGCTCAGCCTGAAGACCTGCAGATTACGAGGTGTCGTGTGATCAGCACGACGAATCCTCTCGGCCGTTATTCTTGACTTTCTAGACCGGGGCGGGGCCGCCATCGCACCGCCATCGCACCGCCAATAGCTCATCAATTCTAATCACGTAGGCTGAGTGGACCTCGAACCAGCCCTCAGGTCCAGGCAAAAATTCCTGAACTGGCCGGGAATCGCACCCGGGGCCTCCGGGTAAGAGGCAGGCATGCTACCCCTACACTACGGTGCCGGCTCACGTATATATAACCTAAAATATGATTTATAATAGAAGGTAAACGGTGTATTACAATGGACTTTTTAATAATAATAATGTTATTTGCTTTACGTCCCACTAACTACTTTTACGGTCTTCAGAGACGCCGAGGTGTCGGAATTTAGTCCCGCAGGAGTTCTTTTACTTGCCAGTAAATCTACCGACACGAGGCTGTCGTATTTGAGCACTTTCAAATACCACCGGACTGAGCCAGGATCGAACCTGCCAAGTTGGGGTTAGAAGGCCAGCGCCTTAACCGTCTGAGCCACTCAGCCCAGCGAATGGACTTTTTATGCGAAAGGCTCAGTTAGAGGACAGTGGTACAATAATGTACCTCTGAACATTAATATTTTGTATAGTTCTTGACGTTTAGAGGTACGTGTATTATATACCAATCCGTCTCTGTGGAAAATAAGTCAAATTAAAGTAAATTTTCGAACCCGATATATGCGCGCTCTTTTAAGCAATTCCCAACCTTGTGCTCTATAAAGGATTAATAAATCAATGAAAATATTACCAATGAACTGGAGAAGCGTAGGCCTTCATAGTATGTTTTTACTTACACATGAAAACTTCATGTGTGTTATTTTTTCCCTGTTGTAGCGTGCGTACTACGGCTCAACCAGAAGCAGGATTATTATCTAATCTCAACGGCAGGAGTATTTAATATTTGCGGGGGTCAGTCGGCAGTCGGCAGCTTATGAATAATGCTCACTGCGTGCTGGAAACTGCAAGTCCTTCGCCCACACTTCATCTGTGACGATGATCGGATTAGAAATGCGGGTCGACACATTAGGGAGAGAAAAAACGCCAGTGTGTAACGTACAAGAGTCCAGCAGAAGTTGATTCATAATTCGGGCTCTACCCGGTAGAACTGAGAAAAATAACACGCAGACTGGTTGAAACTAATTTATAAGAGATGGCTCAGAGTAGAATGATTCCTGCTCTAGAACTCCGGTCAATGAATGTTTGAAAGAACTAGACTCGGAAAGACGGTAATGTCATTGAAAAAATTAGTCTATCGAACTGTCCATCCTATCTGAACACAAGGAGCAGAACGAGGAGCAGGGAAACTCCGAAGTTCACATGCCTCGCTCATTGGTTCACGCATGCACGGAAATGGTATCCCGGCATAAACAATCAACAGTGCCCACTCCACTACTGAAAAGGAGGGGAAGGGAGTGAACGGGTAGTGCAGAAGGCCACTGCAGTACTGAAAAGCATGGTAGGGAGTGAAGGGTTAGTGCAGAAGGCCACTGCAGTACTGAAAAGGAGGGTAGGGAGTGAAGGGGTAGTGTTGACGGCCACTCCAGTACCGAAAAAGGAGGGGGAAATAGTGAATGAGTAGTACTGAATGCACAGTGTGTATATTGCTATACATCCACCACAGTGCCCATTTCAATTATAACAGACTTGTAGCCGGCTGTCTACCTGCATCAATGCGTTAGGCGAGGAGATCGGGGGGGGGGGGGACGACGACGACATTCTTTGTTTATATTGGTATGTCAATGCGTGTACCTTGTTGCCACATACATTGGTCCTTAGCACATCTTCATTGTACAGCCTTCTTCTGTGCGCCATCACTGCGTACAACACTCGTAACGCACAAACAAGGCAAGAACTCGCAGTCTGACTACCTACTAAGTGACTGAACAACTCACTGGACCGGTGCACCAAGATTGGTATCGAGTTTCTAGTTTAGATTGAGTCACATAACTCATTCTTCAAATATCGCCCACTTAGACTGAGCAGCAATGATTCTGTTTAGACTCGTTCATTCATCAGTCTCTGCCTCCAATGAATGCACATAGCCCTGGGGTTCACTCAGCCTACACCAACAATGAGTACCAGGTTACTTCGTGGGGGCAAAAGCGGTCGGGCTTAGAGCTAACCACTCTACTCTAGCAAGTGCCAAGGTTACGTATAGTGGATGCCTTTACCTTCCACCCCCCAAGGGATTTCGAGGCCTGTAGGAGATGACTTTGCTTTGCGCAGTCTCTGTTGAATAGTAGAAGTTGAGAAGTATAACATGACTCGCTCATTGCTACCTGATAAAACTGGATAGCCTTGGTGAGCACAACTATGTAGTTTCAATCCAGAATGGTTTATGGCTCATTTTTTTAAGTTTCGTGTGGTTATTTCCAGCCTTGTGTAGCCCTTGTAAGGCAGACCCTCCGACGAGGGTGGGTGGTATCTTTACTGTATAGAATACTGCGTGTGATTGTGGTGGAGGATAGTGTTGTATGTGGTGTGTGTAGCAGGGATGTAGGAGATAGTAAAAGTAACCAGTCCCCGGGAAAATGGAATTAACTATTTAAGGTTAAAATCTATCCGACCGGGAATGGAACCCAGGGCTCCGTGAACCGAAGAGCACTATGCTGACCATTCAGCCAAGGAGCGGGACTGTTGCTCAATGATTCCTTGGTTTCATGCTCGCTGGATAGCAAGGAATACAATGGAGAATATGTTTCTCACTTAGTACATCAGCCCGGAGGCTGGTCGGGTCCTTAACTAGTACCACCGAAGATAATACGGTAATAGAGAAACCAAAAAAAAAAAAAAAAAAAATCAATGGCAGAACCAAAATGAGGCATACTATGCATGATGTCCGCCTCTGTGGTGTAGTAGTTAGCGTGATTAGCTGCCACCCCCGGAGGCCCGGCTTCCATTCCCCGCTCTGCCACGAAATTTGAAAAGTGGTACGAGGGCTGGAACGGAGTACGCTCAGCCTCGGGAGGTCAACTGAGTAGGGGTGGGTTCGATTCCCACCTCAGCTATCCTCGAACTGGTTTTCCGTGGTTTTCCCCCCATTCTCCTCCAGGCAAATGCCGGGATGGTACCTAACTTAAGACCATGGCCGCTTCCTTGTCTCTCCCTTCCAGTATACCCATGACCCCTCAAGATCCTGTTCTGCACAGCAGGTTAGGTCACCTGGTCGAGGTACTGGTCCTCCTCCTCAATTGTATACCCCGAACCAAACATCTCTCACGCTCCAGGACACTGCCTTTGAGGTGGTAGGAGTGGAATCCCTCGCTGAGTCCGAGAGAAAACCAACCCTGAAGGGTAAACAGATTAAGAAAGGAAGAAAGAAAGACTATGCGTGATGAAGGTGCCAGGAGGTGCTCTTGCAGCACGACTGAGCCTATTAGAAACACTTTTCATAACACTCAGACGCACCGATCATGCTCCGAATGGCATTACACAGCACCATTCATACTTGAACAGCTCCCATACTGTCACAGCCATTGTGAGACTGAGACTTCGTTGGAATCGACATGTTGCTCTGGTCCGTGCCAAGTGACAAATGTAAACATACTGAATTTGTTGAGAAATAGCCACAAATGTCTAGGACCGGAACAAGTTACACGTTGTTTCTAGTTTAGTGTTGTATGTTATTTATTTTATACAATTTGCGTGGTGGGAAATTGGAAAACCATGGAAAACCGTCTTCAGGGCTGTCGACAATGGAGTTCGGACCCACTATCTCCCGAATGAAAGTGTTGAATGTTAGCTAAACTGTTAACATAATTCCTAAGAAATAAATCATAAGAGATTTCAAGCATAATTCATACAGGAAAGATTGTCATCTCTACTGCCCTTTTTAACACAATTGGTAACATCCCAGTTTCAACGAGCGAGTGTGAACGAGGGTTTTTACAAATGGATTTGATCATTACTCCAACAACAGCATCACTGCAGTTACTACAGTTACAAACTTTCTGTTTATCGAGTTGGTTGGCCCTCTTTTAGACCATTTGAAAACCAAGGATTATAATTATGAGTTCATGGTTCCTGAAAATACAATATCTGGCGATTGACACCAACAGCAAGAGAAGGCGTGAAAGATGGCAGTGATCATGCTCCAGTATGGAAGTCAGGAATAACAGACACTACCAGTACTCGTTTGTATTTGCTTACCCGCTCAATGCATTTTTGATATGTAAATTGTAAGGCGGTGATGTTTTGTCGAGTTTGAACTGAGAGTACCTCTTGAATTTCTTTTTAAAAAACACTGGTTCTGATAATATTGACTCCTATTAGTTTCATTCGGTATCGGTATTCATATTCAGGCTCCAGGATCAAACGATAGTTACCGAACGTCTGATGAACTTGTGAGATTGTAGTGGAAAATATGTGAAATAATAATTTGGAGATTTTGCGCAGTAGATGTGCTCAGTATGATTAGTAATGCAGGAGCAGATGAACTAAATACGTTCCTCCTTTTTTTATATTAATAAAGAATGTCATATTTTAGAAAAAAATATAACTATTTGTATGGTAATGACTTTACTGATAGAGAGCAATAATACTTCATCAGTCTAAATAATAATAATAATAATAATAATAATAATAATAATAATAATAATAATAATAATAATAATAATAGCAGCAAGTTACTCGCTTGTGAGTGTAATGATGTGTTCAGAGACCACCAAGACCATTGATATATGTGTTCTTCGATGGCTGAAGAGATCAATTCTAGAACCACAAACTCTGCGGCAATAAATTTGCACCAGTATGACCATTACTATCTGTGTTTTATTCTTTGCCTTATTAAAAACTGGACAATGGCTAGTTATTACCCCCCAAACTACGTCTGAGGCTACTGACCAGACATCTTGATCCAGAGATTACTTGAGGTAGGGTGGTCGGTTTCTTTCCATTCCTCCTCTAGTCATCCAAATGATAACGATCAATTTTGCTTCGGGATCTGGTGTTTCAACATGGCCAATGTGTATATCGTGTGTAATTGCCTACTAACTATTACGTATTTTATTAAAGAAATACCCCCAAGTAACTTAATATATGAGTAGTGGATAAAGAAGGCGAAATACAGTATACAGTAGATGGGGCTGAACAATATTTATTACCATCAGGGTCGGAAAAGGACTGGAATTCTCCGAAGGAGGTACAACGTTCCCGAAAGAATCTTAATTTCTTTGACATAACGATAAATTGTAATAGTTACATAACCAGGAGGAATACATTTCCCTATCGCTCGTTCCATCTGTCCTCACTTCTCCAAAACTAGAAGCAGTCAGTATCCACAACATTTCTATTTGTTTTACATCGCCCCGACGCAGATAGGTTTTATGTCGACGATGGAATAGGAAATGGTTACTAATGGGAAAGAATCGACCGTGCCCTTTATTAAGGTGCAGTGAAAATGGGAAACCACGTAAAACAAACTTTAGGGCTGCCAACAGCTGTGTTCGAACCCACCATCTCTCGAATGCAAGCTGATAGCTACTGAAAAGATATACCTACATTTAAAGAGATACAATATCGAGAAAATGTCATTTTCAGATTAATCTAGTATTGTAACTTAACAATGCTCAGTACTTTTAAGTTTTTTTTAAGTTGCTTTACGTCGCACCGACACTGATAGGTCTTATGGTGACGATGGGACAAGACGGGGCTAGGAGTGAGAAGGAAGCAGCCGTGGCCTTAATTAAGGTACAGCTCCTAGCATTTAACCGTTGTGAAAATGGGAAACCACGGAAAACCATCTTCAGGGCTGCCGACAGTGGGGTTTGAACCAACTATCTTCCGAATAATGGATACTGGCCGCACTTAAGCGACTGCAGCTATCGAGCTCGGTTAAGTACTTTTAAAATCAAATATGCACGTAAGTATAAAAACATGTACCATTTTGTTCAGAAAATTCAGAATTGATTCCAACGGATAATATTAAAAATATACATTTCACACTTCCGGGTTCTCTCGAGGTACAGTCCCAGCATATGACTGGTGTGAAAATGGAGAACTATCTTCAGAGCTGCCGATGGTGTGAATTAAGACCTACCTGTGTCTGTCCGACGTAAAGTAACTTGTAAAAATAAGTTTTGCTGCTTAGTTTATGGAGCTAATAATTAAGATGCCATGAAATGAGATGAAATGGCGTATGGCTTTTAATGCCAGGAGTGTCCAAGGACGTGTTCGGCTCGCCAGGTGCAGGTGTTTTGATTTGATACCCGTAGGCGACCTGCGAATCGTGATGAGGATGAAATGATGATGAAGATGACACATACACTCAGCCCCCGTGCCAGAGAAATTAACCAATGATGCTTAAAATTCCCGAACCTGCCGGGAATCAAACCCGGGGCCCCTGTGACCAAAGGCCAGCACGCTAACCATTTAGCCATGGATCCGGACATTAAGCTGCCATAAAAATGTGACAGATTTTTAGAATAATTATCAAAATACTATTTATACACTGGAACAACTGTTACTTATGCTATATGTATTCCATAGGCAGTATTTTGATAATTATTCTCAAAATCTTTCATATTCCAATTTTGTCTATGACAGCTTAATGCGCAACGACTATCTTAATAAGACATTAAGTGAATTATTGCTAATGAAGTTAATGTACAGTAGAAGGCTTGGGGACCAATCCTTCTGTCTTCTTGTAAGAGTGAACCTCTTTTGAGAGAATTTACATGTTTTAGATGTGACTCATGTCCGATCTTGGTCCGTGGTTGTGAGCTTCATGGGCTAAGCCGGGTGAAGGTTAGCGGGTCATGCTCGAGTGAGCACCAGACTTGTTCGTACAGTGGTCTTGTTGTAGCCACCGCTAAATGACAGCTCGATGTATTCTGCGTAGTAACTTACCATAGCATACACACGCACTCAAACTGACCATAAAGCTCGCATTGATATTTTTTAATTCACTATATTAAAGTGAAAACTAGGATGAAATGTAAGCTTGATTCCAGCCAAGGACCCAGTCAGTGTATGGTTCCAGTGTACGGGACCCTCTTCAAGATAACTTGATTCGGAGACTGGAAAGGATCCGAAGTAGCACGAATTATTCTGTGCGATTTCCGACAAAAAATTGTGTTCCGAAAATGTTGTAAATATGGGAGTGATGAGACGAATTTGTTGACGAAACGGTATGTTCTGAGCTGTCAGTGGACAGATAACTTGGAATGACATTAGTAGACGAAAGCTTGAATATAGTTTTTAAAAGTAAGAAAGACTTGATGGAATTAGGATCACCAAATCTACTGGGCCGCCATGAAATATTAAACATTACACTCACACGGAGTTTTGAGGATGATGAGAGAAAGACTAACCGACATATGGTCCCTGCAACGTAAACACACCCATTCACTGTGTATGAAGTCTGACTCGTTGGCTGAATGGTCAGCGTACTAGCCTTCGTTTCAGAGGGTCCCGGGTTAGATTCCCGGCCGGGTCGGGGATTTTAACCTTCATTGGTTAATTCCAATGGCTCGGAGGCTGGGTGTTTGTGCTGTCCCAAACATCCCTGCTACTCACACACCACACATAACACTATCCTCCACCACAATAGCACGCAGTTACCTACACATGGCAGATGCCGCCCACCCTCATCGGAGGGTCTGCCTTACAAGCACTGCACACGGCTAGAAATAGCCACACGAAATTATTATTACTGTGTATGAAGGTGTACTGGTCTAAAAGAAAGAACCAACAATAATGTTGATTCCGTTTGGTGCTATGTGATCCATTCGCCACGACGACGAAGAATAAAAATAAGAAGAATAAGGTAAAGTTGGAATTCAAAAGGACAAATAGGGGCAAATTTTATTTTTAGGAAGAGAAATTAGAGATTGGAATAATTCACCGGGTGGGTTTTTCGCTAAATTTCCACCTTCTTTGAGGTTGTAACTGTTAGGTGCTTCAGTCTGCTCAAACTCATTTCTGAATAAATAAATACCTGAAAAAGAAAATATGCTAACAGAATTACGCCCGAAAAAGGAACAATAAAAAAGGAAAGTTAATTTATTCAAAAATTATTTCGGCAAAATGAAGACTCTAATAGGCCTAGTTATATAAATTAACAGAGTAGAAACTGAAAAGAAAGGATAAAAAGGCATGACGCATAAAAGGTTGCAAATTATATGTTGCATAAATGTCATTAAGAACAATTTTTTGGATACAACTAATAAGAAATCCGACATTTCCTCGCTTTGCACCCTTAATATTGCTATGCCACTGTTTACTAAACAAATAAGTTAAAGCCCAGGCTATCCTTGAACTTAAGCATCGGGTTTCAAGAAATTATGTTTCCCTGTGATGTAATACACAAACATAAATACTGTAACCGTATCGGTAATATATACATATAATTAATCGGCAACTGATTGAGGTATTTTTCTGGCCATCTTTGTCCGTATGGAAGTTAGGTTGATTTGGAATGCGCAACAGTTCCGACTTGGTGGCGCCGACTGAAGTATTTCATAGCTTGAAATATTCCCGGAGAGAGAACGCTAGCTATGGAGACAACAAGGAGGGAAGACACATTCTAATAACCCTGCCTACTAAAAATTGCCGAAATACGGTAATGCCAACTTATTAACTTGGTTTTAGACTGCGTATTTCGAGATAATTGCATTATTTACTAAGGAAAACATCGGCATGTCATATGTGAGCACATTAGACCTCTGCCAAAATTATAAACGATTATAAAATTTCAGCGTTAGTGAAATTGCGTCGCATGAGGATGATGTAAGCGTCAGAAGGGTACCCACGCCAGCTGTGAACCCAAACTCCGGACGGGGAATCCCCGAAGAATCTTCTCATTTGATTGAAGATATCTGCGAAATTACCGAGTGAATTGCTTTCCGCATTTAATGAGACGTCATAGAATTCTGAGCAAAACGTTATGACTGCATCACCGATGTCGGAGGACCCGTACAACAGGAGATATGGAAATTGTAGTGGGGACTGTATGCTATCCATTCTACGTGTTGGGGTGAGATTATTTAAGAGACCACCCTTTGCAGGACGAGAGGACTTGCCGTGAAGTGTTGGGAGGAGACAGACGGTCCTGTAGTGTCGCAGCTCAGCAAAATTATCTTCTTTGTGTGGAAGCGAAAGTTTGAATTGTATTTTGACGCTGTCTCCGAGACAATTTCGAGTTCAATATGTAATTCGCACGCTGATTACGAAAACGTATGTGAAAATCCCGGTGAGGCGGAAATAACGTGAACTTGCGAGCAGGCAAGAGACGATTTGTCACCGTAAGACCGCGGAGACTGTAAAGGTTTCTTGATAAACAGTGTTGGGGAAAATTTTTAATAGATTCCACCGTATCTCACTTTGATAAACAGTGCCAAAAAAGTTAAGGAGTTTCCACCATAATTGGATTCCAAAACCAGTGTCGAACGAAGACGTAGTAAATTGAACGTCCTTTTGTATTAGCCAGTTCCAGTTGATCACATCTCAGGACCATGAGGTTGCCGACGGTGATCGCAAGTAGAGAGTTCGAACCAGTGATCCGTCCCAGCATCATGCAAGAGTAAACATTCACCAGGGGCCTCCTCGAGGTTCGAGCCATGGACATTCCAACATGACGATAAGTACACTGATTTGAAATATTATGTAGTCTTTAAATGTGGGGGTTGTATATTTTGTAAATATTTAAATTACGTAGATTAAGGTTGTAAAAGTAAATATGTATTTGTTTAGAAACTTGGGACAGCTTTGAGTGGGTCTTTGTATTTATTAAATAAGATAATTAGGATGAGAAGTACTTTGGAATGGGATATAAATTACAAGAATATAAAATTTGAATTTGAGAGTGATGCATGTGCTTGGATTGAGGATTGGATATCAAAAGATTTAGAGTGCTTTAGATAATATGGGTAAAGTGTCATTTTGTTTTACAATTTCAAACGGTATATTTCCTTTATATTGGGTTATTTATTTTATATCCGTAATGCACGACGATAGGGTCATCTACATGCCGTTGTTGACGGGTTAATCGTTGGAATAGCAATACGCTCTGGTTTCAAAGTAACTTTGCATGCTCGTAATATAGAGAAATGGCTGTATACATTTGTGTGATGTGTGACATGCCTGGGGGCTCGACTACATATCCTCCCAATTTAGATAGGGGTTTTCGTTTCTATTGAGAAGGCAGTAATTTCTATTTACTGCAAATAATATCCACGTTCATATCCACTTGAATATTTTTTGAGTTAAGTTAGAAGAAAACTATAGCTTATTATCTGTGCCATCGCTGAGTCGTGAACCCGAGTCATTTACGGTTTAATTCAGTGGAAGCGATAGGATGAATAATGGTTTGACGCGACATAAGAGAGGCAAATGTGCAGAGAATAAATATATGAATAAAACTTTGAAATGTGAAGTATTTAATTGTGGTTGACATGAGATTTACCATAATATTTCTTGAGAATATGCTTCGCTGTTAAGAAGATTTAAAAGTGTAGGGTTACTGGCCTGACAAGAGAGTCAGGACCATGTGGTGAGAGGTTTATGGTCGTCGACGGGTGCGCCCTGACCGTGTTTTGTTTACAATGCAAAGTGAATATGTCAAGCCTGCACACAGAATGAAAGAAATGCCGGGGTTCACGAAAATATGTTCGCAGTAGTAAATTTTTCCCAATTGTTTTATGTTCATTTCTGTAAAGTATATGAGTTACTAGAGCGCCAGGAGAATGTTTGTTGTTAATCATTTTGGTGATTATCACAGATGGGGATTTTCAGTGGCCCAACCTTGGCTGCGTGATGGAGACTTCTGTTTCGAGTCCCAAGGCAAACCCAGGATTTTCCGTCACACATATTTTTTTCTTGAAATGCACCCATTTACATTTAAATTCTCATGATTTTATTTTTATGTTTTTCCAGCGGAGATTTTTGTGGTGTGTATAAATATTTTATTAAGGTTGTTCTGTGATGATTATTTTATGTTGTGTACTTCGAGAGCGGGTTCTGCCCCGTATGTTTGGTATTATTTTCAATGCGATGTGGGTTCTATGCCGGACCCGACATCTGTTTATTTTGTGTTGTTTGTTGTGTCGTGTCTACAAGTATTAATTTTATTGTGGTGCCAATTAGGATTGTATTTAGTTAATTAGCCGATCACTCAAAGTTGTTTTCCGAAATTCGGGAGTGTTGTTTTTTTTCCGAAAGAAAAGAAATAGATTACTGTAAAATCGTCACATTTACAAACAAACACATGTATTACAATATATTTGAAATTAGTGTTTTAAAGAATCGGTGTGCTTATCGTCGGGCCCAGATATATAAAAGGAACGATCTACTCGAAGTTAAGTTTTCTTTTAAATGGAACGGAGTAATATCTCCTATATTATGTGCTCAATTCATCTGACATGTATAGTTTTCTTTGTAATTATTATTCAGGGTTTTATTTCAAAATGTGTTTTAACAAGAGGAATTAAAGTTGTTATAAAGATTTCTGCTCTTATTATTTGCCGTAGTTAAATGCATCCTAGTTTCCTCCGTTCTATTATGCCTATAAGTTTGTCTTAGAATGGCCATGGGAGGCCGGGTGTTGTGTTATAGGAATGGAGGGATGTGCGGTCGATCCTCGCACGGTCGGAAAGGCATTTGTTCACCCATAGATTTGGATTCATTTTTGTCGGTTTTTCCAGATGAGATGGCATTTGACTCTAGACCAAAAAGGTCCCATACCAACAAGCAACTTGGCATTTGGTCTCATTTGGCTGAAACCTAATATGGAGCCATTTGTCGGTGCGGTGGTACGGTTCTAACACATACATACAAACAAAAACAGCACTGAATCTATTTTCGACTTTTGCATACTACACCGAGATAGACACGAAATACGGGCAACAATTTGAAGTGTACATACAAAATGTTATTTCTATACAGGGTGGTCGGAAACAACGTGAACCGAGTATATGAGCGTTAAAGTGTTGGCCATACTGATAGGTAATTTGAAAAAAAATACGTCGATAGGTAGCGCCGTTGTCATTTTATCAACTGCTGAATTTAGCCAATCAGATCGCTTCGCAGGCGAATTGAAATGGGCTTTACGAGACGGTGTGCTAAATTTGCACGTGGCTTGAGAGCTATGCCGAGAAATGAGCATCAAACACTAACACACCGTGGGTTTCAACCAATTCCACCGTAGCTTGCTGCTTTGGGGTGAGCCTATCAGGAGGGAGGTCCTTGTTCAAGTACCTTCCCTGGAGAAGTTGACATTCTCAACCCGGTTATAAGCCACGTGCAGATTTAGCAACACCGCCTCGCGAAGCGATCTGATTGGCTGACTTCATCAGCTGATAAAATCACAACGATGCGAGATATCTAATTATTTATTTCCAATTATGTATCTGTATAACCAATCCTCTAACGCTTGTATAACCTGTTCACGTTGTTTTCAACCACCCTATATATGGTTATTCTGGTTGTCCCCGAGGTAAGAACATTGGATTTGTGCTTACTTTCTGCTTTTTTCTTTCACTCTCTTTGTTCATGCTGTCATTCTTTTCACCCTCCAGTTCACACTTCCATTCTTAATCACTCTCAATAATCGATAAATTCCTACAACTTGTCATGTTGTTGTTACATTAAATTATTAATCGAATTGTATATGTTCTCATTTATCCACCGTACACTGCTATCTATCAAATAACCTTCAAGTACTAACAAATGTTTGATAAAGAAATATTCTGTTCGTTCTTTCTTCCCCAAACTGTCGTTATTTACAGAAGCTGTTGCAGCAAGTCCTGAAAGAAATCGTATAACATAAAAATAGGTAGTAAAAATAAGAACATTATAAATGAAAGGAAGGGAAGATGTTGTGATGAGGGGAAATGAGAATGGTGTTTACAAGGCGGGCGATGAGCATTGTGACTAACGGTAGGCAAATATTTTTTTTTCCTTGACAATGCAGGGAAATGTAATCAATAATTAATTTTCACAGAACTGAATTTCTGGAAACTTTGTCTTGTATCTTGAAGGACGTTGCTCTTTGTCATTACCAGAAGTATTCTTTGGAAGAAAGATAAGGAATAAAGTAGAAATTACCACCTTGCCATCTAAATAGAAATCTTCATTGCTGTACCTAGGCATTACTCATTCAGGGTATGAATGCAAATGGGAGAAACAAGAAATATCGTTCCACATGTTGTATTTGTATCCTGTGTCAAGACATCATCATCTCTTTCTAAGAGACCAGGTTCGCGATTTGACTTTTTGAGCCCAAGTTGGCGATTGAAGATGTCTGTATATGCCACTCTTCTTCTTCTTCTTCTTCTTCTTCTTCTTCTTCTTCTTCTTCTTCTTCTTCTTCTTCTGTTTACACTCCAGGGTCGGTTTTTCCCTCGGACTCAGCGAGGGATCCCACCTCTACCGCCTCAAGATATGCCACTCTCATTTCAGTAAAATTTCCGGTACATTGGCACTCCAGAAACTGTATCATTACTGTGACGTAGAACCAATAACATTTTACTTACCTTAAGTTGTGAAATATTTAATATTTAATAAATTAAATTATCTTGTATTTGAGTAATACAACCTTTTCTTATATGTGGTGGAGTTCTTGCTTTCGTACGGGCTAGGAGCCCATTGTTTTAAGTTCCATATATTCATGCAAGTCGTGTCTGCCTCCGTAGCGTAACGGGGAGTGTTATTAGCTGCTCCCAGAAATTTAAGAATGGCAGGAAAAGAGCAGCACCACTTCGGGATGAGGACACGAGTTTATCCGAGTCGTGAACGGTATTTGTTGCATTGTATTTTAAATTATTATTATTATTATTATTATTATTATTATTATTATTATTATTATTATTATTATTATTATTATTACTACCCGCCTGATGGCAATGATCGTTAAGGCGTTAAAGTCTAAACGATTTGACGCCGTGGTTAGCCGGTTCGAGTCCCGTTGATCGAACATATTTTCACTATCAGAATGTTCGCCGGCAGGGTAGGGGAGGTGGTGGTATAACATTTCTAATCACTAGATTGCGTCCCAAAGGCCTGGATTAAATTCCAAACCTCTCCGCAGTGCTCATATGGAGTGAGGTCACATGCCACTGTTGATGGTGATTCGTCCATCGGATGGCGACGTTAAGACTTGAGCAGACCCCTTGGTGCTATTCGATAAGAGTAGACTTGGTTATGTGCCGGCACTGGTTTTCACCCTCTCCCTTCCTACTATCATATATCCCGTCAACTCCTGTGGTGAGGTTGACGTCAGGAAGGAGATCCGGTCATAAAAGCCCGCCACGACAGATTTATCTTACCTCATACCCGACCCCGTAGAGAAACAGAACAAGGGTTGGACAAACAAGCATTATTATTATTATTATTATTATTATTATTATTATTATTATTATTATTATTATTATTATTATTATTATTATTATTATTATTATTATTATTGTGGTGGTGATTACTGTTTTAAGAAGAAGTACAACTGGCCAACCATCCTCTATATAACACTAATCAGAAATAAAAGAATTGGAATGGATCCGACACTTCAAAACAAGAAGGTATCGGTCAAAGAAAAACAAGGGCCACGAAGGGCGTGAAAATTAAAAAATCCCTAGGCCTCACAACCTAATACCGTCGGAGTCGTAAAAGAAAGAGAATGATAGATGAAAGTGAAGAACCTGACACAAGTGAAAGCAATGCCTGGACTCATCTTAGGGCCCCGTGGTCATACCGCCCAAATTCACAGGTGTACTTCTTCTTCATTATTATTATTATTATTATTATTATTATTATTATTATTATTATTATTATTATTATTATTATTATTATTACGGCAGAGACTTCTGGGCAAGGAAAAGGTGGTTATTTATCTTAATCAACAGTCGCGGAGGAGGTCCGTAAACATGAGAGGGAGTGGTGAGGAGCCGCGTTCAGGACACATCACCTACAGTATCTTATTCACTTTGATTTTTTCAAATAATTTGTATGTTGTATGGGAATGTCACATTAGTACGACGTTCAAAGGATTTTACGCGGAGTGTCACAGTAAGTTGCAAGATTGTGAGCCACTGCAAACAGATCTCGATAACACTGTGAGATGGACAGGGTGAAAAGTCAAGTTGTGAGTGTCACTAATAGGAAAAGTCCTCTCAGTTTTAATTACTGCGCTGATCGGGGTGGAAGTTTCCTGTGGGAGTACTTAGGCGTTAATATACGGAAAGACCTTCATTGAGGTAATCATATAAATGGGATTGTAAATGAAGGGTACAGATCTCTGCACATGGTTATGAGGGTATTTAGTGATTGTAGTAAGGGTGTAAAGTAGAAGACATATAAGTCTCTCGTAAACCCCAACTGGAATATGGTTTCGGTGTATGGGACCCACACGAGGATTACTTGATTCGAGAACTGGAAAAAATCCCAGGAAAAGCAGCTCGATTTATTCTGGGTGGTTTCCGACAAAATAGTAAGCGTTACGAAAATGTTGCAAATTTAGGCTGGGAAGACTTGGGAGAAAGGAGACGAGCTGCTCGACTAAGACGTATGTTTCGAGCTGTCGGTGTAGAGATGGAGCGGAATGACATTAGTAGATGAATAAGTTTGAGTGGTGTTCTTAAAAGTAGGAAAGATCACAATATAAAGATAAAGAGGACAAATTGGGATAAATATTCGTTTAAAGGGGGAGGATTTGGGGATTGGAACAATTCACCAAGGGAGATGTTCAATAAATTTCCAAATTCTTTGCAATTATTTAAGAAAAGACTAGGTAAACAACAGATAGGGAATCTGCCACCTGGGCGACTGCCCTAAATGCAGATCACTGGTGAGTGTGACAACGTCACTGGGTTCTCATCAAGGTGGCCATGGTTGGACTGCAGCTTAGGTTCTTGAAACAAAAGGACACGTCCCTGTAGTTCAGATTTGATGTAAAATTGGAGCTCACGTCGTTCTTATCAACAGTCACAAGAAAAACTGCAAGTTTCTTCCTCTTCTTCTTACCTGTCTAGGCATGCCCTTGTTATCAAAATAACTGAGAATAAAGTTCGCAACTCTGTGAACCCGTCAGATAACGGGGCGTGCTCATGCTGCGAATTGGGGTTTAGACAAAAGTTTTCGTTTCCCTGGTTAAAAGTAATTATTTCCTATGGTGGTTGCTATTGGGAAAACACCTGCATTAGCAGTCCCTCGAAACATTTATCACAAAAGAAAAAATGCCCATTCATTCGATAAACAGAAATATAGACTATTGGGAGGATACGACCAAGATAAATGTAAAAATTAATCCTTAAATGGAAAAATTGTCTTTGTTATATTTAGACATCAATTCTGAATTCTCGAAAAGGCTAACAGAGAGAGAGAGAGTGGAAAATATCCCAGATTAGTATTTTATTTGTTACTATTTTTTGCGTATATGCTAATTCATATATATCTGGTTAACAATCTTAATAAGGTGCCCTTTAAAACGGCGGCAATCATCTTCTTCTTCATCATCCGTCATTCATCTCTAGATTCATTAATGGATGTTATTTTGTCTTTTGCACGAATAAGCATTTGTCAATGCAATCAAATTTCAAAACTAAACTCAATTTAAAATGGCTAAACCCCTTGTCGGTCATAAATGCATGTAAATCCACAGAACAACCACCATTAAACGATCATAATCAAAGATAATAGGCCCAATGCTTTATGTACAGTGCAGTATCTTGGATCGAGTATGGAATATGCATTGGTTTACAAAATTCCCTCTTTTTTCAAATCAGTTTTTAATTTCTGCTGTACTTATGCTACAGCATGCATCTAAGGGATACAGACTCCCTAGAACTCGTCGGTGTCAGAAGACAACCAGAGATGACCGCGAGGTTCTGAGCTTGTCACTAGCGGATAGAATATCGAACTCGACAACGGCCATTCTACTCTTGGGAATCCGCGGGGATAGAGGAAGAACACCTAATGAGCTCTTTAATGTGCCAACTTGTATGACCTGCTTCGGACAGAATCGAACCTATGTTCTTGGATCACTGACTATTCAGGTTTTAATCATAGATGCAAGTATGCGTTTTGTAAAACTGAAATAAAAGTGTTATTTACAATTTATATCTCATTTAAAAGGCAGCGTTTTTATTGTGACGATCAATATTGGTCCCGGTATGGTGGGGGTCTGTTCTTGTTTCCCATTAGCCATTCCCCCCGTGTGCGGCGCCCGATTGCGGTTCCAGCCGAGCTGGGGCGTGTGTCAGCCACTTACAACCTATTAGCATTCTGTTCACATTGCATCAAGCAGTTTAAACAATTTCTATAACGTAACTACACTGTCAACTAACCTCCAGTATGGCTTGAGCCATACTATAATCATTTCAAGATAAGCTCCTTCCAACACCATAACCGTTCTCAAGATATTATACAGTCGCATTGCTTCATTCATTATAGCCATTGGATATGGCCGTATCCAGCCACGTGAAACTACATTAGTTTTTCATTGGTTTAGAAAATGGCTTCAGAGGTATGCAACGTGTAGGGAGAGTATCAGATTATTTATTTCTTTCAACAGCGAATTAACATATAACAAGTCTGGTACTCCCATTGTCTACAGATCCATGGAATGCTCGTAAAGTTGAACACAATCACGGCCAAATAACAAAACCATCACAACAGTGGAAGTACATAAAAACTAGGTAAAAGTCATCTCATTTTGTAAAGTCATATAACAACAACGTTTTGGAATCTAGTTAGAGGCAGGCTGATGTTATTAATGCTCGTAAGCTGGAGCTAACTCAACGGCCGCTCCAGTTCAGCAGCCACGACTCACGTTGCGCTGTACCAGACTACACATGATTCCAGTCCGCTAACGGTCTACATTTCCACGGTGGACCGATAATATTTGGTGGAGCAAATATAAAGTATAATGATTTCGTCGAAATTTACACAGCTATTTCATCTGGACACCAGCATAATAGGCAGAAGTGCGTCATTCACGGGATGCATGAGAACTTTACGACTGTGATTTCTCGCCGTGTTCGGGGGCATTTAAGGGGTGCAGAGGATATGAGACCTAAGCTTCTACCAACATATAGAAAAATTATCATCAAACCTTCACTGGTATAATTGCCTATACTTATTTTATAAAGGCCTGTATGGAGATGACTTTGCTATGCTTTGCTGTATTTTAGAGAGTTTGTGAGTTCGTTTGTGTATGAAGGTAAATGAAATGGTGTATGGCTTTTAGTGTCGGGAGATCCCAGGACGGGTTCAGCTCGCCAGGTGCAGGTCTTTTGATTTGACTCCCATAGGCGACCTGCACGCCGTGATGAGGATGAAATGATGATGAAGACAACACATAAACCCTGTCCCCGTGCCAGGGAAATTAACCAATTATGGTTAAAATTCCCGACCCTGCCGGGAATCGAACTCGGGACCCCTGTGACGAAAGGCCAGCACGCTAAGCACTTAGCCATGGAGCCGGACTGTATGAAGGTGAATCTCGGAAACCATCCCGTCAATTTCAGTTTTTTTAACCATTTGAAAGCTGTTTTCAGGATTGTCATAAGAAATCGATCATCATGTTAGGTTATTAGGAGCGCAGATATTTAAAAAAAAAAGTAGAACAAGTTTGAAATGTGAGTCTGGGGCTCTTAAAAGTGAATAAGTTGCGTGAACAGTCCCTGCCGAAGTGTACTTAGATCTACAAAAGTATTTCATGTGGATTTTCTTCGTATGAGAGTTTTCCAGGAAAAGCTTACTTCACTGTTTTGGTGCATGATTTTACCAATAAAATCCAAAACAAGTGGTAAACTGTTAATCCTATAATCAATATGAGTACACATACCTGATTTTGAATGCATTTTCTTCTAAAGCATTTGATTCGTAACTCCAACGGTTGTCACAAAAATTTCACTTTTATAAGGATGATTTCAAGCTAGAGACCCAAAGCGCTCACACGTCCAGCGTGGAGCCTATGATATTATTCGTAAAATCCATGGAGCAATATGGTAATAACCTCCAACATCTTCAGAAACGAACTACATAATTTGTAATAGAATTTCATAACGATCAATAATATTTGCTAAAATGTGTATTTTTGTTTGACAGGATCGCATCGGAAAGCGTTGAAGAAAAACACACTCTTTTCTACTGAAGAATTAGCTCGCTTGTGTTCGGCTAACGAGGAGTTGCGTTTTGAGGGATGTACATAATGGAAAGGTAATCCACAACCTTAAGGCCCGGACTTACATTTCTCTCTCCTGTTTGCTACAGGAAATTTTACGCTTGTCGCTTCCGGCAGCTACGCTCATACTGATAAACTTCTCATACTGTTCGCAAGGGGCACTGATGTACTGCCGTTGCCTTACAGGAAATCGGACGCGAGCTACTATTGACAGCAATTAATATCAAACTAGAAATCAACCCTTCGTATTCTCCGACAAGGAATATACAGAAAGGTTAGTATAATTTAAGAATTAATAGCATAGTACCGGGGCATAGGAGCGCAGAGGAACGGTGACAGCGAGCGCACTGCCCGCAATGGCGAGCGGATGTAGTCGTTTCAAAGAACCGGCATAATTACGCCTATAGAAACTAAATGGAACTGAACTTACCAGCTTTAAACATGCACAGGACAAACAAACACAATTAAATAAAGCAAAAAAATAAACTATAAAATGATACTGAACTCACCACTGAATGAGTCCAGTAAGATCGTAAATGTTTTTTTTTTTTTTTTTTTTTTTTTTTTTTTTGCATTGCGTGCTAACGAATGTGAAATACCAGTTTGCTGAGTTACTTTCTGAAGCGACCTACGTGGTCTGACACTTGCAGTCTTGCCTGTATATCTTCTAACTTCTCCTGTGTGAGAGCTGTTCTCCAACGCAGTTTTTTTAATTCTTAGTTGTGGAACCAGTACTACACCACTTGTGAACGAGTTGTTGCACGTAACGTTTTGATGGTACTGTAGAACCGGGAAACTATCTACGGCATTTTCTAAGGCATCTTTTAACTGTTTTCTTCTTGTGCAAATAACACTCGACCAAAAATATTCTCTGCGCTGTAGTGTACTTAACCATCGCAATAATAACCTCACAACTCACCTTAAAAGTCCAATAGTTACTAGCGAACTGCTGCGTCAGCTGTCAAGACTTCTTATCACGCCAAACTTGACACGAGCCATCTGGCGCTCACTTGGGGATTCCCGCAGCTTATGAGCAGAAGTGCGAAGTCTTAAATTATACTCCCTGAAGGGAAAAATGATTCCCCGAGGCCAAACAATCATCGCTCGACTGGTGGTGCCATCCTGTGGGGAATTCGAAGGCTAACAAGGGGAGGTCACGATGTGCGCTTCACCGATTTTGTTCAAACTTTGCAGGTTGGTAGTAATAAATCACAAAAACACACTGCCAAAGTATTAGCGCGCAACTCTCAAAAATTTCCGAAAAAAGCTATTTTGAAAATGTCGCGAAAAGTTACGAGAGGTTTAGCATGCCAGGTACCATCAAACGAGAGACTGTGGTCGACTGGTTAAGGTTCTCCACTTCAGTTATGAAGATGGCGAGGAATCACGCTCGTTTTAACTATTTTTTTCTTTTTGACATTTCCTGATCCCTCTTTTCCTCGTGTTGCGAATGAGAGCAGCAGTTAGTCACTGTCTGACCACGATGTGTCGTGTAACGGTTGTGTGCGTTGTAACCAGACGAACTCATCAAAAGTTTGATCGACATGGAGATCTCGCATGTTGAATTACGCAAAGTGCAAACGAGTTCCCGGGAGAGCAAACAAGAAACAAACAGTTGAAAAGGGCCATGATTTACGTCGAGCACCTTATTTGTATAAATCGCTTACTGGATCCTGGCGACTCTGTAGAGATTACAGAAGAGGCCGAATTATTGGGAAAGAAAATGTTTAAATCTATTTTGACACTGATAGAAGGAAATACATTTGTAATAGATGAAAAGGGGGGGAAATCAGGGGGGGGGGGAGAGGGGGGTGAAAAGCTGGTAGCAGCGTGACGAGAACTCACCATTTTCATAACTGAAATGGAGAATTTTAACCACTCGACCGCCTAGCCACAGTCTCTCGCTTGATGGTACCTGGCATGCTAAACCTCTCGTAACTCTTTTCGAAATTTTCAAAATCGCTTTTTTCGAAACATTTTGAGAATTGAGCGCTACTGCCTTGCCAGTGTGTTTTTGTGATGTAGTACTACCAACCTACAAAGTTTGAACAAAATCGGTGATGCGGACATCGTGACCTCCTCTTGTAAGTCTTCAGCTGAGATCACATCTGTATTGTGAGTTAGATTCGCTGCGCTTCATTTTTTAATAAGTTTATACACGAAAGCGTTGTTTCAAGTCATCTTAATTTAATGTAAGCGATTGTTTTGCTTTTTCGTGTCCCACAGTGAGTATAATTTTTCTTTTGGTAATAGTTTCTTCTTGATGATAATAAATGCACTTAATACACTATAATTCACAGACAGTTTTCGCAATTTTCCTGTTAATGACGGCACACTTTTGACGTCAACCTGGACTCCACGTGAAGTCTGTCATTTACAAGGCAAGCATGCTCTTGGTCGAGAGTCATCTGTTATTGGCCAATAAGTGATTCGATCACGGACAGCTGTATATGAGACATCTGTTATTGGTCGACAGTCGAGTCGGCGAGAGGTCCTGCTTAACATTTGAGTCGCCGAGGAAATTGCGAAATTGCTAGGTTAAGTTGTGTGTTCATCGCGTACATATCAGCTGTTCGCACTCGATCACAATCTAACAACTCTGTCCAGCTGATCAGTGAACTGTCAAGTCGGAAGGAAGATATGCCAAACCATAACTTCCATCCCCTCATGACATTTCGATATATCGTAGTTGCGACTGCGAAAAACGCTGCGTGATAATATTTTTGGAGAAATACTGACCAGCAGTACAGGTATTATGAAGAGTGAGAATTCTTTGACAATACTGGTGTTCACACAATACTGAACCGCGGATGACAGAACCTTACTGGCCAAAGTTCTTATCTGAAATATTTCACATAGCGGTTTTGGCAGGCGATTTTCTGTTCCTTGCAGCTGAAAGTCGCGTATACATCATGCTAATTCTCATTGAGAAATTTCAGGTAGGTTTCAGTACGAGTTAATTGCTAATTCACTTGTTAAAAGAGAATCAACTATGCCACTAATTTCATTTAAAGGCTGACCGAAATCTTTCCGATTTATACTACACAGTAAAAAGATGTGCAGCAATTCCTCCAAAAGGCGACGAAACAGACAATACATTAGTGAAGACAATTGGACGTCAAGGAGAGTGCTAGGGTACGTACAAAAACTCGCAATGGGCTGAAGAATGTGAGAGTACAGTTGCTGAAGTCAAACACTGCTTGAACTCACTTCCGCTATGGCCATCCGCGATCCTGCGACCCCTCGTAGTAATGTTAATGGGTGTGGGTGGTGTCAAGGCATCGATTGAACTCAATCTCGCTTGCTACGTTACATAAGTAAAGCAATGAATGATGTCAGAAGTTGGCGGGCTGTGCGTGAATCAGCGTGTTGCAAGCGAGTGAGAAGGCTGGGAAGTAATCGGACTATTTCAGTTTAAGGTATATATTTCCAATGACTGAATTGTTGTACCCGTCACTGACGGCCAATCACTTACCATGTGCTTGATTACATTTTTTTCGATCCCTCAAATGGTTCCTGAGGTTCTGACGCACGTAGGTGAACATGCTTCTCCCTGTCAGCGTCTTCCTGTGACGTACTTGCTTCCTGGCCCTTTGTGGCCCTTTTTCATTATTGCTGCCCTTAATTTTATGTTTTTCTTCCAGTATAAAAGCAAAGTATCACATTAATATTAAAATAGAATATCAATGTACCAATGTACAAAGCCTTTTGACGTTGCCAAGATGATCCCCAGAGCAACATCCATAGTGTTAGTTTTCGGCTTTTGGACTTGAACGTTCACACGACAAGCATCGTATTTCTCTTATTTTATACTTTATCGGTAGAAATGATAAAATATTTATAAATAATGTTCTAAAAATGTTATCATGAAAAATTTTCCTGAAAAAACAAAAAGAGATAATCAAGTTTCATGTTTAATTTCCCCCCTTCCTCATTTCAGTTGAATTTTTTTTTACCGATTTATAGTTAAGACCTTGCTTGCCCTTATTCTAAACTCGTCTAGTCACTAGTCCGGCTCCATGGCTTAATGGTTAGCGTGCTGGCCTTTGCCCACAGGGGTCCCGGGTTCGATTCCCCGGCAGGGTCGGGAAATTTAACCATCATTGGTTAATTTCCCTTTCACGGGGGCTGGGTGTATGTGTTGTCTTCATCATCATTTCATCCTCATCACGACGCGCAGGTTACCTACGGGTGTCAAATCAAAAGACCTGCACCTGGCGAGCCGAATCCGTCCTGGGATCTCTCGGCACTAAAAGCCATACGCCATTTCATTTGTTTCATCTAGTGACTACATAAAGGGTGCAATACGAAGTTTCATTAAAATTCACCAATCCATTTTCCAGTGATGTTTTGAGGGACGAACGGACAAAAATGTAAACTCAAACTGTTCTCTCCGGTATAAAAACCAAGTACTGGGTTAATATTTAAAAAACGCAGACTGAAATACGATTTTATATAGAGAAATAGATCATGCAGTAATTATCTTGCTACTTGGTAGCGAAACTATTGGAAGGAATAAGTCCTTCTTATTTGCAGCAGCAGCAAGACATCATTATCTTAGCCTCCACTTTCATTGTCAGACATAAACTTGCAGCCAATTGAGCAAGATAACACCAGAGTAAATACAAAGGAACGGCCGATTGGTAGAATAATAAATAATTATTTTACTCTCATAAAAACCAAACCAAACTCCGTTACATATCTTCCAGATGGGGTCGTGGGATTGTTGTTAAATTAATAGACCTCTAATTGATAAATTGCTGCAAACAGCCGCTCAAGAGACCATTTCCTTTGATCCTGATAAAACAATGCAACTCATTAGCTGCTTCCTTCCATGTTACCGGTTAACTGACAAACTTGTTGTGCATATAGTTTAGTTCCGCATAACAACAACAACAACAACAACAACAAACCCGTAGCGCCTATTAGGGCCTTAGTCTGGTAAAACGATTGCTTCCCAGCCCAATGGCCTGCAGGAATTGGATTGCACATGGTCAATGCGACGACATTCTCACTTTATAATGTTAGTTTTACTATGGAGAAGCGTGTGGTGGAAAATTGTGAATTGTTGACTTTTCTGTTTTGTTTTGATGCCACTTTCATATCCAGCAATGGAATTACTTGGGACTTTAAAATCACAGAGTGTCTTCTTCTTCTCCTTCTACAATAATAATAATAATAATAATAATAATAATAATAATAATAATAATAATAATAATAATAATAATTGCTGCGGACAGCCACTCAAAAGACAATTTTCTTCGATCCTGATAAAAGAATGCAACTCATTAGTTGCCTCCTTTCATGTTACTGGTTAATTGACAAACACTTTGTGTATGGTTTGGTTCCGTACAACAACAAGAACAACAATAACAACAAACCCGTAGTGCCTATTAGGGCTATTATTATTATTATTATTATTATTATTATTATTATTATTATTATTATTATTATTATTATTATTATTATTATTTTCACCCCCTTATCCCGTTTCTCTACGGAGTCGGGTATGAGGACCGGATGCCTTCCCTGACGTCAACCTCATCAGAGGTATTAATGAGATGAAATGAATGACGTGATACATGATGGTAGGAAGGGAGAGGGTCAAACCCGGTACCGGCGTCTCCGAAGACCTTAAAAAGTAGTTAGTGGGACGTAAAGCAAATAACATTATTATTATTATAAACCCGGTACCGGAATATAGCCTACTCCTGTCGAATAGCACCAAGGGGTTTGCTCAAGGCTTTACATCCGACGGACGAATCACTATCAACGGCATCCATCATATACCCTTACTCCATAGGAGCACTGCGGAGAGGTTTGGAATTACATACAGGCTCTTGGCACGCAGTCTAGTGATTAGAAATTGTATACCAGCACCTCCCCTACGCTGCCGGCCAGCATTCTAATGGTGACAATTTCTTCGACCAACAGGACTCCGATCGACTAACCACGGTGTCACACTATATAGACTTGACACCTTAACGATCATGGCCACCAGGCGTCTTCTTCTTCTACTTCTTCTTCTTCTTCTTCTTCTCCTTAGAAGAAAATCTGATGGGAGCCTCACATTTCTCTTCCACTGAGAGTCCCAGAAGGTGTTTCGGTCCAGGGTACTAGTTTCGATTATCTGAAATACTGGATACCTTCTTCTTCTTTTACTTCTTCCAGCACTTATCCCACTCCCTGATAGGGACACGGGGGTGAACTTTGTCGCACGAGTGGATTTGGCCCAATTTTACGGCTGGATGCCTTTCCTGATACTATTTAGAGGGATGTAATCACTAGTATGTGTTTTCTGTGGGGGCTGGTAGTGCGGTGTGTTGCGAATAAAGATATGTATTAAGACGGTCACTAACATCCAGCCCACATGTTAGATGAATTAATTAAAAGCAGCTAAAATCCACGACTCGGCCGGAAATCCAACCTGGGGCCCTATGAACCGAAGACCATTACGTTGACAATTCAGGCGGACTGTATTTTATTCTCAAATATCTAAACAATTTAAACAATGATTGATGCTTGTTGTTTAAAGGGGCCTAACATCTAGGTCATCGGCCCACAATTTAATCAAATATCACGTGTAGTTTATGAATTAGTAACATCTCTTGAGAAGGAGCCGAGCTAGGCGGATCCCTCTGAGATAATTTAGCAGCAGTAAGTTTTCGCTAGAGGACCAGCTAAATAGCTCGCTTTGATAAAGCTAATTTTATTCATGGGATGTCATCAATATACAGAGAGAAAGCCATCTGTCGGTTGAGGGACGGAGAAGTCAATTAGACTGGAGAGCAGAGGCTCGTAAGACGTGTCATCATGTTGCATAGCAAGTGGCAAGCAGTTAGCGGACAAGTTTAATGTCCGGATTTGATCCCACCTGGAGTGCATGCCGCGCTGTGCCATTTATTAGGGTGGTAGTCAACAGTTCCCGTTTCACCTCACAGTCTACAGCGGGATTAACCTTTTCCATTCCATGCCCGAGTGTTCCAAACACGAGTTTATTCGGACTTCAAGTAATGCGAGCCTCCGTAGCTCAGGCGGCTGCGCGTCGGCCTCTCACCGCTGGGTTCCGTGGTTCAAATCACGGTCACTCCATGTGAGATTAGTGCTGGACAAAGCGGAGGCGTTTCAGGTTTTTCTCCGGGTACCCCGGTTTTCCCTGTCATCTTTCATTCCAGCAACACTCTCCAGTATCATTTCATTCCATCTGTCAGTCATTAATCATTGCCCCAGAGGAGCACGACAGGCTTCGGCAGCCGGTACAATTCCTATCCTCGCCGCAAGATAGGTGCTTCATTTCATTAATCATTGTCCCCGAGTAGTGCGATAGGCTTCGGCAGCCGGCACAATTCCTATCCTCACCGCAAGGTGGGTGCTTCATTTCATTACATCCCTGACCCGGTCAATGACTGGAAAACAGGTTGTAGGTTTTCAAGGAATGCGCTCTTCTCCATTTCCGAGTTCACTCTGGCGCTATAGGTTTGTTGTTAATCACATGCTCCATTTAAACGACGGGCGATTCATAAATTAATTATCTTACCGTATTTTGACGATAATTATGTGCCTTATGTTCTTCTTTCACGGCTGTCTTCTGAGCGTAGGGTTACCAATTTTTTGAAATGCCAGTGCGGGACAGGTCATGTCAACACGACATAAAGGCATTTGCTCAAGAAAACACTGAAATTGTACTCACCAACTGTATTCATTTTTCTGTTTCATTTTCTACATAAAACACATATTTTTCTTCACTTTTAGCCTTTTTGTCAATAATTATGAATCTCCCTTAATCAAGCCATGAAATTTCTGACAACTATGATCAAAATTAAGTGAGACTTGTTTTTCTGACTTTATCAGAGCTGCTGAACATCATTCCGTTTGCTTTAAAGAACTGAAAACAACTCTTTCAACATAAGCATTTTAACCAGGTATATACTCAGAACATAAGATACCCACATGAGGTCGGAAGATGCAGAGTGGGTTGTTGTCCCATAAGCTCTGTACTCTTTTTTTTGTTATGTGCTTTACGTCGCACCGACACAGATAGGTCTTATGGCGACGATGGGACAGGGAAGGGCTAGGAGTGGGAAGGAAGCGGCCGTGGCCTTAATTAAGGCACAGCCCCAGCATTTGCCTGGTGTGAAAATGGGAAACCACGGAAAACCATCTTCAGGGCTGCCGACAGTGGGGTTCGAACCCACGATCTCCCGAATACTGGATACTGGCCGCAATTAAGCGACTGCAGCTATCGAGCTCGGTGCTCTGTACTCTGACCAGCCAACCGAGCAGAGGAGAGGTGGTCACGGCTCTACAGTGGCTCTACGCCTCTGCATTCGGGAGACGGGCACAGTGCTGCATTTCTCGCCTGGCCTCGCCCGTCGGCTGTTCTGAGAATGGTTTTCCGTGGTTTTCCATTCTCCTGAACTAAGGCGAATGTCGGGACAGTTCTTAGTATAGGCCACGGCCACCCACCCCCTTACCTTCTCCGCATATCTCCTTCACCGTAACAAATCTCCCGGCCTGAGCGACGGCGTCACCGTCTAAGAGGCCCGCCTCCCCCTTCAGGGGAGGAATGAAAACGAGAATAGTAGTAGTACCAACATGACAGCAGTATGTTTGGAACAGCATCTAAATTAAATTTAGAAAAAGAACTCACCTTTTGAGTTCAGATTACAACTGTCATCACTATCAATATCAGTACAAGTATACCTAGCTCCAACACCATGTAATTCAATGTCATGGCAAAATTCTTCATAAAATCAATCCAAATTAATAGTTGGACAAATTCCAGTAAATTTCAAAGAATTCATAATTTGATCTAAACCAGAAAAGTAAAATCTTTCAAATGTAAAGCCTCTAGTTTCTTAAAAATATCAGCATCACTGTAAATAAATAGGTGCCGGGCTGAGTGGCTCAGACGGTTGAGGCACTGGCCTTCTGACCCCAACGTGGCAGGTCCGGTGGTATTTGAAGGTCCTCAAATACGCCAGCCTCGTGTCGGTAGATTTACGGGCACGTAAAAGAACGCCTGCGGGACTAAATTCCGGCACCTCGGCGTCTCCGAAAACCGTAAAAGAGTAGTTAGTGGGACGTAAAGCAAATAGCATTGTTATTGAATAAATAGATAGATAGTTTTAACCATGGCAGAAGTTGGTTATTTAAATATGGGAAAAAGGGCGTCTCGTATGCTGTAAAATTGGGACAGTACTTCAGACCTTCAAATTCGGGAACTCCCGCATTACAGTATACGGAACACCTGGAAACCCTATCTGAGAGGGATGCGGAGAAGTGTACGCCTACTGAAAGCATGAAAGAATATTATATTTTAGAAATTTTACGGAATGATGTTGAGCCTGACTTTTATGAATGTAGTGAAGAAAAGTTGCCGTGAAAAAATCTGTGGACATTTATTACGGTACTTCCGAGTTCTGGTCAAAGAGCCAAGAGAAAACTATTGATAATGTTGTCATTACACGACTGTTCATTAGCTGTGGAAAAACAAGGAATTTGTATCTTATTTCAATCATTGTCGAAACATCCAGAAAAATCTGGTATGGGACATGCATAGGGCTGAAAAGAACTTGGGGTGAAAAGTTTAGGACTAGGAAGGAAGGAAGGTGAAGGAAAGAAGGAAAAAGAAAATGTAATGAAAAAATTAAGATAGGATGAAAGTAAAAATGTAGTAAGGAAAGAAGAAATCAAGAAGAAAGAATGACATGTGCCAAGGAAGAAATGAATGAAGTAGGTGTACACCCAAAATATCAGATCACAGGGTAATGCAAAGAATATAACTACTATTATGCACTTAATCATAATACATTTCTTTTTATATTATTATAATTCAAGCAGTAACGTGTGTGCCCAACTGTTGTCCCGTTCTCTAAGGGGCGAGTTTTTACGATCGGATGCCCTAGATAATTTAATGAGATTATTGGAAGATGTATATTAGTAGAAAGTACCACTTTATTCACACCCCAAAACAGAGAACACGCATTAAGCCTCATCAATCTCTTTCGCAATAGTTCAGAATCCACTCTCCCTACCCACTTCCCTCAGTCCATTGGTGTCCAAGAATTTCACGCCTCCTATTGATTTGCATCTCGTGACTTCTTTATTTATGCTAAATCCAAATCTACAGCTACTCTCTCCATTTTTAATTTCAACCATTTGCTCTATCAGGGATTCTAATTAGATGAAATGGAGTTTAAAGAGCTTCAAAAATAGTTAGTCGAAAATTAGGATTAATTGCTATTTCAGGAAAATATTCGCAAAATGCGTAAATTAGGAACAAGAGTGTTTAGGTCTCGAGGGTAAAATTTCTGAGGATAAGAAAGGAATATGTTTTAGATGCGAAATATCTTGGTGTGCCGGCCCCGTGGTGTATGGGTTGCGTGCCCGCCTCTTACCCGGAGGCCCCGAGTTCGATTCCCGGCCAGGTTAGAGAAATTTCTGCTATTGGCTTTACGTCGCACCGACACAGATATGTCTTATGGCGACGATGAGACAGGAAAGGGCTAGGGCTGGGAAGGGAGCTGCTGTGGACTTAATTAAGGTACAGCCCCAGCATTTGCCTGGTGTGAAAATCGGAAACCACGGAAAACTATCTTCAGGGCAGCCGACAGTGAGGTTCGAACCTACTGTCTCCCGAATACTGGATACTGCCCGCACTTAAGCGACTGCAGCTGTCGAGCTGGGTAGTTAGAGGTTTTTACCTGATCTCCAGTACTTTGCATGAGTGTAAGTCATCCATTATTTTACCTCTGTCTTAACTTGCCCATACGTTTTGAGTGTTTACTAAAGACTGAGGGGTGCTCGAGCGTCATCGGATGCAGGCCTGGATGCGCTACTGTTGTTTTAGTAATTTACAGTTGTACAAAAACGGTAGTGAATCAGACTACACATCTTGGGTTGGTTATCTTCCTAATCACCTCCTTGTTTTTTTTCCACCTGTATGTAATGAGACTGTTTAAGCCTTTTCACTGCTGAGTTGCCAAAGTTTCGCTCCAGTGTGACAGCCACAGCGGGCCCGTCAGTTGGATTCCTGCAGCGAACGTACTGTAATTATTATTTATACGGAAGCCAGCTGATGTTCACAGCAGTGGAAGTGCACACCTCCTCCGCAGTAGTGCACTGTCACTGCATTCTGCTTCAAAAGACGGTTGCAGTTGGGTCTCAACAACGCACGAGTCATCACCGTCATGGACGGGAGTGGAATTCCAGCCCACGAACCAGCTGGCACTCTGGTACAAAACGCTGGTATTTTCACGATTTAAAAAATCTGTAGAGTTTGAATATTCGCGTAGTTCTTTTCATTAGTAGTCCGTTAATGTGATGCTGCTAGGCCGTTAAAATAATTCCTTCGAGACAAAGTACCGGCACCATCCCCTTTCTGAAAATAGTAATAGTTATTTGCCGGGCTTAGTGGCTCAGACGGTTGAAGCGCTGAGCTTCTGACCCTAACTTGGCAGGTTCGATCCTGGCTCAATCCCGTGGTATTTTAAGGTGCTTAAATACATGTCGGTAGATATACTGGCACGTAAAAGAACTCCTGTGGGACAAACTTCTGACACTCCGGCGTTTCCGAAAACTGTTCAAAGTAGTTACTGGGAAATAAAACCAATAACATTATCATTATTAGTAACAGTATTTACTGAGAGGCAAGAAACCCAGTAACATTAAAATTATGAAGTAAGTGGAAGCAATGGCAAGGCTCAGATATGGACCTGGTGGTCGACAATCCGCGCTCCTAAGAGTCCCTGGAGAGTTCGAAAATTAAATAAGCTCCCTCGATCTTTCACAAGCACAATATAGTTGAGTTGTTACATTACCAGTCAAGGCAGTTCGCGGGCACAGGCTTCTGCCAACTTGGAACTGATGAGTAATACAATTTATTGTGTGATTCATTCCCCAGTCAATTGGATGTAATTTATGGTGCTCTCAGCACGTTGTCCTTGAGATAAAAATAATTCCACTTCGGTAGCCATCTCGAGCTTCTCAATGTCTGATTGGGCATTTTGTAAAATAGCGGGAGTGATTAGTGTTTTAAGATCAATTACTTTAAACCTAAGTATAAAAACGAATCAGCCCCGCTCCTTCCCCGTTCAGCGTAGTAGTGGCTTTCGGTTCGGTGAGACTGGTTTCGATTCCCAGTCGGGCTGGAGACTTAAACCGCGTTTGGTTAATTCCTATAGCTCGGGGGCAGGGTATTTAATGCAGTCATATATTCATTTACATACATCACACTGAAAAGCACCACAGAAATGAGCAATAGTGAGAACATCCATCCACATAGGGCTAGCGTCGTGATTGACACCTGGACGTAAAAATGAACTAATTCTATACAAAGTGACGACCATAGAAAGGCCAAAATGAAGAAGATAGGTAAAAGAGGTAGCGGTCGCAGTGACGGTTATAGTTGTGCTATTTATTTTTGTAAGGGAAAGTAGAACTAAGAATCATTCCCTCTTAACACTAATCAAATTAGGAAAAGGAAAATATCTTTTTTTTTACAAGTTGCTTTACGTCGCACCGACACAGATAGGTGTTATGGTAACGGAAGGGCAGGAAAGGGCTAGAAGTGGGAAGGAAACGGCCGTAGCTTTAACCAAGGTACAGCCCCCAGCATTTGCCAGTTGTGAAAATGGGAAACCACGGAAAACCATCTTCAGGGCTGCCGACAGTGGGGTTCGAACCCACTATCTCTCGAATACTGGATACTGACCGCACTTAAACGACTGCAGATATCGAGCTCAGTATGGAAGAGATCTGAGTGCTGGTGGTGGTGGTGATTATTGTTTAACGAGGAACTACAACTTGGCAACCATCCTCTATATAACAGTAATCAGAGAGAAAAATGGAAGAGATCCGACACTTCGATAAATAAAGGTATCGGCCAAAGAAAGACAGGGTCACGACAGGCGTGAAAATGGAAGACTCCCTAGCCCTCGACTGCTCCAATAGCATCGGGGTCAGAAAAGGACAAGAGTTGACCAAGGAAGGTCGGATAGGATAGATGAAAGTGACTAGCCTGACGCAAGTAAGTGGAAGCAATGCCAGGACTCAGCTGAGGGTTCCGTGGTCACCAACCCACACTCCCAAGTTGAAGAGCCCATGGGGCCCCTTTTATTCACCTCTTACGACATCTAGGCTGCCTGCACATCAATTTAAACGTTCCCTTTTATTTTACCAGATGGCAGAGTAAACCGGAACCCGCTCGAGAGATCTAGGGCTGTTCAAAAATAATTATTTTGTCACGTAAACACCAGATGTGTCACCGGAGGAATTTTACATGTCACCATCGCACAGCATAGGTCCGACTCCTTGGGTGAATGGTCAGCGTTGAGGCTTTCGCTGCAGCGGGTCGCGGGTTCGATTCCCGGCTGGGTCGGGTATTTTAATCGCATGTGATTAATTCTTCTGGCTCGGGGACTGGTTATTTGTGTTTGTCCCAAGACTCTCCTCTTCCTGTTCACACAAAACAACACAACACAGAACACTGCCAACCACCACGAGAACACGCAATACTGATTACATTCCTCCTTATAGGGTTGGCCTCAGGAAGGGCATCCGGCCGCAAAACAGGGCCAAATCCACATGAGCGACACAGTTCTCACCCGCGAACCCACAAGGTGTGTGAAAAGCGGTAGAATAATAATAACAAGAAGAAGAAGAAGAAAAATAATAAGAAGAAATTGGTACAACATAGAGGGTCGAATGGACTCCGATTACCTCTACTGGGATTTTAGTTCTCGATCTCCGGATCCAGGAGCCTACACTCTACCACTGATCCACAGAGAGAGCTATTTCCTTAAATCTTATTGTCCGGCTGCATGGCTAAATGCTTAGCGTGCTGGCCTTTGGTCACCGGGGTCCCGAGTTCGATTCCCGGCAAGGTCGGGAATTTTAACCATCGTTGGTCAATTTCGCTGGCACCGGGGCTGGGTGTATGTGTCGTCTTCATCATCATGTCATCCTCATCACGGGCGTCAAATCAAAAGACCTGCACCTGGCGAGCCGAACATGACCTCGAACACTCCCGGCACTAAAAGCCATACGCCATTTCATTTCTCAAATCTTAAGGTACGGGTTCCACTGGTTGCGTAGATTGGGTGTAAGAAAATTCAATACCCAAAGTTTCAGGTATAATATGTTACTAAATCACCATAGGTCAAAAACTAATAACAGTGGTATTTAGTGGCGTGATCAAGAATGAAATTATTACATTTCAATTTGACTGTTTTTTTCTTGATGGCTTTACGACGCACTGATACAGATAGGCTTACAGCGACGATGGGATAGCAAATGGCTAGGAGAGGGAAGGAAGCGACCGTGGCTTAACTTACGATACATCCCCAGCATTTGCCTGGTGTGAACATGGAAAACCACGGAAAACCATCTTAGGGGCTCTCGACAATGGGTTTCGAACTCACTATCTCCCGAATGCAAGCTCATACCTGCGTGGCCCTAACCGCACGGCCAACTCACTCGTTTTAACTGTGATCCTTAAAAATAACTCTTCAAAACTGCGGGCTTATGTTGCAATACACCGACCTAATCCTGGTGGGAAGATTATCTTTTAGATTGTAAACTTCTGGAGTGATGTTGTTTCCGGAGTCAGATGATTGCATTGTCATTCATGCCAAAGAGCAACTCAGTTATCTATTTCCGGCATGGTTATTTCATAATACCTCATAGTTGTCTCTGTTTCACCTATAGGCTAATTGCTGGAAGTATGGGTATTTGATTGTATTTCAAAAGCCGGCCCCGTGGTGTAGGTATAGCGTGCTGCCTCTTACCCGGAGGCCCCGGGTTCGATTCCCGGCCAGGCCAGGGATTTTTACCTGGATCTGAGGGCTGGTTCGAGGTCCACTCAGCCTACGTGATTACAATTGAGGAGCTATCTGACGGTGCTATAGCGGCCTCGGTCTCGAGAGCCAAGAATAACGGCCCAGAGGATTCGTCATGCTGACCACACGACACCTCGTAATCTGAAGGCCAAGGTCCTCCCAGGGCTGTTGGGCCAAGGGGGCAGGGAATAGTATTTCACCTGGTATACAGTACACCTACACTACATCTATGCATGTTATTATCAGAAAAGTAAAAAATTCCTGACCATGATCTCAAAAGTTCCTTGCAGTAATCATTAAGGCTCAGTTCCAATCATCATTAATTCATACATCACCTCTGAATAGTAAGCGAGAAAATGAAATGAAATAAACTGGAAGAAACCAGGGGTATCAAATTATGTGCAAGATAAGTGAAACATTCAAACGAGAAAACTTTGATGCGAAGGTTTTTGTAGAGGAAGATCTCACCTGTTTCAAGTATGAACCCGTAACATCCATTGACGAGGAGAGAAGTTTCATGATGTTTTGCAACTTTCTGTCTGAAAACCGACAACCATTTACATCTAAAAACCAGGAGATCACTATTGTGATATACTGCAAAGCCAACTGAAGTAAGCTTTCCGAATTTCGGTTTAGTAACCCTAGTGTGATTAAGCCAAATAAGATTCACGTTATGCTAATTTCAATTTCCTTCTCTAGGATGTCCATTGCGGGTTTGGTGGATTCATTGAAAATCCACGGCGTGTTCCTAGTCATTCGACCGGGTCAGGAATGGAATGAATGAAGCCCCCATCTAGCGACGAGGATAGGAATTGTGCCGGCTGCCGAAGCCTATCGCACTCCTCTGGGGCAATGATTAATGAATGACAGATGAAATGAAATGGTAATGGAGAGTGTTGCTGGAATGAAAGATGACAGGAAAAACCGGGGTACCCGTAGAAAAACCTGTCCCGTCTCCGCTTTGTCCAGCACAAATTTCACATGGGGTGGCCGGGATTTGAACCACGGAATCCAGCGGTGAGTGGCCGGCGCGCTGCCGCCTCAGCCACAGAGGCAACACCTTTGCTGAATTCATTATAGGTGGAAAAAGCATTTCATTCTAAATTGTGCAAGTACTTATTTTAACAAACGCGGAATTCCCTTTTCTAAATTATGTTAATCTAAAAATATATGTCTGAAAGAAGTACTTTTGCACTCTATGTTGGATGCCACCTGAATGTTGTATTTTAAAACATGATATGATATTCCTTCATTATGTCCGACTCGTAGGGTGAATGGTCAGCGTACTGGCCTTCGGTTCAGAGGGTCCCGGGTTCGATTCCCGGGTGGGTCGGGGATTTTGATCCCTTCTGATTCATTTTCTGGCTCGGGGACTAGTTGTATGTGTCTGTCCCGACACCCTCCTCATCATATTCAGACAACATACCACACTACAACCACCACAGAAACACGCAATAATGATTACATCCCTCCATGTAGGGTTGGCGTCAGGAAAGGCATCCGGCGGTAAAACGGGGCCAAATAAACATGCGCGACGCAGGTATGGGAAAAGGCGGTAGGAGGAAAAGAAGAAGATGATGATATTCCTTCATTAAATATGTGTGCCGGGCTGAGTGGCTCAGACGGTTAAGGCGCTGGCCTTCTAACACCAACTTGGCAGGTTCGATCCTGGTTCAGTCCGGTGGTATTTACAGGTGCTCAAATACGACAGCCTCGTGTCGGTAGATTTACTGGCACGTAAAAGAACTCCTGCGGGACTAAATTCCGGCACCTCGGCGTCTACGAAGACCGTAAAGGTAGTTAGTGGCACGTGAAGCAAATAACATTATTATTATTATTATTATTATTATTATTATTATTATTATTATTATTATTATTAAATATATATTTCAAACTAAAATTATGAATTTGGATCGCATTTTTACGTCCTTGTTGCCAGGTTTTTAAATATTTCTAAGTCATTTATAGGCCTTTTCCAGGCAATTTACAGGTCTTCAACTTCCGAGCCTTAGTAATCATCATCAACGTTATCAGCAAGACTCTCATACATAGGATAGCAGTGATACGTAACAAGCCCATAAATTTGGTCAATACTGTTTCAACATGGCCTGTGCGCTGCCTCACTTTAACATCAAAACCACAATGAATTGGTGATTACAGTCGAATGTGACACCGGCACTTTGCATTGGACACGAATGGAAAGCCGTTCCGCTGTACTACGAGCCTCTGTGGAATTGCAACATGAAATTGATCCTTGCCCAATCACTGTACCAATCGCCTCACCGCGCGGTTATGTCTCATCAGTGGTTGTCATGAATTACCTTGCACGCATCATGTTACATTCACCGAAAGAAAATTAATACGGAGGTCGAGTCATAAGTCATGGCTACTATTTTTTTTTTTCGTGAACAGGAGACAACACGGAAAATCTAAGATATGCATTTGGAAACGTACGGTATGTACTTGTGTATGATGCCACTAGATGGTGTATGTAAACAACAGTGTGGGTCTGAGCATGCCCCCAAGTTTAGTGTGTGAGTGAGAGCGTCACAAAATGGAAGTCAACAAGTAGGAGCAACGATCGTATATTGAAATAGGAGTTATCTGCGACAGAAATGCACGCCAATGCCATGCAGAGCTGCGGGAAGCATTATGTGTGTGACTATGATCTAATCCCCAAAGTCAAGAAGCCATTATGTGGACAACGGTTTGCTAACAAAGAGGACATCGTAACAGCATTTCGGAGAGAGGTGTCACACGTTAGCAATACACATGCAGCGAATGGTATTCAGCGCCTGCCCCACCGCTGGCAACGTACAGTGGAAACCTTGGGTGATTATTTCGAAAGTCTGTAACCAATGGAGACCTGTCCTTTGTACGTAGTCTTGTGTATTTGCTGTCTATGCCATAATAAAACAATATTTACCAATGGCCTGTGTTCTGTCACTTTCGTACGAGAATCTCCTGAAGTCAGAATTTGTCTTCAGGCACTATGCATAAGTACATGCCCTATATTTCCAAATGTATATCTTAGATTTTCCGTGTTGCCTCCTGTTCGCGAGAAAGAAAAAAAGTTGCCATGACTTACGACTCGACCCTCGTATTTTTAGTTCTTTTTTAACCCATTAAGGGAATTTCTGCCTGTCAAGACACTGCTACCCAGCCAGAGGCTTCCAGATATTGAAAGTGTCACGTGGTGAACATTTAGTTATTTATTGTGTTTCTGATAGGTATTTTTTTTTGCTAGGGGCTTTACGTCGCACCGACACAGATAGGTCTTATGGCGACGATGGGATAGGAAAGGCAAAGGAGTTGGAAGGAAGCGGCCGTGGCCTTAATTAAGGTACAGCCCCAGCATTTGCCTGGTGTGAAAATGGGAAACCACGGAAAACCATCTTCAGGGCTGCCGATAGTGGGATTTGTACCTACTATCTCCCGGATGCAAGCTCACAGCCGCGCGCCTCTACGCGCACGGCCAACTCGCCCGGTTCTGATAGGTATAAACCCAATAATTTGGAACACATGTACGTATGATGTATACACGATAATAATAATAATAATAATAATAATAATAATAGTAATAGTAATAATAATAATATATGATGGCGTATGGCTTCCGGAGAGGCCTGGTGCAGGTCCTTTTCTAGCAGACGCCCTATTAGGCGACCTGCATGTCTGTGAAGATGAGGAACCTACCTAGGCTGATTTCTAATGTTGAATACTCCACACACACCCAGCTCCCGAGCCATTGGAATTAATAACACCAATATAAATGGTCCGTTATTGGACATTATAAATTTTCCAGCTAACTCATTCTTGGTTGCCAGTGTTTCGCCCTCGTGTGCTAGGGTGGGCTCGTCAGTTGGTACCTAGCACACCTACCAATACGCTGGCTAGTGCACACCGTGGAGGCCACTGCGTAGGCTACTTGGAGCCACTGGCAGTGCCAATGCACTAAGAGACTTTGTCTCATTACCAAAAATTGATGCCTGCTTGGCCATCAGATGATATAGATGTTGATTCCCATAGGGAATCTGAAATATTTGTCCCTCCCGCACACGAGGGCGAAACACTGGCAACCAAGAATGAGTTAGCTGGAAAATTTATAATGTCCAATAACGGACCATTTATATTGGTGTTATAAATTTACTCATTCGGGACAAATATTTCAGATTCCCTATGGGAATCAACATCTATATCAACCATTGGAATTAACCAATTAAGGCTAAAATCCCCGACCCGGCTGGGAATCGAACCCGGGACTCTCTGAACCGAAGGCCAGTATGCTGACCATGCAGACAACGAGTCGGACACACGATAACTAATATACTAGTGAAACCTGCATGTTGAATCTTCAGCCAGCAGGCTGGTTGGATCCTCAAATAACCAAACCCCATGGCGCAACAGCCCCGAAGGGCCATGGCCTACCAAGCGACTGCTGCTCAGCCCGAAAGCCTGCAATAAACAATGTATCCTGTGGTCAGTACGACGAATCCTCTCGGCCCTTATTATTGGCTTTCTAGACGGGGGGGGGGGGCGGGCGCCATCTCACGGGCAGATAGCTCCTCAATTGAGATTACGTAGGCTAAGTAGACCTCGAACCAGTCCTTAGATCCAGGTTAAATTCTCTGAGCTGGCCGGGAATCGAACCCGGGCTCTCCGAGTACGAGGGGCCGGATGGATCCTTGGATAGTACCACCAAAAGTTATGTGGCTGTAGAGATACCACAAAAAAAAACAATTGAGGCGCCTTAATGAGGCGTACAAGGCATGATAAGGCGCGAGAAGCTTACAATTGCTTTCCTCACTGGGCCACAAAATGCTATGTCACCACAAATTGCCCTATGCGTAGCACCTTTCATAACAAGTAGACACAATAGTTGTGCTTCGAACGTCATTACTCAACACCACCCACACCTCAGCAGCTTTCACTCTGTCATTCATAAATGAATCTTAGACTTCGATGGAAGCTACATTTTGCTCTGGCTTGTAGCAAGAGGAATAGCAACAGGCGGATAGTGATACATAAGGAAAAAAAATTACATTTACCATACTTACAGCTACAGTATAGGGATAAGTAACATTTGCGGCAGTGAAGTTAAATTGTGTATGATTAACCTTCACAGTACTAAGTCTAACTTAACACATTGATGACCAGGTCCGAAGGGAGAACACTACAACCCCCCCCCCCCCGCCCCCGCCCAACGACCCCTATTGACCGGATAGTTCAAGCCTGCAAGAACGAATTTATACTGCTGCACTCAAACTCTTGTAATACAGACACTATTCTAAATGTCGACCTCAAACTTTTAATTTACGAACTGGATTATCTCTTGAGAACCCGCTGACTACTATACTTGTGTGCATCTGAGTCACTGCTGTATTCCAACACACGAGATTGTTGTAAACGATTTGACATAGAAGGACCAAAGTCACTGTCAGAATCACTCACATAATTAGAAATACCTAATTCGCTGTCTGTAATTATATCTGATAACTGGAGGGTAAGGTCCGCATCTGTGGTGTAATACTTAGTGTGATTAGCTGCCACCCGCGGAGGCACGGGTTCAATTCCCGGCTCTGCCACGAAATTTGAAATGTGGTACGAGGTCCGGAACGGGGTCCACTCAGCCTTGGGATGAGTAGAGATGGGTTCGATTCCCATCTCAGCCATCCTGGAAGTGGTTTTCCGTGGTTTCCCACTTCTCCTCCAGGCAAATGCCGGGATGATACCTAGCTCAAGTCCACGGTCGCTTCCTTCCCTCTTCCTTTTCTATCCCTTCCAATCTTCCCATCCCCCCACAAGGCCCCTGTTCAGTATAGCAGGTGAGGCCGCCTGGGCGAGGTACTGGCCATTCTCCCCAGTTGTATCCTCCGACCCAATGTCTCACGCTCCAGGACACTGCCCTTGAGGCGGTAGAGGTGGGATCCCTCGCTGAGTCCGAGGGAAAACCCAACTCTGGACGGTAAAGGTTAAGAAGGAAAGAAAGAAGGAAAGAACTGGAGGGTAAACGGATTAAGAAAGAAAGAAAGAAGGAAAGAAAGAAAGAACTGGAGGGTAAACGGATTAAGAAGGACCATATCTCCTTAAGTTGGCTTCTCAGACCCTATGTTCTTTATCTAAAACGTTCAGTAGAGCATCTCCTTTCCTATTTAATTACTGCAAAACCCAGCATGTCGACAGAACTCGCGATGTGTATGAAGTCAGATATAGGTCATTATAGGTCAGGTCAGTGAGCAAACTATACAAATAGAACATTACGGTTCTTTCCATTTCCCCAGGAGGCCAACAGGATTCGATCGAGTTCCGCAGGGGACACGAACTACGCAGTGCGGGAGAATGGGGACAAGCTACTCTAGGGAGCGCTCCGTTAGCATCAACAAGCTCCCTCTGGAGCGAGGCTCGGGGAAATTGCCACTCAGGACTTCTCTAAAGTAACTCCTCGTTCTATTTCTCCATCTTGGGGAAAACTGCGTATGAAAGAAATGAACTGCTTCTGTAATATACAAGCCAACATAGTCAACAGATGTTTACCTAATATTTAATAACAATCGTCACATTCTCAGTCATAATTCATTACCGTATATGTCCATTAGGGGCTGCCTGGCCGAGGCGGTAAAGGAGTACTTGGTTCGCCTGGAAGGACGTGGGTTCGAATCCCCGTCAGGAAGTCGTAAAATTTAAGAAACGAGATTTCCACCTCCGGAGGTGCATATAGCCCTGAGGTTCACTCAGCCCACACCAAAAATGAGTGCCAGGTTATTTCCTAGGGGCAAAGGCGGCCGGGCGTAAAGCTAACCACTCCACTCCATCAAGTGCCGAGGTTAGGAATAATGGAAGCCTTTACCCTCCACCTCTCCAAGGGCCTTCATGGCCTGTACGGAGGTGACTTTGCTTTTTATATGTCCATATTTATCGACCTAAATATCTATTACAAGTTTACTGGTGATGGTTTTCATTATAAGAGGCAAAACAACGGGATTGTCAGCTCTCCTGAAGACAATAACGGGAGAAAAACAATAAAAAATATAAATTGGAAGTTAAATCATTGAAGGAAGAGGGTGAAAAATCATAATTAATACTTTTATCAAGTTCGAGAACCACGAAATCCAGCTTCAGAAAGGCCATGCTGTCAAAAGATCGCATCTACGACGCATCTGTCGATTTCTTTCAAGAAAAGTACTATATTGAATCAATAACTGTGACTGGATTAATTATAGGAGTCATTAAAAATCCCAACTTTTGAAAGGGTTTGAACTCACTACACTCTTCATAAACACACTTTCGATAACAGTAAAGCAAAGCAAAGCAAAGTCACCTCCGTACAGGACATGAAGGCCCTTGGAGGAGTGGAAGGTAAGGGCTTCCACCATTGTTAACCTCGGCACGTGATGGGGTAGAGTGGTTAGATCTACGCCCGGCCGCCTTTGCCCCCAGGAATTAACCTGGTACTCATTTTTGGTGTAGGCTGAGTGAACCTCAGGGCCATATGCACCTCCGGAAGTGGAAATCTGTTGCTTAAATTTTACGACTTCCTGACGGGGATTCGAACCCACGTCCTTTCGGGCGAACCGAGCACGCCTTTACCGCCACGGCCAGGCAGCCCCTTTTCGATAACAGTAGCCTTACAAATTACAAATAAATTATAGAACAGAAATATTATATTCTGGTAAATCATACAGTCGATGTAAACATGCAAACCCAGAAATGACTGGGTTCGTTGTAGTGAAAAATGGCAAGCGACTGGGTTCCTTCAGAAGGTCGATGTCTAGTGCTTCGATCTAGAACCAAAGACAAGATGATGGAGACTGCTGGGTTAATATATCAAACAACATTTCAGATCCTCGTATCATTTACTGAAGGAGGAAGAGAAAGAATTCTGACACCTCGAAATATGAGTATATCGTTTAAAGAAAGGGGTGAGGTGTCTCTCTCTCATTAGGAGAACCTGCATCATATTAATTTTTAAGGTCTCGTTCTGTGAGGATGGGTGAAAGGATACCACACCAAAGTTGTCCTTCCGAATTCCCTCAGCTTGTAGTGGGTTCGATTAGCTACCGCTCCGATTTCCGAGATTGTTCGAAATAATTATAGGTTTCCCAGGTTGCACAAACCTCACAGGTAGTGATGATTATTATTTTAAGAGAAAATACAACTAGGCTACCGTCAGAGAGAAAAAAATGGAAAGGATCCGACACTTCCAAGAAAATGGAAGTATCGGCCAAAGAATGACAACGGGCACGATGAGCGTGAAAATGAAAAACTCCCTTGGCGCCATAAATCTAATGCCTTCGAGATCGGAAAAGAACAAGCGTTGACCAAGGGAGGTCGGTTAGGATAGGATAGGATAGGATAGGATAGGATAGGATAGGAATGATTCTGCTAGCAACCTCACACCATCAAGTTCAGAAGGGAAAAATGTTCAAAACGAGAGGCAGATTAATCCGGGAGTAATGTAGCTGCCAAAATCATTTTCAAAATTGGGATTTTGGGAAGGGCGAAAGTAACAGAATAAATTACTTTCTTTACTGCCTAATTTAACAGACATTTTACTGAGTTTCAGATCAAATGGAACGAAAATTAAAACGTATTTTCTAACCACATTTCCCCGATCAGGCTGCTAATGAGTCTACATGCATGGGTAGGTGTGGACAGCTTACATGGGACTTAGCAATTACATATTTTTCTTTCCAGTCTTACGGAAAAAAAGAATGATATTGTATGTATCACATTATTTTCAAAACTCTTTACAAGGAAATCAACTACAATTTAAACATTACCGAAAGAAGTTCACTTATATACTGCTATTAATGTGGTCGCGGAAATCCTTCCACTGAACCACCGTGCTTCTGATAATGCATGGGTAGATATATCTTAAGAAGGAGCACGCACATGGCCGGAGAATGTAATGCCGGACAAGAGACATTGGCATAGCGCCATTTAGCCTGCACTGAAGGTCACAGCGGCGGTCTATCGGTTGAGAGTTCGGTTCACGCCTCGCTCGCCAATCATCCGTTCCCTGACATGAGGTTTCGGCACGGCCTGCTTCCTGTGCCAAGTCACCGTGTACACCACGATGCGGAGGGAAATCTAAGCACACTGCTTTACAGCTGTGGTCCTCTATCCACTACCAATAATAATAATAATAATACTAATAATAATAATAATAATAATAATAATAATAATAATAATAATAATAGTCGGGCTGAGTGGCTCAGACGGTTGAGGCGCAGGCCTTGTGACACCAGCTTGGCAGATTCGATCCTGGCTCAGTCTGGTGGTATTTAAAGGTGTTCAGATACGTCAGCCTTGTGTCGGCAGATTTTCTGAGCTTAAAAATATCCTGAGGGACTAAATTGCGGCACCTCGGCGTCTCTGAAAACCGTAAAAAGGTAGTTAGTGGGACGTAAAGCAAATAACACTCTTATTTAATAATAATAATAATAATAATAATAATAATAATAATAATAATAATAATAATAATAATAATAATAATAATAATAATTGTTCTTATTATACATTTTGCTGTTTGTTTTGCGTCACACCGACAGTCAGTTCTTATGACGACGATGGGATGGGGAATGGCTAGACTGGGAAGGAACGACCGTGGCTTTAATTGAGGTACAACCCTAGCATTTGACTGGTGTAAAAATGGGAATCACGGTAAACGATCTTCAAGGTTGTCGACAGTGAAGTTTGAACCAACTCTCCAACGATTGCAAATTCGCAGCTGCGAGACTCAAACTGCGAAAACAATTTCACTCGGAATAATAATAATAATAATAATAATAATAATAATAATAATAATACATTTTTATTTAGACAGTTTACCGTCCAGGTTTGGTTTCTCTCCCGGACTCAGCGAGGGATCCCACGTCTACCGCCTCAAGGGCAGTGTCCTGGCTGGAGCGTGCGATATTTCGTCCGGGTACAACTGGGAAGGAAGGACCAGTATCTCGCCTGCCAAGGGCCTTATGGACGATGGGATGAATGGAAGGGATAGGCAAGGAAGAGGTAAGGAAACGGCCGTGGCCTTAAGTTGGGTAGAAGTGGGGAAACCACAGTAAACCACTTCGAGGATGGCTGATGTGGGAATCGAACCCCCTCTACTCAGTTGACATCCCGAGGCTGAGTGGACCGCGTTCGAGTCCTCGTACCACTTTTCAAATTTCGTGGCAGAACCGGGAGTAGAACCCGGGCTTCCGGGGATGGCAGCTAATCACACTAACCACCACACCACAGAACAAGACATCTTAATAATAATAATAATAATAATAATAATAATAATAATAATAATAACAACAATAATAATAATAATAATAATAATAATAATAATAATAATAATAATAATAATAATAATAATAATTAGAGGACCCACGCTGCTCTACAGCATTCTTTATAAATAGGTCAGATAACTCGTCTTGACATTCCAGCCGTAGTCAAATTGTTTTTCCTGCCCTTTTCAATGGTTTTGTGAACATTTAATAAGAAGCGCATTATGGTTTGCCTCAGTTCGTGGGGGGAATGCATCCATTCTGACGTCATCACGCTGTCTGTTTGGTAAAAATCTATTCATTTATTTGCTTCTTTATCCTGCATTTGTTTATGTAAAGCTTGGTGTTGTGCCATAGAATGCAATGGTATTTTTATTCTATATAGAACGGCTGTCTTGTGAACTCATAGTTTAGTCTCGAAATGGCAATTTTTGCCAGGCCGAGAACTTTCTTAAGATACTTCGCCTTCACTTAATTAGGTGTTCTAAGATAATGTCTAAGGCGAATGTCATGATGGGGTCTGCTTGTACGTAGACTGGTTTCTCTTAACAGCACATAAGTTATTAGGAACGTTATGCCATCTGTTGAGTATATTCAGAAGCTGGGGAAGGCCAGAGAATTAAAGAGTAGTTAGCAGAGAATGGTATTCTTCCATCATCAGAGGAAGTGTATACTCTCTGGTTTGACAGGTAGTAATCAAACATGGCCGTATACAATCACATTACTAAGGATGAAAATCGCATATATCAGAATATCAATGAAAGTGTTGGTCGCTCAGCAACCTGCTAAGTACAGAATGTAGGCTATAGCGAGTTAGTGAAAACCTTCGCCTGCAATTCTTGGAGTGATCATTTAACGATTTGGTTTTATGATTACTTAAAGTTGGCTGAGCTTAAAGACTTATTAATGTCTCATTATTCACGGGCAGGTAATTCCGGAGAAAATAAAACAGAAATGAAGCAAATTGGTCCAGTAGAACGGATGGACTGGTTTTCTGAAGCTCTTTTTAATAAACTCTTTTGATATATAGATAATAATAATAATAATAATAATAATAATAATAATAATAATAATAATAATAATAATATCACAAATCCGATTATCAATGTAACTTCGGCTCCTGAGAAAATCCAGAAGAAAATTAGATCATAAATTCATGTTGTCAACCCAAGGTGGTGTAGCTCGAAACATGTACAAGGTGCATGTACACTTTTAACCATATAACAGCCGTCCTGCCAACATTACATTTCTGGCAATATCGGGAATCGAACCCGCGGCTCCGAGGACGACATTTAAGTGCGCAAACCGATAGAAGTGATGGTGGTTCTGGTGGTGGTGATTACAGTTTTAAGAGGAAGTACAACTAAAAAAAGAATCCTCTATTAACACAAACCAGAGATGAAAAAAATGGAAAGGGTCCGATACTTCGAAAGATGAAGGTATCGGCCGAAAATATACTCGGGTCGCGAAGGGCGTGAAAATGAAAACATCCCAGTTCAAGCAAACACAGTACCCTCGGGGTCGGAAAAGTGCAAGAGTTACCGCGGAAAGTCAGACAAGATAGATGGAATTGAGGAGTCTTACCACAAATAAGTGAAAGCAATGTCATGACTCAAGTAAGGGCCCCATGGCCGCCAATCCATGCTAAATATCCCCTTGGGCCCCTTCATACTGCGGAGGTGAATAATAATAATAATAATAATAATAATAATAATAATAATAATAATAATAATAATAATAATAATAATAATAATAATAATAATAATAATAATTACTTCAAGTCCGTTGAACTACTAAGAGATTTCGGAATTCTCCCCAGAGACTACCAACTTGTGCATGTGGATTCGTGTTCCTCTTTAATACTAATATAAATGAAATGAGGGAAAATTCCGAATTTCGAAACTAAGATGTCGGTAAAATAGAAGAAAAGAATATAGATGTGAAATGCTCCAAATAACTAATTCCGTAGGTCTTCGAAGACAACTAGAGCATAACAGGGGTGGTCGACTACGAAAGGTGCTGGAGGCTGGCTAAGTAAGTGGAAGCAAGGCTAGACTAGCGTCTTCGTGATCAACAAATGATGGTAAAAATTTTAGAGGCTTTTAGAAAAATTATGATGTTGGTGGCTGCAACTAACAAGAGATCGAGAAGAAACCATGAGGGAAGCTGGCACAAGCATAAGTACAGTAAAACGATTGACGGTTCAGTTATGTTTCCATGGACCCTCACTGATATCTCACAATTGCAACAGGGATGTTCTCGGTATTTTACGTCAAACAACTTTTTCACGGATTTCGGAGATTCTGATGTGCCAGAATTTTGCCACACAGGAGTTCTTTTACCGGACTGAGCTAGGATCGAACCCGTGAAGCTGGTCTTGAAGTTCAGCATCCTACCGTCCGAGTCACTCAACCTGACTCTCAAACTGGAGGAATACCGCATATGAATCTGAAAAGGTCTGAGCACTTAGATTGGAAGAATAAATCGAATGCTCTAAAAGATTAAAGTTGTGATACTAGACCTCCACTTAAAGAATAAAGTGAATGAATACACTGTGTAGAAGCAATCCGGCACCAAAACATTCCACGGGCAGGGAGAATTCCACCATGCCAACTCCAATTTGGCAAACAGCATCACAAAAAGGGGTTACTCCCACTACACACTGTACCGCACCAATGTGTCCTAAGCCACGCTCGAATACTCAGCAAAGGCGCGTAGGACTAGCGCAAGGAAGGAACAAACATTGGTAATCACATTAAAAACATGTAATGAGATTGGACATCACAGGACTGTGTTTGCACGGGCATGAGGCCGTGTGGTCCCTCACCCTAAGTTAAAGCCCACGCGTTCAACAAGAGTCAACACTTAATCGAGGTTAACTGGAGGGTCAAGCCTTAATTGGCTGAATACGACTCCTAACACGAACAGCTAGGTTCTTAGCTTGCACACATCCACTACAACGTATTCATTTAACGCGGTGTCAATTTTCCAGCCCAGCACTGGGCTAGACCAGACCGGAAGGTAGTCTTTATCATTGTTAGTGTTGCTGTTCCCATGACTCTTATCTTACTCGGGGCTAAACTACTGCTTAAGTTGGTGAAACGAAGTCTAGCGCAGAAAATTCATCCCATTCATAAAACTCATATCAGGCTAATGACCTTGTCCTGCATAGAGGACAATGTTTAATACTAGGCCACCATAGCTCAATTGGTAGAGACCAGTGTTTAATGAACACATATGTCCTGCACTGCTTTGACCGCCCTTTGGGGGGCATCAATGGCTGTTGGACAGATACTTGTGGTTTCGGTGTTTTACTCACGCGTTCCAAGTTACAGACATGGTAAATAACGACGTTATGCAACATAAATAGCCCATAGGGTGGATTATATTGAAGAGATAGTAATTTACTGCAACCCTCTACCCTGGTCTAGGATAAACAACCATCATGAATGGTTCAGGTTCGAAATCTGGCACCGGAAAGAAATTAAGGGGGTGGTGATTATTCTTAACCTTTTATCCAGTAGAGCAATATTGTTTTAGACTCTATGATACATATACTTTTAGTTTACTATTTCTCATTCTACCACTTTTCCTACACCTATGGGATCACGGGTGCGAATTGTATAATAGTATGAAGTTGGCCCTGTTTAACGTCCGGATGCCCATCCTGAAGACAACAACAGTGTAAGGAAGGATCTATTCATTTTGTACGTTTCAGTTATGGTTGAGAGTGTGGTGTGTTCTCAGAATATGAATAGGAGAGTGTTGGAACAAACACCAGCTAGAAGAATTAATCAGACAAGATTAAAATCCCCGTCGCGCCCGATAATCCCTGGACCCTCTGAAAAAAGTGTCTCAATGCTGACCATTCAGCTAAGGAATTGGACTTTTAATTTACTACTAACAGTAATACTGATAATTTTTCTTTAGCATGACCAAGTTGAGTTTTTGATATACCACTGCCTTAGCTACAACAGTTCCCCTCAAATAGTCACTTGTTAAATAATCCACCGACAATTTCAAATACCGAAAATTAAACTATTCTAGTTATCGACAAAATATAAATGAAATACACAGTTATTGTAGACATATATTAAACACATTTCTGAGCTCTTCAAAACATTGTCCAAAAACAAATAATCCGAACAATTCGAATTTTAGCATTATTATTATTATTATTATTATTATTATTATTATAAATAGGTCAGATAAGATGTCTTGATATAAAATTGCTCCGTTCGCTCTCTAGGTACTTTCTTCAACATTTTCTTTTAGGATGTTTGTTTGTCCAACCCTTGTCCCGTTGCCTTACGGGGTCGGGTATGAGGTGAGATGAATCTGTCGTGGCGGGTTTTTATGACCGGATACCCTTCCTGACGTCAATCTCATCAGAGGAGTTAATGAGAGGAAATGAATGACGTGATATATGATAGTAGGGAGAGGGTGAAACCCGGTGCCGGCACACAGCCTGCTCCTGTCGAATAGCACCAAGGGGTCTGCTTAACGTCCCCATCCGACGGACGAATCACCATCAACAGCGTCATATGTCCTCACTCCATATGAGCACTGCGGAGAGGTTTGGAATTTTATCCAGGCTTTTGCTAGTCGCTTTACGTCGCACCGACACAGATAGATCTTATGGCGACGATGGGACGGGAAATGGCTAGGAGTTGGAAGGAAGCGGCCGTGGCCTTAATTAAAGTACAGCCCCAGCATTTGCCTGGTGTGAAAATGGGAAACCACGGAAAACCATTTTCAGGGCTGCCGACAATGGGGTTCGAACCTACTATCTCCCGAATACTGGATACTGGCCGCACTTAAGCGACTGCAGCTATCGAGCTCGGTATATCCAGGCTTTTGGCACGCAGTCTAGTGATTAGAAATTGTATACCACCACGTCTCCTACCCTGCCGGCCAACATTCTGATGGTGAAAATTTTTTCGACCAACGGGATTCGAACCGGCTAACCTCGGTGTCACACCGTTTAGACTTCAGCGCCTTAATGATCATGGCCACCAGCCGGGCTTCTTTTAGGATGTTTATTATCTGTTAATTATTTGTCAAGTGAATTTTTTTAGATTTCTTTATTGTGACGTTGTTTGATATTTTACGATCTACTGTATTTTGTAGTTAGTTATTGTTGTGTGTTTAAGTTTTAATTTTAGAACATTTTGTTTTGCGTGGAACTTGTCCTCGTTGCAGCCCATGTTGTGTGGAAAGTAGCTGATCATTTCAAATGAATAATAAAACTTGTAATTGTATGTATTTGCGCGTCGCGCTATACAGTAGATATGATTTATACAATTCCTACTATCTGTGGGACTGTCACCTATTAACGTAGCGAACCCGAAATCTGGGAATTCAACACTAATCTCCGTCATTTTCGACATTTTCTTTCTCACCCCTTCTGACCCGTATTGATCCGATTATTTTTACATGCCACTCCCACCCCACTCCACCACTATGTGCCTTACTCCCACGCCTTTTCTCTCTAGATAATATTAAGTCATATGTGTACCAAGTTTGGTCGAAAATGCAGGTTTGCTTATATTTGTCATTTTTAATCCTTTAACTTCACAGATATCTTTAGATAAAGATATTGCTCCTTAAGTGTATGCAACCCGCTAAGTAAAGTATGTATTGCGGGCTAGGGTAGCCTTCACTTGCAATTTTTGCAGTGATCAAGTAATGATTTGATTTTATGATTGCTCTAAGTTGTCTGAACTTCGAGACCTATCATTGCCTCATAATTCACCGGCAGGTAATTTTGGAGAGAATAACACAAAAATGAAGCAAATCGGTCCAGTAGAATGAACGGTTGGACTGGACAAAACTATGTTTACTAAACTGTTTAATATATAGACTATTATTATTATTATTATTATTATTATTATTATTATTATTATTATTATTATTATTATTATTATTTGTTACTATTACTATTATTTGACACTTTTAATGGTGTAAAAAAGCACTTGCATGATATCGTCACATCGAAGCCAGTCGTGTTTTTCATGACGCAGAAGTGTAAGGTTGCCTGATTTTGAACTAAAATGAAGGCACGCACAGTAAGTTATCCGAGTTTTACTTAGCTAAATACCGAGCTCTGTAGCTGCAGTCACTTAAGTACGGCCAGTATCTATCATTCGAAAGATAGTGGGTTTGACCCCCACTGTCGGCAGGCCTGAAGATGGCTTATCGTGGTTTTCCATTTTCGCACCAGGCAAATGTTGGGGCTGTACCTTGATTAAGGCCACGGTCGCTTTCTTCCCACCCACTCGTGGCCCTTTCCTGTCCCATCGTCGCCATAAGACCTATCTGTGTCGGTGCGACGTATAACAACTTCTAAAAGCAAAATAGCAAAGTATTATCTTGTTTGAGAAAATGATTTGTTATAACTGATTTATCTGGTCTTAGAAGTTGTGATTTTATGATCCTCTTATAAAGCACTGACCGTATACATCTACAAGGCACTAGGAAACCGGGAAGCACACTTTTCTTGAGGTAGAATGGTGCAGGAAGGTAAGGCTGCACTCGTATATTCAGAAGGAGTCGCCGTTCTCATTTCAAGAGTTGGATGAGTGCGACACGTACATACGAAATAATATAAACACTGGTCTCGTTTCTTTTTATTATTTAACGTGTCAGATAACCCGGCTCGCATCTCAGCTCCAATTGCAATGACGACATCCGGCTTGCTTTGGATGCCAGAGGCAGCAACCTTTTTATGTGATACTCTAGAAGTTAATATCTGGAGAGTTTATTTCCCTAGCGTAGCGACAAAACTAACGAACTTGTCAACCTAAGAAGCGACTCCTGGTTCCTCTTGAAATGTGTTAGGCCGTAAAAGCAAAATAATGAAACTGGTTGCTCGTATCTTCGCCGGTTGAGCGATAAGGCCCAGTCCCGTGACTCGACTGAGAGAGTGTCTAGTGAGGTCACGGTTTGACCCACACAGCTTGCGTGCAGCTTCATCGGAACTCTTGACAAGCACACGACGTCATTAAAGATGATAGTCCCCAGGTCACAGCGTTTAATTAATTTTATTTCTATCAATATATATGTAAACGGATGATAAATTAATTTGTCGTTAATAATATTCCATTATTATTTTCTTGTCGTCTGAAACTTACACACTGTCTTCACAGTTATCTTCCCATGTTTATAGCCTGTGGAGTCGGAGAAGCATCTAGTCTCAAATGTGGGACTTGGTCGAGGTTTTATACCTGGATACTATCTGAGGTGGGGTCCTACACCTTTGAATACAGAAAAATGGTATGTACTAAACATTTTCCCGCAACAACGGACATGAATACTAAAAGAAAAATAGTTTGACAAACACATTATTTCTTAGTAATGTGCCTACATATTAAAAAATCATATAAATCTATGTCACTATATATAATTATTCAAAATGGCGCTGTATAAGGGCCACCATTTTGCCGTTTCCCTGATTATTTCCAAACACATGAATATGTTTCTATGATTCTGCTTTTATTATGATTATTTATGTTACAGCTACAACCTGTACTATAATCTGTGAAGTCCATCAAATATAAATATTTTTTCATGAAGTTATTTTCATGTACTCAATTTTTTAATTATTTTATATTTGAAAATATTTTTAAATTTAACCTATTTCTTCTTATTCTCTGTGAAATATACATGCATGAACAATTTCATTTTAATATCATAAAAACTTTCAGAGTTAACAAGGAAACGGGTTCTGAAAAACAAACGTCACGGGAAACTAATTGAACTAATTGTAATTTATTGAACATTATAGGCTTTACGCCCAGATACATGTTCACAATGCCAGCTTACATAAAACAGAACCAATAAACCAACGAAACTGAACACTTATAAACAGAATCAAAAGCTATATCTACTAAGCGGCCCTTACATTGGCGGATGACCAGTCCAAATGTAATGGCCAACCCTACAAGCCTATATCTTACCACTAACAAGGTGGCCCCACACACGGGCGGATGCCAGTCTCCGTGCAAGGCACCACCCCTAAACTAAATCTACTAAGCAGCCACTAACATGGGTGGATGACCTGTCCACAGGTTAGGGCACCCCTACATCTAAATTGACCCTATAATCCTAATATTAATTTGTTGGCCCCCACACGAGCGAGAAACCAGTCCACGTGTAAGGCACCACTCCTACAAGTACTGTCCGGCCGTGTCATTCCCCTGGTGAGAAAAGGAGGCCCCCTCCCAAGGATGACGCCCGGCCCTACTCGTGGGGCCCAAACGAAGTCACGGGAAACGAGCAACAAACTTATCGATCAAGGGCATGCCTGAGTAACAGGGCTTCACATTTTTTATAATAACTCCGTAAGTATTGGAGATATTAACAAAAAAAATGTACTTTTATAAAAGAAAAAAGTTCATTTTTAAATTAAACAAATAATTGAAAAGTAGCATTTTGGTCGGCGAAAGTTGTTGTTTCCGCCTTAAGGCAGCTGCCTATGAGAATTAGTAGTAGTATGCTGGCCTCCCGACCACAGGATCGCGGGTTCAAGCCCAGCAAATATAATCGATTTTTGCGATTGGCTTTACGTCACACCGACATAGATAGGTTTTATAGCGACGATGGGACAGGAAAGGGCTAGGAATGGGAAGGAAGCCCCAGCATTTTCCTGGTGTGAAAATGGGAAACCACGGGAAACCATCTTCAGGGCTGCCGATAGTGGGGTTCGAACCCACTATCTCCCGAATGCAAGCTCACAGCTGCGTGCGCCTAATCGTATGGCCAACTCGCTCGGTAGTCGGACTTTTCTAAGGCGCAAAGAAGTCTCTTCGGCACCCCATGCAGTACGATATTGGCGTATATCTAGTGACACAGTTGGTGTTAACCCAGCAACATTAAAACAGCCATAGATCACCCACCAGCGATTCGTTTTTCTGCCACACAATATGGTCGAGTAAAACGAACGTGCAAACCGATTCGCAGGTAGCTTAGATGACGTCAAATCAAAATGTCTGCACACGGTATCACGGTATATGAGACAATACAATTATTATTATTATTATTATTATTATTATTATTATTATTATTATTATTATTATTATTATTATTATTATTTACTTTCTTTCGTTCTTTCTTCCATTATTTCTTAATCAGTTTACCATCCAGGGTTGATTTTTTCCGTGGTCTTAGCAAAGGATCCCACTAAACCACCCCAGGGGCAGTGTCCTGGAGCGTGAGACCTTGGGTCGGCGGGATACAACTGGCCAGGAGGACCAGTACCGCGCCCACCTTCTATGCTGAACAGGAACGTTGTGGGGGGACGGAAAGTTTGGAAGGGATAGACAAGGAATAGGGAAGGAAGTGGCCTTGGCCTTAAGTTAGGTAACATCCTAGCATTAGCCTGGAAGAGAAGTGGGAAACCGTGGAAAACCACTATGAGAATGGCTGAGGAGGGAGCCGAACTCACCACTACTCAGTTGACCTCCTGAGGCTGAGTGGACCCAGTTTCAAACCTCGTACTACTTTTCAAATTTCTTGACAGAGCCGGGATTCGAACCCGGGTCTCCAGGGGTGATTATTATTATTATTATTATTATTATTATTATTATTATTATTATTATTATTATTATTATTATTATCCCTGAAGCCTGCGTGGCTAAGGTGACAGCGCGTCGGCCTCTCACCGCTGGATTCCGTGGTTCAAATCTCGGTCACTCCATGTGAGATGTGTGCTGGACTAAGCGGAGCCTGGACAGGTTTTTCTCCGGGTACTCCGGTTTTCGCTGCCGTCTCTCATTCCATCAACACTCTCCAATATCATTTCATTTAAACTGCCACTCATTAATCATTGCACCAGAAGAGTGCGACAGGCACCGGCAGCCGGCACACGTCTTATCCTCGCCGCTAGACGGGGGCTTCATTCAATTCATTCCCGTCCCGATCGAATGACTGAGAACAGGCTGCGGATTTCATTTCATCACCCTTCAAGATGTCGCGTGCTATACCTAATGAAAATATCACCTTTATTCTATGAAATAGAACGGAATAGTCAGGCTGCAAGTCAAATGGCTTATTTTACTGTATTTTAATTTTATTTATGGAGCCTATCATCGCCACAGGGTGCAACTAAGAACAAAGCAAACAATACAAACATATTTATAGAAATAATTTTAAGGTAATATGTGGTCGGGCTCCTTGGCTGACTTGTCAGCGTTTTGAGTCTTCTGTTCAGAGGGCCACAAGTTTGAATTTTCAACCGATCTGGGGTTTTAAATGGGTATGATTGATTCCTGTAGCTCGAAGTCGATGATTTTCTCTCAATACACATATCTTCATCTACACACATCACACCTCACTAACATCCACCGAAATAACATGCAATAGTGAATACATTCCTCCACACAAGCGCTGGCGTAAGGAAGGGCACCCGGCCGCAAAACTAAGGGTACATCAGGTGCACATCCCAAATTTTTTTGAAAAGGCCAGGAAGAAGAAGAGAAAGAACACTAAGGGAACATATAAAACCAAAGAAAGCAAAACCATCTCGGATAAGACCACAATAACAGTATTTTAGAGTTAACACATAACAATTTTATGCTGATATAAAACTCTACATACTAGATAACTAATTTACAGGTTTCCAGGTAATGTATATTATATTGTGCTTACAAGGCTTTAATAATATTGCTATTTCTTTTACGTCTCCCTAAGTACTACTTCGGTTTTCGGAGACGCCGAGGTACCGGAATATTGTCCCGAAGGAGTTCTTTTACGTGTCAGTAAGTCTACCTCCACGAGCCTGACGTATTTGAACACCTTCAAATACCACCGGACTGGGCCAGGATCGAACCTGCCAAGTTGGAGCCAGAATACAAGCGCCTCATTCGTCTGAGCCACACATCCCGGCTATAAGGCTTTAAATAACGAAACTAATCGTACTCCAGATATAAAGAATTAAATAAATACATTATTACTGTTTCATAAATAGGCCTTAGTGAATCGATAAAATAGCCAAGGTTTTATTTCTAGTAATTCCGTTACACGCTGGACACTTTCTTAAAAATGTGACTGGTTTGAACGAGAGGTACCGGCACAAGTAAATGAAAAGGGGCCGTTTTTCTTGGCTTTCTAGACTGGGGCCGCCATCTCGCCGTCAGAGAGTTCCTCAATTGTAATCACGTAGGCTGAGTGGACCTCGAACCAGCCCTCAGATGCAGGTAAAAATCTCTGAACTGTTCGGAAATAGAACCCGGGACTTCCGGGTAAGAGTCAGACACGCTCCCCCTACACCGCGGGGCCGACTTTTACTATTATTATTGTAGCGGGTGGTACACCTCCACGCCGCTAATTCAAACTTTGGGCCAGTTGAAACTCCTCTACTGGAGGAAGCCTGAACTTTAACTACCAGGTTCATTCTCAAGTTTATCAGAAGATGTCACTACTTGTAAATTTTGAAGTGTTCTGAACTATGTCAATTTCGATTCTATGTTGTAATTGTACATTATCGCTTTGTTGCTAGGCTACTAAGTACCTGTTATATTTGTTATTTCTTGATCTTGAAAAGAAATATAACCTTGTTAAATTTTTAAATTAAATGTAATTTCATATATTGAGACCTGTTCATCCCAGCACCTTCTTTCACCTCTAACTGCCACGGAAATCTCCGTAACAATTATTATTATTAAACTCTATGGCACTTCAGCCCTTGAAGGGCCTTGGCCTACCAAGCGACCGCTGCTCAGCCCGAAGGCCTGCAGATTACGAGGTGTCGTGTGGTCAGCACGACGAAACCTCTCGGCCGTTATTCTTGGCTTTCTAGACCATTATTATTATTATTATTATTATTATTATTATTATTATTATTATTATTATTATTATTATTATTATTATTATTATTATTAGACTATTTCCTTCCTCAAGGAAGATGCTTATGTATCTGAACTTATAACAACAACACCACCACCACCACCACCACCACCATCATCATCATCATCATCATCATCATCATCATCATCATGTCCGGCTCCAAGGCTAAATGGTTAGCGTGCTGGCGTTTGGTCACTTGGGTCCCGGGTTTGATTCCCGGCAGGGTCTGGAATTTTAACCATAATTGGTTAATTCTCCTGGTATGGGGAATGGGTGTATGTGTCGTCTTCATTATCATTTCATCTTCATCACGATGCACAGGTCGCCTACGGAAGTCAAATCAAAAGACCTGCGCCTGGTGAGCTGAAGTCCTTGGACACATCGCGGCACTAAAAGCCATACGCCATTTCATTATCATTATCATCATCGTCATCATCATTAAATCGACGAATACTGTTTTTAGCAGTTATTTTCAATATGCCCCTGACGGATTAGTAGTGGCCAAGAGGCTTCACAAAAAATGTGACATTGTTTCACTTCAAGTTTCCCGATACTCACCTAAATAGACAACATAATTCCCTCCCCCATAAAGGTGCAGTTCTGTTCCTTTCCATCAGAAGTCACTTGATATGGAACAATTTTTTCGCAATAAAAATGATCAATAAACTTATCTCCCAATGCATGTAATAACCGGAGTTGTTTTGTTGTCCTTATTGTTGTTATTGACTGTATTATATTAGGTCTTGCTTCATTACGTAATTTTTTCCATACTCTTTGTAATATATCCACAGTGGATTTGTGCTTAGCATATACCCAAAATATATTTTGGTTCATCATATTGGAACACATGCATTCAATGTTATGCTCAATATTTCAATATTTGAATCAGTTTTAATGAAGCACGTGTTTTTATTACATGTTCATCTTTTTACACTGTCCTTCAACGTCTTTCTAAAACAGAATGTAAGCACTTCTCATTTGAATTTTTCCTTACCTCAGTCCAGTCATAAAAGTAACTAGCCCAAGGTAACCACAGAACTGTTACACTGTTGCAATCCAAGCAAGCAAAACACTATTCCGCTAGAAATGAACAACGCATTTTGAAACAAAATGTAGTCACAGGTCCCAGGATGCGTTCACAAAATAATATTACTCCACGTACAGTATAGTGAACACGGAGTACAGTAAAATTTAGCCTGGAGGGAAAGGAGATATTATTATCTCAAGGAGGGAATCGAGTTGTGGAGACTGACCGCGGGAGGCCACGGTCGAAAGGATCCGTCGTGCTGACCACACGACACCTCGTAATCTGCAGGCCTTCGGGCTGAGCAGCGGTCGCTCAGTAGGCCATGGCTCTTCAGACTGTTGCGCCGTGAGGTTTGGTTTGGTTTTAGTAATATTAAAAAGGCGTATGGCCTCCGGAGATGTCTGGTGCAGGTCTTTCGAGTCGACGCCGTAACCTGCACGCCTATGAGGATGGGGCTCTACCTATGATGAATTCTAATTATGAATACGACACACGCATCCAGTCCCCGAGCAGTCGAAATTAATCAGTGAAGGTTAAAATCCCCGATCCGGTCGGGAATCGAACCCGAGACCTCTTGAACCAAAGGCCAGCACGCTAACCATTTAGCCATGGAGTCGGAAATAACAATAATAATAATAATAATAATAATACGACCTCGACTACCATGTACAGGCACCAGTCTCTTAATCCGTGATCATTTAGACTGCCTGTATAACCAGTTTCGACTACCCATTTTAATCCACCAGATGGCAGAGAAACGTTTCTCTGTTGGGCATTACAATGAATTTTATCGAGTAACAACAAATATGTCACGAGACATTTCTTAAATGCCAACATCGTACAAAATGGAGTGCCGAATGGACTTCTTTTCGCCGTCTTTCAAACTTTCGACTACCTCTGCCGGGCTTGAATCTGCGATTTTGGGAACACTGATCTGATAGAAATTCAGAAAAAAAACAACTTTCTTGAGGAAGGAAGGACAATATGAAGGTAACACTATCCAGGATTTTTAATGCATCTCACAAATAAAGATGTCGTAGTCAGAACTCAAACCGCTCCATTCCTTTAATAGTAGGCTTATATGTAAACTCAACGCCCCAAAAATTAGTCCGCAAATAAATCTATATACACTGACTGACAGAGCAAATGCAACACCAAGAAGGAGTGGTTCGAAAGGGATGAAAGTTGGGGAAAAAACAGAGACGGCACGGATGAATAATTGATGTTTATTTCAAACCGATATGCAGGTTACACAATGCGCACGGCATCGACTCAGTAGGATGTAGGACCACCGCGAGCGGCGATGCACGCAGAAACACGTCGAGGTACAGAGTCAATAAGAGTGCGGATGGTGTCCTGAGGGATGGTTCTCCATTCTCTGTCAACCATTTGCCACAGTTGGTCGTCCGTACGAGGCTGGGGCAGAGTTTGCAAACGGCGTCCAATGAGATCCCACACGTGTTCGATTGGTGAGAGATCCGGAGAGTACGCTGGCCACGGAAGCATCTGTACACCTCGTAGAGCCTGTTGGGAGATGCGAGCAGTGTGTGGGCGGGCATTATCCTGCTGAAACAGAGCATTGGGCAGCCCCTGCAGGTACGGGAGTGCCACCGGCCGCAGCACATGCTGCACGTAGCGGTGGGCATTTAACGTGCCTTGAATACGCACTAGAGGTGACGTAGAATCATACGCAATAGCGCCCCAAACCATGATGCCGCGTTGTCTAGCGGTAGGGCGCTCCACAGTTACTGCCGGATTTGACCTTTCTCCACGCCGACGCCACACTCGTCTGCGGTGACTATCACTGACAGAACAGAAGCGTGACTCATCGGAGAACACGACGTTCCGCCATTCCCTCATCCAAGTCGCTCTAGCCCGGCACCATGCCAGGCGTGCACGTCTATGCTGTGGAGTCAATGGTAGTCTTCTGAGCGTACGCCGGGAGTGCAGGCCTCCTTCAACCAATCGACGGGAAATTGTTCTGGTCGATATTGGAACAGCACATGCTGAAGAATGGCGGTTGACGTGGCGTGCGGGCTGCCACCGCTTGGCGGCGGTTGCGCCGATCCTCGCGTGCTGACGTCACTCGGGCTGCGCCTGGACCCCTCGCACGTGCCACATGTCCCTGCGCCAAGCATCTTCGCCACAGGCGCTGCCCCGTGGACACATCCCTATGGGTATCGGCTGCGATTTGACGAAGCGACCAACCTGCCCTTCTCAGCCCGATCACCATACCCCTCGTAAAGTCGTCTGTCTGCTGGAAATGCCTCCGTTGACGGCGGCCTGGCATTCTTAGCTATACACGTGTCCTGTGGCACACGACAACACGTTCTACAATGACTGTCGGCTGAGAAATCACGGTACGAAGTGGGCCATTCGCCAACGCCGTGTCCCATTTATCGTTCGCTACGTGCGCAGCACAGCGGCGCATTTCACATCATGAGCATACCTCAGTGACGTCAGTCTACCCTGCAATTGGCATAAAGTTCTGACCACTCCTTCTTGGTGTTGCATTTGCTCTGTCAGTCAGTGTATATAAAGTAGCTTGTCCTGACTGACTGACTGACTGACTGATTCATCATCGCCGAGCCAAAACTACTGGACATAAAGAAATGAAAGTTTGGGGATATATTCATATTAAGATGTAGGTGCTCGCTAAGAGAGGATTTTTGGATATTCCATCGCTAAGGGGGTGAAATTTTAAAATGAGTGTGTCTATATCTCAAAACTTTAAAAGTTTACAGATGTGAAAATTGGTATTTAGAATCTTCTTTAAAAATAAGGAAACACGTATTTTTTTGTTTTCAGACAATCCCAATAGGAGTGGTGAAAAAGGGTGAAAAAGGGGTTGAATGCCTTTAATCAGGATACCGCTACTTATATCTCAGAAACTGAAGATATTACAGACCTCAAAATTGGTACTTTTGATCGCTGTCAAAAATAAAGGAACATATATTTTTTTGTTTTTGGAAAATCCAATTAATGCGAGGGTGAAAGGGGGGTGGTGAATTTTTAAAATGAGTGCATCTATATCTCAAAGTTTTAAAGTTTAGAGATGTAAAAATTGGTATTTAGAATCTTCATTAAAAATAAAGGAACACGTATTTTCTTGTATTTAATATATGTATTGGATAGCCATTGGCCGAAGAGATACTTGAAATCCTGCCACCTGCACAACATAATCCTATTTCAAACAAGAATATTTTGAAGGAAAGTCATCTTCTAGCAAAGCAAAGTCACCTCCGTACAGGCCATGAAGGCCCTTGGAGGAGTGGAAGGTAAAGGCTTCCACCATTGTTAACCTCGGCACGTGATGGGGTAGAGTGGTTAGCTCTTCGCCCGTTCGCCTTTGTCCCCAGGAATTAACGTGGTACTCATTTTTGGTGTAGGCTGAGTGGACCTCAGGCCCATATGCACCTCTGGAAGTGGAAATCTCGTTTCTTAAATTGTACGACTTCCTGACGGGGATTCGAACCCACGTCCTTCCGGGCGAACCGAACACGCCTTTACCGCCTCGGCCAGGCAGCCCGTAAAGTCATCTTTTGCGACAGCCAATTTTTGGTGCAGTTGAGTGTACAGCCATGCAAATAGGTTATATTATTTTCTAAACAATGATGCCGATACCTACTCAGGTAAGAATGAATACAGGTTGTTCATGGACATCCCTGACCCATGACTGAACATAAATAAGCCAGCCAACAACCGTACAGGAGTGACGTGATAATAATGTAGAAAAGGACATTTAAAGGTTACAGGGTACTTTTCCCACAAAAGTCTGTATCTGATCCACATCCAGACGACCTCTTGCTCTCAGTAATTTAAGTGGGTTATGTTGTCACCGTATTGAAATAGTATCCAGTCTGCAGAAGAAACTTCAAAGAGTTCATGCGTGTAGAATGGTTTGACCCTCGGGTCTCCCCACACTTAAGGCTAGTTATGAAGCACCCGCCGTCACAGTTACGTAACCCTCCAGCAGCATGTTTATTCACGACGATCATCAACGAGCGAGTATTTACGGACAATATTATTAATTGAATGAGCTTACAAATACACGAGAATTAATTTAACCTTATTTTTTAACAGAACATTTGAGAGCAATTTTGTCTGAGAGACCTCAAAGGTCAAAGAGAAGAAGACATGTACACATCTTCAATTATACGAAACATTACTGAAAATATTTTAAGGGAACGTTAATATTATGAAACTTGTTCGTTTGAAGGTGCATTTTGAGGTTCATATTTATTAATAAACCAATGTTTTATTGAAGTAGCACGCCTGGTGGCTATGGCACATTTTTTTTGCTTTGCGTCGCACCTGCACAGATAGGTCTAATGGAAAACCATCTTCAGGGCTGCCGACAGTGGGATTCGAACCCACTATCTCCTGCCGGATGCAAGCTCACAGTTGCGCGACCCTAACCGCACGGCCAACTCGCCCGGTGCTATGATCGTTAAGGCGTCAAGTCTGTATGGCGAATATAAGACCAAGTGTGAGGACTCAGCTATTATAGCATGGTAGTTTGTGGTCCCGCCACTGTAAGCACTGCAAGCGATTATATCCAACACGTGTTCGAGTTGTTCCGGTAACCCAGGTATAGAAAAGTGCGGGAAACGTTACTATGCGAGATATTTCAGCGAATAAGTTGAATTTTCTTTGCTTTCAGTTCCTAAACTCAGAGTGTACTTCAAGAAAGCATCTTATATAGCTTGATTAATTTAATAATTCAGCATGCCGTACTGTTTTGTACGTGGCTGTAAGTCAGGCTATGGTAGAATAATTGATGATATGCGATTCCTTCGCCACCGAAGGATAGAAATCAATTTGTAAGATGGGCCAGAGCTATTCCACGGAAGGATACTGAGCTAACGCGTAATAGTAGAATTTGTCATGTTCATTTCTCTGATGATTTGATAATAAAATCAGATAATTTTATAGTGAATGGTGAAAAAGTGGATATCTCTCGTGTGAGATGGAAATTACGTCCTGGAGCAGTGCCTCACATTTTCCCTAATTCGTCGCCTCGGAGTAGGTATCGAATAGCTGAAATACTATGATGAACCAGCGTGTTACATACCAGTAGTGTCAGAAAATTTAAAAACCAGAAGGATGGCATGCTAAAGAAGAATGTTATCTAATTATCTAATTCTTCAGTTACTTCCCGCCAATGTTGAGGCAGGCTGTTATATTCGGTACGCAGCAGTAATTCCATCTATCGGAGATGAGTGGCAAAGGAAGAGGGAAAGAACTTAGTACTACTACTACTACTACTGATGATGATGATGATGCTTGTTGTTTTAAGGGGCCTAACATCGAAGGTCATCGGCCCCTAACTACTACTACTACTGAAAATGAGAAAACTACAACCTGTTTTCCAGTCTTTGACCGGGTCAGGGATGTAAGAATGAACCATATATAGGCTATTATTACAATGAGGTCGCCACTCCCAAGGTGATTATTAATGACTGATAAATGCTATGAAATGATAATGGAGAGTGTTGCTGGAATGAAATATGACAGGGAAAACCCGAGTACCCTGAGAAAAAACCTGTTCCACCTCCGCTTTGTCCAGCACAAATCTCACATGGAGTGACCAGGATTTGAACCATGACTGATAAATGCTATGAAATGATAATGGAGAATGTTGCTGGAATGAAATATGACAGGGAAAACCCGAGTACCCGGAGAAGAAACCTGTCCCACCTCCGCTTTGTCCAGCACAAATCTCACATGGAGTGACCGGGATTTGAACCACGGTATCCAGCGGTGAGAGGCCTACGCGCTGCCGTCTGAGCCACGGAGGCTCACTACTAATACTACCGAAAACTATTTTCATTCCTAAAGGGGGAGGCGGGCCTCTTAGACGGTGACGCCGTCGCTCAGGCCGGGAGATTTGTTGCGGTGGAGGTGATGCACGGGGAAGGTGGCCTATACTAGGAACTGTCCCGGCATTCGCCTTGGTGCAGGAGAATTGAAAACCACGGAAAACCATTCTCAGGTCAGCCGGCGGTTGGGGCCATCTATGAGATCCAGCCCTGTCACGTCTCCTGAATGCAGAGGCATAGACCCACGGTAGAGCCGTGGCCACCCCTCCTCTGCTGGGTTGGCCGGTCAGAGTGCAGCCGTGGCCACTTATGGGCCGAGACCCACTCTGCATCTACCGACCGAAAGAACATTACAACAAACAATGGTCAATTGCTGATCAATTTTATGAGCTTTCGATATTGTAGGCCTTCAACTGTAGTTTCCTTCCAACTCTGTGATATTAGGGCATCTAATGTAAAGGGAGTCCTCCTTTGTTTTATGACTCCGTCTAGTCTTATTCTTCAAGTGATCGTTCCTTTATACGTTTTTTTTTGTCATTCTTATTGTTACCGTGTTTTAGCGGTAGGTAGAGGCGTAAGAAGGTGCGGGCGTGAATGGGTTTCAAAACTACGGAATCAAAGTTAATGTAAAAGTAATTTAAAATTTAACTAGGTTATATTTTCTTTTCAAAAACAAAACAGACATGGCAGGTACAATGTAGCAAAACAAGGGGAGATACAATATTTACAGGTTTTGGGCTTCACGCCCTGACTTCTGCGATCAGCTCAGTTTTACCACAAACACAAGTTTTAACAGAGGGGCAGAAAACCCCATTCATCCCTAGGAGCCCCTGGCTCCGAATTACACAGAAAAGCCTCCACGAGGCATATGACACTCCATTTTCAAAAGAGCGATCCGCTCTTAAAATTTAAGCCTCTCAAAGGCCAAACCAAACTCTACCTTCAAGCTGTCCTCTAAGGACGTATTTACAGGGGTAAAATACCCAACCTACAGAGGTCTATTACACGAAAAGAAGGTTGATTACATGACCTCTAAAATAACAATTTGAGAGGAGGCGATCTTGCACTCCTAATACACTTTGTTTTTTTTTAAAACCTAATCTGGCTCTGGGCCGCTAACGCAAGGGCTAATCCCATACTACAGAGGTGACTTAGAGAAGAACACTTTACATTACATAAACGAAGAATAGTTTGAGAAAATAAGTTCACCTCAAAACAAATGTGAGTGGGAGCTCGAGAGGGTTAGCACTCTCTATCCCAATATGTAGCTTTACAAGAAAAAGATGAAAAGAGTAATTACATTTTAGGAAAAGGTTACATGATGGAAACGCTTCGAACCCGCCGCGAGTGTTAAACTGCCGACCTAGCAAGAAAAGAAGTTATTAATAGGCCATTACCTGGTGTTGAACGGCTGAAGAAGAAAGAGGCGCTTCCCGCCTCCTGCTATGTACTTAATACACTGAAAGATGGAACAGAAGTGGCCCGGAGACCCCAAAATCAGCAGTTTATATCCTCTCGCGGAAGATTCTAGGCGTTAGGGGAAAGAAAACACCCTCCCACAAAATCTTTATTGGTTCGGGAAAAGAAACCCCTACATAGAGGAAAAAGAAACACATTATTGGTGGAAAATTAATTAAAGAAATTCGGGATTGGCTAGATCCAAACTAAGGGGAAAAAGAGGGGTATACAGCCAACTTAAACAATGACAGAAGGAAATTTAACAAAGAACAAACTCTTGAAATAAAAATTTCTCCAACAAAATAGTTCTTTAACTCCGCACTAGGTCGCACTATTGTTGATCTTCAGTAGTGTCCTCTAGAAGAGAAAGTTCACACTTCTTACTTCAAGCGAAACAAAAACACATCAAAAGTGACACAGTTCAAAAACTCAAAATTTTCCACGTGGTGACATCTTCTGAGAAAGTAGAGAATTAATAGAATAGATAAAGTTCAACCTTCCTCCAGAAGAGGAGTTTCAACTGGCGCAACTTTTAAATAAACGGTGTAGAGGTGTACCGCCCGGTACACTTATAATCATCTTCACAATTTTCTTTGTCGATGTGGAGCGATGACCATGCGTTTTTACACCTTAGACAATCATGACAGAAACCATCGTCATATAACACGACTGAACAATATTTCCATTTCGGCGTTGATAAGGACTAAGAATCAAAAGTCTAAATTCATCTAAATTCATGAATTCCCTTATCATACTCGTCCCCCTACGGGTGGGGGTGGTAGAATAACAGCCACGGTATCCCCTGCCTGTCGTAAGAGGCGACTAAAACAGGCCCCAGGGGGGCTCTGAACTTGGGAGCGTGGGCTGGCGACCACGGAGACCTTAGCTGAGTCCTGGCATTGCTTCCACTTCCTTGCTCCAGCTCCTCACTTTCATCTATCCTGCCCTATCCTATCTTACCTCCCTTGTTAACTCTTGTTCTTTTCTGACCCAAACAGTATTACGTACGGAGGCCTTGGGAGTCTTTCATTTTCTCGCCGTTCGTGGCCCTTGTCTTCATTTTTCGAAGTGTCGGACTCCTTGCATTCTTTCCTCTCTGATTAGCGTTATATAGAGGATGGTTGCCTAGTTGTACTTCCTCTTAAAACAATAATCACCACAATCACCACCACCAATCTTATCATAGTCGGTACGGTAAAACTGAATAAACATTAATGATCGGAAATTGTAGTCTCTATAACATTTGTTATGTAGTACTTTTCGATAGAATCAATAACATAGGTATTTAAAAATTAAATTTTACGCGCCTTCGCTTAAACTACCATATCATCCAGTGTGAATAAAATTATTAGGGGCTGCCTGGCCGAGGTGGTAAAGGCGTCCTCGGTTCGCCCGGAAGGACATGGATTCGAAACCCCATCAAGAAGTCGTAAAATTTAAGAAGTGAGATTTCCACTTCCGGAGGTGCACGTGGTTCACTCAGCCTACACCAAAAATGAGTACCAGGTTAATTCCTGGGGGCAAAGGCGGCCGGGAGTAGAGCTAACCACTCTACACCATCAAGTGCCGAGGTTGCGGATAGTGGAAGCCTTTACTTTCCACCCCTCCAAAGGCCTTCATGGCCTGTACGGAGATGATTTTGCTTTGCTTTGCTTTGCTTTGCTTTGCTTTGCTTTGCTTTGAATAAAATTGTTTATTGCCTAGACTGTAGTACCTTATTCCCCGACTTTACATACTGATTTTCATTACATTTTGTTTACCTATTTTCTCGTGGCTTGGCGTTGATATGGACTTAGTAACAAAAATTGAAATGAATTAGTCTCTCTATTATCATAGCCGGGAGGGTAAAAATGTATAAGACGTATATTATTGGAAATTAAGTTCTCTATAACGTTCGATAGGACCACTAATAACATAAATATTTGAGAATTACATTTTAGGCCTACCCCTAAACTATCATTTCACTCGGCGTGATTAAAAGTATTTGTATCCTAGACTGTAGTAGCTCATTTTCCGACCTTATATACCGATTTCCATTAAATTCTCTTCAGCCATTTTCTGTGATGCGCGTACATACCAACTGATAGACAGACAGACAGACATGACGAAAAATTTAAAAGGGCATTTCCTTGTTACTGTGGACATGACCGATACAGAAATATAAATCTTTTTAAATTCTGAGAAATGTACAGAAAACACTCTTATTTTAAATATACAGATTAAAGATACGTCCATGAAAGATTTTATGGGATATCATACCCTTTATGTAATATACAAATAATTACCTTTCAATTATTTTTAATATTTTGTTATTTGGAGCATCTTTAGTATTCATAAGTCAACTAGCTAAATTTTAAAATCATAATCGTTCTAACTATTTATTTAGTTACAATAATAACGTAAATTATTAAACGTGGTGACATTCCTTTCTTTAGTACAACGTGACTTACATTTAGAAGTAATTAGAAGTGTCTTAGTACTCAAGATTACTTGAACATTTAAGCGAAAATTCAGGGGCATGACTTCATTGTTTGCTTATGTATCAGGTGAGGAGAGGGTACTTCGCCATCGTCATTTCTAAATCTGAACTGTAATTGATCCCTGGCCTGAGATGAAGCACAGGAGTCAGAGGCCTGGAGCAAGTAGCCGCGGGGTCGCCTTCATCGAGCAGATTCTAGGCTATTACTTACAGCCACCAATTTGACATTTAACACTGTTCTTCAGCTGTGACCCTCCCAAACAGCTCGCCGATGATATCACTCAACGTAAAGGCCCAAACGCTCGTTTGACTAAGCTCCTCATCCTATGTATGTAATACTCTCCGTATTATAATGGTAATTAAACTTCATCAACCATTTAATGCTGGCTTAAAGTCAAGAGAAATTATTCGCACTGAAATAAGAAAAATAATACCCAGTAATTATTACTAACAGCAGCAGCCATCAAGGAAGCGGTCGTGGCCTTCACTACGGTACATCCCCAGCATTTGATGGTGTGAAAATGGGAAACCATGGAAAACCATCTTCAGAGCTGCCGACAGTGGGTTTCGAACCCACTCTTTCCCGGATGCAAGCTCACAGCTGCGCACACCTAATCGCACAGCCAACTCACCCGGTAACTTTCCAGTCATAAGCCTACTAGGTGACCACTGGGTTCAAGATGAACTTTACCTGAATTCCTCTGTAGTAGCCATAAGACTGTGTCGGTGCGACATAAAGCCAATAGCAAAAACACCTCTTATTTGTACATCAATTCCTTCGTACTCGACATATCTCGATCAACTATTGCTTCCTTCCGACTCCAATGATCCTACGTTTGGACGACCTGAGGGCATTCATTTCTTTAGGTGAAATTCGTACTCATTGCTATTAGTATTATTTTATTTTGACATAACATGGAACAAATTTAAGGTACAAAATTGATTATTTCATACCAAGAAAAAAATACTTCAAAAATTGATAATTTGTTATTAAGAAACATATGGCCATTTTATCAATAGACATGATGGGACAGGAAAGGAAAGTCACAAATGACTATTTGATAGAAACATTTGGACACGATGGAATAAAAATTAATTACAACATTTATTGTTTGATGCTAAGAGACATGAAGTAATTTACGTGCACATACAAACATATTTTACACAGGATGTTGATACTGTGAAGCTTGAATGTAGGAGATGTTTTAATCATTCGCTCGCAGTTTCAATTAACAAACTGTGCTTAATGGAGGGCAAATTCCGTTGTAAATTTTCATTCATGCATACTCCGAGTTATGTTTGGGAGTACTGGACGTAGCCACACAGCACAATCATGCATGTGAGACCAATCTCTTATCCGTAATTATACTGTTACCAAATGCATGCCATTTAGTACATTTCCTTCATATATTTAGACTTGTATTCACAGAAAAGAACAATTTCCAGTTTACAGAAAGGGTTTCTCTGTCATTCTGCCGGTCGAAAATCCACCTTCTGTTGATGTACTGTAAAGGTACACGGAATAATTCATCTATTCTAGTCATATTGTATTAGTGTTTATTTTGAATGGCAAGTATTCTTTCAGTATCATCATAACCATTGTATTTCACAAGCAAATTTTCATAGCTCTTTACTTCTTGTTCCATTCTGCACATTTAATAGCTGTGTGCGACTCTCTGCTACTATTTCCGAGTCATATGCATACTTCATGGTCTGTACATTCAATTACGTTTCTCCATTCTTTCCTTACAAGGTTTCATCTCATAACTGAACGACGTACAGTAGAAAATAAAGAGAGGCCTGTGCAGTTCTTTTGAGTTGACGCCGTATGGGCGAACTCCGCGTCTGGGAGGGTGAGGCCTTGTCTAAGATGAATTCTAATGCTGAATATGGCAGAAAAACCCAGCCATAGATATTAACTAATTAAATTTGAAATCCCCGACACGGCCGAGAATCGTACCCGGGGCCTCTTGGGCCAGAGGCCAGCATGCACGCACCATTTAGCCATGGAACCGAAGGATAATGAAGATAATGCTGTATATTTAACATAGTGATTGGAATTTTGGGATTCTTTGACATATATTTCTCGATTCCCTTTTCAAGGATCAAAACGAAGATATCAGTTTCCGTAACCGAAGCAGTTTCTCGTTCTGTTATTATGAAATAATCAAATTTGTAAGTAATTTCCTTTCGTCTCTTCTTGTCTATTGAAAAAATGACTATGCTTTTCTTAGCATCAAGTAACCAATTTTGTAACTTTCAGTTCTGCTATAATAATAATAATAATAATAATAATAATAATAATAATAATAATAATAATAATAATAATAATAATTAAACCACTTAACCAAGAGACCGAGGAAAGCAACGGGAAACTACCTCACTCCTCATTTCTCTAGTACGCCTTTCTCTAGTGCTGATGGTAGAACTGTTGAGGATCAAGCCACTTAACATACATGCAACCAAGAGACCAACAACACTCACTTCGCCAAACTCCACAATGCCTATCTCACTTATCTTCCATTTCACACCACAATTTCTCCTGGCCTTTTCATGGTGTGGACTGAAGACATTCCTTGCAGCAGCAGCAGAGACAACATGACGTAGGGTCCAAAATATCACGTACTACATGCACCCCCTGAATCAAGAGTATGTTATTAATTTAATAGTATCTGAAATGCATCCTATCATCTCTCCCCTTCATAATCAGATAGGTTTCATCTGCTACCAGCGGAGGACTGGTGCGTTCTTCTATTGTAAACCGTGTTGAGCTGCGAAGTAATAAACATGGATTTTCAAGAGCAGTGTGCAAACACTAAATCTAGTCGACAAATGAGTAGTGTTACGAAAATGTTGCAAACTTTGCTCCGGGAAGACTTGGGAGTAAAGAGACGCTCGGCTATGTGGTGTGTCTCAAGCTGTCAGTGGAGAGATGGAGTGGAATTATATTAGTAGACAAATAATAAGCTTGAGCGGAGCTGTTTTTAAAATTAGGAAAGATCATAATATGAAGATAAAGCTGAAATTCATGAGAACATATCTGGGCAAATATTCTTTTTTTTTTTTTGACTAGGTGTAAGGGACTAGTATAAATTATTAAGGGCAATGTTGAATACATTTCCAAGTTCCTTGAAAACGCTTAAGAAAATGCTGGGTAAACAACTGATAGGGAATCTGCCACCTTGGCAACAGCCCTAAACGCGGGTGATTGATTGATTGATTGATTGATTGATTGATTGATTGATTGATTGATTGATTGATTGATTGATTGATTGATTGATTGATTGAACCTATGCGGCAGTACATACGTCGTAAGAGATCTGGATAGTAGTACTTTCTCCATAACATCGCGAATATAGATCGATCCCTACTGGTCTCAGAGATTCTTGCCAAACATAGAATTTCTGTTCTTGAAGAGCCCAACTATTCACCCAGTTTAGTAGCTTGCAACATTCATGTCCTCCAAAGAAGGAAGAAATCTCTCAAGGGGCGTCATTTGGCGTCAGAATTTGAGATAATAGCAGTATCACAAGAAACAGAACAGTAGGCTGCAATAAATTGCTCGCAGTAATGCTTCTAGAAGCTTTATTATTATTTTTTTTTTTTTTTTTTGCTAGGGGCTTTACGTCGCACCGACACAGATAGGTCTTATGGCGACGAGAGAAGCTTTATTAACGCCGCTAAAATTGTATAGTCTCTCAACAGAATTACTTTGAAGCTGGTTGTGCACTGATAATTTCAAGTCTTCGTGGCAAGAAAACGTACTACAAGAGTGGTGGTGGTGATTATTGTTTTAAGAAGAAGTACAACTGAGAAACCATCGTCTATTAAAACTAATCAGAAGGAAAATGGAAGAGGTCCATACTTCGAAAAATGAAGGCATCGACAAAAGAAAGGGAAGAGCCACGAATGGCGTGAAACCTAATACCGTCAGAGTCGGAAAAGAACAGAGCTGACCAAGGAAGATCGGATAGGAAAGGTGAAGTAAGTGGAAGCAATGCTAGACTTAGCTAGGAGACTAATGGTCGCCAACCCACGCTCCCAAGGTGAGTGCCTCTAGTGCAGTGCTGTCTGAGCCGTGTGATGAGGGAGGAGAAATTGTACAGCTATGCTGGGAGTGCGATGCTACTTATCCAGAATGGGCAGGCCTAAGTACATCTGCGTATATATAGGGTGTGGTGCTGTGTGTATAACCAATGGGATGCTGTATGTAACATAGTGCCGTAGATGAGGTGTATAGCTGTGTATGGAGTTTGGACTGTTCGTGCCACATAGGGATATGGTTAGTTATGTACTGCAATGAGAAGCGTAGGGTTGTATGTGACACGGAAGCGGAAGAAGAGGGGGGGAAGGGGAGGCAGAGTTATCTATATACAGAGGAGTGCCATGCTGTATGTATCACAAGAGGTATACATACTGTATGTGCCACAGTGGGGATTAGGTATGGATGGAGTGCTAAGCTTACGCAGTACAAGTGGGTATACTTCTTCTATACTAATATTATAAAGAGGAAAAATTTATATGTTTGTTTGTAACGAATAGACTCAAAACCTACTGAACCGATTTTTAAAATTTCTTCACCTATAGAAAGCTACATTGCCAATGAGTAACATGGACTGTATTTTATTTTCAAAACAATTTGAGGTGGGGAGCACGGAGGGGGGGAGATATAAAAATAATAGGCTAATATAGGCAAAATATTGAATTTGTCGTATAAGGACGAGACAAAGCTCAATTTAATCCTCTTGACGCAAAGAACAAAACTCGGTAAGCCCTACGGGCCCGAAAACCATGTTTTAAGGCCGTAAAACCAACTGTTACGGAGATATTGCCATCACACTACCCCTGCTCTAGGAATCGGATGAAAGAAATGAACTACTGTAACCACGGCAACGTCAGCTCCAGGATTCTAGAGCAGCGAGATTATGCATGTACGTTTGGGCATAGCTGCCAACCAAAATTGGTACACATAAGACTTAATATCTGGAAAAAATATACTGTTGTGTAAAGCACTCATAGGACTCCTTTGGGCGGGGTTGGAAAGGGGGTGAAGTATAAAAATCTTACTATATATAAAAATGGATGTGTGTGTGTGTGTGTAAATGACACATCTCCTCCTAAACCACTGGAGCAATTTCAACCAAACTTGGTACACGTATTACTTACTATCGGAAAACGAACACTATGGGGGTAAGCCATCCCTAGCGCCTTTAAGGGAGGGGGGTCAGAGGGTTAGTTATAAAAATAATCGAGAATAGTGTCGAATTCATAGTTTTCGGGGTCGCTCAGTTGAAAATTAATACTCCAGAATGTTTTAAAGTCCAAGTTCAGCCCCCTTTTAGGCGGGGAGCGAATGGGGAGGGGGTGATATAGAAATAATTAAAAACAGTTTCGAATCCATAGATTTCAGGGTCTCTGAGATGAATAGTAATACTCCGGATTTTTTACAGGTCCAAGTGGGTGGCGAATGGAGTGAGATATAAAAATAATAAAAAACGATATATACAATATTATCTTCTTTTTCTTCTTCTTACTATATATAAAATGGATGTGTGTGTGTGTGTGTGTGGGTGTGTAAATGAAACATCTCCTCCTAAACCACTGGAGCAATTTCATCAAACTTGGTACACTTATCAATTAGTATCAGGAGACAAACCGCGTGGGGGTAAGACACCCCTAGCACCCTTATGGGTAGGGGGTGAGGGGGGTTGTATAAAAATAATCTAGAATAGTATCGAATCAATAGTTTTCGTGGTCGCTGAAAAGAAAAGTGACACTCCGAATCTTTTAAAGTTCATGTTCAGCCCCCTTTGGAGCGAGGGTGAGGGGGGAGTGAGATATAAAAATAATCGAAAACAGTGTCGAATCTACAGTTTTCGGGGTCACTGAGATGAATGGTGACAATCCATATTTCTTATCTCTTAGGGGTGGGGGGCGAGAGGGGGACAGTCTCATTGATAGTTGAAATCCTGTACATCGTATCTATAGTGCGACGGCTAAATACATATAGTTATCACTTGTTAATACTTCCCAGTCGATTCGAGCTTCCATAAGGACAAAGTTTTACTCGAAAATTAAATAATCTAAAACTTGAAATCAAACACATCTAAATAATTCTAAAACTACATTATAGATCGTAACATATCAATCTGCAAGTCAAAAAGGAAATCTATAAAAATTCACTTCACACATAACTAACTGGTAATGCAAATTTTAAAAGGAAATATTCAGAAACTATCCAGGCAACGCCGGGTACTATAGCTAGTGTTTTCATATTCGTATTGTTGTTGTTGTTGCCGTTGTTCTAACGCCTTTCTCACACCCTGGTGGAATCACGGGTGTGAACTGTGTCGCGCATGTAGACTTGGTCTAATATAATGTTGTACGTGCCACAAGGAGGGGGTAGTGTCGATATACATGTTTCAGTAAACGCTTACAAAAGAAACAGGAGATAGGGTATAATTTACTGAATATTTTCAGAAAACGGCTTAAAAGACACATAGGCATAACCATGGCTGTCACTAATACTATTTTTCGGATTATTTATAGCTAACAATTTAAGTAACTAAAGTGAGCTAAATAGCTGACCAAAATTACTATAAATAATGTAACAACGAAGTGTAAATAAATACAGGTAAAATTTAGCAAGCTTCTCAGATCCTAGGCTCCCAATCTCAATACAGCATCCCCTACATCTTTATTCACTTTTGCACCCTTTTTCCTGAAACATTCGTTACACAGTGCGGTGCTGTACGCATCAAAGACTACAATCATAAGCTACTACCAGCTGCAGCAGCAAGCACGGAGGAGACACTTTCTCTGAAACTCATCTTAGACTAATGATCATGTAGAGAGGAGAAGAAGCGAAATATGAGACTATGGGAAAGAAGAGAGAGAGAGAGAGAGAGAGAGAGAGAGGGGAGAAATACATATAAGTGATGAAGCAATGAAGGCCGGACCGAATACCGTTTTAGAACAAGGGCAAGTTCGCGTGTTGTCAGCTAATATGTAATTTTTATTAGCACGAACGAATGTGAAACTTCACATATGCTTCTCAGGCAACTTTTATGGTCGCAACATTGTTTTGACTCATCCTAGACACAGATGTCATGGTGATCATCTCATAACGGCGAGTGTTAAACAGGAAATATGGCCTTCAGCGTCAACAGAATTAATGACGGCCTTCACCACAGTCGAGTACCATATAACGGAGCTGTTTTGAATGAACTACATATCGCAACAGCAATAAATTACGGGTTTTATACTCAAACGGAAACTTATTAAGCTGAACTTGTGGGAGTAATTGTGAAAGAGGAATGAAACATTTCTCTCCTCCATCGAGCTCGGAGAAAACTAACGGAGTAAATTAACAACCTGTTTCATTTCATTTCCGGTATTACAGATGTTCCTTCCTTACGGGACTGTTCACGTATTCTATACCTGTTGGCACTGCTAAAGTGGTAGAGTATTGCTGGGTAAGGGAGCTCTATTATGTATGAATCTATGGTTCGAATCTCTTCTCGATTACATTTTCCTCTCTGTTGTGTTAGTAATTTTTGTTTTAAAGGTGAAAACAAAGACATCATCAGGCTTTCTTCACAAAAGTAACCCAAGAAGAAAAGTTGGAAATCTGTCCCTTCATGATTAAGGATAATGTGCAAAAAACTAGCCAAGAGAGAAAGAGAGAGAGAAAAATGCAAAGAAGGAAGTAAACACGAAAAGCAGAATTAATAAAAAAGTCGCCATCGCCTTCAAACTCTGGTTGAAACTGAGATAAGAAAGATGCCAGTGTAATTGAAATAACGTACTTTCCCTTGTTTTGTGAAGAGAGAGAGAGAGAAAGATTTTTTTTTTTTTTTTTTTTTTGCAGGTTGCTTCACGTCGCCCCGACACAGATAGGTCTTATGGCGACGATAGGATAGGAAAAGGCTATGAGTGGGAAGGAAGCGTCCGTGGCCTTAATTAAGGGACATTTGTCTGGTGTGAAAATGGGAAACGACAAAAAACTATCTTCAGGGCTGCCAACAGTGGGGTTCGAAGCCACTATCTTTCGAATGCAAGCTCACAGCCGCGCATCCCTAACCGCACGGTAGAGAGGTAAGGGTAAGGGTTATTCTGTCCGAAGGCAGGTCCGAACCTCCGCAGAGGTGTTCCTGAGCCGGAGTTTACGTGCGGTAGGGTGGCCACTTCCTTTCGCTCGGTAGAGAGGGAGAGTGAAAAATTCAGGTAGTGTATCACATTCAGGATCACCTGTGTCACCCAAATGGACTGGATCTATGGATTTCTGTGAAAAAGTATTTCCAAACTTGGTCTTCTAAATGTCTGCCAAGTCCAAGCCCGTCGTTATAAAGCGGGCCCAGCAGTGCGTGGCACTCAGTACAGATCCCTGGGGTACTCGCATTTCCTTGCACGTACCATGATTAACGTATAATGTCATTTGGAGCGATAGAGTACAACTTGATGACTACGTCCTTCGGTTGAAAAATGAGAACCATTAGGAAAGAACATGTATACGAAGTAATTACATGAAGTTTTAACATAAAATATTTCCACATGACGATCTAGCATCATAGAATAGATGTATTAGCGCAATACAGGAGGAGATGATTGTTTAGAGAACCTTGCTCTTGGTAATGAGGTAGTTGACACTGAGAGCTACCACGTGGCAAGAGAAAGTACGCTTCCTCTTCGATCGTACGCTTTTCTAGAGGCTTCGAGCCTGAAACAGATTAAACACTGCCAGAAGCGATTTAATTGTAATTTATAGAGAGGGTGGTGGTGTTTATTCTTTTAAGAGGAAGTACAACTAGGCAACCATCCTCTTTTAACACTAATCAGAGGAAAAAGCAACGGGACAAGTGTTGGACAAACAACCAGAGGAAAAAGCTTAAGGGGCCGACACTTCGAAAAATGAATGTATCGATTAAAGAAAGGCAAGGGCCTAATACCACTGGTTCGGAAAAGAACAAGATTTGACCAAGGGAGATCGGATAGGATAGAAGAAAGTGAGGAGCCTGGCACAAGTAAGGGGAGGCAATGTCCGTCGGTCCACTTTTAGTCACCTCTTACAACATGCAGTGGGTACGACGGATGTATTCTACCGTCTTCACCCACAGAGGGTAGCGTCATGGAGGACTTTACTCTCATTGGCTTGTAGACTTAACGCAGCCGGGCTAAGTGCTTCAGATAGTAGAAGCGCTGACCTGAGCCCAAATTGGTAGATTTATTTTTGTCCTTGATGTTATTGGTTTTACATTCCACTAACTACTTTTACAGCTATAAGGGACACCGAGATGCCAGAAAGTTTGTCCTGCACGAGTTCTCTTACGTGCTATTAAATCTACCAATCTGAGACTGCCGTGTTTGAACATCTTGAAATACCACTGGACTGAGCCGTGATCGAATCCACAAAAACTCAGAAATACGTTATTATTATTATTATTATTATTATTATTATTATTATTATTATTATTATTATTATTATTATTATTATTATTATTATTATTCGTTTAGGCCTACGATGGACCACGTGGTTCTTAACTCTGGTGAGCTCTTTTCTTCCTCTTAGCCCAGTATTCTTTCATTCTAGCGCTATGGATGTCTTTTCTTTCTTGAGTCCATTTCACTCCTACTCCTGGACGCAGTGATTTAGTTGTTAGTGACTGGAGAGAGTTAGATGTCTTGACTAACTTTCCGAATTTATCTCGGTTGTAAATGTCAATGTGATCAACGTTTAGGTATTGTAGGTCTTTCCGTACTAAATTCGTCCATTTGGCATTTGTTGCTTTCCTTCTAGATACAGTGTTGAAGATTCTTGAAGTGAGTCTCTGGCTGTCCATGCTGACTACATGACCATAGAAGATTATTCTTCTCTTCCTCATAGCTGTTGTAATGCTCTCTATTTTACTGTACAGTTCCTTGTTGTGCCTGATTCTCCTTCTTTAATGGGACCCATAATCCTTCTGAGGATCTTTCGCTCTTTCAGTTCTAGTTTTCTGAGTTGTCTTTTCCGGGTCATGTTTAGGCATTCTGAGGCGTACAGTACAGATGGTCTTACTACGGTGTTGTAGTGTCTACGACTCAAGGAGAGGGATTTAGACTTGTATATGTTCTTACAAAGATGATAAGCTCTTTCTAATTTAGTGCATCTACTCTTCATTGCAAGATCCTCATTAACATTTGGGGTTATCCACTCTCCAAGATATTTGAATGAGTTGGCCTTGTGTATTATTTTGTCCCCCAAAGAAATGAAGTTGGGTGCTTCTCTGATGTTTGTCAGAAATTCTGTTTTATTGACAGCGATCTTTAGCCCTGCTTTAACTGCTATGCGTTCTAGGGAGGATAGCTGGAACGTAGCTTCTTCCATACTTGAAGCTAAGAGTGTGAGGTCATCTGCGAAGGCTAAGCAAGTAACTGTTAACTTGTCTTTTTTTTTTGTAGCCGATTTTTAATCCAGAGTTGTCAGCTAGTGTTTTCGTCCATTCCCGAATGACCTTCTCCAGCAGACAGTTAAACAGGATAGGGGACAAACCATCTCCCTGTCTAACACCTGTTTTGATCTCGAAGCTTTTTGATAATACCCCTCTGAATTTGATTTTGGACATGGCGTTTGTCACAGTAGCCTTCACAAGATTCAAAGTCTTCTTATCCAGACCCATTTCAGTCAACGTCTCAAAGAGGGACTGTCTGTATACCGAGTCGTATAACGAAAATTGCTACATGTTATTATTATTATTTACAATTTGCTTTAGAGAGCCTCCGTGGCTTCGGTAGCAGCGCGCTGGCCTCTCACCGCTGGGTTCCGTGGTTCAAATCCCGGTCACTCCATGTGAGATTCGTGCTGGACAAAGCGGATGCGGGACAGGTTTTTCTCCTGGTATTCCGGTTTTCCCTGTCATATTTCATTCCAGCAACACTCTCCTTTATCATTTCATTTAATCTGTCATTAAGTAATCATTGCCCCAGAGGAGTGCAACAGGCTTCGGCAGCCGGCACAATTCCTATGCTCGCTGCTAGATGGGGGCTCATTCATTCCATTGCTGACCCGGTCGAATGACTGGAAACAGGCTGTGGATTTTTTTACATTTTGCTTTACGTCGCATGGACACAGATAGTCCTATGGGGACGATGGGATAGGAAAGGCCTAGGAGTGGAATGGAAGCGGCCGTGGCCTTAATTAAGGTACAGCCCCAGCAATTGCCTGGTGTGAAAATGGGAAACCATGGAAAACAATCTTCAGAGCTGCCGACAGTGGGGTCCGAACCAACTATCTCCCGGATGCAAGCTCATAGCTGTGCGCCCCTAACCTCATGGCCAACTCGCCCGTATTATTATTATTATTATTATTATTATTATTATTATTATTATTATTATTATTATTATTATTATTCCCTATGCGGATTAGTGGTAATGTGTCGGCCTCTGGATCATAAAGTCAAACCCAGCAGGAGAAGTCCGGTGTTTGAAGTGGGATAGGGGTTCATTCGGCATTCCATGTCGTAGGAGTCCGTATGCAAATATGTCTAAAGGCTAATTGATTGATACGTCGCTGAATAGTTTGGTTTCTCTTTTCTGCAAGAAGGTCGAAACAGACACGTAGACAGCAAATATCAATGTCTGTATCACTGGAGGTGAGCCCATTCGGTTCTTCTTCTTATAATTATTTTGTTTACTGTTTGTTTTACGTCACACCGGCACGGACAGGTCTTATGGCGACGATGGGATAGGAAAGGCCTAGGAGTGGGATGGAAGCGGCCGTAGCCTTAATTAAGGTATAGCCCCAGCATTTGCCTGGTGTGAAAAGGGGAAACCACGGAAAACCATCTCCAGAACTACCAACTGTGTGGTTCGAATCCACTACCTCCCGAATGCAAGCTGATCGCGCGGCCGCTTATTATTATTATTATTATTATTATTATTATTATTATTATTATTATTATTATTATTGTTATTATTTGATTCGTTATACTCAACTAAGGAGCGCGTTTGAATGTATGTTCACTTTATTATTATTATTATTATTATTATTATTATTATTATTATTATTATTATTATTATTATTATTATTATTATTATTATTATTATTTGTGATTTCTCATGTTGGATCTGAAATATCGTAACCAAAAAGGGATTATTTATTTAACCTTGCTTTGAATTTTTACGTAATTGTGTAACTCAAGTGGGGAGTGTGTTTTGGGCAAGCAGGGCCGAGTAGGGTCCAGCTAGACTTATGTAGCGCAGGCAGGCAGGGCGGGGTTAATGGTCCGGGTCAATGGAGACAATAAGGCTGGCTGTTGTTTCATTGCACGGAAACATGCGTTGTTTAGGAGCCACACTATCATAATGAGACGCGCCATGGCCAGCCGTAAACAGGCAGCAAGGAAATGAAATCCCACACCGTTGCAACAAGAGACGTAGTATTCATCCATTGTTATTGTCAGTGCGACCATTCGAATTAATTAGAAGTGCTCTTACAACTTCTGTTATAGTCATCAGCATCATCTCCTCTTACTTGGTCATCTCTGACACGAACAGACAGCCTATCAGCTCGTACAAGATGTCGCTTGTTCAGCTGCGATTAACTGTGATCATTAGTGTCAGATGTGGGCAGTGGTCTCAGTCACATTACACTTCCTGTTCTGCTTGTGTGGTACCGGCGTGTAGGCTTCTCCACAAAAAAAAAAAAAAAAAAAAAAAAAGGGGGGGGTCAATAATGGTGTGTTGTTGCCGATTAGTCGGTTAGTAATTGTCCTTGGCTCTCGAGATAGCAGGATCAAATATCTGGCTGAGGTAGGTAGCATTTATGTTTATTGATTAAGGGGAGACACGACTGAAATAATACGATTTTTGACAAAAATAGAATTTTCAGTTTTAATCCAAAAATCCCCTAATTCTTCCTCTTTTATATCCCGTTATCACTCTTGCACTAACGCCCTCGTTAAAGCCCTAAATGCTGGATTTGAAGGATAGCGGCACGACGTATATAGAGCAAGCATACGCACCTTCCTCTCACGTTGTCAGACATTCTTCTTCTACCGCTCTTCCCACACCTGTGTGAGGTCGCGGGTGCGAACTGTGTCGCACATGTGGATTTGGCCCTGTTTTACGACCGGACAATCTTCCTGACACCAACCTTATATGGAACAATGTAATCACTATAGCGTGTTTCTGTGGTGGTTGGTAGTGTAGTGTGTTGTCTGAATATAAACACCCAGTCCCCGAGCCAGAAGAATGAATCAACGCTTAAAATCCCCAACCCGACCGGGAATCGAACCCGGGACCCTCTGAACCGAAGACCTCAACGCTAACCATTCAGCCAATGAGTCGGACTCACGTTGTCAGAAAATATTGGCTTCAAAGTTCTTTCGGAATACCATTTCAATTATCCCGTCGGAATATATTTATCTTATTGTAGGCCTACGCTGCGCATAAGAGTATACAGAAGTCTTGAGGGAGTAACTTACAGTCCAGAATAATCTTAACGCAAGTACAGTACGTTTCTTAAAACTTTCAATTGCGTTTTTCTAGCTTAAAATATTACCAACTCATTGCCATGTATAAAATGCTCCTTGCGACAGAGTTCTTGTCAGATTCACCTGCAATTTTCTGATACAGTTTCACTATGTACAGGAATTAAAAGTAGTTCTGTATTTTATTATCGGTTGAAAATTACCTTCATATGTTTGTTCCTAAATTAGCACCACAGGAGAGTTTTGCCCATTTTATGAATAATGAACAATTGAAAAACTTGTATCTCCAATAGTTTATACCTTATTATTATTATTATTATTATTATTATTATTATTATTATTTAGTTAATGATTATTATTTTACAAGTATGTCAAATTGTAACCTAAAAATAATTAAAACTGCGCCGCAAGGGACATTTTCCATGGAACATATAAACAAATTATTTGTTAATAACTTCGCAACAAATTAACAAATCAACTTAAAATTTTGTGTGGCGCTGTATCTTATTAATATGTGCTCTTAAATTGGGTTATGATAAGTTTTAAATTGTACAAGTTCCAAATTTCAAATATGACTCCCCTTAAAGAACTCCTCTGAGACAAAATTCCAACAGATTTCCCGGGCGTCTTTTACAATCTGTGCCAATAAAAACGACGTTAAAAGTAGCGTTCTATTATTCTTCGTTTTATTCTTCTACTTCCTGGCCTATTTTGAATTATCTGGGATTGGCACTTTGTATGGATTAAGCCCGGTTTTACGGCCTGATACCTATCCTGATGTCAGCCCTATGTGGGGGGATGTATTCACTACTCCGTGTTTTTGTCTGGGTTGGTTGTGCGACGTGCTAAATTAATACAAAGATATAAATGAATATAAACCCTAAGCCTCCGAGCTAGAGATTAACTAGGCAAGGCTAAAATTCCAGAAACTGTCTGGAATCGAAAATCGAACCCGGAATCTTCTGAACCGAAGGCTAGTACGCTGACCATTTTGCCAAGGAGTCATCACGTTAAAAATAAAATTATTATTATTATTATTATTATTATTATTATTATTATTATTATTATTATTATTATTATTATTATTATTACTATTGATTTCTTTTACACAGCCACCAGCTCCGACTGGATGTACTACAGTATATTCAAATCGAATATTGTATGATACTGAAAAGTATCTCTGAACTCCGCTGCCTTCTTCCAAATTTTATAAGCTATAACTCTGATATGAAGAATCGCTCAGACAAGAATGAACGCCTGGTATTGTATATGTCCCTCGCAGATACAACTTTCTCATAGAAATGTGAACCAATACACACCAGTGCCCAAAAGTTAAGCATAATCACTAAACGAGGCCATTCCGCCTGATAGGAATGCCATACAGATTGCTGAACAAACGGAAGCTGACTCACACACCATATGTCACACAACTTGTACAAAACAAAGAACAGTGTCAGAAAGGTTCTGATAGCTAAGGTATACATTTGACAACAACTAACAAAACTTGGCGATGTCTTCCGCAACAAAATATGCTGTTAATAGCGTGTATGGTTACCCGTAACGGCCACACATGCTTCGCTGCGACGTGGCATGCTCTCTATCAGATGGTCCAAGAGCTCTTGTGACAGTCGATCCCATTCCTCCGAAAGGGCAATGCGAAGGTCTTGGAGGGTCCGTGGTGGAGGCTGACGGGATGAAATTTGCCTACCCAAGGCATCCCAGGTATGTTCTATAGAATTCAGATCCGCAGACCTCGCTGGCCAGTCTATGCGATGAATGTCTTCTCCAGCCAGAAATAAATCCACCAGAGCAGCGCGGTGCGGTTGGGCATTATCGTACATTAAAAGGAAGTCTGGACCAATCGCACCTCTGAAGAGTCGAACATGTGGTCTCAGTACCTCATTCCTGTATCTCCGAACATTAACAGTGTTCCTCGGACCACCCATGAAGATGTGCAGGTCCGTACGGCCGTTAAACATGATACCGCCCCACAGCATGACACCACCATCACCATACTGGTCCCGATCCACGATGTTCCTGTGGTTGTATCTGCTACCCGGTTCTCTCCACATTAATGTGTGACGGGAATCGTTCTGCAAACTGAAGCGGGATTCATCTGTGAAGAGCTCATGCCTCCACTCATTCATGGTCCAGTTTCGATGTTGGCGGCTCCACAGTAAACGGGCCCATCTCTGTGCTGGAGTGAGCGGGACGCACACCGCTGGACGTCGGGCAAACAGCCCTGCTGTTCTGAACCTCCGGTACACAGTTTGCCGGGAAACGGCAACCACTGAGACGGCTGCAGGCTGCATGCTCCGCCGACAATTGTCTTGCAGGTGCACTCCGATTTGGTGGGGCGGTTATGGCCAGATATCGGCCCTGCTGTAGGCTAGTTACGACCTGGTACTGGCCTACGACTAACATCTCCTGTGTGTCGAAATCGTCTCCAAAGCCTGGAAATGACACTTTGTGGCACATTCAAGGATACGGCGACTTCGGTCTGTGTCTGGCCTGCTTCCAGGCGGCCGAGTATTCTACCCACCAAAACGGAGTCCAAATGGCGTCGTTGTGCCATTATTGTTGTCACGTACACGACGAGGCTACACTCCGCACACTATAACAAGGCAAACACGGCTGAGGGAATATGGGGCGCAGGCACTGGCTGTGTTTACCTTGCGGTTACGCTGCTAGTCAAAGCAGGGAACACTCCTTTCCTATACAGAGCGAACACGTAATGTTGGAGGTGCATATGTCGTTCGATTTGCGGTCTATTTTCCGTTGCCTTGCTTACTCGTAAGTTTTGCTTAACTTTTAGACATTAGTGTACATAATTATGTAATGTTTATTGTGAGTATCCACAGGGTATGTTTCTACATGGGAAGTGACTTATATTTTGAAAACTAAGAATAATTCTGGCAAATTTTTAAATGCGGGGAACATACGTGAAAAAGTCTAATAGCATCAGAGTACCTTTACGTGTTCCGAAAAGTCTGAAGATTGAGATGATGAGCATGGTTATTCTATATTAATGGACTGTGATTAAAGAAAAATTTTGCTCATAACTTTCAGTACGACCTTCTTACAATACCATGCGCTCATCCATTTCTTGTCCGACTCGTTGGCTGAACGGTTAGCGTACTGGCCTTCGGTTCAGAGGGTCTCGGGTTCGATTCCCGGCGGGTCGGGGATTTTAACCTTGATTGGTTAATTCCAATGGCCCGGGGGCTGGGTATATGTGTTGTCATCATCATCATTTCATCCTCATCACGACGCGCAGGTCGTCAAATATAAATACCTGCACCTGGCGAGCCGAACCCGTCCTGGGATATCCCGGCACTAAAAGCCATACGACATTTTATTTCATTCATTTCTTGAGCGTTTGTACATGCTGTACGTACACAAAGGATTAATACGTTTAAGAAAAACGTAAGTTTGATTATTGCTCAGTAAGTTATTTGACAAGTGAATGATTATTGATGCAGCACAGTAGTCCAGCGACCAAGATGGACGCCTGCGTACGTACACTACCGTTGTAGACACGACTCCGATTCTTATTTTTTAAATGTGAAGATCAGTATAATCGTAAATGAGCAATATCTTAAATTTCTACAATATATTTTAGGTAATTCTTTTTTAAGCGTTTGAATCTTTCATTGAATGTGTATGGTGAGAGTCTTTTTATTATATCGATACTTTTTACGATTATTTTCTTTCTAAATTATGTAAATTTTTATGGTAATAAACAATTTAGAGGAAAATAAATACTATTATTTATTTTCGCATCCTCTTTCATGTTTTCGATCGTATTCGTATTCTTGGTATCATTTTTGGTGTTACACTTGCGCTTCTTGGCTCATTCTGCCCTCTGAACTTGCGCGAATAGGAAATCTACATGTGTATCCATGTTATTTTTAGTGTCCCCTATTTACTGTACCTACAGCTAAAATAGCAAACCAAGTCTCCCTCCTAGTGCCATTAACACTCTAAACTTACTATCTTCATAGATTGCATTTTAGTTATGACGCAGTCGGCAGGCTGAAAATGGTGTCGCGGGACAACCCCTCTGAGACCAGGTGCTCGGTTTCTCTTGTTCTAAAGACAGCCATGCTCTTCAGTAATTTGCATGGGAATATGGAGTTCATAGCTCAGTTTTCCAACAGAATTTCGGATGAATAGCTTGTTTCACCAGTGGTTTACTCTGGGCTGTTTGACAACAGTGAAGAGAAGGCGTTCCCTCATCACCAGAGGGCGAGACAAGGTTTACCACTGCCATCAAACACAACGGAGCATGGCACATTCCTGTGAGATCAAGCTGCGTACGCATAAACAAAGCATCCCTTACTTCCTAGCCTGTAACTCAACCACCACTTAAATCTCAGGGGCAAATGAAACATGCTGGAAGTTATTAGTAATTCTGTTGGTTGATTAAATCCCTGTATTCACTTAAAAATGCAATTTAATAGATTTTGGAAAAGACTTATAATATAAGAAAAACCTTAAGAGGACATTTCATTTAACGTAGGAACGTCCCACATTAGAATTGGGGTGTAATTGCAGTCCTTTACCCGGTTCGTCTGAATTCGTTTTCTTGAACTAAGATGGGCATTTTAAATCCCAGTCTATGAATTTGAAAGCTGTGAGGGATTCCGAGAAGAAAATTGGGCTGAAATCGAGCATTAGTCAATCCTGGAACTTGTTGAAGGACTAGAATGAGGGCCATTCATCTTAGGAACAGGAGTAGCTTCAAATCCTACTCTCAAAGAAGTAGGCGGGGTAGTAACTTACAGCGCCCAAAGAAACGGATATCCATACGTATGCCCCCACCTCTGTCCCGGAAAACGTAAATATCTATCAGTAGTGACTGGGAAGCGAGGTATAGCTCAGGGAATAATAAGACTTCGGACTTCTTCTACAGACCGTGTCATTTTGACAGAAAGAGATGTTAGATGGGACCTTGATGCATTAGAATTATCTTTGGAAGCTTGCCGTCACTGAACTCTTACTGAAGAAGGAAGAGGTTTTATTTATTTATTTATTTATTTATTTATTCTTATAGTAATTTGAAGTCGCAGTCACACGTGGAATGTTTTCGGCGACTCTATGATATACAACGGCTAGGATTGAGAAGGTAGTAGCCATGGCCTTGATTAAGGTAAAGCTCCAGCATTTGTCTGGTGTAAAATGGAAAACAACGGTAAACTATTTTCAGGATTGTCGACGATGGATTTCAATCCCACCATCTCCCGAATACAATTTTACAACTACGTGACCTTAACTGTGCAGCCAATTCACTGGACGAGAAGTTGTTTTATTTACGATAATTGAGGGAGAGAAGAGGTCATACTTCCGATGACTACAGACGTCAAGAGGTCTTAATTTCGGTGACTAAATGAGTCATGAGTTCTTACTTTCGATGATTGAAGGTGTCAAGCGATCTTACTTTCGACGTCTATAGGTGTCAAGAGGTCTTACATTTTATTACTAAAAGTGTCAAGAGGTCTTACTTTCGGTGACTAAAGATGTGAAGATATCTTATTTCACATGATTGAAGGTGTGAAGAGGTATTACTTTTGATAATGGAAGGTATCAGAGGTCTTATCGATTATAGAATGTGTCAAGAGGTCTTATTTCCTATGACTAAAGGTGTGAAGAGGTCTTCCTTTCGACGTCTAAAGGTGTCAAGAGGTCTTGCTTTCTATTACTAACGGTATCAAGAGGTCTTACTTTTGGTGACTAAAGGTGTGAAGATGTCTTAGTTCATATAATTACCGGGCGAGTTGGCCGTGCGCGTAGAGGCGCGCGGCTGTGAGCTTGCATCCGGGAGATAGTAGGTTCGAATCCCACTATCGGCAGCCCTGAAAATGGTTTTCCGTGGTTTCCCATTTTCACACCAGGCAAATGCTGGGGCTGTACCTTAATTAAGGACACGGCCGCTTCCTTCCAACTCCTAGGCCTTTCCTATCCCATCGTCGCCATAAGACCTATCTGTGTCGGCGCGACGTAAAGCCCCTAGCAAAAAAAAACAAAAAAAACAAAAAAAACAAAAAAAACGTTCATATAATTAAAGGTATGAAGATGTCTTACTTCCGATGACTAAAGTGTCAAATGGTCTTACTTTCGATGAATGAAGGTGTACAATAAAGATTCAGAAATGAAGGACACTCTGTCTCTGGATGTCCAGAACCGTCAGGAGAACGAGAGGGTGTTTGAAGAAAAGAATTAAAGAGAACCTTGTCAATTGTAAACATGCCTGACTTAAAATGGAGTCAACTGGTTTTCTTTGAAATATCTTTTCCATTTACCGTTATTTATTACTGCCAACATATATTTGGGGTGTATACTATTGATAATGATAGTGGTGAAGCAATTAAAACGGTCCTAATTGATTTTTATATTCCATAATAATAGGGAATGGGTTAAATATTTCGTGTTGAATTCCCAGGCGTGCAATTTCTTGAGCCATAAAACGAGTTCCCCTCCTCCCTAACAATACTGTTGCTATGATGTTTTGTTATTTTTGTCGATTTCGTTAACAGGCTCCATTTCACTATGGGTGTGCCGCAAAAATTAATTACTAGATGTATTTTTATGAATGCTTCAGGGAGTTATTAACGGACCAAATTGAGAATTAACAAACTCCCTCACATGGACTTCTGAGAACTAATAAATGGAAGAGCAAAGGCAACACAGATATAAGAGACAGCAAATGATCTGTTAGCATCAATAGTTGGAAGAGTGAATAATATTCAGTACTTTCACGTACTCGTGGCAGTGAACAGAAAAACAATAATTGATGTTGTATTTTGATACACTATCCCACATCATCCAGGAACTGGCTGGATACGCAAATGGCACCATTAAAAAGTAATATATTTGTTTAAAAAGTACAAAAACCGATATTCGCGCTATAATGAGTCGCTCTATGCAAGATGAGGGGCGAGGTGGATTTCCATTGCGTTTTCCACTGCGCCAGAAAGTGCTATTGCAGCACGGCTGACCCATTGAATAGCAACTAGCATAGCATCCAGACACCCAGTCGTGCTCTGAATGCCATTACTCAGCACTACGCGTAATTCAGTATCCTTCATACTGTCAAGTCCATCTGTAAGTGCTGATGGAGAAGTTTTACCTTTTTTTTTTTTCTAGTGGTTTAAAGTCGCACTAACATATTCGAGGTTTTCGGCGACGCAAAGATGAGAAGGGGCTAGGATTGGGAAGGAAGTGATCGTGACCTTGATTAAGGTACAGCTCCAGCATTTGCCTGGTGTGAAAATGGGAAAACACGGAAAACCATCTTCAGGGTTGCCGACGGTGGAGTTCGAACCCACCACCTCCAGAATGCAAGCTCACAATTACGCGATCCTGTCCACATGGCCAACTCGCTTGGTGATATTTGTTTTAAGAGGAAGTGCAACTGGATAAAAATCCCCCGATGACACAAAACAGAGGGGGGGGGGGGGGGAGAGAAAGAGGTCCGACACTTCGAGGAATTGAAGTTATCGGCAAAAGAAAGGGAAGGGCCATGAAAGGCATGAAAATTAAAGACTCCATAGTCCTCGGAATCTTAATATCGTCGGAATCGGAAAGTAATAAGAGTTGACCCTGGGAGGTTAGATAGGAAAAATGGAAGTGGGGACCCTTACACAAGTGGAAGAAATGCCGGGCTCAGGTAGGGGATCCCTTGCCAGCAAACTATACTCCCAAGATGAACGCCGCTTTTAGTCACCTTCTACGGAAATCAGGGGATACCGATGATGATGATGATGATGATGATGATATTATTTGTTGTTTAAAGGGGCCTAACAGTTAGGTCATCGGCCCGCAGGGGATACCGTGGGTGTATTTTATCAACCACAGGGGGGCGTCCATCTACACGTGTAACGATTTACACTATTAGCTACCGTCTACGGAAGTCCGGGTTCGATTCCTCGTACTGGCAAAATTTAAGATTGGCAGGAGGGTAGAGGAAGGGGTTACAGTAAATGTATATGAAGCTCACCTCCATTGGGTTGTGAGCCTGGCAGAGCTGCATCATCTCGGGACGAGGCAAGGAATGTACATTTTTACATACTGTCAGTCATAAATGTCGGGCTGAGTAGCTCAGACGGCTGAGGCGCTGGCCTTCAGAACCCAACTTGGCAGGTTCGATCTTGGCTTAGTCCGGTAGTATTTGAAGGTGCTCTAATACGTCAGCTTCGTGTCGGCAGATTTACTGGCACGTAAACGATCTCATGCGGGACTAAATTCTAAATGATAATAATAATAATAATGTCTGAACTGAGCTACCGTGTGCAGGAATTTTATTTGACGCTATGTAGGCTGCCTGGACATCAATTTTAACGTTATGTTTCACTCTTCCAGGTGCAAGAGTAATCTGAAACTGTCCTGGGAGTTCTATGGCTGAATATTAATTAATTTTGTCGGGTAAACCCGAGAAATTTGCTCACTTCAAGCACTGATATAGGAATTAGATTTTTAGAAGATTTTCGTCTGGTGTGTGGAATTTTATGCAAGGGAAGTATTGACTATAACTAGCTCAGAACGAATAATAACCACACTGTCATTACTTATAACGTGTCTGAAGTTCATATACTAGCTGATTTTGAACTGGAACTCCTATTCCTGATGTTCGAGGGATGCCATAGTTTTCTTGTAATATTTTCCCCACCAGTACTTAAAGTCTATTATATCAGAACAATTATGGATCAGTACTTCAAGTAGGCTTTACTTCCTCCATGTATGGGCTGTTAAGTGCAGAAACAACGAATTACGTTATACCTGCATTAAAAAATTTCCATTACCATTGGAAATTCTCAATAATAACATGACTTGTGCTTTTCATGTTTAAAAAGATGAATATACACATGGAGAAGGTAACTTCACTGTTAACTCAAAGTGGCCCAAAAAGTGACTTGCCGGGCTGAGTGGCTCAGACGGTCGAGGCGCTGGCCTTCTGACCCCAACTTGGCAGGTTCGATCCTGGCTCAGTCCGGTGGTATTTGAAGGTGCGGATATTCAATCAGCTCCTCAAACTCGAGTAGATTTACTGGCACGTAATATAACTCCAGCGGGACTAAATTCCTGCACCTCAGCGTCTCCGAAAACCATAAAAGTAGTTAGTGAGACGTAAAGCAAATAACATTAGTCTATTATTATTAAAAAGTGACTTATGGCGTTTCCGAAATAAATAATTCATATAATCAAACTTTTCTTCGGTGCAGGAGAGACCACTTGTTTCCTTTCCTTTTTTTTAAAAAAAGCACACTGAACTAACGGAGACTTGGGATCGTGTTTGTTATTCTTCTCCTTTACCCAGAGCACGAAACACAGGTAGCGGATATTCAGTCAGCTCCTCAAACTCGAGTACGAAATTGAATGTTCCGCCAGCAAGCTCTACGGGAAGTTTCTTTCTTCTTTCCCATCACGTTCTCTTACACTAGAAATGGACTCGGGTCCACAGTAACCACACAGAACAGACCACTTCAAGTTCAATATTCAGGACAACCTACTCAAAAATTCCGCTTATAATTCACTCCAATAGCTAGAAAAAAATACAATATTTGCATTAGTCCCTTGAGCCATTTACGTGTATCGTGTTGGTTACGCGAGAAGTTATAACTGAGAACTTTCATTTTGTAACATAGGTTCGCGAATGCATTAATAGTACATGATTTTTCCCTTTCCTCAAGCCTATATTAGTTTATTGTAGTAGCAATGATTCGAGTTGGCTGTAAGGTTTAGGCAATGTATCTGTAAGCTTGCATTCAGGAGACAGTAAATTCGCCGGGCTGAGTGGCTCAGACGGTTGAGGCGCTGGCCTTCTGACCTCAACTTGACAGGGTCGATTCTGGCTCAGTCCGGTGGTATTTGAAGTTGCTCAAATACGTCAGCCTCGTGTCGGTAGATTTACTGGCACCTAAAAGAACTCCTTCAGGACTAAATTTCCTGCACCTCGGCGTCTCCGAAAACTGTAAAATTAGTTAGTGGGACGTAAAGCAAATAACATTATTATTATTATTATTATTATTATTATTATTATTATTATTATTATTATTATTATTATTATTACAGTGAGTTCGAACTCCACTATCAGCATCCCTGAAAGTGGTTTTCTGTGGTTTCCCAGTTTTACACCAGGTATTTTTTTAGTTAAATGTTTTAATTAATTAAGGGTGGAGCTGGCCACCTAGACAGATACTCTCTCTGGCCAGGAGATATGTGGAGGTTTGAGATCATGTGATAGATGAAGGAGAGTAGGGAAATACTGGGACAGAAAACCACGACCGCTGATTTCCCTTTCCTACCGTATAATCACTCAAATTTTATCCCAGTTTCAGCGACGTTAAATTACTAGCAAATAAACACTAATAAAGACATATCTAATTAACTGAGTATATTTAATGACTGAGAATTTAATCATTGCCCCAGAGGAGTGCGACAGGCTTCGGCAGCCGGCACAGTTCCTGTCGTCCCCGCTAGATAGGGTCTTCATTCATTCCATTCCTACCCGGTCGAATGACTGGAAACAGGCTGTGGATTTTCATTTGATGATTGAGAATGTGGATGAGTACTCGTCGTAAACAAGTTGAGTATTATTCTGTTTCATTTATGGTTAGATAATAAGTACGTTATTTAAATCATGGTAACCATGTCTTCTTCGCAGACAGGTGCATTCTATTCACAACTAGTAAACAAATCTAGTATACTAGAGCTAAGGTGACATCCAAGCAATTTTATCAGTGTGCCTCGCTTCTATATACTGTGCACTAAAAATCCTCGTCGTACGCTGTCTATGGCAAGATCGCATCAAAATAAGCACTTTGATGCAACAAAATATGAGACAAGTGGACGTTCGAAACATTCTTCATGTGGACCAAAGTGCTGTATCCACGTTGTGATAAAAGTACCAGTAGTAGAAGGACATAGCGCGGACCGTCCACGCAAAACAGCAGCAACTCAAGGCAGTGATGTAAACATATCTGCACACATACATCCTTACGCACAGCTACACGAACATCGAGACACAGCAGGAGTTATTCTAACAACCCAAACTGTGTGCAATAGAAACTAGCGATATCAAATTTCAGAAACAGATTGATTCAGTGTTTTCCCATACCTTTAAAACTGCAACATCAGAAATGGAAGTGGACTTTAAATATCTTGTACAGTTCTTTTACAAACCTCGTTCCTATTAAAAAGCAATGCACCGGGCGAGTTGGCCGTGAGCGTAGAGGCGTGCGGCTGTGAGCTTGCATCCGGGAGATAGTAGGTTCGAATCCCACTATCGGCAGCCCTGAAGATGGTTTTCCGTGGTTTCCCATTTTCACACCAGGCAAATGCTGGGGCTGTACCTTAATTAAGGCCACGGCCGCTTCCTTCCAACTCCTAGGCCTTTCCCATCCCATCGTCGCCATAAGACCTAACTGTGTCGGTGCGACGTAAAGCCCCTAGCAAAAAAAGCAATGCTTGTTCTTTCATTGTGCATTACACTTTTCTGCTTTAATGTTTGAGTAATAATGTACGGCGTGAAAAAAAAGTTTCCGTTTGAGGGCGTTGCTGCAGCGGACATCCGAAGTAGCGCGACATGTAGGCAAAGGGATTAGTTTGCTAGTGGCTTTACGTCGCAGGGCTTATGGCGACGATGGGATAGGAAAGAGCTAGGAGTGGGAAGGAAGCGGCCGTGGCCTTAATTAAGGTACAGCCCCAGCATTAGCCTGGTGTGAAAATGGGAAACCACTGCATACATCTTCAGGGCTGCCAACAGTGGGATTCGAACCCACTATCTCCCAGATATAAGCTCACAGCTGCGCGCTCCTAACCGCACGGCCAACTCGCCCGGTAAAAAGGGATTAGTGTGGTAGTCGTGTCATGTTGAAGTGCGTGCGTTAAATGCGGCCACGTGAACTAGGGCGACATTATCAGCAATTGCGTCCAAACAGGACCAACGTGTTGTCATTTTGTTCTTGCCTACCAAATGACAAACACCGGTGGACATCCAACGGAGAATGAAGTGTGTGTGGGGAAGCATGTCTGTCGAAAACCAATGTTGTGGAATGGTGCACCAAGTTCCGTGCGGGTCGCGTTTAGACACAAACGCCGGTCGATCTGGAAGGCCAGACTCATCCATTACAGAAACAACAAGCGTGCGGTGGATGAGGCGATTAGGGAGGACCGGCGCATAACCATTCGTGCGCTGGCAATGGATCTTGACATCAGCTTCGGTAGCTTGAAGGGTCGGCACTTCCTGTCAGACGAGGATGTGCAGCAGGCGGTTACGGACTTCATGCTGCAGGACACGGTGTGTTTCAATCTGGTGCATCGCTGGGATGAGTGCCTCACGGCGATTTTGCCTGATTGGCATCCCGATTCAGGACTGTACGGCCGTCGAACGGAACCTTTTTGATCGGCCCTTATAATATATTTTAAAATTGTCATTGTTGTTTACCTTGTATCTTGCTTTCTTGTGATCAGTTGTATCAGGATTTTATATATGCCCGGTCCTCAAGTGAAAATGAAAACCTACAATCTGTTTTCCAGTCTTTGACCGGGTCAGGGATGTAATGAATGAATCATATATAGGCTGTTATTACGATGTGGTCGCCACTCCCAAAGTGATTTATATTAATGAGTGATAGATGCTATGAAATGAGAATGGAGAGTGTTGCTGGAATGAAAGATAACAGGGAAAACCGGAGTACCCGGAGAAAAACCTGTCCCGCCTCCGCTTTGTCCAGCACAAATATCACATGCAGTGACCGGGATTTGAACCACGGTATCAGCGGTGAGAGGCCGACGCGCTGCCGTCTGAGCCACCGAGGCTCCCGGCGCTCAATGGTTCCTATTCTATCCTGGCTCTCATTGAACTATTAAGTGGCCATCACTGCTCTAGAACAATACAACATAAAAGTGATTACCGTACCCGTTTAGGGCACGAAACATATTGAAGCGATCTTAATTGAAAGTCCTACACAAAATCTCGAGCGTGGCAAGTCATTAAAATAAAACACAAGTTCTTGTAATATTTATACATGTTTCATGGGAGACGTGTGTCTAATAGTTTCTTCTCCTTCTTCTTCTTTTTCTTCTCCTCCTCCTCAAATAAGGACGGCGGTCATTATGGAGTAACTATTCCTATTTAATGTTCCCAGCACAGTGTTGCCATATCGTGATATCGATCCACTAGCGCAGGATATATGCCCAGGGGTTGTAGTAAAGATGTAAATGAGAGGGCTTATATGTCTCTGTTAAGACCCCAAATAAAGTACGGTTACAGTGTACGGGACCCACGCCAGGATTACTTGATACGAGAACACGAAGAGATCCAAAGGAAATCACCACGATTTGTTCTGGGTAATCTCCGAGTAGTGCTACGAAAACGCTGTAAAATGTGGGCTGGGAAGACCTCGGAGTAAAGAGACGAGCTGCTGGACTAAGCGGTATGTTCCGAGCTGTCAGTGGAGAGATGACGTGGAATGGCATTGGTAGACGAATACACTGAGTGGAGCTTTTAAAACCAGAAAGTATTATAAAGGTGGAATTCAAGAGGACAAACTGCGGCAAATATGCATATATAGGAAGAGAAATTAGGGATTGGAATGATTTATCAAGGTAAATGATCGATAAATTTACAAGTTCTTTGAAATCATTTTAGAAAAGACTGGGCAGTTGACTGAGAATCTGCCACCTGGGTGACAGCCCTAAACGCAAATCAATGACGATTGATTGATTGATTGATTGATTGATTGATTGATTGATTGATTGATTGATTGATTGATTCTGTATGTACGTCTATGTTTACCCTATATCTTGCCTTCTTGTGACCAGATGTATCAGGATTTATTTTCCATTCTGTAAGATATGACTGAAATAGGCTGTTTTCTTGCGTTTTGTAAGGTTTAAGTCAAGTCTTTGCATGATTTCCCGTCAGAGCGGAGTACCTCCTCATTGGTCACGCGCCCTGTCTTAGGTCTAACTCCATCGTCATCATTTTCAAGAGTGCAAGCATATCTTCAGGAACAAGACAGTATATTCACTTTCATATCATTCTTTCTTCTATCAGCCCTATAGTGTAGGCGTAGCATGTATGTCTGTTGCTCGAAGCCCTGGGTTCGATTCCCGTCTCGTCCAAGGAGGATTTTAAATACTGGAACGGGAGCTGGGTGCGTTTATACTCGTGAGACGATCTGAGGAAGCTGTTAATATGAGAGGCAAAGTAATACGGCTAAGGATGAATGACGCTATGTGACAATCCAATATCAGCAGGCCATCCGACTGGGCAGGAATCGCCTTGCTAGGTCAAGGCTATTAATGCGCCATATATTTCACATGAGTTTAATCTCTATTATTATCGACATGAAAAAGACAGTTGTGAAGTTCGTGAGCCAGATTAATGCAATTTGTGTCGCAGCAAGGACATACACAATCCGATCAAGAAAACCAAGAACACGAAGGCCACGTGAGAACTTAATATCTGCTGGTCACCTGGCTGTTGGGCAGTCGTCATGGCAGGTTCAAGGCCGTTAGTAGGCTGTATGATTCACGCGTTTAGACTCTTATATGAGTAAATCAAGATACTTGGTTTCTTCAATGACAGTTTGGGGCCGATGACTTTCGATGTTAGGCCCCTTAAAACAACAAGCATCATCATCATCATCATCATCATCATCATCATCATCTTCAATGACAGTTTGTAACAAAGTTCAGAAGATGAAAAACTAGCAGTATTCGCCTTGATTTCTGTAATTATTCGTTATAAACGTCTCATAATAATAACAATAATATAGCTGTTTGCGTCATCAGTTCGTAGACTGGTTTGATGGAGGTCTCCATTCCACCCTGAAAATGAAAACCTACAACCGGGTCAGGGATGTAATGAATGAAGCAGATATAGGCTGTTAGTACGATGGGGTCGCCGCTCCCAAAGTGATTATTAATGAATGATAGATGCTATGAAATGATATTGGAGAGTGTTGCTGGAATGAAAGATGACAGGGAAAACCGGAGTACCCGGAGAAAAACCTGTCCCTCCTCCGCTTTGTCCAGCACAAATCTCACATGGAGTGACCGGGATTTGAACCACGGTATCCAGCGGTGAGAGGCCGACGCGCTGCCGTCTGAGCCACGGAGGCTTCTCCATTCCACCCTATCGTGTGATATTATTTTTATTACCGGGCGAGTTGGCCGTGCGGTTAGGGGCGTTCAGCTGTGTACTTGCATCCGGGAGATAGTGGGTTCGAACCCCACTGTCGGCAGCCCTGAATGTGGTTTTCCGTGGATTCCCATTTTCAATATCAGACAAATGCTGGAACTGCAGCTTAATTAAAGCCACGGCCGCTTCCTTCCCACTCCTAGGCCTTTTCTATCCCATCGTCGCCGTAAGACCTACCTGTGTTGCTGCGACGTAAAGCAAATTGTAAAAGAAACACCTTTTTATTTCTACGTAATTGCACATGCTCTAATCTGTTTGGCATATCCATGCCTTGGTCTACCCCTACTACCGTTCACTTCTCTCAAGAACTACTGTAATTCAACAAGTTCTGGTTGTCTTAAGATGTGTCCTATCATTCTGTCTCTTCTGGGCAAATTTCGCGAAATCGTTCTTCTCTCACCAGTTCGATTCTGTATCACTTCATTCGTGATTCGATCTATCCATCTCACCTTCAGGATTCTTCTTTCTGAGCTAGTTATTGTCCACGTTTCACTGCCGTACAATGCCCCGCTCCAGGTAAAAATCCTCAAAAACATCTTTCTAAATCCTACATCAGTGTTCGAATTGAGCAAATTTCTTTTCTTAAGGAAGGCCTTTCTTGCTTGTGCTAGCCTGCAGTTTTGTCCTCCTCCTTTTGCCATGGTTAGTTATTCTACTACCCGAGTAACAATATTTCCTGTAAGACTTCATTTCCTAATCTACAGTAATAGTTCCTGCATCACCTTAATTCACTCGACTGCACTCCCTTACTTTTGTTTGATATTAATTAGGTAATTAAGTTATTTATTTATTTTCATCTTGTACTCCTCCTTTAAGACTGTGCCCATACCATTCAGCAATTTCTCCAGATCTTCTGCAGTCTCAGACAAAATAACAATATCATAGGCAGATCTCAGAATTTTATTTTCTCTCCTTGGATTGTGATTCCCTTTCCAAATTCCTCTTTGAATTCCTTTTCCAACTGTTCTATATAAACATGGAAAAGGAGAGGGGACAAACTACAAGCTTGTCTCACTCCTTTCTGGATAGCTACTTCTATCTCACACCCCTCATTTCCTATCACTGCAGACTGATTTGTGTACAGATTGTAGATAATTCTTCTTTCTCGGTATCTGATCCCGATCATCTTCAGAACCTCAAATAGCTTGATCCAATCAACAATATCGAAAGCCTTTTTCTTTTTACATCTATGAAGGACATGTTTGTACACTTGCCCTTGTTAATTCAATGCTCTACGATCAGGCAGGATTGTTTCACGTGTTATTACATTCCTGCTGAATCAAACTGATCTTCTCCCAACTCAGCTTGAAGTTGTTTTCCATTATTATGTAAATAATACGTGTTAAAATTCTGCAAGCGTGAAATAGTTTTCACACTTGCCAGAACCGTTTTCTTGAGAATAGGTATAAGAGGTGGTGGTGGTTAATTTTGTTTTAAGATAAAGTACAACTACGTACTTATCCTCTCTGAACGCGCTAAATGGAAATAAAATATAAAATAAAATATAACTATTTATTCAGCGGTGGAATTTGAAAACGAATAAAATAAACAAATATTGCTTTATTAAACCGCAAAGGATACAAACGCATCAAAAGGGTCCTTGCGTAACAGAACACTCGAAATGTATATGCTCTTGAATAAACAAACTCTCACACATATAGCGAATGACGAGATTAGCAGTAATCGCGTCATCGGTTGGTATGAGTTCGAGTGTTTTCTGCTGGCCGAGGTTCCATCTTAGGCCAGAGAGATCGGCGCACTCTGGGAGGATGTGGGTCACGGTGAATTCCGCGCACAAAAGCACACACTGGTGGGGGTGGGGTTTCTTCCCCCTTTAGGAGGTAACAGTGCGTAGATCTTCCATGAGCTACGCTCAGCCTACACAAAACTACGCCCTCTCCCCCTGAAGATCGGGAAGAGTACCGCCACACATTTCTTAATGCTCTTCTCTCAGCTTGTTGGGAGTGCGGATAGCTAGACACTCCGACTCCCAGAAAGCCAAGATGGTTTGACGTAAAGTAGCTGAGAACGAATATCTCTAGCAAGTAAATTCATAGGTCTAGGTGGTAAAGCTACCGCAGTCATAGTAGTAGTAGTAAATCAGCTTGCTAAGACCTCCCAAGTGCAAGGCATTCACACTGTATGTTTCTATGTTGGGTATTCAGCCGGAAGGCTATTTTGATCCTCCACAGCTTTACCAACAGCTGTCATAGATAGCCTTGGCATCACTGAAGAGGCATACTAGGGAAATAAGGAGAAGTTGCAATGACATATCAGTCTGCCAAGCCCACTGGAAAGCATACATCAACCGACCCGATGGACAATTTTTTCATACCATTCATAACAGGAACTGACTGCATATGGAATGGTATTACTAGCATCGCTCATACCTCGGTCACTTTCATATTGTCAAAGCCAAGGATGAGACTGGGACAGTAAGTAACAAGTAACAAATTTATTCTGGCCTATACCAGAAGAAATAGCGTATGGCTTTTAGTGCCGGGAGTGTCCGAGGATATGTTCGGCTCGCTAGTTGCAGGTCTTTCGATTTGACACCCGTAGGCGACCTACGCGTCGTGATGAGGATGAAATGATGATGAAGACTACACATACACCCAGCCCCCGTGCCAGAGAAATTAACCGATGGTGGTTAAAATTCCCGACCCTGCCGGGAATCGAACTCCATTTAGCCATGGAGCCGGACCCTATACCAGCAGACATAGTGCTCTGTAAACACACAGCAAAAGCATACTGTGTATTTACACTTATTAAATAAAGACAGGAGGCCGCCTCTGTGGTGTAGTGGTTAGCGTGATTAGCTGCCACCCCCGGAGGTCCGGGTTCGATTCTCGGCTCTGCCGCGAAATTTGAAAGTGGTACGAGGGCTGGAACGGGGTCCACTCAGCCTTGGGAGGTCAACTGAGTAGAGGTGGGTTCGATTCCCACCTCAGCCATCCTCGAAGTGGTTTTCCGTGGTTTCCCACTTCACCTCCAGGCGAATGCCGGGATGGTACCTAACTTAAGGCCACGGTCGCTTCCTTCCATCATCCTTGCCTATCCCTTCCAATCTTCCCATCCCCCTACAAGGCCCCTGTTCACCATAGCAGGTGAGGCCACCTGGGCGAGGTACTGGCCATACTCCCTAGTTGTATCCCCCGACCAAGAGTCTGAAGCTCCAGGACACTGCCCTTGAGGCGGTAGAGGTGGGATCCCTCGCTGAGTCCGAGGGAAAAGCCGAACCTGGAGGGTAAACAGATGATGATGATGATGATGATGATGATGATGATGATGATGAAATAAAGACAGGAGATAATATCCCAGAACACAGAGGTAATTCCCGTACCAATTTAACCGTCTGCTGGAACACAGTTCCCGCGACAAATTCTGTAGTCTTCTCATTTATTTTCCATATAATGCTAGGAGCAACGGGTACTCAATGGGCAGTAGAGCAGTAATACTTTTATTGATGGCTATACAATCGTTTAAGGGGTTGTAATTCATTAAACGTATGGGGTGATAGCTAAGAACATGTTTAGTGAGGCGCACAATTTCTCATCAAGCCACTGCAGCATCATAGTGGGTGAGGGGTTTAGTGCGATGTGGACTCTCATGCAACATGTCACAAGCGGCGAGCAGGGGGGAAGGAAACCTTATTTGTGTTACGAGATTGCACATGCCATTTCGATTATCGATTCCAGCGAGCGAGGGTTGTTGAGAGCATCTTGCATTAAATTAAAGCTCATGAATTGCAGATGAGAGCGAGAGCTAGCGAGCGGAATATCGTGCTATGATTTACGTTCTGTCGGGATTAACGGGACGTGTGTTGTTGCACGCTTGCGTCACCACCACTACCACCAGAGATAGATAATATTTTTATGCTTTTATTATCATTGATAACCTAACAGTGGCCATATCCGTTCAATCGAATAATGTTTTATGATACACAGGGCACCTCTTAATTACAATACACATTTATGCTCATGCAAGATAAAACAGGAAACCATGACTTCACCTAGAAAGATAAGTAAAAATTATTGTTAAATTTCATCAATATAATAATAATAATAATAATAATAATAATAATAATAATAATAATAATAATAATAATAATAATAATAATAATAATAATAATAATAATAATAATAATAATATATGATGGAAAAACAAGAAAGAAAAATCCTCACAAAAATCGCAGGACCAAAATGAGAAAATGGAATTTCGATGAAAAAGAAATCAGATGAAATCTATCAAGTTACAGAAAAAGATCGCAGATACAATAAGGACACGGTGATTACATATTGATGGTCACTTATATAGAATGGATAATAACAGGCTCACAAAGAAAAATCAATGAAAAATCACAAGAATTAGTTAAAAGAAATCACTGGACCGAAATGAAGTTGGCATTAATAAAGAAACCATTCAAGATAGAATAAAATTCAGAACCGTAATTCACAAACACAAATTTTCTGTAAAGCTCACATGACAAAATGCAGGAGGGACTAAACAACGTAAAAAGGAACACAGCGATAGGACGAAGAGGTATTGGTAAGAGAAGAAAAAAACATAAAAGTGCTAATAAGTTCAAACTCGCTCCCTAGTTGGGCATAACGAATCAAGAATCTATCTATACCTTCATCTGCCTTACTTGGATTTGGCAACATTTACGCTGTCTGCGTATGAATTTCAACATTTGATTTAATTTTACTTTACCTGACTGCAGAGAAACGGATCTATGTTGGGTGATCAATGGCAGAGTTTTAATTGATTTTGTCGAGTAAGTACCAAATGTGTCACCAACGATCTTTCACACGCTTTTTTGTTTGGGGTGTGGGTGGGGGTGGAATGTGTGGACGACGACACAGAAAAAAATAATATTATTTGTTTTACGTCCCACTAACTACTTTTACGGTTTTCGGAGACGCCGAGGTGCCGGAATTTAGTCCCGCGGGAGCTCTCTTACGTGCCAGTAAATCCACCGACACGAGGCTGACGTATTTGAGCACCTTCAAATACCACCGGACTGAGCCAGGATCGAACCTGCCAAGTTGGGGTCAGAAAGGTAGCGCTTTAACCGTCTGAGCCACTCATCCCGGCGACACAGAAAGGAACGTGGCTGTAGTGGGTGTTCTCATATTACCAAATGTTAACTGGGAAGGTAATGTAAATGACAGACAATATTGTAAACAAATAGTAAGTAGGCCTACGTTGATCTGGGATGGACTAATGTATGAGAATGTGATGGAACCAGCTAAAGGTAGCGGAGAGATGGTGTAGAATTAAAATTGAACGGGATTTTTAAAAGCAGGAAAGGCCTAGGAGTGGGAAGTAAGCGGCCGTGGCCTTATAAGTACGCTCCTAGAATTTGCCTGGTGTAAAAATAGGAAAATACGGAAAACCATAAAAATAAAGTTGGAATTCAAGAAGTCAAACTGGGGCAAATATCCGTTTATAAAAAGGGGGATTAGAGACTTTAATGATTTATCAAGTGATAGATTTAATGAATTTCCAGCTTTTTCGAAAACATTTAAGGAAAGGCTAGGTGAACAACTCACAGAGAATCTGGCACCTAGGTGACAGCAATAAATGCTGATCAGTGGTTATTTATTTATTTATTTATTTATTTATTTATTTATTTATTTATTTATTTATTAACATTGATTGATTGATTGATTGATTGATTGATTGATTGATTGATTGATTGATTGATTGATTGATTGATTGATTGATTGATTGATTGATTGATTGATTGATTGATTGATTGATTGATTGATTATTTTGGAAACTAAACTGGTAGTTTTACGTGACTCTTGGTTCTGTGATCAAAACCAGAGAACCTCCAGTCTTTACATATAATCAGAGTCACACAGTCGTAACTTCTCGTTTCAAAAATTCCGCATTCGAAGTGAGGTCACTTTTGTGGTGAGCCAACGACAATCCCACTTGGAAGGGAGGTGGACATAAGTAGGCAACTTTTTCCGTCAATTATAGGAGATTTTTCTTTCAATTTGTTTTCCGTCGCACCGGCACAGATAGGTTTTATGGTGATGATGGGATAGGAAGGGCCTAGGAGTGGGAAGGAAGCGGCCGTGGCCTTATAAGTACGGCCCCAGAATTTGCCTGGTGTGAAAATAGGAAACCACGGAAAACCATACTCAGGGCAGCCGACAGTGGGGTTCGAACCCACTCACTTCCGGATGCAAGCTCACAGCTGCGCGCCTCTCAATACCGCTGTCTACAATATCACTCGTACTGTGCGGCTGTGGTGTCTGAACTGGTATGAGTATACCAGTAATTAAGCAGAAAGGAAGCGGTCATCGCCTGTATGATGGGTACATTCCCGGAATACAGAAGTGGGATTTCATTTCATCGAAGTTATCATGTGTGAAACCTTGATGCACACAGCTTTGCCCATGAACGTCCCTGGCCTGCAAATACGATTGCTGTACAGTGAGATTGTCTTCAGATATTCAAGTGTCACATTGTCAGCGTGTTAATTTGTTTTCTCGACTGGTAAATTAGTATGAAAATGACGGAACTGAAAAACGAGTTGAACATTTGAAATCTTTGGTGTTGCACAGCTTAACATTCATACACATTTTAGACAGAACTCACATTATCGGTCACATCCTGAAGTTTAAAAAGAAAACAAGACCAATTGGAAATATTTCCGTTATTATTCGTCGCACGGTATAAGCGCATCAAACATTAAAAAACTGAAAAGTAATATTTTGCGTAAATTTAGTAATATAAAGTTTTACGATATAGTGAATATTAAGGGATACATATGATATTTCCTGCCTTGGCTTCGCTACTGTGTACTAATCAAATGTAAAGTCAACACAATGCAGTTTTCGCTTTTTTCGATAGCTGCAGTTGCTTAAGTGCGGCCAGTATCCAGTATTCAGGAGATAGTAGATTCGAACCCCACTGTCGGCAGCCCTGAAAATGGTTTTCCGTGGTTTCCCATTTTCACACCAGGCAAATGCTGGGGCTGTACCTTAATTAAGGCCACGGCCGCTTCCTTCCCACTCCTAGCCCTCTCCTGTCCCATCGTCGCCGTAAGATCTATCTGTGTCGGCGCGACGTAAAGCAAGTAGCAAAAAAAAAGTTATCGCTTTTTAGTAGATTTCCCGTGAGTAGTAACAAACAAACAAACAAACAAACAAACAAACAAACAAACAAACAAACAAACAAACAAACAGTAAGACGAAATTTGAACTAAACCTACTTTCAACTTCAGTATAGCTAATCAGTGATAAAAGCCAAATATGAGGTAAAAATTCGAAGTGTACAGATAAAATTATCATTACATTTATGTGGACATAACAATGATTTTGCCTGTCATTATTTTATTACTTAATGTCTTTATTAAATTACCTATTTTTCAAACAAGTAGAAGTGGAATTCAGATTTTAGCGAGCCTTTGTTTCATTTTAATCTAATTTGTATACACGTCCCTTAATGTTATTTTACATTTGGCTTCCAAGTTATGCCTGAAATTTATTTCTGTCAAATAATCCATGCTGAAAAGCTCGTGCATTAATCCGTGACAGAAGTGTTGCGTGACACACCAGAACAATCAGTGTACTGTAGTTACTGCTCATGTGCGTTAGGGAGACAACAATTGCTTTCTGCATATAGTTGTCATGCTTAATCATAAGCCTATTACATATACAGAGCAGGGGGAGGAATAAGCCAGCCGTCCCCTGCCCTTTACTATGGCTCACTCGCTTCCAATAAGGTCCAGTTCATGTGATGCTAATTGGGAATACATCCAGTCTACAATTTCTAATTAATAGTCTGTTGTGTCCTGTTTATTGATAAATATGAAAGGATTAGAGATTATTGTTCGCCTTGTTGTTAATGTGAAAGGGGGAAAGGAAAGAGCGGTCACGAGTCTCATGCATTTCAATGTTGTTATTTTGGAATATGAGTTTTGGAAGTCGTCTCTAAACTACAAATACAGTGGAACCTCGATTATCCGTTCCCAGAAACTATGTTTTCCCGGATTATGCGTTCAAATTACGTCGTCCCGCGAGCATTCTAATTAAATCACGTTGTAAAATTCCAGCATTATCCGTTCCTCGAAGAAATGATTTCCCGTATCAACCGTCCAGAAATTTGAGTCCCATCAACGCTAAATCCTCGACCAAGCGTTTTTCAAGAAACTGTATCTCACTAAAGGTTGGCTATGGCATACTTATGGATCTTAGCATTAACGCTTCGTCATGGCGATAATTACAGCAAATATTGTACTGGAAAAGCGATCGGCGGTGAACTTCCATAAGGGACCATTTTAGCATCACATTTGGGTGGTATTATTTACAGAATCCTCGGAAATCATAAAGCTAGAGAGTAGCCACAACAATTGGAAGGAGACAGAGCGCATTTCGACAGCTCTACTTGAAGACGGAACGAGTTTCGTCAAATGTTCGTACTTGTAAAACGTCCACATAATATCCAGGGGTTACGTAAGATGTATATTTTTTCGATTGTATCGCCGAACAGGTTTTCCTCAGGGAACTGCATAGTCACTGGGCTTTCAGGCAGGAATCGAAACTGCTCCTTCTTATCACAAACCTAGTATTTTAATATTATCGTATACCGTACGATTATGTTTATGGAAACCAGAAGAGATGTTGCACCCTACATACATAAAGCCATGGGAGGCCTTGGGATTGCCTATTACTGTTTTGGTCCTAATATAAGACTGGAAATTTTACGCTTTTGTGTTAAAATGTCATAAAAACCGCAGTCGTTTTATTTGTGCGCGTTACATTTAAATAGTTTGTTTCGTTTCCAACTCGTACTGGCTTGTACAGCGAGCGCGCTTTCCAGCTAAGCTCGAGGTCACGAATATCCGTAATTTCTGAAGTTATGATGATATTTTTTCTATTTCCAATTTGATTGTAATTAGTGACGGGCAGAATCGAATATAACGCATTCGAGAACTTTGGAGGATCGATACTTACATTCGAAACCATATTCTCTATTTCAATATAACCTTCAAAATTTCGATGTCAGCCTAATTTACGCGATTACAAGATTTCCATAAATTGACTACGAACGGTATTCAATACACTGTATCGGAAACCAAATTACAATGGAAGATTAAGGAAATAACGGATTTCGTCATTATATTGGGCGCTTCTGTATCTAATGTGATTTATTTCATTAGATTAGAGAATGAAAAACAAATTGTCGTCAATATTGTTGTTTGGCTTGGCGTTATTAGATTTTTCGAAGAGTTTGGCTGATCAAAGTTGCTGAACTAAAAGAAGTTTCCCCGGTAAAACTGAATATAAAGTAGCGAGAGTTTTAACTCGTGTACCGTTAATTAATGTTTGAAGCCGGTTTTGCAGTCTAACTTGTCTGTCTCTCACCCGGAGCGCCTGGGTTCGATTCCCGGCCAGGTCAAGCATTTCTACTTGGATATAAGCGCTGGTTCCAGGTCCCACCAGCCTACGTGATAACCTTTAATTCAGGAGCTATCTAATGGTGAGATGACGACCTCGGTCTGGAGAGCCAGAAATAACGGCTGAGAGGATTTGTCACACTGACCATGCGTCACCTTGAAATCTGCTGGCCTTCGGGCTGAGCAGCGTTCGCTTGACAGGCAAAGGCCCATTGAGGCTGTAGTTTGGTTTGGTGTAGGGGTGTTTGTAAGATTATCATTATACATATTTAATTTTTGTGATGTTTAGCCAAATTGTTGAGTGGTTTTCATTCACTCCCGGATGTTCCGTTTTCCCGTGCTGTACTTTTTTTTTTTTTTTTTTTTTTCGTGGTCCCTCTAAAAACGGAGAATCGAGGTTCTACTGTAATGTTCTACCAAAACGTTAGTCAAGTTAATATCGAATAATCGAGTGATTCGAGTCAGGACTCGCCGGCCTTAGATTTTTATCATCTAAGCAATTTCAGTGGTATGGGCATTCTCGAGATTCGAGAAAAAAAACGGGTGTCATAGCGTTCTACCATATAATGTGTTGTGAAAGGTAATTTGCGTTATACAGTTGTACGTATAATCGATCACCCATTTTCATAAAAATTGTGCCCACCTTCGTAGTTTAATGGTTAGTGCCATTAGCTGCCATCGACGGAGGTCTGGGTTCGATTTCCGGTAGGCTACTGCCAGATTTTTAAGGATGGCTGATATATGGTTAAATGGGTACATGCAGCTCACCTCCACTGAGAGTGTGCCTGAAAAGTGCTACACCAACTCAGGACGAGAACATGAATTTACATTTGTTGATTTCCCTAGTGTAATGGTTAGCGTTATGAGTTCCCGTCCTAGGAGGCGCGGGTTCAATTCCCAGTACCGCAAGAAATTTAAGATTGGCAGGACGGCTTGTACATGGTTCAAGAAGGGAACACGTAGGTCATCTCCATGGGAGGCGACCTTGAAAAACGTTACACAGACACGGGAAGACGTGGTGATGGTGAAGATTATCATTTTACGAGAAAGTACAACAGAACAAACTTCCTCTAGCACTAATCAGAGGAAAAAATGGGACAGGTGCAAAATTTCAAAAATGAAGGTATCACCAAAAGAAATGCACGGACCAGGAAGGGCGTGGAAATGAAAAATTGCATAGGCTTTGAAAACCTTTGAATACTGTCGGGTCGGAAAACAACAAGCGTTGACCAAGAGAGATTGGGTAGGATAGGTGAAGGTGAAGAGCCAGACACAAAAAAGTGGAAGCAATTCCAGCACCGATCTAAGGGTCCAATGGCTACCAACCCACGCTCCAAGTTTAAGAGCCCCTGGGGACCCTGTTGTCGATACTTTATCTTTCGACAAACAGGGGATGTTGTGGATGTTGTGGATGCTTTTCCTAGGAGTTGGAAGGAAGTGGCCGTGGTCTTAATTAAGGTAGGCCCAGCCAGCATTTGCTTGGTGTGAAAATGGGAAACCACGGAAAACCATATTCAAGGCTGCCTAACCGCACGGTCGACTCGCTCGGTATTATTACTATTATTATTATTATTATTATTAGTATTATCATCATCATCATCATCATCTGTTTACCCTCCAGGGTCGGCTTTTCCCTCGGACACAGCGAGGGATCCCACCTCTACCGCCTCAAGGGCAGTGTCCTGGAGCTTCAGGCTCTTGGTCGGGGATACAACTGGGGAGAATGACCAGTACCTAGCCCAGGCGGCCTCACCTGCTATGCTGAACAGGGGCCTTGTGGAGGGATGGGAAGATTGGAAGGGATAGGCAAGGAAGAGGGAAGGAAGCGGCCGTGGCCTTATGTTAGGTACCATCCCGGCATTCGCCTGGAGGAGAAGTGGGAAACCACGGAAAACCACTTCCAGGATGGCTGAGGTGGGAATCGAACCCACCTCTACTCAGTTGACCTCCCGAGGCTGAGTGGACCCCGTTCCAGCCCTCATACCACTTTTCAAATTTTCGTGGCAGAGCCGGGAATCGAACCCGGGCCTCCGGGGGTGGCAGCTAATCACGCTAACCACTACACCACAGAGGCGGACTATTATTATTATTATTATTATTATTATTATTATTATTGGAGGCAAAGGTGACAGAGCGTAGAGTTAACCACTCTATCCCAATTAGTGCCAGTGCCGCGGTTTATGGATGGTGGAAGCTTTAACCTTTCACTAATCCAAGGGCCTTCGTGGTTTGTACGGGGAGGAGATAGCTTAGCTTGGCTTTGCTTTGCTTTGCTCTTCATAATTTAGTCTTTCAAACGAATGTCTCATAATATAGAGTTTATTGTCCTTTGTGCATTAGACTGGTGTCCCCCCTAGTAACAACAACGAGGAGGAGAGTGCCATTAACCTGGGGTATGGTCACTGTTCGTTAAGTCCCCACCGTATCATCAGCCGGCATCGTATTTCACCTAAGATATTATTTAAGAAGCCACTGCATCGTGACTCTAATGCGATTTTAATACAACGACAGCTGTTGTACTCTTATTGCTGAAAAATAAAGTAATGAGGGGAGTTGAAACTGATCCCGGGAACATTTCTTCAAACTGGTTACTAACCAGCTCAACGTTAATTATCATATTCCTTACATTTGCTTATTCTAATAATTTTATGTTATTGAACATGCGTATGTAGGTTTTATGTTTACAAGCATTTTTTATTACTCTGCAAGTCCAGTAGCGTACATAAGTAATTGTCAGTACGCTTATTATTACACGAGGAGGTTGTAAAAACACGTATTAACTTTATTTCCTCCACATGTAATGAGACGAGAGTACATAAATTAACACATGTCAAGAGCATTTATCTGAGGCATGATTCAAACCATATTGTGTTAGATTAAATGCAAATTATAATTGCGTAAGCTATAACATAATAAACATTAATTTATTTAGCGTAGGCCTATAGGTTTTATTGCCACGAGTGTCCGAGTGTATGTTCGGCTAGCCTGGTGCAGGTCTCTCTATTTGACGTCCATGAGTGACTTGTGTGGATGGGTGTGAGATGATGATGATGATGATGATGATGAAATGAAATGTCGTATGGCTTTTAGTGCCGGGATATCCCAGGACGGGTTCGGCTCGCCAGGTGCAGGTCTTTCTATTTGACACCCGTAGGCGACCTGCGCGTCGTGATGAGGATGAAATGATGATGAAGACAACACATACACCCAGCCCCCGTTCCACTGGAATTAACCAATTAAGGTTAAAATCCCCGACCCGGCCGGGAATCGAACCCGGGACCCTCTGAACCGAAGGCCAGTACGCTGACCGTTCAGCCAATGAGTCGGACACGACGATGATGATTATGAGGTAACGTAAGGGTGAACACCGATGTCGGCACATAGCCTACTCCTGTTGAATAACTCCAAGGGGTCTGCTCAAAGCTTAACGTCTCCATCCGACGGACGAATATCCACCAACAGCGTTATATGCCCTCACTCCAGATGAATACTGCGGAGAGTGGTGGTGGTGGTGGTTGTTGTGGTGATTATAGCTTTTTTTTCAGATAGGTCTTATGGTGACAATGGGAGAGGAATGGCCTAGGAGTTGGAAATAAGGGGTCCTGGCCTTAATTAAGGTACAGCCCCAGCATTTGCCTGTTGTGAAAATTGGAAACTACGGAAAACCATCTTCAGGGCTGCCGACACTGGGATTCGAACCCACTATCTCCCGGATGCAAGCTCACAGCCGCGCGCCCCTAACCGCACGGCTAACTCGCACGGTATATTTTTTTAAATGTCGCACCGGCACAGATAGGTATTATGGTGACGATGGGATAGGATGGGGCTAGGAGTAGGAAGAAAGCGACCGTGGCCTTGATTAAGGTACAGCCCCGGTATTTGTATAGTGTGAAAATAGGAAACTACGGAAAACAATCGAACTTACTATCTCCCGAGTGCAAGCTGACAGCTACCGTGACACAAATCGCATAGCCACTCGCTCGGTGATTGTTTTAAGAGGAAGTACAACTAGGCAACCTTCCTCTATTAACAGTGATCAGAAGGAAAATGGAAGAATTAAGGTATCGACGAAAGAAAGGGAAAAGCCACGAAAAGCATTGGAAACCTAATACTGTTGGGGCCGGAAGTGAATAATAGTTTATGAAGGGAGGTCGAATATGATAGATCAAGGTGAGGAGCCGGGCACAAGAAAGTGGAAGCAACGCCAGACTCAGCCTCCTCAGTCCCTGTGTAGCATATATGCTACATGAGTTCTTTATTTCTTTCCCGGTCGGGTAATGGCTCTATCGCGCGGTTGCCGGGTGTAGCGTATAGTCTACTGTGTGTGCTTCGCGCTCATCACTTGTTTTTGTTTATCGCACAAGTGTATAGGTGGCAGTACTAGTGAGAATATACAAGTTTGTTGACATCAAGACATGGGGACGAGACGTGCAGGTATTTGTTATGTATTTGTATATTGAATTAATGTGAATGTTTTTAAGATAGCTTATAATAGGTCAATAAGTATTATGCTAGTGATCAGAACTCATTTGATATTGTATACTGCCGACAGCATGACGCTTTTGATGATGTAGCGTGTACTCTACATTAGGCAATAACCTAGAAAATTTGTGCATACAGCAGAAAATTATTGTTCTTTTCTTAACTCGTTTTCTCGCTGCAGTTGTTAATATTAAACCATAGTTGCCTTCAATATTAAGTACGTACTTGAATATCATTATATACTACAGTATTTAAATGAATACTTGGTACGAAGAATGCGACAATTTATATTTTACCTTTCATTATTTTAGCCTTGAAGGAAACAGATATTGCGGATCTTATTGACACTATCAACCTTGATGTGTCAGATATTGAACTGGATGGAGATGGTGATGATGATATTGATGAAGATAACTTGAGAATCAACGCTGCAACTCCACCTATCGATGAAAGCAGTTCTGAATCGGAAGAAGATGCATTGCTGAAACGCCGCAGGGTTCCCGCAGCTATGCCACCACTTCAGTCCAGGAATTACCATGCTTTGCACCTACCAGAAATGATGAACAGAACACAGAAAAGTAGGTCAAGATGTAGGCTACCAGGTTGTAAGGGTTTCACTTTTGTACAGTGCACTCAGTGCAAAATAAATCTGTGTTTTACAGAAAAAATAAACTGTTTCTTGGCATTTCATAGAAAATAATAGGAATATTATTGCATCATGTTTTTGTGTTTGTTTACAAAAAAAAAGGCAATACTTACATTTATTTTGTTGTAAATATGCTTTATAATTTGTGTCACAATTTGTATTGAACATGGTGAGAGAGAATAAAAGTGTGTGATGCTGTTATTTATTAATGTATTTTAAGTGTTTCGTGCACTTACAATCATAAAATACAATATAAGAAAAAATAAGAATTGTAGGAAAGTAACTTCTCAGTCCCGATGTAGCATATACGCTACATGCCATAATGGCTTAACGAAACATATTAATTTTTTTTGGTTAGTATTTTCAAGTTATTTTAGCCTCTTATAACACACTGAATGCAAAAACAGAAATTTCCATGACTAAAACTTGCTCCGGGACTGAGGAGGTTAGGGGACCCGTGGGCGTTAACCCAAGCTCCCAAGATAAACGCCCCTGGGTCGCCTTTTAGTCACCCTTTACTACAGGCATGGGACACCAGGCTTTTGAGACGCAAAGTAGTGATAATAAATTGCATTGCACCACGTCCCCTACCGTCCCGGTCAACTTTCTGGTGGTGAACATTATCTTCACCAGTGGGTCTCGAACCAGCTAACCACTGTGTGAAACCATAGAGACTTGATGCCTTAACGATCGTAGAGCACTGGCTTTCTGATACCAACTTGGCTGGTTCGATCCTGACTCAGTCCAGTGGTAATTGATGGTGCTCAAATACGCCAGCCTCTTTTCGCTGTATTTATCGGCACGTAAAATAACTCCTGGGGAAGAAATTTCCGGCATCTTGATGTCTCCGACAACCGTAAAAGTAGTTAGTGGGACGTAAAAACAATAACATTATTAATTATTAAAATAATTTTTAATTCAGGATCTTTGATCATTTCTATATCAGTCTGTACACTCCACGAATCTATTAGCAGGAATGTGTTATCCTTAATATTACAAATCTACACACATATCAACAATTTTTTCATACAGATTTTCGTGAGTTTTTTCAATTAGCTAATATCAACAGGAGATTAATTTGAGTTCCACTTCCCATAGTTTGTTTAATTTTGGGCCAGGTCACGTTCAGCTCATTACAAGAGCTGTGCGTTGTAATTTCAGGATTTTATACTTGGTTAACAACAATACAGTTTGTTGAAGTGGAATCCATTTCTTTTCGGTTCAGACGTAACATATAACTGCCAGTCGGTCGAAACTACTACAAAATTAAACAAATGCTAGAAAATATGACCGAGCAGAATGGGTTTCTAGCCATGCAGCTCTGCCTTCAAGAGGTGGAGGCGCTTGTCCCCATCGTCGACTGTCCTGAGAATTGTTTTACGTTGTCTTCCATTCTCTTGTAGTAAGACAAATGCCGGGACAGATACTTTTATAGGCCACGGTCGCCACTCCCTTACCTTTTCCGTACCTCAAATCACTACCGGTACTTCAAATTCTATAGGTTAGAGAGAGGGCGTAACCCTATATGAGCCCCACCGTGCCCCTTCAGGGTATGGTATATAAAACGTTGTTGTAGTAGTAGTAGTAGCAGTAGTAGTATGGAAATTACCTAATAAATAAAACATAACATTAATAATAGAATGAGATGTTTCGTTCCTAAATGTTTTTCCTCGGAGAAAATCAAGTGACATTGATAATGCGTATGTAATTTATTTCGCAAATATTTTTGTTTTATTTTTGCAAATGGTACTAAGAATGGGTCCCCCCCTGTGGGTGGGGGCGGTAGAATACATCCATCGTATCGCCTGTTTGTCGGAAGAGGCTATTGAAAATGTGACGAGGGGCTCGCAACTTAGGAATGTAGGTTGGTGACCACGGTTCCGCTGGGAGAGTCTGGTATTGATTCCACGTATGTCAGGATTCTCATCTTCGTCTTTCCTGTCCCACCTCCCTTGATCATCTGACCCCGATGGCATTAGGTTTATGAAGTCCATGGAATCTTCCTTTTTTTCACGCCCTTCGTGGCCCTTCTCTTTTATTTTGCCGATGCCTTCATTCTTCGAGGTGTCGGAACTGTTCCATTTTCCGTCTGATTAGTGTTAATAGAGTATGGTTGCACAGTTATTCTTCCTCGTGAAACAATAATCACCATCATTACCACCATCTAAGAATTATTATGAACAAGCACAAAACCATTTCATGTTAACATTCTGCGTTCAACGTTTTAACCTGAACTTATCTTAATACACTTGGTCTATTGTAGCCCTTATCTTAATACACTTGGTCTATTGTAGCCCTTATCTTAATACACTTGATCTATTGTAGCCCTTATCTTAATACACTTGGTCTATTGTAGCCCTTATCTTAATACACTTGGTCTATTGTAGCCCTTATCTTAATACACTTGGTCTATTGTAGCCCTTATCTTAATACACTTGGTCTATTGTAACCCTTACCTTAATACACTTGGTCTATTGTAACCCTTATCTTAATACACTTGGTCTACTGTAGCCCTTATCTTAATACACTTGGTCTATTGTAGCCCTTATCTTAATACACTTGGTCTATTGTAGCCCTTATATTAATACACTTGGTCTATTGTAGCCCTTATCTTAATACACGTGGTCTATTGTAACCCTTATCTTAATGCACTTGGTCTGTTGGATCCTACGCAGTCTCCTTCACCCGGTGTTATTTCAGGAAAAAAACATGTCATTCTGTTATTAACTCTCTTTCCTTTTCGGGTAATTTCTAGTATTTTCTTAATCATATTAGTTTCGACAGGCATACCTAAACGACTATTACCATGTTGCTCACCCTGCAAAAAAATAGCGTGTACGTTTCTTTTATCGCAACAGTCGTGGCCAAAGTGAGACGGGTTCCTTGTTAGTATATTAGCATGCTGGTAGAATACATATCCCTCTATTGGAATGATCTACCTGTTCCAGTTTTGGATTCCCTATTAGGTTTCCTCCCGACTGACATCACTTTAGTCCTGAAAATGTTAATCGTACTCGCTGCCCCTCTCGTTTTAGCACCAAGATATTAAATTGCAGACTTTCAGCACAGTCTACCATTAAGATCAAGTCGTCAGCATAGGCCAAAATGCGTACTACGTTTCCAACCATCACACAAGCTGTGTTAAATTGAAATGATCTCTGTTGTTCGTAGAACGTTTGTAGCGTTATAACTGTGGAAGGAACCCAAGTGCTGTCTTCTCCTGCGGCCTAAACGCGACATTTATTTTCTGCAGGCAGGAGTAGGAGCAGGCGGTGTAAATCTCGACGCTAAGCTACAAGTGAACCCTCCCTCCGCCCCTTCTTACTCACTCACTCGTAAAAGGAGAAACTTGGGTAGCTGGCGAGGCGGCGACACACACCTGCGACCAAAGAAATTGAGGAAGAGCAAAGAAAGGCAAAGGAGCGGGGAAGGACGAAGTTTCTCAGAGCCGAGGAGGAGTGTATTTACCCAAAGTGAACTGAGCTAATAAAATACCATTTACTACACAATAAAGCTGTCTCAGACATGGCTGAGAGTTACAGAAACAATTGTAATCGAGCACATCTACTCCTAAACATGAAATTCTCAGACTGAGAATTACTCAGTAAGCAGCCTGGGGGTCTACAATCTGTAATGGATTGTTTAGCTCACAACCTAAACGGATTAACTAGCAGTTTTTTTTACAACAGACGAAGAATGTATCGTGGTCCGTACAGTGTTTTTCTTTACCATGTACTAAAGTCATGCCATGATAAGGACGCAGTATTTTAGCGTTTTGAAATATGAAAGTTCACATTATTTTTGATTTGTTCAGTGAGCATTTTGCAGTGTTTATTTTTTATTAATCAGTTACCCTCCAGGGTTGGTTTTCCCCCCTGACTCAGCGACGGACCCCACCTCTACCACCTCAGGGGTAGTGTCCTGGAGTGTGATACATGTGGTCAGGGATACGACTGGGGAGGAGGACCAGTACCTCGTCCAGGCGGCCTCAGTGGAAAGTATGGAAGGGAGAGGGAAGGAAAAAGGGAGGAAGCCATCCTAGCCGTAAATTAGGTACCCTCCCGACAATTGCCTAGAGAAGATGTGGCAGACCACGGAAAGCCACTTCGAGAATGACTGAGGTAGGAATCGAACCCCTTCTACTCATTTGACTCCCCGATGCTGAGTGGACCCCGCAGCTAATCACACTAACCACTACACCACAGAGGAGGACTGCAATGTTTATATATTAGCATTTTAGCCTTTTACAGCTTTTTGAAGAAAACCAATAATTGAGTTATTTCTGATAATTAATTCGTCTTTAGTAATACTGACGTGAAATTAAAATCGCATTTGCTCAGAGCTATTAGAATAAAAATACATTTTGTATCATACAATTGTAGACTATATTAAAAAATAAACATAAATTATAACAGAGAAAACCAAATTTATATTGATACACGAAAATGATGAAGAGAACTTATACGAAATTAATGTCATGTTCATGAATTAGTGACACTGTTGAAGGAAGTAGTAGGACATACTTGAACGTTTCGTTCTATCATTCCTGTTCTTCGGTCAATGTCCGGCTCTTTGGCTGAATGGGTAGCGTAGTGGCCTTTGGCTCAGAGGGCCCTGACTTCAAATCCCCGCCGAGTCAGGAATTTTATTCTTAAATAGTTGATTTCCTTGGCTTGGGAACTGAATGTCTGTGCACTCTCGAACATTCCTACAACTCATACACCACAACACGAAGTTTTCCCTACAGGACCCTCGTCGGGTGAGTGCTATATGTGTTATAATTAGTGATTTCCACAGACTGCAACGTTTTAAAGTTACATGGAAGACTAGCGCACCGTATTATTCGGCTTGTGCACCGCGACACAATATGTATAGATTGCAGCTCATGTTTTAACACAGTCGCAGTCTCCACTTCGTGCTTCATAGACATTTCATTTACATATCAGATCAATTAGAGAACGCACTCGTGGTTTCTATTATTTAATCATATTATGGCATAACAGCGTCCTACTTTTGTGTAAGCCGTAAATGCAAATATATCCATTTTTCTCTGTTTACTGTGCGTGCCGGAAGGACAGATGTGTTTAGGACGTATATGCAACTGCGGTTTGCATAAAACGATATTAATATTATGGACAGCTGATGCATCAGTGGCTGCCAGAGAAGAGTTTGTGGCAAACTCAAGCGAGACGTCCATAGCGCCCTAAGTGGAAGGATAGGCTGTTTTCGACCGCTCAAGGGACAAGAAAGTGGCCTCCTGGCGAGAGACAATAACTTATCTGACCCATGCTCTGTCCTGTAAGGCTCGGTCATTAGTAGAGCTCTAGGGCGTATGTCTATGCTAGTGAGACACATAATTTATTTGGAACAGAAAAGTCTAATAATAATAATAACGTTATTTGTTTTACATCCCACTAACTACTCTTTTACGGTTTTCGGAGACGCCGAGGTGCCGGAATTTAGTCCCGCAGGAGTTCTTTTACGTGCCAGTAAATCTACCGACACGAGGCTGACGTATCTGAGCACCTCAAATACCACCGGACTGAGCCAGGATCGAACCTGCCAAGTTGGGGCCAGAAGGCCAGCGCCTTAACCGCCTGAGCCACTCAGCCCGACCAGAAAAGTTTATCGAAACAATCTGTCTACTAGCCGAGGCCCTGGTACAGGAAGTTAGGATAGAGGTAAGTGAAATAACAGATGACGAAAATGATTTAAAAAAAAGGAAAACCATTGCCTGCTTTCCATTTCTATCCTATTTTCTGCGACAATGAAGCTGTTTCTCAATTTCTTCTTGTTGAGGAGGACTGAGGGCAGTACTGGTGGTGTTCTGAAGTTGCGACACTTGCACAGAGGTCCAAGGGGAGTTAGCAGAAGCAGGCGAGGAGAATTCTCACGCGGAAGATAGATAGATAGATAGATAGATAGATAGATAGATAGATAGAAGCATTTACATTTCACTTCTACAGTTGATACCTGGTGACAAGTAGTGTTCCGTGTTGAACTGGTGATAACTGTTCTACAGCTATGGAGTTCACTAAGATTTACAGTGGACATCGGAACACTGTGGACTATACCAACTGACTTTTTACCGCGTAGATTTCAAGAAAAGTAAATAATAATAATAATAATAATAATAATAATAATAATAATAATAATAATAATCAAAGAGCTTAAATATTTTTAACTTTTGCAGTCGATGAAATTAAATTATGGTTTCCTTCTAGGAACCTTCTTTTTGATATAAAGGCCAAAGGCAGGCAAACACATGCTTCCCCTAGTGCACCGTCACTGCATTGTCTTACGTAAGAGGCTTGCAGTGGTGTCTCAACGGGGCACTAGCCGCTAGCGTCTTGGAAATTTGTAGCAATCCAACTGATGAGCCCACTGCTACACTGGGGCGAAACGCTGGTAATTTCACGATTTAAAAGCCTAAAGAGCTTAAATAATAATAATAATAATAATAATAATAATAATAATAATAATAATAATAATAATAATAATAATAATAATAATAATAATAATAATAATAATAATAATGGTTTAAACCACATTAACTACTTTTACGATTTCCGGGGATGTCGAGGTGCCCAAAATTTCGTCCCGCAGTAGTTATTTTACGTGCCGGTAAATCTACGGACACGAGGCTGACAAACTTCAGCACCTTTAAATACCACCGAACTGAGGCAGGATCCAACCTGCCAACTTGGGTTCAGAAAGCCAGCACCCTAACCGTCTGAGCCACCCAGCCCGCCCATAAAATAAAAATAAAAAGTAATATAGTTTTAGTCGAGGCAAGTCATGTTTATAATCCGGATGAAGCGGCGATTGAAGTGAGAAAAAGTGTAGCAAAAAGAAGTGCGAGGAAAACAGAGTATGATTTCAACAGTGTACACTGAGAAGGTAGGCCAAATCTTCGATCGAAGCTGTGAGAAGTACTGTACGTGCCTGTTAATACCGGAGTATGTGAGAATTGAGGCTACGTGCAAGTGTCACTCCGTGCAAATGTCATCATCCTACTTCTGCCTCACCAAGTACTGTTAGATAGAGTGAAAGGTTCCGTGTAGGTGTCACTCCGTGCAAATGTCATCATCCTACTTCTGACTCATCAAGTAATGTTAGATAGAGTGAAAGGCTCCGTGTAGGTGTCACTCCGTGCAAATGTCATCATCCTACTTCTGACTCATCAAGTACTGTTAGATAGAGTGAAAGGCTCCGTGTAGGTGTCACTCCGTGCAAATGTCATCATCCTACTTCTGACTCATCAAGTACTGTTAGATAGAGTGAAAGGTTCCGTGCAGGTGTCACTCCGTGCAAATGTCACTCCGGGCAAGTGTTCCAACCCCGGTGTTCTGGAGGAATACAGCTTCTTCATCCTGCCAGCTCCCATGCACCATGTATATATGTGCCGTAAACTCCTGTCCGTGAAGTCTGGTCGTATGCCCGAATACCGATGAACGATTGGTAGTAGTGAAGAAAATGAGAATAACCTAAAGTATAATTCTTTCCTAACATTACTCCCTGATGGTGAGGGAGGTAGTATCCATCCACCCCTACTAGTCGTAAAAGGCGACGAAAAGGGGATGCAGGGACGTTCATCATGGGAGCGTGGATCTGGCATTGCGTCCACTTGCCTGTGTCAGGCTCCTCGTCTTCATCTTTCCTCTCTGATCTCCCTTAGTCAATCCTTGTCCTCTTCCGACCCCGACGGTATTAGGTTTGCGAGGTCTAAAGAGCTTTCCATTTTCGTGGCTCTACCTTTCTTTCGCCGATACTTTCATTTTTCGAAGTGTCGGACCTTTCCCATTTTCCCTAAGATTAGATGTTTGCCCAGTTGCACTTCTTCTTAAAACAACAACCACCACCACCTTCCCTAACATTATTGAAGAAGGAAGAGTTTCAAGTTAGAGACATCCAAGGTTATCTGCTGATGAAAAGGAAAACTAATTGAAGAGAGATAGAGATAAAGGAAATAATCTCCAGATCTTGTCCTGCTAGCGGCACGCAAGCTGTCTTGTAGGTCATCATGAGTGGTGTGCAGAGCATGGAGATGTGTCTCCTTCTGACATTCAACTTTCCTTGTAATAGCTGTACATCACATAGCATCACCTGATCATTAGCCTGCGTAATGAAGCATCCTCACTCTGATGACCATTCATTAAAGTAATATGAACCGTCTGGCTTGAAAACGAGAGATTACAATGCATTATTGCAATCAAAATGCAATTTCTTTTTAATGGTGTGTACAAATGTTACTTGTATATATCGAATCCTACGACGTATTAAAAAATAAAAATAACCTCTGACATAACACTGTGATGGAAACATGTAAAAGTACGGCACCATGGCTAAATGGTTAGCGTGCAGGCATTTGGTCCAAGGGGGCCCGGATTCGATTCCACCTCAGGTCGGGGTTTTTAGCCTTCATTGGTCTTTTCCGATAGTTCTGGGTGTGTGTGCGTACGTTCTCATTAGAATTTTTATTATAGGTAGGGCTCCATTCTCACAGGCGCATAGGTAGCCCATCAGGCGTCAAATCGAAGGACCTGTACCAGGCCACCCCGGAGGCTACAGGCCATTATTATTAGTGACAAAAATTAAAGACAACGTTCAGGAAAGCTATTATCAAGATACGATAAATCCTTCTTTCTTTCTTTCTTTCTTTCTTTCTTTCTTTCTTTCTTTCTTTCTTTCTTTCTTTCTTTCTTGTAATTTGCTTTACGTCTGACCGACACAGATAGGTCTTATGGCGACGATGGAACAGGACAGCGCTAGGAGTGGAAAAGAAGGATCGGAAGAAGAATGGGAACCCACGGAAAAACATATGCAGAGCTGCCACTAATGTGGTCTATTCCTTCCAGTCTTCCCATCCCCACCACAAGGCCCTGTTCAGCATAGCAAGTGAGGCCGCCTGGGTTGGGCCTCTTCCTCAGTTGTATCTCCCCGACCAAAAGTCACGTCGCCTACAGGCTTCATTTCAAAAGACCTGCACCTCGCAAGGCGAACTTGCCCTCGGACACTCCCGGCACTAAAAGCCATACGCCATATCATTTCCAGGACACTGCCCTTGAGGCGGTAGAGGTAGGATCCCTCGCAGAGTCCGAGGGAAAAACCAACCCTGGAGAGTGAACGCATTAAGAAAGAAAGAAAGAAAGAAAGAAAGAAAGAAAGATTAATGCAATAATAACCACCACCACCACGACCTTCGTTTCCTATCCCAATATTATGCATGCATAGGTAGGAAGTGTAATCCTCACACGTTTCAAAACCTTTCCCTACTTTTAGCCGATACCTTTATTCTTCAAAGGGCGAGAACCAGTGGTGGTTGCTTGTCTTCAGGCTGGAAGATCCGCGAGTCCAGGTAAGAGTGAACAGTGACTGGGGTTTATTTTTAATTCTTTTTAGAATTTGCCTTATGTCACACCGACGCAAATCGGTCTTATTGCGACGATGGGATAGGAAAGGGATAGGAGTAGGAAGGAAGCGTCCTTGGCTTTAATAAAAGTACACCCTCAGCATTTGACTGGTGTGAAAATGGGAAATCACGAAAACCATCTTCGGGGATGTCGACAGTGGGGTTCGAACCCACAATCTACCGAATATATATGCCAGAGGAGGCCTATATGGGTTTTCAAGGGTGTATAATTCTAAACATGTACCATCCAGCCCCATTTGCGCCTGCTGTCGCTGCTCAGAACTCGTTTTCTTCATTTTAGATTTAAGAGCGGCTGATAAACTCGATTTTTTGTCGCTATAAACACCAATCACCACTCACCTTAAATTTCACTAATCTACCGGAGTATCACACTGAACAGCAGGACTCCTCAAGAAACGTCGCTCGTAAGGTCAAATACCTTTCATGAAGAATCCCCAAAGGGGAATCTATCATCTAGTATAGATCTTTCTAGCTGACAAATCCCCAAAGGGGAATCTATAACCTAGTGTAGGTCTTTCTCGCTGACACACCTGCGCATCTGGATGTATGTGATGTTGATGGTAATGAGTTAGAGAAAGCAAAACCCGGAGTCGGCACATCATCTACACCTGTCGAATAGCACTACGGTTCTTGCTCAAGGTTTAAAGTCTCCATCCGATGGAGGAATCACCATAAATAGAATCATATTACAGTATGTACTCTTCATATGAATACTGCGGAGATGTTTTGAATTGAACCCAGGATTCTGGCACGCAGTCTAGGGATTAGAAACTGTTTGCCACCATCTCTCCTAGCCTGCCGGCCTTCCACCAACGAGACTCGAACCAGAAAATAACGGTGTCAGACCATATAGTCTTGAAGTCTTAACGGTTACGGCCACCCGGCGGGCTTTATTATTATTATTATTATTATTATTATTATTATTATTATTATTATTATTATTATTACTTATTGAATATACCGCCTTTAGATTATATTTCCGAGAGGTAGTTCTGTATTCTTGAAATGAATATGTTTACATGACGAACATGATTAATAAAATTAGATTTTATTTATTTATTTATTTATTTATTGATTTATTTATTTATTTATTTATTTATTTATTTATTATGGTATGTTATTAGAGGCAATCAAAGACATTTCTTGAAAATTGGGCCACGTTGGGAACTGATGGTAGAATAAGTTGCTAGTTAAAAGCAGTTACGTGATTAGACAAGACTGTAATCTTTCACCAGTATTATTCATACTATACATTGGCCATTTACAGAAATGTATCAGAGTTGCAAGGATGATACAGTTGGATGGAAATATAGTGAACATTTAGGCTTATGCTGAAGACTGGGTCTTAATGGCAGGCTGTGATGAAAGCCTGCAATGCTATTTCCTGGAGCGTGAAAAGACGCGTTTGATGTTAAAATTAGCATTAAGACTAAAGTGAAAGAGTATGTAAGAAACGTAATAGGATTTAATGGGTTTTTTCATTACATCGCACCGACACAGACAGGTCACATGGCGACGATGGGACAGGAGCGGGCTAGGAGTTGGAAAGAATTGGCCGTGTCCTTTATAAAGGCGCAGTCTTAGAATTTGCCTGGTGTGAAAATGGGAAACCATAGAAAACCATCTTTAGGGTTGTCGATAGTGGGGTTCGAACCCACTGTCTCCCGATTGCAAGCTCACAGCTATGGCGCCCTAACTGCAAGGTCAACTCGTTCGGTAGGATTGAATATCAATTAGTAAATGCAAACTGAAACAGGTGGATGGTTTCATGTTCTTACAGGTTAGTATGTGAATTCCCCACGATAGCAACATAGCAAATGCAGCAGAGCTCATGCAGACCGATCAGTGGCGTGAAGGCAGACTTTAGGGTACGGTAGTGACAGTTGGGTGGGAGTTGGAAAAAACAGACATGAAGGTAGCGAGAAAAATTTCGCGTACAGACAGGTGGGAACAATGGTAGGAGGAAGCTTGGAATAGAGAGATGCAAGTAATAATGAACTCGATGGAAGAACCTGTGCGTTTAAATCAGCTTAGGGAGAGGTGTCATGTGAGACAAATGGAGGAGAATAGGATACCAAAGAGATTATGGATTGCGGCATGTGGTGGAAAAGAAACAGAGAGAGACCAAGGTGACGATGGTTAAGCTCGGTCTTTAATTATTTTAAAGACTAGAGGTGTGAAAGCAAATGTGGGTTCAGAACTGGTTTTAAATAGAGGATAAATGAGACGCTTACTTAATACAATCTTTGCAGTCCGGTTCCATGGCTAAATGGTTAGTGTGCTGACCTTTGGTCACAGGGGTCCTGGGTTCGATTCCCGGCAGGGTCGAGAATATTAATCATCGTTGGTTAATTTCGCTAGCACGGGGCTGGGTGTATGTCTCGTCTTCATCATTATTTCATATCCTCATCACGACGCGCAGGGCGCCTAAAGGAGTCAAATCCAAAGAACTGCACCTGGCGAGCCGAACATGTCCTCGGACACTCCCGGCATTAAAAGCCACACACCTTTTCATTTTTTTTTTTGTCTCAATACAATCTTGCAAATTAAATGCTGAAAGACTGTAACAGTCTATAATTGGGATGGCGAACGTATGACACGCGTGCCACCTAGTTGCACGCTAACACGACTTCTGTGGCATGTCAGACAACATACTAACATACTTTAATGTTTTTAACATGTAATAAACAGGTCTAAAATCTACCAACATAGCATATAGTAACATTACGCTCTGATAAAAAGTACGTCTCAATTAATTCTAGGACCATACTTCTACAAATTTTGGGCCGATGACCTTCGATGTTAGGCCCCTTAAAACAACAAGCAATCATCTACAAATTTTATGAGGTTAAAGAAAAATTCTATTTTTTTGAAACTCTAATTTTCAGTGATGTTTGCAAAATAAAATAATTAAACATTCAGTAGAATGGATTTATATGTAACGCAATGTAATACCCAAATGAATGCAAATGAGTGTTTTCATGATGATTTTAAAGGAAAATAATCGATGGCACACTAGTCGGTAAAGGTTTGCCATCCCTGGTCTATAATGTATGTATGAACCGACACACGTGTCCCAAGTTTACTCGATGGGGATGAGCGGGTGAACAAACTGGTCAATTCAAACGACTGATGTCATCGGCTCCCAGAGGCCATCGACCAGAGTAGTTTGTTGTGGACGGGTGTTGATATCTATAAACAGGATCTTGCACTCACTGCACTAAAGAGTCTCTGATACTATTGGCTGATGCTATCTTTCTACATCAGACCTGTTAGTGGCTATTACTCTCATCAAAAAAGTTAAGCTTATGCCAGATTATGTCGTGTTCAGGTGGGATCGGTGTATGTATGCATGTATGTATGTTTACGCCTTAGTCGCGTTTCCTGATGTGGGTGAGGTGAAATGTTATGCCATGCTTTTACGCCTAAATGCCCTTCCACACGACAATCTCATTTGAGGAGCTAATGAAAATGAAATTAATGATGGTGAATGAAACTGTGTAAGGAGGTAGAAGGCACCGGTTGTGCCCTGTGAAAAGAAACTGTCACGGCATGTGCTTGGAAGTGAAAACTGGAAATCAGAGAAAACCATTCTCAGGAGAGCCAACGGTGGGGTTTGAACCCACTCGTCTCCCGCATGCAGAACTTGACTCCATAGCCGTAGCGTGTTAGCACGTTCGATTACTCCGCTCGGTGAGATGGATCCGATATCATATTATTTAATGTGACATTCAAATACAACTAAAACTTACATTTGTCTATAACGTTGGACCCAGTGTGAAAAGAAAACATCCAGTATGTTACTAAAGAGAAGAAATTACGGAACTTCCACAGTTATAACATCACAATTCCCAATGCAGCCACATGTGTCAATAACGTGTTTGTTCTCCACGAACACTTAGTCACTCTTGAATGCGGCGGGGCATGCTCAGTAGCAAATCATTGAGTACCGGTATGTCTTAGAGGCAAATGGTCTCACTCATCGGTGACTGCATCTTTTAGAGTCTGAGTCATTAGTGGTGAACGTTGACGGTTGAAAATTGCTCTTTTAAGAGAGGAACACAGATGCTGTATGCAGTTTATGTCCTGGTAAGACGCTGGGCAGTCCATTCTCTCGTCCCTCCAGGTATCCATTCACAACTGCTGCACGACGTGAACGAGTGTTATCGTGCTGTAGAGAAAACCTATTTTCTACAGTCTCTGCAAAACCATTTACTATCAGTTGGAGAATGTTGTTAGTGTTCATACACTGCGACCGTCACGTTCCCTTGAATACGAACCAGTGGTGTAAGGCGGCCGAACATAGTAACTGCTCCAGATAAAACTGTTGGTAGGGCTTAACGTTCTACTGAGAATGATTCATTGTTAAGTTCCTCTTTCGCCCTCCATATGAGCAGAGAGTTGTCATCAGGATGTAAACCAATTCGCACTTCATCACTGAACAACGTTCCGGACCATTGACCTCGTGCTCAAGTTTGATGTTTTCTAGTCTATCAAACGCGATCCACCCTGTGGTGTTGTTGAAGTGGAGGAGTTCTGGGAAGTCTTCTTGAAATCAGTGTGGCATCATGGAATATATTGCGCACAGTTGGGTACCTACAGTAACTCCTGTGGCACCTCAAAAATCGTGACGGGGATTAGTAACTGTGCGTGTAGGGTGTCTACGTGCAGATATGTGTACACACCGGTCTTGCGCTGCGGTTGTTTTGCGTGGACTGCCCGCACCACAATCTGGAGACAACACTTTGATCCACGTGAACAATGTTAGCAACGCAAATTTATCTCATCTTTTGTTGCATCACTGTGATGATTTTGATGCGATCTGCCATAGACAGCGTATGGCAAGGCATTTTAGTGCACAGTGCGTAGAAGGGAGGTACTGTACACGGTCAAGCTTGTTTGTACGTCACGTCGGTTCTAGTGTACTGGATTTGTTTACAGGTCATGAAATGAATGCTCCTAGCGGTGGAGAAGGCAGGGCTGCTGTGATTTAAAAATGTACTTACTATCTAATCATAAATGAAACAAAAATATTAGACGTACACTGCCGATACGCTTAACATTTTTTATGAATGTAGAAATGGCAGCAGTAATCCGTACAAAATGTCAATAATAGGACATCGTACAATACTCTTATCATTCTGAGACTTTTACATTCACTAACATCATCTTCTCTTGCATCATATCATGTTTCTCGTCAGTGCTGAGTTCACTAGATTGATGAATATATATGTTTTAAGTACTGTATTTAACTAGAATTTTACTAATTACAGTAAGTTCATGTTAATTCTATTCTCAGAGACTGCTCACTGTACTACAGTACCGGTATTACTGACCCCATGAGTTTGAGTTTTCTTTCATTGTAGAACATTCGCTTTTGCAAAGTGTTGTTATTAATATAAAGCTTTATTCTGTCCTTCGGGGTAGATCGATATGTCTAAGATCTCGCAAAGGTCTATGAAACATTTTTCTTGTTGTAAACATTCGTGTATTGATTCTCGCACAAATTGTGAACATTTTACACAACAGACAAATACAACCTCTGGTACTTTCCTCGGTTGTGTTAATATAGGATTATATCAATACAGAATGTTCCCAACACACGAGGAAAGTAATCAGAGGGTGGATAACACACCCCAAAACAACATACTAAAAGTTCCTGTGCCCAATAAGAATGAAGACTAATCACACTGGAATTTCATGTACGTATGCTGCTGACTGAACCAAAGGATTGAACCAACATAGATTGTGGCTGTCGTTTACTTAGCAGAGAACATGAAGATGAAGAAGAACGTATGCAATGGAAGCAGAATGAATAGACGTAGGAGCAGGGGCATAAGGAATGCGAATGCGATACGGGCCCGGCTGCCAACATAAAAATAAAACGTAATAACCTACGATTAACTAGTATCAATTTAAATTACAGCTGGCAGAAGTCATGTAATATATTGTCAAGTTATATAAACAGAGGGATTATTAGTTATTGTGAGATTATTGAAACGTAATGTTGAAGCGGTTTTATTTGTCCGACTCATTGGCTGAATGGTCAGCGTCGAGGCCTTCGGTTCAGAGGGTCCCGGGTTAGATTCCCGGCCGGGTCAAAGATTTTAATCGCCTCTGATTAATTCTTCTGGCCCGGGGACTGGGTGTTTGTGTTTGTTCCAACACCTTCCTCTACACTACGAACCACCACAGAAACACGCAATGGTGATTACATCCCTCCAAATTGGGTTGGCGTCAGGAAGGGCATCCGGCCGTAAAACAGGACCAAATCCACATGTGCGACACAGTTCGCACCCGCGACCCCACAGGAGTGGGAAACGCGGTAGAAAAAGAAGAAGAAGTTGAATCGGTTTTATTTGACTGCCTTCGTGGTTTAACGGCTTAGCTGCTTAAGTCCCAACCATGCATTACTTGGATGTTCGTACTTTTGGTTTCATTTTTCAGTAACTGGAGAACTATACTCCGTAATCGAGACCGAAGTCTCTGTTGGAATAAATTACTCTATTACACACACACACACACACACACACACACACACACACACACACACACACACACACACACACACACACACACACACACACACACACAAAAAAAAAATTAAATCAAAAACTGTTCAGAAAGTTTGAAAAATATCAAAATATCAAATATCAAACCTCACACCTGAGAAGCCTAGTCTATTATTGATTTCACGCAGGGAGTTAACTAATTGCATTAAACATTGTTGTCGAATAAACGTGTGTCAAATGTTAAATGTTCAGCAACATTTGTGCATAATACGATTTCAGGTGCACTGCACATCAGCAACTATAATTTTCTAACTAAAATTTGATATTTTGGTATCAGTTTTCATATTGTAATAATCTATAAGTACCTATAAAATAAGAATTTTGTCTGTACATTACTCAGAATTTGAAAAGATTGGTATATCTGCATCGGTTATGTCTACAGTAACCTTTCACTTTTCCGTAATTTCTGTCTGTCTGTATGTACACGCATCACGAGAAAACGGCCAAAGAGAATTTAATGAAAATCGGTATGTATAGTCGAGGGATGAGCCACTGCAATCTAGGCTTTAAATCATTTTATTCACGCTGAGTGATACGGTAGTTTAGGGGAAAGCCTAAAATTTTATTCTCAAATATTTATATTATTGGTGGTCCTATCAATAAATACTACATAAGCAAAGTTGTATAGAATTAAATTTCCGATCATTTATGTCTTACACACTTTTATCTTACTGGGCTATGCTAATATAAATATTCATGAATTTGTACTTTTATTGTTAAGTGCATATCAACGCCGAGCCACGAGAAAACAGGTAAGCAGAATTTAGTAAAAATCGGTATATTGAACCCATGACTTTTGTGCCCTAAGAATTTTAAGTATGAAAGTTACTACATGAGGCCCCATGTCTATTGTGATGAGGCGCTTGAACATTACTTGATATCACGGAAGTGACACGTGGCAAGGAGGTGGCTACCTTCATTCCCACGCGATGATACGTGACGTCATCCGCACATGTCGAATGTGGAAGGATACAGAAGAAAGTTTATGTTGAATAAATATATTTAAGTGAAAGAATTAGTGGTGAACGCAGTATAATGAGGGTCCTGTATTTATCTATAAGACACTTGGTCTTTAGTAAGATGAATTTGAGACTGCTAAGCCATTTCTGGGGATTATTTCAGATGGGCGCGCGTGTATAGTTTACCCACGCTAAGTTGACAAAAAATAGTGCCTATCAAATGAGGTCATTTAACAAGTTAATTTAATAAGAATAAATTTTAAAGGTTCAGGAACACTACCACTAGCAACGTAGCAAGTATGTGGTTACATCAAAAACTCTTTTAAATACAGTTCATTTAAGTCGAAAAAGTTACGGAAATTTTCTTGGCGGCAAAGAGAAAATGCCTGGAGAGAGGGGGTACTGTCTATAAATAAGAAGGGACGCCATGTTGAAACCCCTGCATTTGGATCGATGAGGCTGAAGACAGAGGGTTGAACTGTTCTGTAAATCCATCGACAAGAAGTAAAGTCCAACCAACAGATTTTAGCCGATGTGGATGGGGTCTTGACTCCATGTGGAGATAGTTTTTAGAGCAGAAGTAGGCCTAATTGTATAAAAAGGACGGTTAAGATACCGAAGAAGTATTTATAAATTTTTGTGTTGTAAATAAAGTAATTCGTGTGCGGGTAAAAATACAATCAGTCGAGCGTGATCAACAAAAACGACAAGTGAAGGCCATTCCTTTCTTTATGCTTTATTTCCAGGAAACAGGAAGAAAAATGCTATGTACAGCCAGAAATGTGAAAATGGCTAAATAAATGACAGAGGGTCGCAGGTGGCCCCAAAGATGAAAACTGACGTGACCTAAGGTAGGTGACATACCATCTTACCGCCTACTATATCTTTTTTTTATGATGCCAAACTTATATGTATTTGAAATGGGTATTTATGACGCAGTTGGTCACCCATATAATTTGGTGAATGTCAGAAATATGACGAAAGGTCATTTGTTTAATTTCTGCTTGGATACATTTTTAAAGTATTACGAGCGCCGTGTGATGTTGTAAAAAGTTATTAATGAGGGTTTCGAAGTTATATCACGTCCAAAGTAGATCGTCATTTCCGTGAATTTATTGCCTATATTTTGTGATGTCAAATCCAGATGTTTATTCGACGTAAAATTTTCAGTTGGAATTTTGATGGAATTGGTGCAAACGGGATCCGTGGTTACCCATTCTCAATCGGATAGAAGTGCTGTATGTAGTGTTGAGTAATGCAGATCGGTGAATTTTGTCACGAAGTGTAAGGTATTCTATGTCCTTTTCAACCATGTCCGAGTGACAATAATAACAGTAAAAATTGTCAGTCATTTTTGTGAAAATCCAATTTTAAAGTACGAGATCATTTTATGCGAAGTTGTTAATTATTAAAGTATTGTGCGTTATTAGGCGTCGTGGATTCTAGTAAGTATTTCTATTCCAGTTCTTTTGTCAATGAGAGTCGTCGAGTTTGAGACCAGAGGTTAGATTTGTCGTATGAGTTGAGATAGGATTTTGCGAATCAGGTGATCGGAAGCCTGTAGATGATGCCGGGACTTTGGTGTGAGCCCGAGGAAGATTTTATATGTTTGAAATGGAAAGTAGAGGGCGAGAATGCACGCTGGTATTAATTTGTGACGTGTACAATTATTGTCGGACATTTAAAAGTAAATCTATGTGCATATTTGTTTGGTCAGAATATCGTATTTTGTTCTATTTTGCAAAGTCAAAGGGGTTCATTCTTAGAAGCCAGTCAAGCGTGGCGATAGACATGTGTTTCATATTAAAACTGACAGACAGGGTGAGGGTCATTTGTGCTCAATTCCGCCAGCTGATCGGAGTTCGCCGCTCGAAGATAACGGGGTTGTGCGCTTGCTACGTGTTAAAAACGAGACTGCATTCTTGGCAACGGAGATCAACTGCGGGAACTACAGTAGTTGAAATTTTCATCCGGGAATAACGTGTAGGTTATTAGATACTGTGAATTTGTTTAATTGAGATCGTAACGTATATCTGAAACCATAAAGTTACAGTATAATGAGCGAGGTTAGCCAATTTCAGGGTTGTCCAAAATATAGAGTGGTGTTAGTGATGATTGCTTTGTTTGTGAGTGTGCACAAACTTTATGATATGTTATGACAAGATATTACATCGTAATCGGCTTACATAATACGGCGAGTTACTTATGGTTTGTACTTGATTATTAGGGTTATCCAAGTATTAATAATGGTTAGGATTAGATTAGACTAAAGTGTGATGTCATGAAAAAAGATATAATACTGGAAATAAATGATGTAAATTTATTTCAGCTGCACAATAACAATAGATGATAAACATTAAACATGAACTGAATATAACTGCGTCAGGATTTGAGTAGGGACTTGTGAAAGAAACCATTCGTCCATGGAAATAGAATTTGTTGTTCATTAAGATTTCATTATATCATTTTTAATTTATTTAGTTATTAGATTCAGTGGAACCGTAGTGGTGAAATAATTTTAAAGCAAGCGAATAACTTGGAGATGCATTCTGGAAATCTTAGTTTATTTTTCTGGGAATATTTAAATGTTAACGTAACGATAAACGGGGCATATCCGAAGGTAATGGATTTTATTGCCACAAAGTATGGTGAGCGTTGTTGTTGTTGCATTATTTGACTTTAATTGATTGAGATGCCTTTGCTGGCGAGATGTAGTGTTTATAGTGCACTATGTCTTCTGGTATGGGCTATATCAAATTTGTTACTTTCATTGACCTGTCACAGTCTCATCCTTGGCTTTGACAATATGAAAGTGACTGAGGTATGAGTGATGCTAGTAATACCATTCCTTATGCAGTCAGTCCCTGTTATGAATGGTGTGAAAATATCGCTCATAGGGTCAGTTGGTGCATACATTTCAGTGGGCTTGGCAGACTGATATGTAAGAGCAACTGCTGGCTCGGTGAGGAAAGCAACGGGAAACTACCTCACTCCTCGTTTCCCTAGTACGCCTCTTCAGTGACGCCTAGGCTATTTATGACAGCTGTTGGCGAAGCTGCAGAGGATCAAACCAGCCTTCGGGCTGATTACCCAACATACACATACAATTGATTGAGCAGTAAATGTGCTGGGGTTAGTAAAGTGGAAAGTTTGGTCATCAACCGATGTAATTTAATTGTGTTTAGCCTTCAGCTTAGGAACTTGGATGGTCATGGGGTCATCAACCTCAGTGACTTAGATTAGCGCCATATGCCACTGTAGCATCATTTTCCTTGCTGTCATCATCCACAATGACTTTAAAATAAGTTATAAGTTTAGATTTCGGTCCATAACATAGTCGCAGGTCACATCGATTCAATTAAGGGTCCATGCCGTATAACCAGTGTGTGGCACACACCGATTGGACTGCCTTAATTATACCCAGAGTCCAGAGATCGTGTTACGAGGGCTGGGCCATCAAGAATCATTATGATGGTACATGTAGTCTCACAGGGAAGCCGAATTTAAGGATTTCCAGACTTTCCTTTCTTTATTTAATAATCGAGACAATGGTTTCTAGTAAGGATGCCCATCAAGCAGATAAGTCAAGGGCTCAAACCAGCGTTCAGCCCCTATGTGTAAAAATGATTGTGGTGATAAGTGAACAAGATAGAGTCCGAATTATACATGGATTTCAAATTATTAGTTTCTTCACTAAATTTTTCCAAAAATAAAATACAAATATTTTATGAATAGACCTTTCATTTGAGTAGATAGATTAGGATTACTGAACCCTACCTTTTACTTCAGCAAGTGACGAAGAACCCGAAACGACCCAAGAGACAGATCTAATGAAAATTGCTGATAGGTAAGGAAGGTAGGTATCCTTCATATTGGACCAAAGGGTTCAATGTGTAGTTGGGGAATAAGAAACTACAGTCTAAGCTGTACACAATTTTATTCACCCTGGATGAAATGGTAGTTTATGGGAAGGCGCCTAAAATTTAATTTTAAAATATCTATGTTATTGGTCCTACCGAAAAGCATTACATATCGAAAGTTATACAGAATACAATTTTCGATCGTTTATGTTTTTTTATTCATTTTTACCGTACCGACTATGCTAAGAGTGGTATTTCAGAGTTGGAAGAAAACTAAATGTGGAGGCCCACAATATCGAAAGCACTTAACATGATCAACAATAGCATTACATTGACCATTGTTTATTGTGATGTGCTGCCACTCAACTCCGATAGATGGAATTACTGCAGCGTACCTAGTTTGCCAATAATTCGGTCTTTTGTGGGGAGCGTGTGGAGGTGTTTGCAAGGGCAAACATTGTTTACAGCTGCACTGTGTTACAGAGAACACAATAAACCAAGGTGCAACCAAGTGGCAATTTCCCTACGTTCAGGGCGTAAAACAACAAACAACTACTTCGACCGATTCTACAAAACCGCCCTAATCATTTCCGTGAAGAGTTAGATGAGGCTAGATATATATTTATTTTACTTGTGCGAGGAGTCTGCGGCCCCCTAACGTTACGCCCCTGCGTAGGAGCCCAGCACGTCAGCGGAGATGCGGCTGGCTGGCTGACTGACGCCGTGACCTGCGTACGACCTTCCCTATAGAGGACGCGGACACGGAACGTATCTCACAGCTTTACGCACTTACGCACTGTGCTTTATCTGAGCAGTGCAGCAGCGAGACCAGACAGTGTTTAGTGGGCACGGTCGGGCGGGACGGGCGATGCTCTAACCACGTCATCTCTGTTACTAATGACTAGAGCCCGGATTTTATGTAATATCAAAGAACGAAATGTGTACATAAAAATGTAGAAAATATCAGTGAAATATGTAATTAATATGTAATATTCATAAAAGTTATAATATATTCATAAAATATGTAATAGTATTAATGCTCTACATTTACAAAAAGTCATCAATATTCATACAATATGTAATGAAATATGTAATATTCATAAAATATGTAATGAAATCTGCGTTCCGTGGTTCAAATTCCGGTCAATCCATGTGAGATTTGATCTGGACAAAGCGGAGGCGGGACAGGCTTTTCTCCGGGTACTCCGATTTTCGCTGTCATCCTTCATTCCAGCAACACTCTCCAAAATCATTTCATTTCATCTGTCAGTCATTAATCATTGCCCCAGAGGAGTGCGACAGGCTCCGGCAGCCGGCATGATTCCTATCCTCGCCGCTAGATGGGGTCTTCATTCCATTTCTGACCCGGTCAGATGACAGGCTGTGGATTTTCATCTACAAAAATGAGGCAATAAAATTGTTTTTAATACCTGCATATTTTATGACAGTTATTATTGTTGCTTTAGGAGATTTATATACTCTACTTGTTTCTAATTTTGACGATATTAATTAATCGATTTAAGGACATAATCAAAATACTTCAAATATTTAAAAATGATGTTATTCAGTGTAAATCGTGGAGTAGCCTGCATTACATAACGTATTGTTGTAGCTAATTTCCTGTTGTTCTCATGCCCTGAAAATGAAACAAATACATGTTACTAAATAAAGTTAATGTAGATCCTGTCTCTTTTCTTATTTTTTTTTTTTTCGTTGCATCGACACATATAGGTCTTATGGCGACGATCGGGCAGAAAAGGGGTAGGAGTGGGAAGGAAGCGGCGGTGACCTTAATTAAGGTACAGCACCGGAATTTGCCTGGTGTGAAAAAGGGAAACCACGGAAAGCCATCTTCAGGGCCTGCCGACAGTGAGGATTGAACCCACTAACTCCCATTCAGTCACTACTGATCTGCATTTATAACAGTCGCCCATGTGGCAGATTCCCTATCTGTTGTTTTTCTTAAATGATAAAGAAATTGGAAATTTATTGAACATCTCCCTTGGTAAGTTATTCCAATCCTTAAGTCCCCTTCCTATAAATGATGTAAGGTCACAGCTGCGCGAGCCTACGCTCATGGCCAACTCGCTCGGTACGATAAAATGTAATAGAATCGAACCCGGTCTCACGGGGTGGCAGGTAATGACACTAACCACTATACCACAGAGGCGGTTATTATTGCATTAAGAGGCGGTATACATAGGTAACAATCTTCTCCTGACACTAATCAGAAAGGAAACAGGAAAGGGCTAACCCTTTGAAGAATGTAGGTACCGACATATGAAAGAGAACGGCCCTGAAGAGCGTTCAAATGAAAACTCCCTAGGCCCTGCAAATCCTAAATCTTTGGGTTCGGAAAGGAATAAGAATTGACCACAGGAGGTCGGATAGGAAATATTAAAGTGAGAAGTGGAAGTAATACCGAACTCAGCTAAGGGACCCGTAGTCACCAACTCATATTCTCAGGTTAAGAGCCTCGGAGAGGGAGGGAATACCGCTGATGTATTCTGCCGCCTTCGCCCACTGAGGGTATCACATTGGGCGCACGGAGGGTGACGATCATGGGTGTGAAAGATGTCTTTTAAAGATCTGCTATACATCGCTCCATTACCTCGAAATTTCAGTCTCACTTTCTAATTGGAAGCTAACTGGAACACGTAAGCAGCAAGTGCTGGTTTTGGAAAGGTTGTGGCACGAGCGAATGGTGAGGAGCAATGTGCGGTAAGCCACGTGGCAGCGCCACGAAGGTCATACAGGTCCAACCGATCGACCGAGACACGTGGAGCTGGCCATCAACAACATCGTTCTGGTTCTGTTCTGTTCCTGATGAGTGCCCTGACACAATCTGCATGGCTCTGCTCAAGTGGTTGGTTCGGTCGCCACTCCGTCACGCTTCTATTGTGCAGGGAACAAGCAACTCTACCCTTTCCAGGAGCTTTAAGCTAAAGAATACAATAAAAATACATAAATCGCTTTCTCTCCTACGGACGACGAAGAACAAGTGGCCATCTGCTGAGCAGTACAACATAACATCCATAGGGACATATTTACTTATACTGTATATTTTCTTCCATGTCCCATATTTCGCTTTTATCTCAAATATATGTTCTACACAAGAGACAGACTCCTTGGTCGAATGGTCAGCGTTGAGGCCTTCAGTTCGGAGGGTCGCGTATTCGATTCCCGGCCGGGTCAGGGATTGTAATCGCGTCTGCTTAATACTTCTGGGTCGGGGACTAGGTTTTTGTGTTTGTTCCAACACATTCCTCTTCATATTCAGTCAACACATTGCACTACCATCCACCAAAACAACGTGCAATAAGTGATTACCTCCCTCCTTATTGGGTTGGCGTCAGGAAGGGCATACGGCAATAAAACAGGGTCAAATTCACATGTGCAACACTGTTCGCACTCTCGACCTCACAGGTGTGGGAAAAGCGGTACAAAAAGATAAAAAGGATGTTATAGACAAGAGTAAAACATTAATTTCAGATTCATATTTCCTGTTTTAGGTCTTCACATAATTAATATTTAGATGGGAGGAAGGACAGTAACTTGGGCTATAAAATACGAGTGATATAGTAATTGAAGGGAAAGTCTCAAAGCCGGTCAAGTGGTCGCACTATTTGGGTCACGTAGCTATCAGCTTGCATTCGGGAGATAGTGGGTTCGAACCCTACTGTCGGCAGCCATGAAGATGGCTTTCCGTGGTTTGCTATTTTCACATCAGACATATGCTGGGGCTATACCTTAATTAAGGACACATTCGCTTCCTTACCACTCCTAGCCGTTTCCTATCCCATCGTCGCTATTACACCAATCTGTGTCGGCAAGACGTAAAACAAATTGTAAAACAATAAATAACAAAGCCTGAAACTGAATTTTGAAGTATCTGCTAATATTAGCCTTATTAATAATATATGCATAACAAATAATTTCTGTTTCATATCTGGTACTATTTATCGTACAAAATTAAGCAACGACGATTTTTCTATTGTAATGATAATCATAATCATTATAATTGTATATCCCACTAGCTATTTTTAATATTTTTAGAAGGCCAAGGTGCCAGTATTGTCCCACAGCAGTTCTTTCATGTGTATGTATATATGCCGACACAAGGCTGATATGTTTGAGCGTCTCTAAATACCACTGGACTGAGCCAGAAACGAGCCCGCCAACTTGAACTGAGAAGACTAGCGTTCTACCGACTGAGCTACTCAGTCCAGAATTTATAATGTTGAATTTGTTGCAGTTTCCCTCACCGCCCATATTCAACGGAGGGTCTGCCTTACAAGGGCTGCACCCGGCTAGAAATAGCCACACAAAATTATTATTATTATTATTATTATTATTATTATTATTATTATTATTATTATTTGAGAGTTGTTGTTGTTGTTGTTTTAATGTGGGAAGTACACTTTCATGGATCAACGGATGACATTTTTCAATTTTTTCTTTTCTTAATATAGATTATGTACGCCTCTGTGGTGTAGTGGTTAGTGTGATTAGCTGCCACCCCCAGAGGCCCGGGTTCGATTCCCGGCTCTGCCACGAAATTTGAAAAGTGGTACGAGAGCTGGAACGGGGTCCACCCAGCCTCGGGAGGTCAACTGAGTAGAGGGGGGTTCGATTCCCTCTTCAGCCATCCTGGAAGTGGTTTTCCGTGGTTTCCCACTTCTCCTCCAGGCAAATGCCGGGATGGTACCTAACTTAAGGCCACGGCCGCTTCCTTCCCTCTTCCTTGTCTATCCTTTCCAAACTTCCCATCCCCCCAGAAGGCCCCTGTTCAGCATAGCAGGTGAGGCCGCCTGGGCGTGGTACTGGTCATCCTCCCCAGTTGTATACCCAGACCCAGAGTCTGAAGCTCCAGGACACTGCCCTTGAGGCGGTAGAGGTGGGATCCCTCGCTGAGTCCGAGGGAAGAACCGACCCTGGAGGGTAAACAGATTACGAACGAATATAGGTTATACATTCCTCTTTTAATCTGGTGATTTTTTTCATTCTGTTCAATGTTTCAAAAGATATGCTTGTAAGTGATTCTGTAGGCCATGTCACTTGACACATTCCAGTATTGTCAAATTTTCGTTTTACAAATTCCATAACATCCACTCTCACCCAGGTTTTCATCATAATTCTGAAACCATTGAAGACAGTGCCATGATATTTTGTACAGTAGTGTATCTTATTTATATGAAAAATGTGCTTTCGGCTTTCTTCTAACAAAACTTATATGCAAGCTAACGAGTAATGAAAAATATTCTCAAAGAATACCTTCAGAGATTCTACAGCATGTTTAGTATTATTTATTTAATAAATCATTGTTGTGAACATTACAGGTTTCTCCAATTACACTGTTCACTACATCAACAATTAATACGGTAAATCAATGGTTTGAACTAATAATAGAAATTAATTACAACAGAAAGAGATAGACGAAGATGAAATAATATTAATATTAATTAATTCATTAATTAATATTAATACATTCATTTACATGAAGATGCCATTTATCTAACAAAAGTTGTAGCATTCTATCACAGGTTGTGGCAAATTGATTTTCCGACATGCTAAAGATGTCTATATCAAGATGATGTACTAGATTATATTGAGTCATAATTCTGTATAAAAGGGATTTCTTGTGTGAGTCTGTGTTAGTTTTCGGTATGAAGAATATATTCCGGAATCTACTGCAAGTTACAGTTGGAAGATAGGCCTATATGTCAATTCTTTTTCTGATTTTTCTATCGTCAATTTTGCTATGTATTACTTTATGAAGACCTGGTCTAGAAAGCCAAGAATAACGGCCGAGAGCATTCGTCGTGCTGATCACACAACACCTCGTAATCTGTAGGCCTTCGGGCTGAGCAACGGTCGCTTGGTAGGCCATGTCTTTCGGGGCTGTTGCGTCATGGGGTTTGGTTTTCTTTTTCACTTTTGCAGGAACAAAGACAGTTTCCTAGCACCAACAGCTTTGAGTATTAGGGCGTACGATTCGTAATAATATAATAATCAAAACTCTCGTAATAAACATATTTGAGAATTTTTTTTCGACTTTCTCAATTAGATCGACATATTTTGTTGATAGACCTATAGATCTTCAAATCATTCAATGTGTTAATGTATTTATAGTTTAGCTACAAAAAGTAGCCTATGCAGAATTGATTAAAACCTTACTAGTAATTACCAAGTTTTATATCAACATTCTTTCAGAAACGGAAATTGGATGTATGTTAAGCATGCACAATTTTGTTTAAGTAACATCTTAGACTGTGGTAACATTTTAAACTGCTGTGTTACCCCTCCAAGGTCCTTCAGGATCTTTATGGAGATGACTTTGCTTTGCTCTCCTTTTTGGGTGGGGAGGAGGAGGAGGTATCTTAATGAAAACCGGTAAGCAAAGTTGGTGAATAAGTCACTATAATCCATGGTATATATAATAATTGTATTCACGCTGAGTGAAATGGTAGTTTAGGGGAGGCCTAAAATGTAATTTTCAAATATTTATGTTATTGGTGGTCGTATCTTAATGTAAATCGGTATTCGAAGTCGGGAAATGCGTCGGTATTTCTAGGTGGTAAATAATTGTATTCACGCTGAGTGAAATGGTATTTTAGGGGAAGGCCTAACATTTAATTCTCAATTATTCATGTTATTAGTGGTCGCATCGATATAAATACTACATAGCTAAAGTTATACAGTATTAAATTTCCGATCATTTACGTCTTATTCATTGTTACCACACCGGCTATTATCACAGAGATATTCATGAATTTGAATTTTTCTTACCAAGTCCATATCAGCGCCAAGTCACAAGAAAATGGGTGAACAGAATTTAATGAAAATCGGTATGTAAAGTCGGAGAATAATAAACTACAGTCTATGCTATAAATAATTTTATAAGGCGCCTTAATATCACAAAGTCGAAAGAAAACTAAATGTAAAGGCCTACAATATAGAAAACTCATAAAATTGATCAACAATAACATTACATTGACCATTGTTTGTTGTGATGTGCTTTGTGTCTTCTGTTGCCACTCATCTCCGATAAATAGGATTACTGCTGCGTACCGAGTTTTTTTTTAAATTTACCTTACGTTGCACCGACACAGATAGGTCTTATGGTGACGATGGGGTAGGAAAGGGCTAGGGGTGTGAAGGAATCGGCCTTGGCCTTAATTAAGGTACAGCCAAAGCATTTGCCTGGTGTGAAAATGGGAAAGCACGGAATACCATCTTCAGGGCTGCTGACAGTGGGGATCGAATCCACTATTTCCTGGATGCAAGCTCTCAGCTGCGCGTCTCAACAACACGGCCAACTCGCCCGGTCGTACCAAGTTCAACAGCCTGCCTGAATATTGACGGGAAGTAGCTGAGAGTTAGATAACCTTCTTCTTTAGCATGTCATTCCTCTGGTTCATAAATTTTCTGATACTACTGGTACGTAACACGCTGGTTCATCAAAGCATTGAAGCAATTCACTGTTGCACTGATTGGAATGAGCAGAGTGCATATTTAACGGAATAATATCAGAGGAGTGTTCACGACTGTCTCCGGCCTGGTCATTCCAGCTTTGGAACTTTGGACTGTTAGATCGGCCCCTCAGTACTGTTCGTTAAAAGTGAGAAAATGTGCGGTTTTTCATTTTATCGAGTATTTTATATGATAACATTGCTTGTAATCGCTACTTTCCTACTGACGTTTTTGTAATGACCTATATTGACTTCAGTTATGAAAACCACAAGGTCAGTCTTTCTGAAAATCCCGTAGCGAAGCACGGGTACATCAGCTAGTAATTCAATATAATGTCGTGTCATTACATTTGAAGATATCCAATAGTAAATAAGACTCCACCCTTGATTCTCGCCTCCATCAGGGACGTTATCTGATCACTGACTTTCATCACGTGTTGGATGCAAGTGCTCCTTGTGCACGTCCCATGGAATGCTTGCCTCTTCATTGGGGCTTTGGAGGTACGTTAATTAGAGCAAGAATTGCAGGCAACGTGGTGCCGTAATCTGTACACTATCAGGAGCTCAGCTGTGGAAACTTAATACATATTCACAAGTTGCCATTACCGAGAGAAAACATTGATGTGGAAAGCCACAAGAATCCGGTTTACGTTCTCGAGATTGGAGGAAGTTGCGTCGCATAAAACTCGACATAGTTGGGATTTGCATACAAAAATTGGTATTGCCCTTCTAGAAAATATCTCCCAGGCCAGGGGAAATGAAAGAAAGGAAAGAGGAAGGAGAGAGAGAGGGAGAATAGAGAATCAAGACTCGACGAGAAAATAACAAGGAATTGAAAATTTTGCAGAATAAGCCTATGGAGATAGGTTAAGAATTCAGTGGTGAATATCAAATCAATTCCTTTTGCATTACAAGGCATTTTGTTACTTAATCAAGTTCGCTATTTTTATAAATTTTGTCTTAGCTGATTGCTTGAAAGCTTTGAAATGCGATCGTATTAACTTAGGATGAATAATTTTAATCTTATGTAAATTAATTTTGATAGTGTTAACTCTGAAACAAATATCATTAAACAACATTCCTAACATTCCTTTTGAATTACCTTGTTCTTCTTCTTCTCGGCTTTTTTCAATCACTTGAGTTCGGCACCACCCGTAAATTAGAGCATTATTAGTTTAAGTGATCAATCAATCAATCAATCAATCAATCAATCAATCAATCAATCAATCAATCAATCAATCAATCAATCAATCAATCAATCAATCAATCAATCAATCAATCAATCAATCAATCAATCAATCAATCAATCAATCAATCAATCAATCAATCAATCAATCAATCAATCAATCACCACTGATCTGCATTTAGGGCAGTCGCCCATGTGGCATATTCCTTATCTGTTGTTTACCTAGTTTTTTTCTTAAATAATTAGAAATGATATGGAAATGTATTGAACATCTCCCTTGGTAAATTATTCCAGTCCCTACCTCCTCTTTCTATAAAAGAATATCTGCCCCAATACGTCCCCTTGAATTCCGACTTTATCAACGGTTTGTTATCTTTCCTATTCTTAAAAACACCACTTAAACTTATTCATCTACTAATGTCATTCCATGCCATCTCTCCACTGACAACTAGGAACATACCACTTAGTTGAGCAGCTCGTCTCCTTCCTCCCAAGTCTTTCCAGCCCAAATATTGCAACGTTTTCGTAACGCTACTATTTTGTCGTAAATCGCCCAGAACAAATCAAGCTGCTTTTCTTTGGATTTTTTCTACTACTCGAATTAAGTGATCCTGGTGAGGGTCCCACACACTGGAGTCTTACTCTATCTGGAGTCTTACCATAGACATGTATGCCCTCTCATTTACATTCTTACTACAACCCTTTAAATGCCCTCATAACCATGTGCAGAGATCTGTACCCTTTATTTACAATCATAATTTATGTGAATACACCAGTGAAGATCTTTCCCTATATTTACACCGAGGTACTTACAGTGATCCCCATAAGGAACTTTCTCCATCAACGCGGTAATTAAAATTGAGAGGACTACATTGAAATAGAAGCAAGCATTCGTGAGGCTCAGTTCAATTCTCGCGGTCACCACATCAAGACATAATAATAATAATAATAATAATAATAATAATAATAATAATAATAATAATAATAATAATAATAATAATAATATTCGGCTGTAGTTAAGTATAATTGATAACTATGAGTCTACATTTCACCATGACTCAGTACAAATAAATATAATTTTATTTAAAATGAAATAAATATTACAGGTACCACAATAGCACGAGTTATGAAATATTCAGTTATATACCAGACTACCACGCTGATTCCACTTTTCCTCTTAAATATTCCGGTCTATGATGGTCGGTATGTAATGGATTGAGAGTTTTAAGAACACAAACTCTACGCAGAGTAACATACCTCATGATACAGTAAATTTTACGTTTAGTTTCTCTTGCGTTATTGAAAGAAAAGAGATCAACCAAGAACTCCGACAAGGTTGTATAACATAAAACTGATAGGATATTGAATGAGTGCTTGGAGCTAATCTTGATGGACCGAGAGAAGCAGCCTTCACAGTATACTTAGCTCGCCATACGTTTTACGACAAGCACTGCGCACAAATTACACGTTCCTGCGTTTCACTGCCGTAATTATTCAAATTAGATTATGAAACAGCTATTGTATTGTCTTTTCATAAAACTCTCCTGGGAAATATTTCAAGACTCGATTTCAGATGCACTGGTGAAAAGACTAGTAACTCTTAATAAGAGATGAAGATAAAAGATAAAACACGATTTTTATACGACCTCGTGTAACAACAATAATAATACTTTTGAGTACCACACACAAACATGGTTATTTCCTTCAAACTGGACAAGATGTATATCAACGCTCTGAGAGATTGTACGTTAAAGCGGTACCAAATGTATTTCATCAACCCCTATGGACCTTCGCATCACAAAGAGCAAGCATCTTAATTCGTTAAATCTTTGGGTAAGTAAGTAAGTAAGTAAGTAAGTAAGTAAGTAAGTAAGTAAGTAAGTAAGTAAGTAAGTAAGTAAGTAAGTAAGTAAGTAAGTAAGTAAGTAAGTAAGTAAGTAAGTAAGTAAGTAAGTGAGTGAGTGAGTAAGTAAGTAAGTAAGTAAGTAAGTAAGTAAGTAAGTAAGTGAGTGAGTGAGAGTGAGAGTGAGTGAGTGAGTGAGTGAGTGAGTGAGTGAGTGAGTGAGTGAGTGAGTGAGTGAGTGAGTAAGTAAGTAAGTAAGTAAGTAAGTAAGTAAGTAAGTAAGTAAGTAAGTAAGTAAGTAAGTAAGTAAGTAAGTAAGTAAGCAAGTAAGTAAGTAAGTAAGTAAGTAAGTAAGTGAGTGAGTGAGTGAGTGAGTGAGTGAGTGAGTGAGTGAGTGAGTGAGTGAGAGTGAGTGAGTGAGTGAGTGAGTGAGTAAGTGAGTAAGTAAGTAAGTAAGTACTGGGTTTGTACCAGAATTAACGCCATGGCCGCTTCCTTCCCACTCATAGCCCTTTCCAATCCAATCGTCGCCATAGGATCCATCTGTGCTGGTGCGACGCAAAAACCAAACCAAACCCCATGGCACTACAGCCCATGAAGGGCCTTGGCCTGCCAAGCGACCGCTGCTCAGCCCGAAGCCCTGCAGATTACGAGGTGTCGTGTGGTCAGCACGACGAATCCTCTCGGCGTTATTCTTGGCTTTCTAGACCGGGGCCGCTACCTCACCGTCAGATAGCTCCTCAATTCTAATCACATAGGCTGAGTGGACCTCGAACCTGTTCTCAGGTCGAGGTAAAAATCCCTGACCTGGCCGGTATTGAACCCGGGGCCTCCGGGTAAGAGGCAGGCACGCTACTCCTACACCACGACGCAAAGCAAACTAAAAATAAAAACTAAAAATAAAATAAAAAGTAAGAATTTAGAAGACGTTTGGGTCACGGAATATTATTCTGCAGAAGTTCCTTAACATTCTCGAAGCCAATGGCACGGAGTTGTTGGGAAGAAAACGACATTGACTAACCGACTGTGTCACAAAAGTCGGTTATTTTACAACAAGGATAAACATTTATTGTATTTATCTCTTGTCACACACACGACCTTTAGGCAAATTCATGAGCATTAATGTATATTTTCCATTAAATATTTTATAATCTATTCTGCTTACTACTAAGACTAAAGATATTATGGAAGGCAAGTAGAATAAGTAAGTCCCATGCATGCAGTTTGTGTACCATGATCTAATGAAGAGGACATAGTAGTAACATAATAGTCTAATAATAATAATAATAATAATAATAATAATAATAATAATAATAATAATAATAATAATAATAATAATAATAATAATAATAATTTAGTAATAATCGTCCAGCTGCTTGGCTGAAAAGTCAGCTTAGTAGACTTCGGTACAGACGGCTCCTGATTCTTCTCCCGGTCGTCGGAGATTTCAACTCTCCCAAGCTCAGGAGCTGAGCATTTGGGTTCGTTTAAATACATACCTTCATTCACATAAAAAAAAAAAAGCATCACCGTACAAACCATTACAGAAACACGTAATAGCGAATGTATCCCACCACATAGGGTTGGCGTCAGCAAAGGCATCCGACCGTAAAAGTGGACTAAAGCCGTACTAAAATGCCGACTTCAACTAATTTGGAAGGCCAAGAAGAAGAAGTAGAAGAAGAATAAGAATAAAACGATAATAATAATAATAATAATAATAATAATAATAATAATAATAATAATAATAATAATGGCGAAGATATTTTGAATTCATTTTTGCACTATCTGACTGTCAATTTCGACGTTGCCTTCGACTCTACCAGATGGCACAAAACCCGGAATTCTGTTGGGAAATCTATGACTGAGATTTTATTATTCTTATGTGTTAAGCACCAAATGTGTCCCCAGAGACATTTTATATGCCGACATCGTACGACATGGATGGTGGTGGTATTGATTATCGTTTTAAGAGGACCGAGTTCGAGTGCGGCTAGTATCCAGTATTCGGGAGACAGTAAGTTCGAACCCTACTGTCGGCATCCCTCAAGATGGTTTTCTGTGATTTCTCATTTTCACACCAGGCAAATTCTGTTGCTGTACCCTAAATAAGGCCTCGGCCGCTTCATTCAAACTCTTAGCCCTTTCATGTCCCATAGTCGCTATAAGATCTACCTGTGTCGGTGTGACGTAAAGCAAAAAAAAAAAAAAAAAAAAAGGAACTACAACCACGCAACCATCCTCTGTTAACACTAATCAGAGGGGAAATATGGAAGGGATCCGACACATCGAAAAATGAAGGTATCGGCCAAACACAGATAAGGGCCACGAAGGGTGTGAAAATGAAAGACTCCCTGGGATTCTCAACCTTATACCTTCGGGCTTGAAAAGGGCAAGAGCTGACCAAGGAGGTCGGACAGGATAGATGAAAGTGAGGAAGGTGGTAAAAGTAAGTGGAAGCAATGTCACAATTCAGCTAAGGACCCCGTGGTCACCAACCTACGCTCCCAAGTTAAGAGATCCTGGGTCCGCCTTTTAGTAGCCTCTTACGACAGGTAGGGTATTCCGTGGGTGTTATTCTACCACCCCCACCCACAGGAGGAAACTCGACATGTATAGTCTAGTTGATTTTTTCTACCCTTCAGTAATCCGACTACCCCTGTCGAGTTAGAACCCAGGATCTTAGGATTTGGAGGCAGACACCGATCCACAGATGGAGCTAATATAGAGGTCAATTTGAAACACACAGAAAGAGATGGATTCAGCATTTTTAAATAGGTAGTATTGCTTGCTTAGGGGCACGCTTCAATGATCTGATCGTGAACATAAAAAGGTGTTTCGTATTTTACCGTCTACCGCAGACTGCTTCACCTGGAGAACTTTATCGGTCTGCCATTTTCTCTTCGCCTTCTTGACAAAGATGTCCTCAGCGCGTTCTCTCAATATCCTGTCGTATTGTACAAATGGCATGCACGGTGATAGAATTCTTGGTCGACTAGAATGACACAACAGGAAAGACAATCTCTTGGGAAGAATTTCAGAAATATTGATGGCTACATCTTTACCCCTACTGCACATCGTATAAACCGTTTGTATCCGCATTAAATCAAGTATATGTGAACCTTAAGAGATTAGAGAAAGTTATTTCATGAATAAATCATGTAAAAGATAAGAAAATACACATGGTAATGTTTTGTATAAATCATGTACCCTATGGAGTTAACGTTACTTCAGGATTTGGATAATAGCGGAAGAAGGAAAGAGAGCATAAAATAATATATATTCACTGGAAATTAATTATATATAAATAAGTAAATAGGTTATATTTAGGTATCCATCTCCGGCTATTTCTTAAGGATGCAGTATTTTCGCATGTCTTCTGGCACAGGCCAGAGCCAAAATAAATCTTGCATCGAAGTCTCCGTCTCTTTCATGGCTGTGGCAGTTGAAACAACTAAACAAGAGCTACTGGGTGGATGGGGTGAAGAAGTTACTAGGTGCATAGGAATGGGCTACTACTGGGAAAGAAATTTATCAAAAGATTGTCCAAAGAGTGAAAGACGTAGAAAGACAAACATCAAGGACAGAATTCATTCTAGTATTGGTTTGTAAAATAAGTGAAAATGTGGCAATAAGGTCTCAAATATTAACAAAAAGGGAAATGAGAGGGATAAAAAATAACGGAAATCAATAAATTCTATGTTATGAACATATGGAACACCTGTTAAAAGACTATAAAGAAACGAGAAAATCAGAGAAATATATGATTGGGGAATAAATAGGCAAAATTGAAAATGAACCAGAAATCTACAAATTTACACCCTTGCTAAGCTAATACATAGAGACCGGCTGAGTTGGCCGTGCGGTTAGAGGCGCGCGGCTGTGAGCTTGCTTCCAGGAGATAGTGGGTTCGAATTCCACTGTCGGCAGCCCTGAAGATGGTTTTCCGTGTTTTCCCATTTTCACACCAGGCAAATGGTGGGGCTGTACCTTAATGAAGGCCACGGCCACTTCCTTCCAACTCCTAGGCCTTTCCTATCTCCTTTCAACTTCCCGTCTGGTTTGGCACAGTAAACCTTACCTTTGAAGTATCGCTCTAAAATATCCACTGGAGTGAGGTCAGGAGAACGCACAGAGGATTCAACGCAATCTCTTCGCTCAATCCATATGCTTGGGAACAAAAGCGAAGAAATAAAACAAAAAGGATAATGAGTTACAGCCAGTTAAGAGGGAGTCAAAGAGGTGTTAAGTACAGAACTACAGTATATTATGGACTCAAAACGGCATAATTACCTGAATGTTTATTTTTAGTACAACGCGGTTTTGAAAATTAGACCATTTTTGATATATTCTATCTATAAGAAGTGTACCGGGCGGTACACCTCCGCTCCGCTAATTCAAACATTGCGCCAGTTGAAACTCCCCTTCTGGAGGAAGCCTGAACTTTAACTACAGTGCTAATTCTCAAGTTTCTCAGAAGATGTCATTACTTGTAAATGTTGAAGCGTCCTGAACTGTGTCGTTTTCGATGTATTTTTGTTTTGCCTGTAGTAAGAAGTGTGAACATTCTCTTCTAGATGGCACTACTGAAGGACTACAATGGTGCACCCTAGTGCGAAGTGAAAGAACTGTTTTTTTTTGGAGAAATTTTGTGTTCAAAAGTTTGTTCTTTGTTAAATTTCTTTCAGTCATTGTTTAGGTTGGCTGTATAACCCTGCTCTTTCCCCTTGTTTTGAATTTACCAATCCCGAATTTTTCTAATGAATTTTCCACCAATAATGTGTTTCTTCTTCATATGGTGTAGGGGTTTTCGTTGTTAGCCAATAAAATGATTGTGGGCGGGTGTTATCATTCCTGAAAGGTCTCGAATGTTCCGCGAGGGTATATAAACTGCTGATTTTCGGGTCTCCGGGCCACTTCAGTAACATCTATCAGTGTGTAGATTATGTAGCAGGGGGCGGGAAGCGCCTCTTTCTTCGGGCAGCAGTTCAACCACCAGGTAATGGCCGTCTTGTAACTTATTTTCTGGCCAGCTCAGCAGTTTAACCCTCGGGGCGGGTTCGAAACCTTCTACCATGTAACTTCCTCTAAAATGTAAAAGACTCTTGATTTAAATTCTGCCTCCGTAAGTACATATGGGGATAGAGAGTGCTTAACCCTCTCGAGCTCCCATTCATATTGCTTTGAGGTGAACTTATTTTCACAACCGTTTCTTCCCTTCTAATGTAATGTAAATCGTTTCCTTATATAAGTCACCTCTTTAGTATGGGATTAGCCCTTGCATAAGCGGCCTAAGGCTAAATTAGGTTTTAATTAAGTATATTCGGAGTGCAAGTTTCGCCTCCAGTCAAGTTTGTATCTTGGGGCCTTGTAAATTTCCCGTTTATTTACTAAATCGGCCTCAGTAGGTTGGGTATTTTTACCCCTGTGTTTATGTCCGTAGAGGACAACTTGAAGGTGGAGTTTGGTGTGGCCTTTGATAGGCTGGAAATTTGAGAGTGCGTTGCTCTTCCAAAAAAAAAAAAAAATTGTTTCTGTGTGCCTTGAGGAGGCTTTTACTATGTAATTGGGAGCAAGTGCTCTTGAGCACGATTGGGGTCTTCTACCCCTTGGTTGAATCTGGTATACGGGTAAAGTTGGGCTTATAGCTCAAGAATTGTGTGTCTGGCTCTCGGAGCCCAAATCCTGTAACTCTGTAATTGTACATTCTCGATTTATTGTTAGGCTACTGAGTACCTGTTATATTTGTTATTTCTTGAACTTGAAAAGAAAATATAACCTTGTTAAATTTTAAATTAACTTTAATTTCGTAGATTGAGACCTATTCATCCCAGCACCTTCTTTCACCTCTAACTACCACGGATAACTCCGTAACAAGAAGAATAAGTGAATAAGTAGGATTGTGAGAATTTATTTCGTTTAGTATTACCTAAAGCTCAAGTTAGACCTACTCTACCCTGTCAGTCACCTCTTTCGACCCGTTGGGATTATAGTTGGTGTATTCCAACCCTTACTCAGAATAAGGCGGTCTTTCTAATTATGTCAAGGCCCAGGGTGAAAACATGGCGGAAAACTAATCTAGACAGCGAACATTTAATAAAGCCTTATCTATGTAAACGTTTTCCATATCCAGCAGATGCTATGTAGCTGGGAGCAGTGTGGAGGAGAGAACCTGTCCCCCGTTATTTGGAGCCACATCATTCGCCCCTCCCCTTTCCCCGCCCCGCCTTGCCTTGCTCATGTAAGCTGCTCTAAAACATACAAATAACCAGATCACTTCTCTTAAATGGTTTGTGTTAAAGACCGCCGCGCTTGCTGGGGCAATTTGGACGCAGCGAGGCGTGACGTACACTGCAAAGCTTTTACCGTGCGTGAGTGCGATCATCAGGAGAACCAGCCGCCGACCTCATCGCGTTTTCTTACCCATGAGCAGACTTTTTATGAGCGGTGCTTACAGCAGGCAGTGAGTTATGAGGTTACAGACTTCAGCAGTGCATGCGAAACTATCGACCTGCTAGTTTGATTGTTCGTAAACAAACTTGTTTGTTCTCGAGCACTTCTAAGAGTTCCTGCATGTTGATGTAAGTCAGTCATCGCCTGCTTAGTGTTCCATAACCCACCCCATTGAGCTAAAGAGCAAATATTGACTTGTGGAGATTGCAATCTGGTGTTGGCCTTAGGCTCTCACAAGAGAATTATTTTCAGTTTATTCTTTCCATTTGTTCTTATAAGATAGAATATCCTCTTCAGTTTCAAAATTTTTTACTCCTGCGTGATGCATCTGCTGCTGCGCTTAACACGGCACTCCATTTAGATTTTCCGTAGAGGTAATTTTGATGGTTTTTATTACGAGAGCATAACATATGATAACAATGACATTTACAATAAGATACAGAAGTTGAAAACTAGAAAAGCGGCTGGAATTGAACAGATTTCTGGGGATATACTAAAGACAATGTGTTGGGATATAGTACCATATCTGAAGTACTTATTTGATTATTGTTTGGTCGGAGGAGCTATACCAGATGAATGGAGAGCTGCTATAGAAAGCCCTGTGTATAAAGGAAAGGGTGATAGACATAAAGCTGAAAATTACAGACCAGTAAGTTTGACATGCATTGTATGTAGGCTAAGCTTTGGGAAGGCAATCTTTCTGATTATATTAGACATGTTTGTGAAATTAATAACTGGTTCGATAGAAGGCAGTTCGGTTTTAGGAAAGGTTATTCCACCGAAGCTCAACTTGTAGGATTCCAGAGAGATATAGCAGATATCTTGGATTCTGGAGGTCGAATGGACTGTGTCGCGATTGACCTGTCTAAAGCATTTGATAGGGTGGACCATGGAAGACTCCTGGCAAAAATGAGTGCAATTGGACTAGACAAAAGAGTGACTGAATGGGTTGCTATATTTCTAGAAAATAGATCTCAGAGAATTAGAGTAGGTGAAGCTTTATCTGACCCTGTAATAATTAAGAGAGGAATTCCTCAAGGCAGTATTATCGGACCTTTATGTTTTCTTATATATATATAAATGATATGAGTAAAGGAGTGGAATCGGAGGTAAGGCTTTTTGCGGATGATGTTATTCTCTATAGAGTGATAAATAAGTTACAAGATTGTGAGCAACTGCAACGTGACCTCGAAAATGTTGTTTGATGGACAGCAGGCAATGGTATGTTGATAAACGGAGTTAAAAGTCAGGTTGTGAGTTTCACAAATAGGAAAAGTCCTCTCAGTTTGAATTACTGCGTTGATGGGGTGAAAGTTCCTTTCGGGGATCATTGTAAGTATTGAAACGGTAACACCCTACGAGCATTCACGTTTCATTCTTTTATTAAGAGAAGCTCGCTAACACCCGGCCGTAAGCCTTTAAAACTTGCGCCGAGCGCACAGGCATAATGGGAACTGCGAGCAAGTTCGCGACGTTCCAGAACACCGGCCAAGGACAAGCGACGTCACGCAGAAGGTTCCTTCGTGTTCCATTGCTGCATGAACGAAATATAAGCGAGTCGCCAGCCTGGGGTAAGGCAGAATGTAAGCAGAGAGCCTGCAGTAAAGCAGAGAGAGTGTGCGGTATGCGACGGCAGTGTGCTGAAGGCAGAGAGTGGAGTGAGTCGGCAGTAAGCCGTGCGTCAGCGAGTGTGTGCAAGTAAGCACGTCGCGACATAATTCGTCTCTCGGTCCAGCTTTGAATTCGTTTAAAGACTGTGTTCTCGCCAGCTTGAATTCATTTAAAGACTGTGTTCTCACATAAACTGTGTCAGCTTTGAATTCGTTTAAAGACTGTGTTCTCGCATTAATTGTGTCAGCTTTGAATTCGTTTAAAGACTGTGTTCTCGCCAGCTTGAATTCATTTAAAGACTGTGTTCTCACATAAACTGTGTCAGCTTTGAATTCGTTTAAAGACTGTGTTCTCGCATTAATTGTGTCAGCTTTGAATTCGTTTAAAGACTGTGTTCTCGCCAGCTTGAATTCATTTAAAGACTGTGTTCTCACATAAACTGTGCCAGCTTTGAATTCGTTTAAAGACTGTGTTCTTGCATTAATTGTGTCAGCTTTGAATTCGTTTAAAGACTGTGTTCTCGCCAGCTTGAATTCATTTAAAGACTGTGTTCTCACATAAACGGTGCCAGCTTTGAATTCGTTTAAAAACTGTGTTCTCGCATTAATTGTGTCAGCTTTATTTCATTTAAAGACTGTGTTCTTGCATTAACTGTGCCAGCTTAATTTCATTTAAAGACTGTGTTCTTGCATTAACTGTGCCAGCATTGATTTCGTTCAAAGACTGTGTGAAAGCAGCGGTAGTATTTCTAGCCAGCCTCAATTTCATTTAAAGACTGTGTCTATCCGTTGAACTGTGTTGCATTATGATCTTAAGTGCCAGTGTTAATCTGAAAATCACGACGTACGGGAATTTGGACTGTCATTTATTTCAACAAATGTATTATGCTGGTGGAGTACAGTGCAGAGACTGTCCTCGATAAATTTAATTTTCTTTATGAAGTGCTTGATCACCGCACCTCGGAAGGTTCTAGATTGTTTCATTTGCGTATTATTCCAAATACGAACTGTGACTCTAACTTTATCCTTGCTGCTGTGGGAACTATTTCGGCGTGCTTCGCCATAGGGAAGTGTCACACCAGTACCCCATGACGTCAAATGTGGAAGCTCCACATTTCCCCGTTCCTGCCTCTGGTTCGAGTCATCAACACTAATACAAACACCAACGACGGAAGACGACGCCGACGCCGACCGCAAGACGACGCAGCCGCCGCGGGACAACGTCCTCTTCACGCCCTCAGGGACAAATCTACAATTCAGCTATAAAAGGTGACATAATTATTTGCCTATTTATTGAATAAACTGAAGGATCCACTTAATCATGAATTTTTCTTTCACTACCCTTCTCTCTTACTCTCTTAGCATGGGCCGTACACGCCTTGTCGTTCCTCATGCTCTCCGATAAACTGAAGTACGGGCGTTCCTGTTACAGAGAGAAGGTAGTGAATAGTGGCACCCGTGACGTTGGGGCCAGATTAAAGAGAGTAAAGTGATAAAAATTAACTTTGAAATCAGTGATATCTTAACTTACCAATTCAAATAAAAGTGCATAGTACGTACGTTAATTCCAGTTCAGTGAATGTGTTAAAATTTTACGAAGTTCAATTCAATGACTTTGACGAAATTTTAAACTTTTGGCACAGAACTCTGATCAAGTTTATGGCACAAGTGATTATTTTTCTCTTTCTCTTGCTATGTAAAACATTTCAGGCATAATATTCATGCACAGGCTTATATAAATTTTGATATTTGGTGAAATTTTGAACTTTACCATTGGACAATAATGGTGACATTTAATTTTATGCACAAGTGTTTGATATTTTGTGTTGGTGAAATTTTGAACTTTACCATTGGACAATAATGGTGATATTTAATTTTATGCACAAGTGTTTGATATTTTGTGAAATTTTGAACTTTACCATTGGACAATAATGGTGACATTTAATTTTATGCACAAGTGTTTGATATTTTGTGAAATTTTGAACTTTACCATTGGACAATAATGGTGACATTTAATTTTATGCACAAGTGTTTGATATTTTGTGAAATTTTGAACTTTACCATTAGACAATAATGGTGATTTTACGTATGAGGTGAATGATTGTATTTTCTGCATTTTGTGAAAATAACGACATTAATATGGAAAATATACTAGCTGCCATTGAGGCTTTAAAAATCAGTCTAAATGACAGGATTACGGAAAGTAACACTAATCTCGGGCGTAGGATTGCTGAATCTAACGCGGCCTTGGAAAGTCGTATGGAAGACACTAAGGCTAGTATAGGTCAACTTAGGGAGGCTAATGATGCCAACATTGTAAAATTGACAGAATCTGTTGATCAAAAATTTGCGGAAGTTAATAATAATTTGGAACGTAGGCTCAATAGTGCAGGTGCCGAAATTGAAAAAAGATTTAAAGAATCTAACAAAAGAATGGATTCTAAGTTTACGGAAATAAATGAAAGATTAACACGTGACTTAGAAACCATTAAGCAAGATATAAAATCACAAGTGGCGGAGGACTTAAAACTTGCTTTCCCGTCTTCTTCTCAGGAAGTCCTTAAAGAAGTAGAAAGCTTAAAGGAAGAATTTCAAGAGTCCCATGCTCAATTATCTCTTGCGCAAACTAAAATCGCGTCTATTCAAGACAAACTTCATGAATCTGTTAAAAATAATTTCATGAAGTTGGGAAACGAAATTACTCTTCTGAAAAGTCAGCAAGAGGAGGCCGATAAACGTGTCAAGACTCAGTTAGATAATGCTCACACGCAGATTACTCGTATCTGTCGCGATGTAGCAGAAGTCAAGACCGACATAGAGAAGGAGGTCAAGGAAATTGAGAATTCCGTACAGGGGAAAATTAAAACCCTAAAACTTGAACTCCAAGGAGGTATAGAAGCTCTCAACAGCAAAGTATCGCAAATCGAACAGGATGTTTCATCATCTAGCCTTCACAACACTAGTGGAGAATCCATGAATGTTTCCACAATTTTTAAAATAACTGAGGAAAAACCAGCCAAATTTTCGGGGAAGGAGGAGTATACTGCTAAGGAGTTTCTCCTCAACCTCGAAGAATTCTTTCAAGAAAATCACGTTAAGACCGACCGTCGTTTACGAATAGCATCTCGATTGTTAGAGGGCAAGGCGTTAATGTGGTTTGCCGCTTTTAAATTCAGTATTAACACTTACGAAGAATTTAAGGAAGCCTTACTTAGACGATTTTGGAGTGCTGAGGCTCAGCACCTGATAAAACTTCAATTATACTCTAGAAAGTATAACACGTCCGTCAATTCCTCGCGATATTCAGATTATCTAATATCTCAGCTTAAAAAGATGCAGTTTTTCGACCCTCCTTTACCGGAGCAAGAACTTATTCAGGTCATAACGCTGCAATTTCCACCAAATGTTCAGGAAATATTGGTGGCAGCAAACGTCCAGGACTTGGAGCAGCTCGATGATGTCCTGAGGAAACTCGATACTGCGCACACTCAGAGCGCAGCAAAAGCAGGTCGAACCAAAGAAACTACAACCAACTTTACGGAAATGAAAACTCCGGTTCAAGTAAATCCAGAACCGCGAGAAGAAAGAGAAACTCGCCGAGATATTCCGTTTCGGTATAGAAGATCTAGGAATCGCCCCTACGAAGGGAGGGCTAAGTTTCAACCTGGACCTTCATGGAGGCAGGCAGCTAATCAACCCAATGATAATAGGAACTCCCAGCGGGAAGAATTAGAGAAACGTTGGAGAGAGACTACGGAATATGTAAGGAATAAGAACAGGGAAGAGGGCTTACCTGGAGCAGCTTCTTTGGAATACCAGGCAGAGATACAGAGAAGAAATGAGAGAACGGAAACGGATCCAAGAGCTACGGGTACAAAAAAAAAACTTTGTCGAAGCAATAAAGAGACTGCCTGAAAACCCGGAGGGAGGAGAAGTAGTATGTAGCGCACTCATTAACCATTGGTATTTAGAGGATGCAGATTTACTATATGAGGATTCAACACCACGACAGCCTCAGATACAACGCGGCTTACCGATCATTATCATTAAGTTAGGCAATATGATTGTCCACTCTCTAGTAGACTCGGGATCGCAAGCCTCACTAATTTCGCAGAAATTAATAGATGTGGCGCAGGAGACGACCTACATCTCCATCCTGCCGGTTGCTCAAGTTAAGGTTAAAGGCATAGTTCCTGACAAAGCTATTAAATGCAAATTCCAGGCGTTTCTTGAGTTAGAAATTGGTGGTGTTAAGTTCCAACATCTATTTTTGATCTGGACGCAAATGAAATTTGACTTAATTCTTGGATCAGACTTTCTCATTCAACATGGGGGAATCATTGATTATCCCGCTAATGTGATTAAATTTTTTCACGTCGAATCTGTAGGGCTACAGTTGGTTACTTATAATGACGTGAAGAATCCGGAATGTGAGACCCCGGTGGGCATAGTAGAAGGCAAGATGAGCGAGGCTCCGCCTGTCGAAGAAAGCGTCCACGAAGAGGGGCGACCCGAGGAAGTGGGACCCGTAGAGGACCAGATGGCGTCCATTATCGATGATGAGTTTAACGAGGACCACTACAACTTCACGCTTTACGCCAATGTAGCTGAAAGCCCAGATTACGATGATGATAAAGTAATAAAGGCAATCCAAGAGCTTTTTAAGAAGTTTCCAGATGTATTTTCTGAGAAACCTGGAGTCATTAAGGGTTTCAAGCACCACTTAGATGTTACTGACACATCACCTTATAAGAAACGGCCTTATCCGATACCCATGAAGTACTTGGAAGAAGCACGGATCATCATTAAACAGATGGAGAATGATGGAATCATATCAAAATGCGTCACACCTTACATTAATCCTCTGGCTATAGTAAGAAAACCAAATGGTAATCTGCGCATATGCCTCGATGCGAGGGCTTTGAACGATAGGCTTGTGTTAGAATATGACCACCCTCCCCTACTCCGGGATGTAATTAGGAGATTTCATAACATGAAAGTATTTTCTGCTATGGACATGGCTTCTTCATATTTTCACATTTTATTGGATGAAGATAGTCGGAAATTTACCGGATTCATCTTTGATAATGTCACTTATGCCTTTAATAGACTCCCTTTTGGCATTAAGAACTCTGGTGCAGTTCTTATCAGAGCCTTAGAGGAACAACTCTCCGATGAAGTAAAGGCAATCACCACCATTTATGTGGACGATATCATCATCGCGTCCGAGTCCCTGGAACAACATGTACGAGATGTTCATAAGGTGTTGGAGGAATTACAGACCAAGAACTTTAAAATTAACGCCAAGAAAAGCCAGTTTTTCAAAACTGAAGTTTTGTTTTTAGGCCATCTTATTGGAGGGAATGGGATCAAGCCCAATCCGGCTAAGATTCAATGTATTCTAGAATTTCCTAAACCCACAAGAATGAAACACATCAGGCAATTCTTAGGCCTCTGCCAGTTCTTCGCACAGCATTGCCCTAATTTTACTGAAACGGTAGCACCCCTGCAGCAGTTGTTGAGGAAGAACAACAGGTGGAAGTGGACTGATGTCTGCGATAAAGCATTTGTGGCGACAAAACAGATGTTGAAAGACAATGTTCAACTCGCCTATCCTAATTACGAGCTACCCTTTTATATTGAATGTGACGCCAGCCACGTAGGGATCGGTGCAGCTCTTTTCCAAATTGATCCAAGGGAACCTGAAGTTCGCATCTTTCTCTCGTTCATGAGCCGCAAGTTGAGACCCCATGAAAAGACTTATACGACAACAGAGTTAGAAGCCCTTGCCGTAGTACATTCTCTCATTTACTGGAAGAAAATAATCTTTGGATATCCGGTGATCATTTGCACAGATCATCAAGCACTGACGTTCATTCTCAAGTCAGACATTACAAGCGAACGGATAACCCGATGGGCGCTGTTTGTACAGCAATTTGATATCACTGTTGTTCACAGGCCCGGAAGGAAAAATATCTTAGCCGACGCATTAAGTCGGAATCCGACAGATGAGGTTTCGATCCATGCGATTGAAGTCATGAATGATGAAGATGAAGAGTTCTTGCGACGACTAAAGTATCTAGCGCAAGCTCAAGGAAGAGATCCTCTAAGCCATGAGCTGATTCGTTTTTTAAAAGGATTTATCCCTCAAGACGACGACGAGTATCCTCGTATATCTAGGATAGCTCAAAATTTTTGCTACCATGATGGCCTACTTCACAAGTACGTCGACCTCGCTAGAACAACAGATCGTATTTATGCCCCTCCTCGAATAAGGACTGCTATTATATGGCATTGCCATTCCATTTCTGGACACGCCGGTACGGACAAGGTCCTAAACCTGATTAGAGAAAGGTTTACGTGGGAATACTTACGCCGTGACATCCGTAACACCATTAGGACTTGTGATATTTGCCAAAGGATCAAGCCCAATAACAGGCTCCTCCGGGAATATCCACGACCTCTAATACCTGAAAAACCTGGCCAGATCTTCGCAATGGACCTATATGGACCTTTGCCCAAGGCGTTACGTGCCAACAGATACATTGTTGTCACCATAGATGCATTTTCTAAATACACTATGTTGCTTCCAATTCAGAAGGCAAATACCGGGAACATTCTCCGCAGGATTCGTCGAAACATAATTCCCGAGATGGGCAAGCCGGAATTTCTCTTAACAGACCATGGAAGTCAGTTTACCTCCATGGAATTCCAAGTTGCACTGGAAGAACTTGGGATAAGGCATATCCTGAACTCCATCCGACACCCGGAAGCCAACCCAGCCGAACGGGTTATGCGCGAAATTGCCAGATTCTGTAGATTGTATTGTGGACAACAGCATTGGAAGTGGGTTGAAGTTCTGCCCATTATGCAAAGGATCGTCAATACCACCATGCATGAGTCTATTCAGGACATCCCTTTGAGTGTACATAAAGGCCTCACCCCTGACAGACCTTGGGGTCGAGTTTTGCCTGATCAACCTGACGCAGCAGTGAGCCAACAAGCTCGCATTACCAAGGCACTTCGGCAATTACGACATGCTGCTCAAATCCGAGAAAAGAAGTTACGACATCACAAGTTTCGACAACCCTTACGAGTGGATGACCTAGTATTAATACGCAAGCCTGCAGTTTCACACCCTGACCAGGGAATTTACGCCAAGTTTTGTCCCTTGTTCATAGGACCCTTCAGGATACTTACCGCACTAGATAATGGTGCCTACGAAGTAGGAAGGGCAGATAGCGACGTTGAGGGAATCTTCAACTCGGCCAATCTCAAGAAATACTTTACAAGAAGATGAGCGAAAAGAAAATCGCCCAGCAATTTTCTTTTTCCCGAGCAGGGGGGGAGATGAAACGGTAACACCCTACGAGCATTCACGTTTCATTCTTTTATTAAGAGAAGCTCGCTAACACCCGGCCGTAAGCCTTTAAAACTTGCGCCGAGCGCACAGGCATAATGGGAACTGCGAGCAAGTTCGCGACGTTCCAGAACACCGGCCAAGGACAAGCGACGTCACGCAGAAGGTTCCTTCGTGTTCCATTGCTGCATGAACGAAATATAAGCGAGTCGCCAGCCTGGGGTAAGGCAGAATGTAAGCAGAGAGCCTGCAGTAAAGCAGAGAGAGTGTGCGGTATGCGACGGCAGTGTGCTGAAGGCAGAGAGTGGAGTGAGTCGGCAGTAAGCCGTGCGTCAGCGAGTGTGTGCAAGTAAGCACGTCGCGACATAATTCGTCTCTCGGTCCAGCTTTGAATTCGTTTAAAGACTGTGTTCTCGCCAGCTTGAATTCATTTAAAGACTGTGTTCTCACATAAACTGTGTCAGCTTTGAATTCGTTTAAAGACTGTGTTCTCGCATTAATTGTGTCAGCTTTGAATTCGTTTAAAGACTGTGTTCTCGCCAGCTTGAATTCATTTAAAGACTGTGTTCTCACATAAACTGTGTCAGCTTTGAATTCGTTTAAAGACTGTGTTCTCGCATTAATTGTGTCAGCTTTGAATTCGTTTAAAGACTGTGTTCTCGCCAGCTTGAATTCATTTAAAGACTGTGTTCTCACATAAACTGTGCCAGCTTTGAATTCGTTTAAAGACTGTGTTCTTGCATTAATTGTGTCAGCTTTGAATTCGTTTAAAGACTGTGTTCTCGCCAGCTTGAATTCATTTAAAGACTGTGTTCTCACATAAACGGTGCCAGCTTTGAATTCGTTTAAAAACTGTGTTCTCGCATTAATTGTGTCAGCTTTATTTCATTTAAAGACTGTGTTCTTGCATTAACTGTGCCAGCTTAATTTCATTTAAAGACTGTGTTCTTGCATTAACTGTGCCAGCATTGATTTCGTTCAAAGACTGTGTGAAAGCAGCGGTAGTATTTCTAGCCAGCCTCAATTTCATTTAAAGACTGTGTCTATCCGTTGAACTGTGTTGCATTATGATCTTAAGTGCCAGTGTTAATCTGAAAATCACGACGTACGGGAATTTGGACTGTCATTTATTTCAACAAATGTATTATGCTGGTGGAGTACAGTGCAGAGACTGTCCTCGATAAATTTAATTTTCTTTATGAAGTGCTTGATCACCGCCCCTCGGAAGGTTCTAGATTGTTTCATTTGCGTATTATTCCAAATACGAACTGTGACTCTAACTTTATCCTTGCTGCTGTGGGAACTATTTCGGCGTGCTTCGCCATAGGGAAGTGTCACACCAGTACCCCATGACGTCAAATGTGGAAGCTCCACATTTCCCCGTTCCTGCCTCTGGTTCGAGTCATCAACACTAATACAAACACCAACGACGGAAGACGACGCCGACGCCGACCGCAAGACGACGCAGCCGCCGCGGGACAACGTCCTCTTCACGCCCTCAGGGACAAATCTACAATTCAGCTATAAAAGGTGACATAATTATTTGCCTATTTATTGAATAAACTGAAGGATCCACTTAATCATGAATTTTTCTTTCACTACCCTTCTCTCTTACTCTCTTAGCATGGGCCGTACACGCCTTGTCGTTCCTCATGCTCTCCGATAAACTGAAGTACGGGCGTTCCTGTTACAGTATCTAGGTGTTAATATAAGGAAAGATTTTCGTTGGGGTAATCACTAGGGCCCGGACTTTTAAAAAATGCATATGCGCATATGCAAATGCATATTTTGAACGTTAGTGCATATTTTGAAGGTTAATGCATATACAGACATATTTTTCTCTTAGGTGTGATCGATTATCTAAGATTTCTGAACAAAATGCAAAACTGAATGAGCTCTGTATGTTGCACATCAATTGGCAACATGAGAAACCTTCCCTGATCAAGAAAAGTGCTTTCAGTGTCTCAATACAAGTAGTTAGATGGACAGTGACGTTTTTCACAACAGCATTCCTTTCTCCTTCTCCTTACAGCAGCCTTGCAAGGTTTGCTTAAACAAGTGCGTTCCTCTGTTAACTTGCTCTACGTCTATGGCGGTGTTTTTCCAGATTACACTGTAAAAATACAAAAAGTCTTTGCTAAAAGAATGTCCCGAGCAGTCAGTGTCGATGTACAAGTATTGCCCATTTACGTCCGTCGACGTAGAACGATCATTTTCAGCGTATAAATTAATTCTGTCCGAGAACAGAAAGTCATTGACTCCTGAAAACATTGAAAAACTATTGAAACGTATTGTCATGCAAGGAATGAAACTTGTTTATCAATTTAACACTGAGTTAAAATTAAATAATATGTTTGGTAATTGTATTCTGTTTTATTTTAGTGCACATTTTCGTGCATATTTTCAACATTTTTAGTGCATATGTGCATGCATATTTTCGGACTTTTTAGTGCACATGAATCCGGGCCCTAGTAATCACATAAATGGGATTGTAAAAAAAGGGCACAGATATCTGCACATGGTTATGAGGGTGTTTAGGGGTTGTAGTAAGGATGTAAAGGAAAGGGCATATAAGTCTCTGGTAAGACCCCAACTAGAGTATGGTTCCAGTGTATGGGACCTTCACCAGGATTACTTGATTCAAGAACTGGAAAAAAATCCAAAGAAAAGCAGCTCGATTTGTTCTAGGTGATTTCCAACAAAAGAGTAGCGTTACAAAAATGTTGCGATGTTTGGGTTGGGAAGAATTGAGAGAAAGAAGAAGAGCTGCTCGTCTAAGTGGTATGTTCCGAGCTGTCAGCGGAGAGATGGCGTAGAATGACATTAGTAGACGAATAAGTTTGAGTGGCGTTTATAAAAGTAGGAAAGATCACAATATGAAAATAAAGTTGGAATTCAAGAGGACAAACTGGGGCAAATATTCATTTATAGGAAGGGGATTTAGGGATTGGAATAACTTACCAAGGGAGGCGTTCAATAAATTTCGAATTTCTTTGAAATAATTTAGGAAAAGGCTAGGAAAACAACAGACAGGGAATCTGCCACCTGGGCGACTGCCCTAAATGCAGATCAGTATTGATTGATTGATTGATTGATTGATTGATTGATTGATTGATTGATTGATTGATTGAAGGGGCCGATGACCTAGACGTTAGGCCCCTTTGAAGAATAAGCATCATCATGAGAGCAGAAAGTTTGTATGGTAAACATATTGTACCACCAATAAATTTGAAAGATGAAACACGTTGACAATGGGATGAAATAGTAGATACCCTTGCCACTTATCACTTACCACACGTGGCAGTTGGTAAGTTTGCAGTACTCTATGGTGGAACATACCATTCATATCCCCCAAAAAATCAAAGATCCGGTCCACGAGAGTGGCAGCCTATATTGTTAGCAACGTGCTGTGTTAGATGAACCAATAGACAAGAAAGGAATGAAGGGCTGAGTACGACCACTCAAAAAAGTACTTGCATGATTAAAGTCATACGGAATTTACTCAGCATTGTGTAGCAGTTAGGCCTGGAGTTTCTTCATTAGTGTTCTCCAGTTCAACATTGTCAAACGTCGAAGAGGATCGTGAACAAAGTTGAAAAGAACACCTAGTGAGGATACATTTCTTCATCTGAAAGTCCTCAGAAATCGTCACAATATCGACAGGGACTTGTCAGATGTTCATGGGAGACATATAATAGCCCATACAATATGCACTGGTAATTCATATGGTTAGCGGAGATTTCGAAGACCTCTTAACGTGCCGCAGCAGATGCTGCAATATCGTCGAGAATATGCATGACCTTCGGCTCCAACACTGGAATTTGATACTTTCACGTTAATGATGTCTAGGACAGGTGGTGCCGTCAGTGTGTGGTGATGTCAAGGGGGACTATGCTTCCAGCATGCAGTACACAGTTGTTTCCAACACGGATGTAGATCAGTAATGGTTTTGGGTAGAAAATGCTTAAAATAATGAGAAGTATCTCAAAGTCATCCAAGGGATTTTAACAGTCGAATTCTGCAGAAAAAATTCTACAGAACTATGCCCTGACTATCGCACATGACTTCAAACCAAATTTCACATTGATGCTCACTGTGCTGGAATCACTAAATACTTCCTTTGGTCTCACGAAGTCAGATCTAAATTGTGTCGAGTGCTTTCGGGATTTAATGTACAGGTGTGTCCAGAACTGAAAGCCCATCCCAACACTCTGCAGAAGTTGTAAGCTGCCTTGTTGAAGAAATGGCGATCTATCCTTTAGGATAACTCCTGCAAGCTTATCTGAATTATATCACTGTGGTATGCTAATGACACCTGTGTCCGTAGTGACAATTAGTAACTGTTTACTTCGTTCTTTATTGTAGTTACGGGTGCATTTACACTGTCATTTCTACCATCGTGATCCATTGGAAACGATCATTGAAAGGGTTTCGTTCCTCTTTTGGTGTTGGTTTATATGTACTGAATGAACACTTTTCTCTGGTGTGGGGTTAGACACAGAATAAACACATACTGAACATCTAGAAGTTTTCTGAATGTATGATACAGTTTATGAACAGTACAACATATTCTTTTTCTAGAGAAAGAGGATGAACCAATTCTTGGTGAATGTCCTTCTGTGTTGGCTTGGGAGAATTATTAAATAGAATGAAATGCCATCATTAGTACAAAAGAACAGAAGAAGAAATTATGCAAGTTCTGCAAATGTGTAGCAATGAGTTTTCAGTAGGCCTGAATATTTTACGAAGTTTGGGAAGCATTGTAAATCAGAAATGAACTCAAATTACTTTCTTTAACCACTATTAACGATTGTGTAACTGCCTTAATGTGTACCGTATCATTTCATAGAATTCTGTGCTAAGATTCCTTTCATAATATTTAGATCAGCCAGTGGAAAATCACTTGCATTTCCTCCAATCCCGCTACCACTTAATTTATTGTCTTATTAATTATATCAACTGTACATAGTCCGACTCGTTGGCTGAACGGTCAGCGTACTGACCTTCGGTTCAGGGGGTCCCGGGTTCGATTCCCGGTCGGGTCGGGGATTTTAACCTTAATTGGTTAATTCCAATGGCCAGGGGACTGAGTGTATGTGTTGTATTCATCATCATTTCATCCTCATCACGACGCGCAGGTCGCCTACAGATGTCAAATAGAAAGACCTGCACCTGGCGAGCCGAACCCGTCCTGGGATATCCCGGCACTAAAAGCCATACGACATTTCATTTCAACTGTACATATTTACTCACAGACTGCTCATGAATATGAAATCCCTAGACTGATAACGTGTAGTAAAGTAGAAGCAAAGCAAAGCAAAGTCTTCTCCGTACAGGCCATGAAGGCCCTTGGAGGAGTGGAAGGTAAAGTCTTCCACTATCCGTAACCTCGGCACTTGATGGGGTAGAGTGGTTAGCTCTACGCTCGGCCATCTTTGCCCCCAGGAATTAACCTGGTACTCATTTTTTGTGTAGGATGAGTGAACCTCAGGGCCATATGCACCTCCGGAAGTGGAAATTTCATTTCTTAAATTTTTACAACTTCCTGACGGGGATTCGAACCACGTCCTTCCGGGCGAACCGAGCACGCCTTTACCACCTCGGCCAGGCAGCCCCGTAGTTAATTAGAACAAAGCGTAAATTCTGTGTGAGGTCGTTCTTCACTCTTTGGATTTTATGGAAACAGAACTGCTGACTTGGCAAACATCACGCCATTTACTGTACATCAAGTCACATACACACTTGATGTTAAAGCAGTAAGCTCAACGGCTATGACGGGAAAATAAAATAAAACCCGAACTTTAACGCAAAAAACGAAAAGAATAGGCTGTAGATAAGTGTGAATAAATTCATCTCTTGAACAGCAAGGAATTATTCCTAACCAGATTAGCATCCCGCATGTGACTTAAGAGAATTACGGAAGGAAAGAAGTGGAAACTTATCACTAAAGGTAGCTGATTCATGTGAAGGATGATAACACAAAGAGTTAGTGGTGGTGATTATTGTTTGAGAACTGGACAACAATGTCCTCTTAACTCTAACCTGAAGTGAAAAAGAAAGAGGTCCGATCCTTCGAAGAATGAAGGCCACGAAGAGCATGAAAATCAGTGATATATTGATGAATTATTTCATTTTGTTGGGAAAACACTTGATGTATCACCAGAGATTTTCTATATTCCTATAAAGTGCAACATGGAGTGCCGAATGACATTTCTCCACGCTTCAAAAATCTGACTATCTGTGCTGGGTTTTATTCCACGATTTTGGGGTTGAGAGTCCGACACTCTGATCACAGATCCGTAGCGGAGCTAGGAAAAATAGCCAGATGACTGTACCAAGTATGTAAGCTGCGAGATACGGGTCGTGTAGTCGTAAGCTTGCACTTGTGAGTCCTGAAGATGTCCCTTCGTGGTTTCCAATTTTCGCCCCAGGCTGCATCTTATTTAAGGACGCGGCTGATACCTTCCCAGTACTTGGTATTTTCTCATTCCATTGTCTACGAAGACCTTCGGTGTGGCATTCAACACATAATCAAATATAATAATTGCGTGTGGCCTCCGAAGAGGTCTTTCGAGTTGATACCTTGGCGACCTGGATGTTTGTGAGGATGGGGCCCTGAGTATGGTGAGTTATAATCTGAAAACTTCACAAGCACTCAGCCCCCGAGCAATCGAATTTAACCAAAGAAGTTTAAAGTCTCCAATGCAGCCGGGAATCGAACTCGCGAGCCTTTGGACCAAAGACCGATACGCGAACAATTTAGCCGTGGAACCAGATATAATCAACTATCCTAAGCAGCCAGTCATTTTCAGAACTTGGAAAAGCAAACTTATAGGGCCTACTTGTATGTGATTGTATTGATCATGATCATATTCATGGTGGTGGTTTTTTAAGGCGGAGTTCAACTTGGGAACCATCTTCTTTTGTCACTAATCAGAGGAAAAATGGTAGAGGTCCGCCAGTTCAAAAAATGAAGATATCAGCGAAAGAAAAGGAAGGATCCCCGTATATAAAGTTCTCGCAAACCTAATACCTTCGGGGTCGAAGTGAACAAGAGTTGACCAAGGGATGTTGGGTAGGAAATAAACAAATTAAATGAAAGAAATGCTACACTCAGCTAGGGCCCCGTGTTTTCCGACCCTCACTCCCAAGTTGAGAGCCCTTTACGTCAAGAACACCGTCAAGAACGCCCCCATCCCTATACAGAGACAATGCAACTTATAAATACGGTCTGCGGAATTCATTACCGTTCTGAAGAATTCCAGGGACCAGATCTAGAGGAAGGCACAGGATCAGATGGCGAGACGTTGTACAAAATTGTATGCTGGTAAAAGGATCAGAAAAACAAATAGAGCAGATGGAAGAGAATGGTCATGGCACCCAACCCGTAATAAGGGATAATGGTGAAGAAGAAGAAGAAGAAGAAGAAGAAGAAGAAGGAGAAGAAGAATTTTCCGAAAATTTCTTGTGCAATGCTGAGGTGATGAAATTAATGGCTTCTTTCACCTGTTGACACGCTGTATGGAACGTTACAGTGTGGCCATCTTATAGTGAGTTTTTAAAATGTTCAAGACGATAAATCAACACACCGACTGCAAGATACGGTCCGTGATACGTTTCGCCAAGTATGTGAGGTGTATGGTGAAAGTGAGAATACGGATGGAATGGTGAGGAAATGGGCTCGAATGTTCAATGAAGTTCGTCAACATGTGCATGACGTCCCGTGGAGCGACCGACCGTCTGTCATCACTCCACAGAGTTTTGGGGAAGGAGTACAAGATCGAAAATAATTAAGTCCAAAACGAAAATAGCGGAGTTCAGTCGAATGAAGGCAGGTGACGCAGGAAATTTTAGATTAGGAAATGAAGTCTTAAAGGAAGTAGATGAATATTGTTAATTCGGTAATTAAATAACTAACGGTGGGAGAAGTAAGGACATAAAATGCAGACTAACACAGGCAAGGCAATACATGTTTGCGCTTCACTTCTGATCCTACGAAAAGAAATTTACTCACTTGAAACATTGATATAGGAATTTAAAAGATGTACTTGAAGACTTTCGTCTTGAGTGTGGCATGGAGTGAAACATGCACGATAACTAGCTCAGAAAGAAAGGAAATAGAAGCTTTTGAAATGTGATGTTACAGAAGAATGCTGAAGATGATATGGATAGATCGAATCACGAATGAAGAGATGCCGATTTCAATTGGTGAGAGGAGATCGATTCGGATGAATTTCACCAGAAGAAGAGATAGAATGATATGGCACATCTTAAAACACCCAGGACTTGTTCACTTAGTTTTTGAGGAAAGTGTAAGCAGTAAGAACGGTAAGGGTAAACCAACGTATGAATATGACAAGCAGATTAGAGCAGATGTAGGATATAGTAGTTACGTAGAAATTAAACGATTAGCGCAAGTTAGAGTGGCAGGGAGAACTGCATCAAACCAGTCTATGGACTGATGACTCAAACAAAAACAAGTTTATACGACCGGATGCCTTATTCACATGGAAAAAGCTAAAGGAATCTTTTAGTTAAACGTGATTGATGATAAAGTGATTATGTCCAAAGGATCTCCAGTTTTACGTGGAACTACAGGGACGTCACTATTTATTTCAAAACTGTCCGACTCGTTGGCTGAATGGTCAGCGTACTGGCCTTCTGTTCAGGGGGTCCCGGGTTCGATTCCCGACGGGGTCGGGGATTTTAACCTGCATTGGTTAATTCCATTGGCCCGGGGCTGGGTGTTTGTGCTGTCCCCAACATCCCTGCAACTCACTCACCCCACATAACACTGTCCTCCACCACAATAACACGCAGTTACCTATACATGGCAGATGCCGCCCACCCTCATCGGAGGGTCTGCCTTACAAGGGCTGCACTCGGCTAGAAATAGCCACACGAAATTATATATATATTTCAAAACTGAGTCCACCTCAGTGATATGCCACTCGGCTATCACGGTCCTCTTGAAGATATTTAAATGATTAACACTCCAAGAAAGGTCCTGTTCCTGTGTTGGTAACGTTGCTGAAGTAAAATGATTAGAAACAATTTACATTTATAGACCCATCTACCGTCAGGAGGTTCACAAGGGACTGCGGTTTGCGCGTAACTTCTGATCATTTGCGGCATTAATGTTCTACTTGGTGGGGAAAACTTTAAACCAAGAAATCAACACAGATAGTCAACTTCCTTGAACTGTCTTTCACTTGCTGCAGGAATGAAGTAATTACTCCAAACTGTTATGGAATTCAATTTCATTTAATATGCTAATGTCATGTTAAGGTGTCTGCGGGGTCAGGTCTCGTAAACGAGCACGTTTCCCCATCCGGCAAGTGATGAAATTAATATTCGTTCCCCGGAGTAAGTTTCATACTAGTAGGAAGTACATGTCGGTGGAGATGGAATCTAGGTGGGCAAAGAAGTCCTCTCACAAATCATATCATTTTGACTCTTCTTGCTTATATGGTTTAAAGTTGGTCTGCATCAAGCAAGCAAGCCTGTAGTTTTACGCGACTGTTGCTATTGTGAACTCCAGTTTAACGTGGAATTCGAATCACAAGAACACGACCCTTTTTTTTTTCAAAAATTCCATATGCGCTGGCCATGATTCAAACATTCAACGCTCTTTACTTTTATCTGAAATGACCATAATGTTAAGCTAATTTAGGTAAACAAACACTATTTCTTTTTTTACACGGGAAATAAATAATACGGATATTTTTCATCTTGTAAAATCAATCGATATCTAACTTGATACGTTGGAAACAAGAAGCCAGCACGCTAACCATTCGACTACTGGCATTGCCGATTTCGATAACTGAAGCGCTAGTGTTTCATGAGTTACATTTATTCCAAATCTTTATTAAAGATGAAATGTCCGACTCGTTGGTTGAATGATCAGCGTACCGGCCTTCGGTTCAGAGGGTTCCGGGTTCGATTCTTGGCCGGGTCGGGGATTTTAACCTTAATTGGTTAATTCCAATGGCTCGGGGGCTGGGTGTGTGTGACGTGTTCAGCATTAGAATTCATCCTAGGTAGAGCCCTAATCTTCACAGACATGCAGGTCGCCTAATAGGCCATCTACGAGAGAAAGACCCACACCAGGCCTTTCCAGAGGCCATATGCCATTATCATTATTATTGAAGAAGAAATAGCCTGCCTGGTAGCCATGATCCTTAAGTATGTAGTCTATATGGTCTAACACCGTGATTAGCCGGTTCGAGTCTCGTTGGTGAAAAATATTGTCACCATCAGAATGTTGGCAGGCAGGGTAGGGAGAGGTGATGGTATATAACAACTAATCATTAGATTGTGTGCCAAAAGCCTGGATTTAGTTCCAAACCTGCGTGCAGTGTTCATATAGGTCATAGGTCATATGACGCTGTTGATGGTCCGTCGGATGGAGACGTAAGCCTTGGTTCTATTCGACAAGGACAGTATATTTGCCGGCACCGAGTTTCATCCTCTTCCTTAGTACTATCATATATCACATCATCCATTTCATCTCATTAACTCCTCTAATGAGGTTGGCGTCAGGAAGGGAATCTGGTCATAAAAACTCGCAACGAAGAAACAACTCACTCCATATCCCACCCCGTACAGAAACGGGAAAAGGGTTGGACATACAAACCTATATTGATGATGAAAATATGACATCATCATCACATTATTATTATTATTATTATTATTATTATTATTATTATTATTATTATTATTATTATTATTATTATTATTATTATTATTATTATTATTATTGTTACGGAGATATCCGTGGTAGGTAGAGGTGAAAGAAGGTGCGGGTGTGAATGGGTTTCAAGCTGCGAAATTAACGTGCAATGTAAAATTAATTTAAAATTTAACTAGGTTATATTTTCTTTTCAAAGACAAGAGATAACAATCATAACAGGTACAGAGTAGCAAAAATGTAGGTACAATATTACTGGGTTCGGGCTCAGTGCCCTTACTTCATAACTCTTGGGCAATCAGCCCCGCCTTACTCCCAAAGAAAATTTTAGCCAAGGGGCAGGAAACCCCCTTCATGCCCAGGAGCACTGGCTCCAAACATTACACATAAAGCCTGCACGAGGCATTCAGAAACAAATTTCAAAGAGCGATCCGCTCTCAAAATTGTAAGCCTATCACAAGGCCACACCAAACTCTACCTTCAAGCTGTCCTCTAAGGACGTATTTACAGGGGTAAAATACCCAAACTACGGAGGTCTATTACATGAAAAGAAGGTTGATTACATGACCTCTAAAATAACAATTTGATAGGAGGCGAACTTGCACTCCTAATACACTTTGTTTTTTTTAAAACCTAATCTGGCTCTGGGCCACTAACGCAAGGGCTAATCCCATACTACAGAGGTGACTTAGAGAAGAACACTTTACATTACATAAACGAAGAATAGTTTGAGAAAATAAGTTCACCTCAAAACAAATGTGAGTGGGAGTTCGAGAGGGTTAGCACTCTCTATCCCAATATGTAGCTTTACAAGAAAAAGATGAAAAGAGTAATTACATTTTAGGAAAAGGTTACATGATGGAAATGCTTCGAACCCGCCGCGAGTGTTAAACTGCCGACCTAGCAAGAAAAGAAGTTATTAATAGGCCATTACCTGGTGTTGAACGGCTGAAGAAGAAAGAGGCGCTTCCCGCCTCCTGCTATGTACTTAATACACTGAAAGATGGAACAGAAGTGGCCCGGAGACCCCAAAATCAGCAGTTTATATACTCTCGCGGAAGTTTCTAGGCGTTAGGGGAAAGAAAACACCCTCCCACAAAATCTTTATTGGTTCGGGAAAAGAAACCCCTACATAGAGGAAAAAGAAACACATTATTGGTGGAAAATTAATTAAAGAAATTCGGGATTGGCTAGATCCAAACTAAGGGGAAAAAGAGGGGTATACAGCCAACTTAAACAATGACAGAAGGAAATTTAACAAAGAACAAACTCTTGAAATAAAAATTTCTCCAACAAAATAGATCTTTGACTCCGCACTAGGTCGCACTATTGTTGATCTTCAGTAGTGTCCTCTAGAAGAGAAAGTTCACACTTCTTACTTCAAGCGAAACAAAAACACATCAAAAGTGACACAGTTCAAAAACTCAAAATTTTCCACGTGGTGACATCTTCTGAGAAAGTAGAGAATTAATAGAATAGATAAAGTTCAACCTTCCTCCAGAAGAGGAGTTTCAACTGGCGCAACTTTTAAATAAACAGAGTAGAGGTGTACCGCCCGGTACAGACCTCCCCCCCAAAAGTTCCTCCAAGGGGTAACACAGAAGAACATAAGCTTTGTTTCCAAGTTTTGATGTTGATATTAAGATTAATTGCGGAAGCATTTATAAGATTTTAGTAATTTGGTTGGTTGCAATTTCAAAATTTTGTTGTTGCAGGTGCAGTAAGGTTTTTCTGTTGTAGTAGTTGAATTTCTGAAGATAAACCTTTAATGCTTAAAAGTGAAGAAAAGTTTTGCAATGTCCACCAAATATTGTTGTTGAATTCCCAAGTGTAATTATTGCTTATGGTGACTGTCCATGTAGTTGATGTAGATTGAGTCGGATGGCCAGACCGGCCGTTGCAGCTTGCGTCCAACGGAGGCCGCTCGGACCCCTCAAGTACCCTGAGATACCGCTCGCCCGCACTATGAGGGGAGCAGAGGTGTTGAAGTACGCCGCGCCCGCGGTGAACAGATACAGGCTGCGGGCATGTAGAAGGTCGTGCGCCGCACATCAGCCTTGGCCGGGAGGAGAGCTCCGGTTCGCCGTGCACATGTCGTCTTCGCTGGAGAGGAGGGGGCCCATCCCCCTCCCCAGATCTGCACGGCGCTGCGCGGCTGCGGGGGCGCTGAAACATTAAAGCTAGGCGACAGAATTGTGTTGGACTACCATCTTCTTTGAGGGTACAGGCTTGTGGAGAGGTTGAGGGGCCAGCGGCGTGTAGATATCCATGGCATTTACTATTATGAAGCCACAGTGTAAGGTGGAGCAGGAGACGGGAGCGTGGTAATGGCCGTGGCAAGAACAGGATGGCAGTTTAACGGGTCGGGGCAGGTTTTACACAAGGCTTACATCTAAAACCAAAATATTACAGAAGGGGCAGAAAGCCTTAAAAGTGAAACTCAAAAAAAATATAACCTTCATATCCTTTCAAAATAATATGAAGCAAGTTAACACAGAAATTACACCGGTTTCACCTGGGACAGGTGAACTCTAAATATCCTCTCGGTGGCTGGATTACTTAGCAATAAGGTAACCGGCGTAAGAAAATCGAGAATGATACAAGGCCCATGAAATCTGGGGGCAAGCTTGCCCGCGGGAACAAAATTTTTGACCATAACCTGGTCACCTACCTTCAAAGTGGTGGGTCTCCGTCCACGATCATACCTTTCCCTAACCTTTTCATGAGACACATTAAGATTGGCTTTAGCCTTCTTCCAAAGATCTTTAATGTTATCCGGATCTATTGTCTCGGGTAGAATGTCATTCAAAGACCAGAGGTTAGAGAGCGGCGAGTTGGGAACAAACTTGAACATCAAAGAAGCTGGAGTAAACTTGTGAGATTCATGAACCGCCGAATTCAAAGCAAAAGCTATCCAATGCAGGGACGTGTCCCACCTGGAAGGATCTTCATGATGATAGGCAATGAGTGCGGACCTGAGATTACGGTTAACCCGTTCAGCCAGAGAAGGTTGAGGGTAATAAGCAGAAGTAGTTACATGAGAGATGGACAAGTCAAAACAGAATTTACGAAATAAATTTGATGTGAACGCCTTAGCATTATCAGATACAATATATTGACACGGACCAAAAGAAGCAAAAATAGAATTTAAGCAAGTAATGGTTGACTGAGCGGTAGCCAGCTTAGTCGGAAATAACCAGGAAAATCTTGTAAAACCATCTACACACACAAAGATGAATTTGTTGGCATTTCCCTTTGACTGGGGGAAGGGTCCTACATAATCAATATACAGGCGTTCCATGGGGCGCGATGCTTGATGCGAAGACAAGAGGCCTACCTTGGTGGACATGGTTGGTTTACTGAGCAAACAAGATTTACAAGCTTTTACAAGTTCACGGATTTCACCGTCCATACCTTTCCAGATGAACATTTCACGAATCTTTTCACGAGTTTTAAAGATACCCAGATGCCCTCCTAATGGGGTCTCATGATAATACTTGAAGATCATAGGTACAAGAACCGCTGGAACAACAACTTTCATCAACTTATCATGCCTCGAAGGGCAACATAGAACACCATTCCTCAGAACATAAGGGACAGCATGTTCCCCAGAAGAAAGGGTTTCCATTATAGGAGCCAGCGTCGGATCTTCACGTTGGTATTTCTCGATATCCCTAAAAAGCATGGGAGCATCTGTTAGGATGGCATTAACCTCGGATAGTATGGACTCGGAAGGTGATGAACTGTCGACCGGTTCATGGGTCTCGACCTCGTTTGAAAACATACGGCTGAGTCCATCAGCCACAACATTTTCGGTACCTCTGATATGTCGTACATCAAATTGGAAGGCAGAAATACGGATGGCCCAACGGGCTATACGACCAGTACGACGCGGTCTACCTAAGACCCAGCTTAAGGCTTGATTATCTGTCTCCAGGTCGAATTTGACATGTTCCAGATAGAGACGGAACTTTTCTAAGGCGAATAAGACTGCCAACCCTTCGAGCTCATAGATGGAATACTTGGCTTCTTGAACCGATAGAGTCCTAGATGCATAGGCGATGGGACGCCTCCCTAGTTCAGTCTCTTGAAGAAGGACTGCAGCTACAGCTGACGACGACGCGTCCGTTTGGACGATGAATTTCTTCGAGAAATCAGGCATAGCAAGTACAGGGGCATTACAGAGAGCTAATTTAAGATCTTCGAAAGCGGCTTGTTGAGAAGGTCCCCACTCGAATTTGATGCCTTTCCTACGAAGAAGGTTTAAGGGCGCCGCTCTATTAGCAAAGTTAGGAATGAACTTTCTGAAGAAATTCACCATACCAATAAACCTGGCGATGCCTTTAATGTCCTTGGGAGGTTTAAAATCACGGATGGCCTGTGTTCTAGAATGATCGACTGCTACCCCATCGGTGACACAATATGCCCTAGGAATGACATAGAGGGCTTAGCAAAGGCAACCTTGGACAACTTAACAGTTAACCCAGCCTTACGAAGGCGATCGAGAACTTCTCGCAGATGATCTAGATGTTCTTCAAAAGTCTCTGAAAATACGACGACATCATCTAAGTAGTGATATAAGTACTCGAATTTGATGTCGGAGAAGACCCTATCTAGCAGCCTAGTGAGTACAGCTGCCCCCGTGGGGAGCCCGAAAGGCACGCGGTTGTATTCGTATAAGTTCCAGTCCGTGGCAAACGCTGTAAGATGTTTAGACTCCTCGGCAAGGGGAATTTGATTATAGGCCTGATTCAAGTCCAAGATGGTGAAGAACTTGGCCTTACGAAACCATGAAAAGCAAGAATGAAGGTCGGGAAGGGGCACAGATTGTAACACCACCTTCCGATTGAGAGCCCTGTAATCAATGACAGGCCTGAAGCCTCCTTGGGGTTTCGGGACTAGAAAAATAGGCGAAGAATACGCTGACTTAGAGGGCCTAATAATACCATCCTTCAACATCTGATCGATGATTCCTTTCAGAGCCTTCATTTTAGGTGGAGATAGCCTATACGGTGGAAAACGGACAGGAATCGAATCCGTAACCTCAATTTTGTATTCAATAAGGTCAGTAACACCAAGAGTATCAGAGAACACCTCGGGAAACGACTGACACAGTTTGCGAATACTATCAGCCTGCTCCTCCGGTAGATGTCTAAGGTCTAACAACATCTCATCCTGGGTAGGCGAAATAGATGAACATGATGCAGAATTACACTTTAATAGAGGGATTTTACAATTAGAGGCAAATTTGAATGTGCACGACTTACTCTGAAGATCGAGCACAAGACCGGTGTGAGACATGAAGTCCGCTCCCAGTATAATGGGGCAAGACAATTGCTTGGCCACAAACAATTTAACTTTCCATGTAAACTTAAAAACACGAATTTTGACCAGTAAGGAACCTAGAATTTCTAATGGAGATGAATTAGCCGAAACGTATTGAACAGGAGAAGAGACATAGTCAGGGAGTTTACAAACAGATTTCAATTTAGAATACCAATCAGCCGAAATAATGGAACAAACACTGCCTGAATCTAAGAGAGCTGTTATAGGCTCGTTATTTAACTCAATCTTAAGAAAAGGAACAGGTGCGGGGGTATCCGCCGCAATCCTAAGACACTCTTTAGGGCATTCAAAAGATGAATTTGAAGGCTGGTCGTTCTCTGCATTTACAACCTGTTTACTAGGGGCTGAGTCTCGGGAAGATGGATTAGTCGGCTCAGCCGACGCCACTAGTCACTTTTTATTATTGGCATAGGTGGAATTTGCACCAGAAGTTGAGCAGGAGGGGGTGCTATTTGAGTTTGGGCAATTCTTGGCGATATGTGAGAAAGCCCCACATTTAAAACAGCCTTGTGATGACCCTGCTCCATTCCTTGTCCCACTTGACTTGATCAGAGGACACTTATTCCGCAGATGGTCAGGCGACCCACAAGCATAACATTTACGGGGATTGACTGGTCGGCGAGGTGGAGGCCGAGTGTTACTAAAGGAAGGCGGGGGTTCTTTCGCCACACGCAAGGAATCGGCATACCTAACTCCTTCCGCAGAGACGGCTAATGCTTCCAGTTCAGAGAAGGTTTGCGGGCACGCCGCGAAACACAAATATGACCTGTAGGGTGGTGAAATCCCTTCGAAAATAGCTTGCACGATCTGATCCTCAGGGAAGTGGAGAGCAAACACCCTAGTATAAAACTTAATATCTTGGATGAAATCTGCCAGGTTTTCATCCAAGCGCTGTACCCGATAATAGTATTTCTGAATAAGGGAGGACCTGGCCCTAGCCGGGATGAAGTTAGCTAGCAAATGGGCATGGAAATCCTCAATAGAAGATTGCTCAGCGATGGCTCTAACTATTTTGTCAGATAGAACACCAATAGCATAAGGATAGATAATTTGCAAAATTTGACATGGGGAAAGAGAAAACACAAGGGCATGATCCTGAAATTCCACTAGAAATCTTAAAAATGAAATTACGTCACTGGTGGTGTTGACGGAAAACTTAGAGATACCTCTAAGCAACATTGCCAAAGGATGAGGCAAGCTGCTGAACCCAGGTGACATAGTCGTTAAAGGTTTCAATGGCAAAGAAGTTAATTCAGAGCGGATGTTACTCAATGACGCACGGCGTTCAGATTCGTTGTTCGATGGGGCAGAGATAGTTTGAGCAGCAACGGTTATCCTATTGACTTCTCCCTGAGGAGGCTCTTCCTCGTTACCTACATTCACCGTGGCGGGTTGATCAGTTTTGGGAGGAGCTTCGCCGGTTAGCAATTGAGTGACCTTATTAGACAATTCAGAAATAGTTTCAAGGAGCGTATTAGCTTGCTTCCTCTGAACGTCATTCACCTTTAGAGACAATAGATCATTAACTCTATTTGCAAAGTGATACAGCCTGCCTTGCACACGCTTAATTTGATTAGGAGATGGATCGTTTTCATCAAAAAAGCTGACTACCGATGCTAGCCCAGTAATATTCTCGACAATCGTGGAAAGAGAGTCATCAATTTCTTTCTCTCCCAAATTGGGGATGGAAATGGGCAAATCAAGGGACTCTCTAAGCTTGTTAGTGTCTATTGCAACCGTGCCTCCAGATTGAACGTTTCTGATAGTTAACTCATATATCAACTCCTCTTTGCGCAAGTAGTTAAGGAGGAGAACATCGCGAGGGCCGGGCATGATGACAGAACAATTTTGAAAAACTCAAAAAATTCCAGCAACTGAGAAAATTGTTAGAGTTCGAATCAAAGCAATGTTTAGCCGTCAAAAGGGGCTAAATTGAGACCCATTCAACCACGCTCTGCTACCACTTGTTACGGAGATATCCGTGGTAGGTAGAGGTGAAAGAAGGTGCGGGTGTGAATGGGTTTCAAGCTACGAAATTAACGTGCAATGTAAAATTAATTTAAAATTTAACTAGGTTATATTTTCTTTTCAAAGACAAGAGATAACAATCATAACAGGTACAGAGTAGCAAAAATGTAGGTACAATATTACTGGGTTCGGGCTCAGTGCCCTTACTTCATAACTCTTGGGCAATCAGCCCCGCCTTACTCCCAAAGAAAATTTTAGCCAAGGGGCAGAAAACCCCCTTCATGCCCAGGAGCACTGGCTCCAAACATTACACATAAAGCCTGCACGAGGCATTCAGAAACAAATTTCAAAGAGCGATCCGCTCTCAAAATTGTAAGCCTATCACAAGGCCACACCAAACTCTACCTTCAAGCTGTCCTCTAAGGACGTATTTAACAGGGGTAAAATACCCAAACTACGGAGGTCTATTACATGAAAAGAAGGTTGATTACATGACCTCTAAAATAACAATTTGATAGGAGGCGAACTTGCACTCCTAATACACTTTGTTTTTTTTAAAACCTAATCTGGCTCTGGGCCACTAACGCAAGGGCTAATCCCATACTACAGAGGTGACTTAGAGAAGAACACTTTACATTACATAAACGAAGAATAGTTTGAGAAAATAAGTTCACCTCAAAACAAATGTGAGTGGGAGTTCGAGAGGGTTAGCACTCTCTATCCCAATATGTAGCTTTACAAGAAAAAGATGAAAAGAGTAATTACATTTTAGGAAAAGGTTACATGATGGAAATGCTTCGAACCCGCCGCGAGTGTTAAACTGCCGACCTAGCAAGAAAAGAAGTTATTAATAGGCCATTACCTGGTGTTGAACGGCTGAAGAAGAAAGAGGCGCTTCCCGCCTCCTGCTATGTACTTAATACACTGAAAGATGGAACAGAAGTGGCCCGGAGACCCCAAAATCAGCAGTTTATATACTCTCGCGGAAGTTTCTAGGCGTTAGGGGAAAGAAAACACCCTCCCACAAAATCTTTATTGGTTCGGGAAAAGAAACCCCTACATAGAGGAAAAAGAAACACATTATTGGTGGAAAATTAATTAAAGAAATTCGGGATTGGCTAGATCCAAACTAAGGGGAAAAAGAGGGGTATACAGCCAACTTAAACAATGACAGAAGGAAATTTAACAAAGAACAAACTCTTGAAATAAAAATTTCTCCAACAAAATAGTTCTTTGACTCCGCACTAGGTCGCACTATTGTTGATCTTCAGTAGTGTCCTCTAGAAGAGAAAGTTCACACTTCTTACTTCAAGCGAAACAAAAACACATCAAAAGTGACACAGTTCAAAAACTCAAAATTTTCCACGTGGTGACATCTTCTGAGAAAGTAGAGAATTAATAGAATAGATAAAGTTCAACCTTCCTCCAGAAGAGGAGTTTCAACTGGCGCAACTTTTAAATAAACAGAGTAGAGGTGTACCGCCCGGTACAATTATTATGATTATTATTATTATTATTATTATTATTATTTTTTTTTTTTTTTTGCTAGTTGCTTTACGTCGCGCCGACACAGATAGGTCTTATGACGACGATGGGACAGGAAAGGGCTAGGAGTTGGAAGGAAGCGGCCGTGGCCTTAATTAAGGTACAGCCCCAGCATTTGCCTGGTGTGAAAATGGTAAACCACGGAAAACCATTTTCAGGGCTGCCGACAGTGGGCACATTATTATTATTATTATTATTATTATTAATGATAATCATCATCATTACATTATCATCATGGATGGGTTGTCAGCGTCTTAGTTTCGGACATCGGTTGGGTCTTGGTATCTATTAAATCTGAAATCGTCAATTACTATGGCTCGCGGAATGGGTATTCATTCTATTCCCAACATTCTTGTAACTCAGGTATCATACAGAACACTATTCCATACACCATAATAACCCGTAATAACGTACCGTTTCCTACAAAATCAAACGCTGTCCACCTTCATAGGAGGGACTGGTTTACGCGGGTTTCATTCGACTGTTGTTAGCCAATTATTAAAACATAATCCTATCTTGTACTGTACTAGAAAAGTGGCCCATAACTGCATTCTATCTGCATCCTTTCATTGAGTGATGCGTGGATATTTTTGTTGTGTCCTTGTAATCTCAATAATTGCACATAGAAACTCAGGGTTCTATCATTAGGTAGGATGCCATTTCAGCAGAATGGCCACCAGAGGAGAGACCATTTTCTCAGCTTACGAATGAATAAACTGTACTTCGAGCACTTAGCAAACACAGGAAAGGTTTAGGGGTGTCTTTCGGATTCCTCAACTCATTCTGCTGAGTCGAAACTCAGTGGAAACGACTACACAGTTCAACTCCAACTGACGCGAGATGTGGTAGCTGTGACATCATCACTGGCTTCTAACCTGGGTGGCCGTAGTTCTAATCCCAGTCAATCTATATAAAATTCTGAAATTCAAGCAAAAGTACAGGCTTACTTTCGTTAACTTCAAGCATAGATTGAAATCTCGTTGGCTGAAAAGATGCGGCGCTAAAGCGGTGGTCATGCAGTCAAAATAGTACTACAGCCAGAATCTGGTTCAAGTCCACTTCTTCCGTATACTTCTTTTCAATTTTTATGGTAAAAATTTTGCTGGACAAAATTCCAGCACCTCTGCGTCTCCAAAACCAATAAAGGTAGTTAATAAGACGATCAACCAATAACATTATTACTATTATTACAATGCAGGATTGTTGTAAGGATTAGGCCTATAAGCCTACATAGTTTTATTCAAAATTAATTAATGAATTTATTTTTAAACGATACATTGATTTGAAAAAGTCTCCATGGCTCAGGCGGCAGCGCGCCGGCCTCGTGGGATTTGTGTTAGGCAAAGTGGAGGCGGGACAGGTTTTTCTCCGGGTACTCCGGTTTTCCCTGTCAAATTTAATTTCAGCAACACTCTCCAATATGATTTCAGTCGATCTGTCAGTCATTAATGATTGCCCTAGATGAGTGCGGCATGCTTCGGCAGCCGGCACAATTCCTATCCTCGTCGCTAGCTTCATTCACTCCATTCCTGACCCGGTCGAATGACTGTGAACAGGTTGAGGATTCTCATATTGATCTGAAGTACACATTGCAATGCTCCAAAACTACACAAGCCAAATGGAAACAAGGCACACATTTAATGCCCGGTTTCTGGAACGTGAGATATCGAACCTATAGCGGTATCGAATGGTTAACTTGTGTTTTGGCGTTGCACGAACGTAAGATACAGCTATCGGTTCGACAAATCGCTTGCTAACTTAGAGGGCCCTGAGCAGGAGATATCCATTTGTTAACTTGGTGGGCGCGTGCGCAGTACTTCAGTATAGGCAGCTAAGCTTGTGTTTGATAAAATTTTCTATGGCTTTCTCATCTTCTTCCGACGAAGAAATTGTAGAAATGGTCAACATTCTAGAACGACCACGATTATATCATCGACGGCCTAATATTCTAATGAAGTATACAGTAGTGAAAACGAATTCAAAGACAGATTGAGGCTAAACAAATATACTGCCATAGGTTTGGTAGAGGTAACAGGCGACAATTTGCGTCCTGTGACTAATAATTTTCCATTGTCCCCTGTTGATCACTTATTAATTAGGATACCCTTTAAGATTCAGTACTACTGAGTCTTATCATATTTGTATCGGTGACTGCATTCGTGCCCATAAAAGCACCGGTACCAGTAACTGAGTATAATGGATAATTACACAATTATCGTAGTAGGCCTACTGCAGGCCTACTTGCATTGGCAGTGAGCATATACTTTTATCGTGGGATTGTTTTTAATTAACGATATTAAATTACATGGAACTAACAAGTTATATAATTATGTTAATTTTTTTGCTAGGGGCTTTACGTCGCACCGACACAGATAGGTCTTATGGCGACGATGGGATAGGAAAGGCCTACGAGTTGGAAGGAAGCGGCCGTGACCTTAATTAAGGTACAGCCCCAGCATTTGCCTGGAGTGAAAATAGGAAACCACGGAAAACTATCTTCAGGGCTGCCGACAGTGAGATTCGAACCTACTATCTCCCGGATGCAAGCTCACAGCCGCGTGCCTCTACGCGCACAATTATGTTAATTACCCGATATATATCGTTATACTGTGATCAAACAATGTTCATATTTTGTAATAGCAGGGAAGAAATACGGTATACGTATAAGGCTCAGTGCAAACTGGATTGTGCGTGACATGTGCCACTCGTGTGCATATTTCATTAGAAATCCTCAAACAATGTCAAATTCTCCTGAGAGCCCTTAAACACCACGAAACTGACACCCACGTCTGCAAGAGCTAGTATAATACTCATTTCTTGCTGCGTGGCAAAGAGGGGATAATAGGAGCTGCACAGAAGGCTCAAATGCGATGCATTACTTGTGCGCCTGGCAATCTAGGGAACACACCTAATGCACAAAAACAAAGCAGTACGAGGGGTGGCATCTAGTGTGTATTTATGAAACTTGATCAACGAGCCAATAGTTGACAGTTCGATAAGTTAGCTGCTGTTTCGCTGTGCAACGCAGCGAAGATTTATCGAGTCGACAGCTGTAACAAAGCAATAGCTATCGGAAAGATATCTCACCATTCCAGAAACCGGGCATAAATGAAGTAAAAGCGATGTAAGAGTCTCATTCATGCTTCGAAATATGAACAAGCATTGTGCATTGTCTTTATTTCCAGCTACGTTCATATTGACTAGCTCGACAACACCTTAACTAAATACTTCTTCTTTTCTTTTAGAGCTGTCTCCTCACTGAAAGTTGGCGACCCTATAGATTAATTTTTAATACTACGTGTTTCCCGTATCACAGCTGCCGTATGTTGGATTATTGGATGATTAATGATCCGCGTAAACGTTTGTCTTCTATCATCAGTTGTATCGAGCTTTAGTAAGATGTGGGAAAATAGGCTGGTTACCTGAGTTTGGCGAGAGTTAAGACTTCATATGATTTACCAGCATGGCGGAGTACCTCCTCGTTGGTGAGATGGTCTTCCAACGGGGCCTTGAATATATCCACATTTAAAAAAGACTGGAGTTGGTTCATTGACAAAGCGTTTAGTGTCCATGCTTCGGCACTGTAAAGCAACTTGGTCACAACTGTGATGGGCTCGAACCCCATCGTAGGCAGCACTGAATATGGTTTTTCGTGGTTTCCCATTTTCACACCAGGCAAATGCTGGGGCTATACCTTAATTAAAGACAACAGTCGCTTCCTTCCCACTTCTAGTTCTTCCCTTCCACATGTCGGCATAAGACCTATCTGTGTCGGTGCGACGTAAAGCAGAATTATAAAAATATTGCCTAACAATCACAAATTTAATTACAACTGGGAAATCTCTCAGTATTGGTAAGGGCAGTGAAGACTGTGTTAATATGAAGTACAATCGGGCAACCATCCTCTCTTAGCACACATCACGAAATGACATGGAAGGACGTGAGAATGAAATACTCCTTTGTCCTCACTAACTGAATACCGCCCGGATCGGAAGGTAATAACATATTAATAATAATAATAATAATAATAATAATAATAATAATAATAATAATAATAATAATAATAATAATAATAATAATTTTTGCTATTTGTTTTTACGTCGCAGCGACACAGATATGTCTTATGGCGACGATGGGATAAAAAAGGCCTAGGAATTGGAAGGAAGCAGCCGTGGCCTTAATTAAGGTACAGCCCCAGCATTTGCCTGGTGTGAAAATGGGAAACCACGGAAAACCATCTACAGGGCTGCCGACAGTGGGGTTCGAACCCACTATTTCCCGATTACTGGCTCCTGGCCGCATTTAAGCGACTGCAGCTATCGATCTCGGTTATAATTATAATAATAACTCTAATTCTAGCTTCCGAAAACTGGAAAAGTAGTCGGACGAAAAAACAATAACATTATTAAGATTATAGATTTACGTCCCATTAACTAATCTTTAAGGTTTGGAGACCTCAAGGTATCTGTATTTTGTCCCACAGGAGTTCCTTTATGTGCACCATCAAAAACCCCTGAAATGTGCCGGGATCGAACCTGCCAAGTTGGGCTCAGAAGGCCAGTACTCTACCGCTACTCAGTCGAGTGAAAGGGGTGGTCGGGGGTCGGAAGAGAAAAAGTGTTGATCACGAGTAATCGGACAGGAAAGACGAAAGTGAAGAGCATTGCCAGACTGAGCTAGGGGAACCGCGGTCGCCAAACCACGCCTCCATGTTGAGAGCACCTGAATCCCCGTTTAGTCGTCTCTTACGATATGACGGGACACTGTGGATGTATTCTACCACCCCCTCCCATAGGGGAATTTTTCAGTTATTTACTATAAAATTAGACTGATTAAATACCTCCAGACTGCCTGTTTCAGTCTTAATTCCTTGAGCAAATTCCGCTCTTAGTCTGGAAGAAGGAAAGGATTACAAAGAAGAAACTTGAACACAGAAGTCGCAAAACATGGCGATTGCAGAACAAGAAATTCCCGCAAACATTCTCACAGAAATTATGAAAAGAGGGAGCTTATCATGAGTGGGATCTGTGATCATCATATATATCCTTATAGTTGTAATAAGCCTCTGAGAGAAAATAAAAAAGAAACTCGAAATTATCTACGCTGTGTAGAGACCTAATTACTGTGTTCTAAGTACTGAAGGCGAAGCAGCATGGTAAAATTCCTGTCTTCTCGCTTTGGAGCAAATTAAATTAATGACAGTATTCCTCACCTCATTATTTATCACGAGGAGAATTCACGGAGGACACGTAAATCACTTTGTCGATAGCGCCTCGGCTAATATATGTACAACTGGGCGTTTTCACTTACTAGTTGTGGACGTAAATGCAATAGAATGCAATAAATTTCAATTCCCATATTAAATGTATTTATACAGCGCTGAGGGGCGTATCACGGGGCACGCTGCCAGGACCGTGTGTTGGTTTGTAATTTATAACTACTGAGCCACTTTCTTAAAGCAACGTAAGCACGTCCTGAACGGCAGAAGATACCAGCTAAGTGATTACGAATATATCTAATACGGATATTATCCTTGTTAGGGAAAGGTAGTTTTCTTGACGAATAGAAATCCTCAAAGCCAACTGAAAGTAAATCTAATAAAATGAAAATCACTTTATTTGCAAATGAGGCGTCTACCTCGGTGGGAAATAGTACACAAAAGTACATTATTATCAAGAATAAGACATTTTCCTAAAATATAATATTACACAACTTACTCTAACAATTTTTCTATTAATCACACCAGCTCATCCTTAATAAATTTGTATTGTTTACATAATTCTACTCATAATATCTTCTGTACTTGCAAGCATAATCAACTTATATACAGTATGTGGAATTACTTCAAATAATAGTGTAAAGATGTCCGGCTCCGTAGCTAAATGGTTAGCGTGCTCGCCTTTGGTCATAGAGGCCCCGGGTTCGATTCCCGGCAGAGTCGAGAATTTTAACCATAATTGGTTAATTTCGCTGGCACGGGGGCTGGGTGTATGTGTCGTCTTCATCGTCATTTCATCCTCATCACGACGCGCAGGTCGCCTACGGGAGTCCAATCAAACGACCTGCATCTGGCGAGCCGAACTCGTCCTCGGACACTCCCGGCACTAAAAGATTAAAATTTACTTTGCATTTTTTTTTTACCCATTTTGGTACTTAACAACTATAACGACCTTCTGCGTCTTAATCAGAGCCCGATTTGCCATCGATTTTCAGAGTTCCTGAAGGGCCTTCACAGCTACCGTAGCGTTTCCAGGGCCCTCGAATTCCCCAATGTACTTTACCCCTACAGGCAGTCCCTCACTTCGGCGGTAATCTGCACAGGTCGAATGCCTTCTAACATTTCTTTTCTCTGTTGCTGTTTATTATTTTCTTCAGTATCTGTTCAGATTTTGAAAAAGGATCAAACACTTCCCCTGGTAAACTGTTCCACTCCTTCACGCCCTTCCCAATGAATGAACATTTACCTCAATCGCTTCTGCTAAAATCCGCTAAAAAATACTTTCCAACTGAAGCCTTTCATGGATTTCCCCCATGCTTCCCCTCCTGTATAGGCTCTATGGGTATAATCCTATAAGTCTAATTTTCTCCCTTCTCTTACTTAAAGTTTCCTACCCAAGTTTCTCTAACATTTTTGATAAACTACGTTTTCTCATGAAATTCCCTGTTACAAATCTTGCTGCTTTCCTCCGCACGCCACCTATTTCTTTAATTAGGTATTAGGTAGTATAATATATTATCCCTACATCATCCACTGCAAAGTTGGTATATTCGAACTATACTGTATGACCAGTTCTGCAATGCCAGTTGAATTTTTCAGTATATCTACTGTTCAAGTAATATGTTAACATATACTCGTAATATTAAAAGAAGCATTCTGACAGATAGGAATAGAGTGAGGAGCTTTGCACGCGCCATTGCACGGTGTTGACACATTTTTGCATTCCCTTCTTCTTTCCTTCACTTCCAGCTCACTTGTTCGTTCCTTCAGACCGCTGTGTTTTGTCGTACGTAACTCAGAAGTGAGAGATTTGGCAACTCCAAGCATCACGAGCCGGCATGGCAACCACAGAAGGTCCACCAACGTTTCCATGGCAACCATACATCATAATCCCTTATCTTCACGCAGGCAGGCAGTAAACAGGCCTCGATCAAAGAACTGTCAGAACGCATCTTTCAATATTTCGACTATAGTTATCAACACTCAATAAATAAACTGGGCTGATCTTAACATTCTTCATGCCACGTCGGTTGTTGCAGAGTGATTCTCGACTCATAAGTGTCCACGGCTGGTCCGTGATCCAACAGCTCTGCACTCTGACCGGCCAACCGAGCAGAGAAGGGGTGGCCACGGCCCTACGCCTCTGAATTCCGGAGACGGGACAGGGCTGGACCTCACGGCTGGCCCCAACTTTCGGCTGTCCTGACAACGGTTTTCCGTGGTTTTCCACCCTCCTGTACTAAGGCGAATGCCGGGACAGTTCCTAGTATAGACTACGGCCGCCAACCCCCTCACATTCTCCGACCATTTCCTTCACCGTAACAAATCTCCTGAGAGACGGGGTCACCATCTAAGAGGCCCGCCTCCCTCTTCAGGGGAAGAATGAACAGTTTTAGTAATAGTAGCTCTTCATGTCCTTCGAAAGTTCTGGTTGACTGGATTCAAAAAACAAAAATAATCTCGAAGGGATGGATGGGTTTCTACGAAAAAAAGCACTAAATAGTGAAAAGACCTATAACTCCTTAATCATAAGATCTTAAAAGATATCGAATTGGGGACTTATTATTTGATTCCTAACCCCATTAAACTGTACGTTCCCCGTCGGGCATTTTGCTGAGAAACAACTGAGCATATAGACATAATGTTTTTTGTAGATAGGTCCTACCCACAGGGTTTGTATCCACATGGCAGGCGAATTATATTTTGATAATAGGCTAATTAAAATTAAGTCATAATATATTAAATGTGAGGAATATCCATTACCATGCACTCATTCATATTTTGACCCACTATACATCTCGTAAACTTTACAGCATACTTTTTCAAAAATTATTTTGAATCGGTGAAGGATGATTTGAAGAAGGGTACTAAATGCGCTCCCTCGATTGTCACTTGGATTTGGAACTTGGCCTAGTCGAGTCATTGTGACGTAGCAAGAGGTATTAGGAGCGCCATTCGGTCGGTATGGTCTGAGCTGTGCATAGAGGAGGATGCGACGTTTTTACGTTGTACTAATGAACAAGCCCGAAAGTAACAAAATAATGAAAATTACTTTAAAATTTGAAGAATTAAATGGAGAAAAGCTCGATCGGAGATCCATATCTCATTGGGGAAACCTACAACCTCTTGTGTACTTTTAGTTTTCAGTTAAGGAAATTTCCTAAAAAAATTCTTGGAGACCGTTGTATTAGTTTCATGGAACGGGCTTTATTGCTTGTGCTAATATTAATTAACAGTGATGCATATCATGTTTCCTTTGTTCTTTCGGAATTTCCTTAACTGCAAAGGAGAACAGAAAGCATCTATCACGGTGATTCTCTTTTTAAGGGGCAAGAGGACAGGACCATCAACCTTTACTTAACACTACTCGTACGAGGATAAAATTTAGGCTGAACCCTTCGCATTGGCTGACAAAAGCGAAGGGTCCTGAAGAGAAGTGAATACTCCGTGCAAATAATATACCTAATATCGTCGGGTACCGAAACGAACTGGACTTCTCCATGGGAGGTTGATCGGAGAAGTGAAAAGCAGAGACTCTTTGTACAAGTAATTGGAAGTAGCCTAATGCAGAACTCAACAGAAGGCTTCGTGTTTCCACTTCATGCTCCGAACTTACGTGCATTGCATTTCTTTTTTTTTAACCCATTTTGGTACCTAACTACTATAACGACCTGCTGCGTCTTAATCAAAGCCCGTTTTCTCTTGTAATAAATAAAATATATTTCAGGTAATTCATATCTTATAATTATAATTTATTGAAATTAACAAATCACTGTTGTTAGATATAGCAGCGCTCAAAAGTGTTTTGTGGTTATCATTTGTTCGACACTATTTTAAGAAAACAGTTACAATTACAAAACAATTACCAACGTTAACACTTACATAATCTCATATAAACTAAGACCGTCGAAGCGGGGTTTTTACTCTCCGATACGTAAGCTCCAGTATGGGAGGCGCGCGCATAGCTCTTGCAAGCAGCCTGCACGTGTTCGACCTGGCAAGTATCAATCGCCAGTCTGAATCTCAGCTGTTAACATGGTGAGACGGATATTATTGTAACACCGTATTTTCGTATGTAAAAGTTCTGATTTCATCTTAATTGTCATGTGAACGGTAATAACTCTCGCTATTGGTGTGCAGAAAATCCTAATGGTGTTTATGAAGTCCCTCATTTTGACAGGAAGATTGGTGTTTGGTGTGCTGTTAGTACAAGACGAATAATTGGGTCTAAATGTTTCGAGACGACGACAGTAAATGCAGAGAGGTACCAAGTTGATATTTTGCTGCCGTTCTTCCATCAGTTTATGGAAGAAGACAATTCGTGTGGGTGGTTTCAACAAGATTCAGCCCCTGCTCGTACAGTAGAAGATTCCCTTCTTACAATCTTGGACCCCCTGTGGGTGGGGGCAGTAGAATAACACCCACGGTATCCCCTGCCTGTCGTAAGAGGCGACTACAAGGCGCCCCAAATGCTCTGAACTTTGGAGCGTGGGTTGGCGACCACGGGGCCCACAGCTGAGTCCTGGCATTGTTTCCACTTACTTGTGCCAGCTTCCTCACTTTCACCTATCCTTTCTGACCTCCCTTGGTCAACTCTTGTTCTTTTCCGACCCCGACGCTATTAGGTTTGCGAGGGCTAGGGAATCCTTCACTTTCACGCCCTTCGTGGCCTTTGCCTTCCTTTGGCCGATATCTTCATTTTTCGAAGTGTCGGATCCCTTCCATTATTTCCCTCTGATTAGTGTTATATAGAGGATGGTTGCCCAGTTGTACTTCCTCTTAAAACAATAATCACCACCACCACTTACAATCTCGGAAGTGTTTGCAGACAGAATTATCAATGCTGGGTATGATTTTTATTTGTGGGGTAACCTGAAAGAAAAAGCGTATCGAACAAATCCTCAAACATTGGAGGAACTGAAAAAAAAACAACGAATGAAATCAGGAACATTACAGTGGCAGAACTCACTCGCGTCTCCCAGAATGTGGTTACCTATACAATGCCTGTATAGCCCAGGAAGGATGACACTTCTACCATCGTTTATAAGGTAATATTTCATATAAGATTGTACATACGTTTATAGCAGGGCGGCCGCGCGCGATATGAGTTCGGCTGAGGCAGCTGTCGTACCGTGCGTTCGGTCTTAGTTTATAATGACAGACCCTGTATTTATGACCGATTTAGTATTAATGCAGCGCTTATTTAAACATAACTGTCTTCCACAAAATGTAAGCTTAACATTTCGTGGATCAAATGTATTTTGTAGGTAGAAGAATACAGCAAAACACAAAAACATTGTCAGACTTATGAGGTACAAATTTAGTACTTAGTTACATATCCGTGAGCACAGATTACAGTAGCATATCTTCGTGGTATAGAATCCACGAGCTTCTGTAAAAGTACTGGTGAAACGTGGATCCAATCCTCTTTTAAAGCAGCAATGAACTGATTCTTATTTCAGTAATTTCCTCCCAGATGTGTTGATTGAAGTTGAGATCTAGGTTTGTCCAATCAAAAAAAACTAACTTTATTCTCTGAAAATAAGTTCCTAACATGACCAGAGAAATGCTTTGGATATGTGACTTTTACAATTTCGAGACATGTTCTTCCTACCATGTGGTATTATGTGACAGAATGTCAGGATACATAAAGCGATATATTATCACTTCTACTCGTATGAAAGGACCAACTCTATGTCTAGAAGAATGAGTCCTCACCGTGATGGTTGATACTTGATATCGTATATTGTTTCTCTGGTTTGTTGGTTGACGAATATGCGTGATATCGTCAGACAAGATTACGTTGAACAAAATTTCATTGCTCCATACGACCATCGACCAATCGTTAATCTTCCGTCTAACACACTTGTTTGTAAACTGGTTTTTTTTTTGCTAGGGGCTTTACGTCGCACCGACACAGATAGGTCTTATGGCGACGATGGGATAGGAAAGGCCTAGGAGTTGGAAGGAAGCGGCCGTGGCCTTAATTAAGGTACAGCCCCAGCATTTGCCTGGTGTGAAAATGGGAAACCACGGAAAACCATCTTCAGGGCTGCCGATAGTGGGATTCGAACCTACTATCTCCCGGATGCAAGCTCACAGCCGCGCGCCTCTACGCGCACGGCCAACTCGCCCGGTTTTGTAAACTGTAATCTGGCCTTTCTATTCTTTGTGGTGATCAGTGGCTTCTATCTTGCAGCTCGTCTAGCATTTAAATCAGCGGCTACACAACGTTATAATCTGGAAACATAAAAGTCCAGTCCATGGCACCCTCATTTCTCTTGGAGATTTCTTGGGATCACCAACTGAATTATTCCTTCCTCCCGTAGGATTGTTTTCCGAGGCCGACTAGACCTAGATATCGATTCCAGATATTTACCAGCAGTTGGACATCCCGAACTCCCCAGCAACACAAGATTGAGATTTCGCTCCTTTTAAGTCATTCCTTTTCTGGCATGTTCATAATAACTAAACATTGAAAAACTATATGTTGCATCCATCTGATCGAGTCAAAATAAAGTGTGTTCTATGAATATTAGTTAAACGTACCTCTTTCTTAGGCATGCATTGACGTTAACGTGCCCCTACACTGCATTACTCAGCTGAGGGCTCTGCTCTGCTATTACTACACGTAAACAATGCTGACAAGAGACAATACCAAACCAAACCAAACCAAACCAAACCAAACCAAACCAAACCAAACCAAACCAAACCAAACCAAACCAAACCAAACCAAACCAAACCAAACCAAACCAAACCAAACCAAACCAAACCCCATGGCGCCACAGCTCCGAAGGGCCATGGCCTACCAAGCGACCGCTGCTCAGATTATAGATTAAATGGTCAGCACGACGAATCCTCTCGGTCGTTAGTTTTGGATTTCTAGACCGAGGCCACCATCTCACCGTCAGATAGCTCCTCAGTTGTAATCACGTAGGCGGAGTGGACTACGAACCAGCCCTCAGGTCCAAGTAAAAATCCCTGACCTGGCCGGGAACCGAATCCGGGGACTCCGGGTAAGAGGTAGGAAATCTACCCCTACACAGTGGGGACAACAGGAAATACCTAGCTACAAATTAATTTTGAGGACTACTGTAGCGTTATAAACAAAAATTTCCCAAACTTCGCACTTGTGTTTATTTATCAACTGATCATTCGCGCCTGACATTTACCGAATATTCGCCGGAAAACACGAATATATAATTGAACAATCAGTATGTAGTTTACTGATTATTCATGCCTTTATCTACCCCTAGATATTTTACTCCCTTTACTGCCATCGAAAACTATCTGGGCAAGTCCTCGGTGTCTCAAGTTGTGTCCTATCAGTCCATCTTTCCTTCTGAACAAATTGTGTCTAATCGTCCTCCTCCACGAACTCCATTCATCTTACCTTCAGCTTTCTCTTGTAACACCACATTTCAAAATCTTCCGCTCTTTTCCTTTGCGCTAGTTATTGTCCACGTTTCATTTGCAACACCATCCTCCACGTGAAAGTACTATAGCCGCACAATGAAAGAAAACAAAGTAATTGCATGAGGAGTAGGCAGGCGAGAACGGAACGGAGAGTGTGGTCTCTCACTATGTGGAGAAGAATTCTTGTTTAGCTCTGGATTAGTGAGAAAGACGGGAGATGAAAGGTGTAAAAGCGAAACTTCTCTAGGCACCAGCATGGTAAACAATACAGAGAGATTTGACTAAGGATGGTCGGAAAGGAGAAACGAAAGAGTGCGGCCACTAGTAAATGGACGTATTACAATGTTGGAGTTCCTCAATCACCATAATACCCCTGAAGAAATATGCGACCTTTGGAGTAAGACGAACTGTGGAATTATTGACATTCATCCAGTTCCGTTTTGAATACCTTGCAAGCGTGACACCCGTAGTGTTAAAAAGAAAGCGGGACAAGTTTCCTTTGTAAAAGACGACGGCGGGTTAATGATCAACACGATTGTGTGTACTACGTATTAGTAACAAAAGCACATTCATAAAGAAGAAGAGAAAGTCCTCAAAGAAATACCAGAAAGTAATGAAAATGGAACATTAAAACACTCATTAGTACACGAGGATTTGGACGTAAATAGGGCTTTGTTGATTTTTGTAATTATGCAATATCGTACTGTGCAGCTGACGCCAGGATTCAGTGACGCTTAAAATCATTATTATCATTATCAACATCTTCTTAATCATTAGAGCCTTAACCCCATTATGGAGTATATGCCTCCCTCATCGCCTTCCATGTTCTACCTTGATCCATCATGGTCCCACAGCTTGCCTTACTATATCTGACCATCCAAACAACGGATGCCCTACTCTCCGTAGTCCATCTCTCGGATACCGGTCAGTTACTCCCCCCCCCCCAACCAACCCTCACCCCTTTGCTCATTTACGAGGATTAAATGTTGATAGATAACCTCCCTAGCTGTAACAAGACATGGCCTGCGCATTTTTATACACTGCTTTGGTCATGGAATTAAAGTTTTACAAGCAGGTTTTTTTTTTTTTTTTGCTATTTGCTTTATGTCGCACCGACACAGATAGGTCTTATGGCGACGATGGGATAGGAAAGGCCTAGGAATGGGAAAGAAGCGGCCGTAGCCTTAATTAAGGTACATCCCTAGCGTTTGCCTGGTGTGAACATGGGAAACCACGGGAAACCATCTTCAGGACTGCCGACAGTGGGATTCGAATCCACTGTCTCCCGGATACAAGCTCACAGCTGCGCTCTCCTAACCGCACGGCCAACTCGCCCGGTTTTCCAAGCAGGAGCGACTAACCATGGAAGAAGACAGTCAGAGCCCCAAATCAAATCTGCCCGCATCTATATTGTCAATTTGAATTCTCTTAATTACTTTTTCTTCGCTTTACGTCGCACCGACACAGATAGGTCTTATGGCGACGATGGGGTAGGAAAGGCCCAGGAAGTGGAAGGAAGCGGTCGTGGCCTTAATTAAGATACAGCCCCGGCATTTGCCTGGTGTGAAAACGGGAAACCACGGAAAACCATCTTCAGGGCTGCCGACAGTGGGGCTCGAACCCACTATCTCCCGATTACTGGATTCTGGATACTGGCCGCACTTAAGCGACTTGCAGCTATCGTACTCGGTCTCTTAATTACTAGAACAAACAATTCTGTAGGCAATAAAGCCTCTTAAGACGACGTGGTCAGTCGGATGTCCCCTTAAAATGTATTGCTTGGTTCTCATGAACACGTCCACTATCCCTCTTATCAGGTAGCTCCTCGAGGTTGAGAGAGTCCCGTTGCAAATAATAATAATAATAATAATAATAATAATAATAATAATAATAATAATAATAATAATAATAATATCATATTTTAATTTGATGTCGCATTTAGGCTGCTTGGGTGTTACTTTCGATGTTTCGTTTTACTTTACTTAACAGAGAAATCAGAACTCTCTTTGGTGACCAACGAATGATTTTTAATTAAATGCCTTGTCAGCACCGTACATGTCACCAGAGATCTTTTACATGCCGACGTCGTACGAATTGGCCTTTTCCACCCTTCAAAAATTCGACTACCTGTGTTTGAACCCTCAGTCTGGGGATGAAAATATCGACACTCTACCTCTGATCCACAGAGAGATTATGGCAAAAAATAGGCTTACTTGTAATACTGGACTTTAAACATTTACGTACACTACGTAGTTACGTCGTGTGCTTGTTAGCTTGGATTTAGGAGATCTGGGTTCAGACAAAGGTTGTGCGATTACAGGGAAATCGCAAAAGTCAATGGTGTTGCTATACTCCACACTACGCATGATGAGGAATGATGAGTTGTGTGATAGTTTGCCATTACTTTCCTCACTGAGGCAGAAAGTGCTATTCCAGCCCTATGAGTAGCACGTGTTATAACATTAATCTTGCTCAGAATGTCATTACTCAATTTTACTCAGTTTCCATACTGTCACAGTCATAAATGAGCCTAAGACTTCGGTGGAAGCTACATTCTCTCCTCCCTGTGCGCTGTGCCAAAAGACAGAGGCAAAAACACTGAACCTATCGAGAAATAGCAACCAGGCGTACTTACTTTTGTGTTAGTTCTCATTTTCACATAGTACAAAGTCTGGGTAGTGCCTTAATCAAGGCCCTGGCCTAAACATTTCATACAGTATACCGAGCGAGTTGGCAATGTGGTTAGAGGCGCGCGGCTGTGGGTTTGCATTCAGGAGATAGAGGGTTCGAACCCCACTGTCGGCAGCCCTGAAGATGCTTTCCGTGGTTTCTCATTTTAACACCAGGCAAATGCTGGGGCTGTATCTTAATTAAGGCCCTGACCTAAACATTTCATACAGTATACCGCAGCTGAGAGCTGTGGGCTTGCGTTCGGGAGATAGTGGTTTCGAGCCCCATTGTCGGCAGCCCTGAAGATGGTTTTCCGTGGTTTCTCATTTAACACCAGGCAAATGCCGGGGACTGTACCTTAATTAAGGAAGGCCACGCACGCTTCCTTTCAACTCCTAGTTCTTTCCTATCCCATCGTCGTCATAAGACCTGTCTGTATCAGTGCGACGTAAAGCAGCTTGTAAAAAAGTAAAAAATCACATCACAAAGGTGCCAAAAATCTGTCCGTGTTTAGGCTACAGTGAATAATTATGAAATAGTTAAAAGGCACGACACTAGAAATGTGAGAAAATATACGTAAATAGTATATGATATTTAATTCTGAAAATGATATATGATAGAAAATTCAGCCATGAAAAGTAAAATGTTAAACAGAGTGACTAACCCATTCGTGGCTGGGAGTTAACAAGGATAGTTTCTTCACTGAGGGAACTATTGTAATTCGATATAGGAATTAACTGAGTGGTTTATGATCATTAGAGCAAACAGGGTTGACTGAACTCTCCACCTAAACTGAATACTATTATACTATTGTTGCAATGATTTATTAGGTTAAGACTTGTTAAGTCTTTTCCAGGATAAAATAAACTTACAATGTGGATTCGATTCTGATTGGTGAAGCGAACTAGGATAATTCGTTTACTATGGAGGGAGACTACAGGACAACAACTCAAGACAGCAACGATATAATTCGACGGCCTAAGATAATTTCTGAAGGAAATGAGAAAGGGTTATTCGTGCTTTTCACTTCAATAACATTCTGATAAAGTCATCTGGTGCTTTAGAAAGAAGTCTCGAACAACTAACAATTCATGAACAGCCTGTTCGGAAGTAATCAGAAAATTAACGTCTAAGAAGTCTGCTCTTTTAAAATATGCAGGGATATCGTCAGAATATTGTCGGTTTGGAATATTTTAAGGGATGCAATCCTAAATGTTATCTCTAGCGATCGGGCACATTTCCCTGTAGCGTTCTGTGATGTGCATTACAGTTGAGAAATATTGAAATAAATTAACATTATATAAACTGGAATAAACGAAGCGATAAATCATATCATATCTGATGAGAACACTACAGTATCTAGATCATGTTCCTTGAACGCTTTTAGAATCCCCAAGTATCCCTTCTAGCACCATCCCTCACATTCTTGTCTGAAAATTACCTTAAAGTATAGCATTAGAGGCTATTCTCGGGATGATACACGATCAGCCACTGAGGTAAATGCTGATCTTCACGTGATTATCACCCATCATTAAGATACAAAATCATGCTTAAAATCAGTACGTTTACCAGTTTAATACAGATAATGTTCTTGGATTTACCTGTTCAACACTGAATTTGTGGAAATTAATATTATTACCATATAAGTAATCTTGTGAAGTGTCTTTCTGAAGACTAAGTTCATGGTCCCATCACTTCTAAAACTATCTAACATTGTGTCAATTTTTTTTTAAAGTTCCGTTTGAGCCTGCTATGGACCACGTAGTTCTTATCTCTAGCAGCTTTCTTCTTTGACCAGTACTCCTTCATTCTTGCACTGTGAATGTCTTTTCGCTCCTGAGTCCATTTTACACCTCCTCCCGGACGTACTGTTTTTTCTGTTAGTGACTGGAGAGAGTTTGATGTTCTGATCAACGTTCTGTACCTATTCCTGTCATAAATTTCACTGGGAGCAATGTCCAATTCTTGAAGGTCTTTTCTGACGAGTCTTGCCGACTTGGCATTAGTCGCTTTCCCTCTAGAGATGGTGTGGAAGATTCTGGAGGTGAGCCTCTGATTGTCCATTCTCATGACATGACCGTAGAAGTTCAATCTCCTCTTCTTCATAGATGTTGTAATGCTCTCCAATTGTTGGTACAGTTCGTTGTTATGCCTGATTCTGTACTGGCCTTCTTCTTTAATAGGGCCCATGATTTTTCTCAGGATCTTCCTTTCCTTCAGCTCCAGTTTTCTAAGTTGCCTTTTTCTTACCATGTTGAGGCATTGTGTCAATTTATTTATTTATTTATTTATTTATTTATTTATTTATTTATTTATTTATTTAGCGCATGACAACACATTGGAGTATACAACAGTATATAAATTATATACTGAAATAACTAGGGCGTTATGACTATTAGACATAAAATAGATTATACAATGACAATGTATGCACTTATATATACAATTTTGAAACAGCGAAATGGAGGCGAATTTTGAATGCTAAATTCCCTTAACACTAACCATTTCCAAAGCGTGTGCGTAACTGAGTGTGATCAGAATCGAGGTGCTAGAAAGTCCGCCGTAAGATGCTTAGCGGTTTAGAGTCCGACTTTGTATAAATATTTAGACATATATGGGGACTCAGTTTTCAAACGTAGGCTAATTCTTGCCATACTTGATCAGGAAAACACTGGTAGGCTATATGACGCAAGTTCGCAGCCCGCATTTCACTGCTATACAGTCATTAACTCGCTATTTCTTGGTTTCCCATTTTCACACCACGCAAATGCTGGGACTGTAACTTAATCAAGGCCACGGTCTCTTCCTTCTCACTCCTATATCTTTCCTACTCCATCAAGTTGGTCATGCGGTTTGTCATCTGGAATGCAAGTTGGATAGGATTTTTAGAAACAAGCAAAAAGGCAATGATTCTGTGGAATTACAAGATGCAGACTTGCACATGGATTTAGTTGAATGGTTCTGAAGAGAAGCGTCATTTAGAAACATTCTATTCGTCCACTAACTTCTGTATCGCCAGTGTTATTGTTGCTTGTTTAATACAACCCGTGAAGGGTAATAAGAGGAAATTCCTACGGACCCCTTCTCTGCAGAATGTGGCTGTGGTGAAGAAGAGCAGTCCATTGAACATACACTGGTGGGGAATGAATTCCCAAAACCAAGAATGAGTTGTGCTAGATAAATTAAATTCGGGAGACGTATCTGCATATTTGAAAGATGACGCCTATTTATATTTTGGCGCTAGTCTATGAGGAGTGATGCTAGTAGCGCCACAATGACATTTCAAATTTGATTTAAATAAGCGCTGTACACTTCGTAAGCGTTTGTCATTGTCCCGTATTGACGTTGTATGGTAGGTGTGAGTTAAACCTAACGAAGAAGGCAGTATCAGCAGTTTACAGTTTGAACGAGGTCATGTAATGGGGCTACGAGAAGGTGGATTAGCAGTACTGTATCCACAGTGCATCGATGTTGACAACAATGGTCACGAGAAGGCACTTTTTCAAGAAGACCGAGGTGGCACCGCAAACGGGCCGCTATGGAGAGGGAAGAGCGCCAGATTCGCCGCATGGCTGTGGTGGATCATACTGCATCTGCAACAGGCATTAGAGTTTCAGTTGGCACCATACTGACACAGCGAACTGTAACAAATCGATTACTTGAAGGAGAGCTCCGATCCGGACGTCCTCCGAATTAATGTCAACTGCGGTTTCAGTGGTGTCAAGCTAGAGGTCATTGGAGGGCAGAGTGGAGATCTGTTGAATTCTCAGATGGAAGCCGTTTCTGTCTTGGTGCTAGTGGTGGTCGTAAGGTTTATAAGGAGTAGGCCAGGAGAGCTGTCTGCGGCGTCGACACACTGGACCTACACCAGGAGTTATGGCCCGGGGAGCGATTTCCTTTGACAGCAGGAGCATTCTCGTCACAATCCCAAGAACCTTGACAGCGGATTTGTACGAAATACTGGTGATTGAACCCGTCGTGCTTCTATTCATTCGCAGTATTCAAGGAAGTGTTTTCCAACAGGATAACACTCGTTCTCATACCACTGCTGTCACCCAGTGTGCTCTACACAGTGTCGACCAGTTGCCTTGGCCTGCGAGATCACCAGACCTTTCATCCATTCCGTACGTATGGAACATTATGGGGCGACAAATCCAGCGTCATCCAGTACCACCTTTAACCGTTGCTGATTTGAATGACCAAGTGCAACATGCGTGCAACTCCATACCACTAAATGACATACGACATCTGTACGACACAATGCATGCACGTTTGCATGCTTGCATTCAAACTCGTGGCGATTACAGCGTTTATTAATGTATCAGCATATCACATGTCTTCTCACCCATACTTGAACCTATGACCTGGAAACTTTAACCAAATAATATATTACCAAGATAATTGCTTAACCTAAATTGAATTCTCTTAAACTAATGTCTTTTTGGTAATGGGATTTCATGTTCCACCAGTGTTTTATTCAACGCTGTCCTCTGCAATCCTATCCTGGAAGCTCTAATGACTTTGATATTCTATCTCCTGGTGTTCTTAACTGACTAAAAAGAAATAATAGTAGATTTTTAAACTTATGCACTTTATTTCACTTTGTATTTCTGGAATATTGCAACACGGTAAAATAAATACCTGTGAAATTTCGAAACTTTACTGAAATCCAGGTATAAAAATATATTTCACATAAATATGTTTTAAAGCACACCAGCGTTATGTATTTAGTTATGAGCGCTTTGTCTTGTGTAGATCATGCTTACACATGTTGAAGTTTTCTAGTGGCTAATCCATTATTATTCATATTCTTGTTTAACCATATTATGCATATTTTAACCGGACCTTCGTAAGTTTCAAAATAAATAGAAAAATAAATTTAGAACTGTTCTACGGAATGTCTTTATTATATTGTTAAAGGCTTAAAGTGACATTAAATTCAATTGTACTCTGATTCACATAGAAATCATATCATATTTCAAGAGATACTTAATAATTCAGTTTAAGGGACTTTGAGGTTGTTATGACTGAAGGTCCGCAAATATACTTTTTTTTCCGTTTAAACAACACAGAGATGAACTTGACAAAGCTGAACACATCGCAAAATAATTTAATCTCTTTAGACAAGTTGATGTCATACACTTCATTATTCAAATATTTAACTGTTTTGAAACCATGAAATGTACAGTCAACCTTCACTATTTATAATCATGAAGGGAAACACACGGAATTCATAGAGGTACAAGACTGTTTGTTGATGAAATCGCAGTTTGAGGAAAGGATATGAGTACAGTACAAATCCGAAAAATATTGCACAGATTCACCGGAAAGTAGCACGATGCATGCTGCGTTGGTTCTCCTGACTAATGTTAAGTTCTACGGTTTGTTATTCTACGATCTGATACAGAAATTATTGTACATGGAACAGAGAGTCTTGTATGCGTTCAACCTGCACGCCGCCGTTTCCGTAAAATTCTTGTTTATAATACTTGTACTGCGTCAGTAGTAAATTGACGCAAAGAGAATACTTGGTAACAGCTCCAGTAGACCTCATTCATCCAACATTCACACCAGGTTTGAAAGAGTATAGTTTAGCCATTAAGTTCTTCAGTCTGTTGAATCTATATAAATAAAATTGTAGGGGGTCCGCTGTTTGTTTGTCTGTTTGTCTGTCTGTTTGTCCGTTCCACCATCACGTCGAAACGGCTAGATAGATCTCAACCAAACTTCATATTTAGAGTATACTCATCCCGGGGAAGGTTTCGATATGCATATCATTTTAAAATATTTGAATACACGGGGAGTTTATAGGAAAACCAGAATGGTTTTTCCACCATCACTTCGAAACGGCTGGATAGATCTCAACCAAACTTCATATTTAGAGTATACTCATACTGGGGAAGGTTTCAATATGCATATTATTTTAAAATCTTTGAATAGACGGGGGTTTATACTGGTTTTCCTCCATTTTCTCTTATACTATTGATTTTCTGTAAACTTCGTTTACCGTACGTGAAACGTCTCTTCATTGTAAACAACTTTCGTTATGTTCATAATTTACCTTACTCTTCACATGACGGAGAAATTTACAGTTTTCCGCTGGTATCATGCTCTGCATTGAGTGACCGACAGACCGACAACGAACCTACAGGTTACCATGGCAACGTCTCTGACTGCATGCCAGCAGGGAAGTAACGTATTGACATTTTTCTCATTATGCTTTTACATTCGTGGTTGTTCCTTGGGTAGAAGGCAAGAGAGGCGTCAATCGGCCTATCCGAGGGATATTGGCGGAATATCGTTGGATGTTATAACCGCCCTCGGATAGATTAAGTAATAACACCATCAGTCATCTTATTATTTGTTTACCTAGGAATCAGTGGACCTAAATTTCTCCTCTGTTACCGCTTTATTATATCCATAACTCACACTAGCATAATTTATTGAGGGGCATTTGATTTTCCAATACATTTACTTGGCATTTACATATTTGTCGTTATCCGGGTGTCCTCAGTTATAATCCATTTTCTATTACTTTCAACTTTCTTAACTGTATTATTTTCTTCCTTAATTACGCCGTATGTACGCGAGTGCTACAAACTACTGGATGTATTTCCACCAAGACTCATATTTAGAATATACACCTGTCCTTGATAGGTTTTAGGGCAAATATTGTTTCTAAATCCCTGAACTGACTGGAGGTTTATACGAAACCGAAATAGTGATTTTGCACTTCCACAAAATATACACAACCAAAGTTAACTTAAATCTACCTGCCTTGGTAGAAATTAATTTCTAAACCTTTTTTCTCATGTGCATCATTTCGATACGAGGATTAATAACGGAGATATCATTAACGGACCGTTTTTCTGTACAAGTCCCATCGGACTTAACTCACGAGCGGGTGCGTGTAAAGCGTATTCCTTACAACTTGAAAACTACTGAAGACATTCAAACCAAAATTTATATTTAGCATCCACCTGTCCAAAGGTAGGTTTTAAACGTAAATAAGATTTCATGTTCCGGGATGGACTGGCGGTCAATAGGAAACCGACATGGTGATTTCCACAATATATACAGAACAAGACCAACCTGACTGGAAATCGACCAAACGTGATGGAATTCCACCTCTAAACCTTTTTTCATGTGCATTTCTTCGTCAGGAGGATTAATAAGGGAGATATCATGAATGGTCAGTTTTGCAGGTTAAGTCCAGCGGACATAGCCCAAAAGGTGTTTTACATGGAGCAGATTCCGTATCAATATAAATCAGATCGTAACGACTGTGTACCTCTACACTGACTATTTTGGCGAAATTTTCGTACAGCTTTCCGTTTAAGGGGTAATAATGACCATCTCCATAATTTTTGGTTTAGTTTCCTGAAAGTCCTAATTTTTACCCGCCTCGCCCAAAATCCAGATTGCGGCATAATTTGCCAGAAGAAAAAGAAGATAATTGAAATTTGACACAATTATACGTTTTAGCCTGTAACGAACGGAAAACATCCAAGATCATTAAATTTTTCACTTTTTATCCCCGAAGAATATCGAAATATGCAGGCAATTTTTATAATGGTGCAGACCTTCGGAAATTCCTATCACATAACAGATTGCACAATCTCCGTTCAATTTGGAATGATCTACAACCTTGGTCTTATGACTTTTTGCCGTATCTATATACATTTTATGTTTGATTTTCCTCTATTAATCGATGTTAAGTCAATTTGGAATTTTCACAGCATAATTCATACTTTCGATTACTCATATGAAATACAGAATCATCAAACTCTTCACGAAAATTGGCCCACCCAGTAGCCATATGTGAGCCAAATGCTATGTATGTAGCTGTCACATAATTATCCGAAAAGTAATGTAATGTGAGATAATCTTACAAAACCGTTACCCTGTTCCACGTTTCTAACTCAATCTGACCCTAGAATAGATGACATATCATAGGACCAGCCATTTAGGCCACTAAATCCGGCGTGTCTTATGGTATAATCCTTTGTCGATATGACGTACGTTTAGTAGCAGTTAATCTGTAAATGAAAGTCTTCAATATTGTAAACACGCATATACTTTCGTATGTCGATATATTCACTGATGTCGATTTGTAGCGATCGAGAAAGGGTGGGTCTGCTATTGTAATCAGTACTCCCCACACGCACTTTGACTGGCAGTATGAAAGGGTTCCTTCTCCAACTCCTGTGTAACTGTCATTAGTAAGGAAGGCCTACAATAGTAATGAATAGTTCCCTTCTCGATTTGACTTGCAGAAGGCAAGTGAGCATGCAGTTTTGTTTATAACTCCCCTACCCGATTGTGTTTGGCAGTAGGCAAGGGTGCCCGCCATTATAAAGAAATGTCCTCATCTAAAATGTGACTGGCATTAGGCATAGTGGCGCGCTATTTTGATGGAAACTCACTAACTTGGTGTGACTGGCAGTAAGGTAGCTGGAAGTAGGAAAATGGACCTGGCATTATAATGATAACTGCACAACTCAACTTTGAGTGATAGTAGGGTAATTGCCTGCTATTATAATAAAAACTCCTCAACTGTAATCTGTCTGGAAGTAGGAAAGGGGGCTGCTATTTTAACGATACTCCCCAAATCGATTCTGTCCGCGTAGTAGGCAATGGGGCCTGCAATTATAATGTAAGCTTCCCAACTCGATTGTGAATGGCAGTAGACAAGTGAGCCTGCCGTTATATCACAAATACATAACAAACTTTTTACATTGGAAACAACGTACGGGGACCTCCCCATGCTCTTTCTCGGATAACGCTAAGATACATGCAATTTTAAAACAATCTTATTTACTGCATGTACACTATTTACGTCGATATTCGAATACAATGTAGAATACCGTAGCGAAGCACGGGTACATTCGCTAGTATAAGGATACAAATTTACAAAACTCTAGTACGTACTTTAAAAATAAAATTATAATTTAATGTAGTAACATGTTCCTTCTTATAGGAAAATCCTCACATTCTTTCAATGAGTATAGTTTGGAATATATATTTGCTTCCAAAGGAATGATCATAATTTCGCTACTGATGTTTTCTATTTTTACACTCCAGTGCTGGCGGATAAAATTTGTATAGCATTATTTAAGAAAACATTGTCATTACCAATATCTCCATTATCATTAATTCCGCGGAGAAAGATAGAATTTTGTTTTATGAAACCCTTAACATCGTTTAAGAATATGAAAACAGAATGTCGATATCGTTATGGGATCTGTAAGATATTCGAGGTTAGAAACTCACAGAGTAAATACAAATTTTAGGCTTATGTCTTTTAGACTGTTGTGTCTAGTTTAGTAACATTGAAATGAATGTCCTGTCCACAAAAATGTATAGGTTTCCAATATAAATTTACGTCTAACGTGTATACTTTAAGCTGTCTGTAACTACAACTAACATCGTATAAAGCTAGAAAGTAATCCAGCTAATCCAGCAAACAAACCTCTCAATCTCCATCAGCTCAGAACAAACCCTCTGCGATAGTATATCCATTTACCTGAAAGACGGAGAAAATGCGGTTAATAACAAATTATTACATTCTCGACAATAAATTATACATGTCACATAGAGAAAATAAATCAATAAGCAATATGTTTATGTTTCAAATTGTAAGACATGGAAAACCGACGAATGTCAATCGTTCGTTCTATGACCTACACTTAAGTAATACATCACCACTGAAATGGAACAAAATCATTATTATTATTATTATTATTATTAATTATTATTATTATTATTATTTGTGTTACAAACAGTTGATTACTGTAACTGGAGTATAAAAACCCCATGGCACTACAGCCCTTGAAGGGTCTTGGCCTACCAAGCGACCGCTGCTCAGCCCGAAGGCCTGCAGATTACGAAGTGTCGTGTGGTCAGCACGACGAATCCTCTCGGCCCTTATTCTTGGCTTCTTAGACCGGGGCCGCTATCTCACCGTCAGATAGCTCCTCAATTCTAATCACGTAGGCTGAGTGGACCTCGAACCAGTCCTCAGGTCCAGATAAAAATCCCTGACCTGGCCGGGAATCGAACCCGGGGCCTCCGGATGAGAGTCAGGCACGCTACCCCTACACCATGGGGCCGGTTACAACTGGATTGTAATCATGAAAAATATCCAGAACGAAAACTACAACAGCTGTACGTATGTCTGCCCCTTAGACCTGTTTCCTGATACGGGAATGAGGTAAGTTGAAATTATATTGCTTGATTTTCGGCCAGATGCCCTTTCTGACGTCAACCTCAGTTGTGTAGCTAATGAAGATGAAAAGAATGGTGTTCGAAACCACGCGTCTCCCGAATGCAGAGCTTAAGTCCATAGCCGTACCGCATTAACCATGCGGCCACTCCACTCGATACGATAACTACAAAAGCAATAAAATAATAATAATAATAATAATAATAATAATAATAATAATAATAATAATAATAATAATAATAAAAATAATAATAATAATAATAATAATAATAATAATAATAATAACATCCTGAAATTATAAAAAGACTATGCTTAATTTATTGCTGCAATCCAGTGACAGTGTTCCATGGGTATCATATTTATTAAAATCTGAAATACTCTTCTTAATAAATTGTTTTAAAACCAGTCATTCTGAAGTAACTATGCATGAAAAGACGAGAGCATTGTGTTACGTGGCCTCTAGAATGCCGACTCTAGTCAATTTGAGCAATGCCGTGATGTCTATCGTCCGGCCCAGCGTAGACCCTGTTACACGAGACGCACTCATCAACAGTCTGCTTGCAGATTACAGTACGAAAAAGTGCCATACAAACCCACTATTCACTCTTTTGCTGATATTACGTATGTTACGAGTATTACTGCGGACCGACACTTGCTCAAGCGTTAACCGATACAGCCGAGGACGTGCAATAATCGCTGCCTTAGCGGCATATAGTTGCAGAACGGAAAGGATAGCGGATAGAACTACACAGTGGTGGTGATTTTTGTTTGAAGAGGAAGTCCTATCTGAACAGTGGGAAATAAATTTGAAACAAAACAAAATTATTAATTCAATGAAGGAATTTAGAAACGAAATACAAAATAAAACAAAAGAGTACTGTATTAAGCCGAAAGGTTCACTAACGAATCAAAAGGGAACGTGAGTTTCCTGAGTAAAAGAACACCTGCAATTTACATACTCTTGATTAATCCACTGTCGCACATAAATCGGATGACGAGATCAGCAGTAGTCGCGTCATCGGCTAGTACGCGCTCGAGTGTCTCCTGCAGGCCGAGGTACCGTGTTAGGCCAGAGAGATCGGCGCACTCTGTGACGATGTGGGTCACGGTGAAGTCGACACCACAAAAACACACTGAGGGTCCTCCCTCTTTAGTAGATAAGAGTGCGTAGATCGTCCATGACCTATCCTCAGCCTACACAATACTATGGCCTCTCTCTGTGAAGGCCGGAAAAAGTACCACCACACGGTAGTTGTCTTATCTGTTCTCAGCTTGTTGGGAGTTCGGATAGTTAGCCACTTCGATTTCCAGGGCACCAAGATGTTTCGAAGTAGTTGAGAACAAATATCTTTACCAGGTAGGAGGTTTTGACCACCTGTTCCCAACGTTGTTCAGTTGATCATCGTGTGTGTGCCGTGTAAGACCTGTTGACACAGTGCATGTTTAGTGCGTTGGTTCTGAACTGCTAACAGGAACGACTAAAAGATCAATGTACAGTTTTGTTTTAAGCTTGGCAAGACACCGGAAGAAACGCATGCGATGCTGGCATGTGTTTATGAAGATCAAGCACTGTACTTGAAGTGTGTGTACGAGTGGTTCGCCCGTTTTCGAGGAGGCCGGGAAAGTGTTTCTGACAAGCCCCGTAACGGAAGACCGGCAACCGCCATCAGTGACGAAAACATTGAGAAGGAAGGACATTAATCACGAACGATCGGCGATTAACTATGCGCATGATAGCGGAGGAACTGCAGATTAACCTGGATCCGTGCGACAAATCGTTACCCAGAAGTTCGAGAAGAGGAAAACGTGTTCTCATCTTGTGCCACATCACTTGACTGACGATCAGAAGCAGGCACGTTTAGAGGCTTCACAGGATTTTGTCGAAACGGCGGATGCGACAACAAATTTCTTAAACTGTATTGTCACTGAGGATGAAACATGGTGTCCCTGAAACGAAACGGCAAAGCATTGAATGGCGTTCTCCGTGATATCCCCGTCGGAAGAAGGTCAGAGCCGTAAAGTAATGAATCAAACTCGCTTTGAAAAGAAAGAGATTTGACGATATTCCTAACATCCAACGAAACGTGACGAGGCTTATGAACATCATCCCAAAGGAAGCCTTCTTGCAAAGTTTCCAGGAGATGTATTGCCGATCTCAGCAGTGCATAGTTATGGTGGGGGGGGGGACTATTTCGAAGGAAAGTAAGGTCACTGTCGTGCATTGTTCAACTATGTTGATAGCACAGGACTATTCACCGGTTGTCACAGGTTGTAGGTCTTGAAGGTGAAAATGCCGCTTCCTTTGCAGCTTTATCTGCAAGTTCATTTCCTGCAATCCCAACGAAGCGTGGAAGCCACGCGAAAGTGATTCTGGTGCCAGCATCACGTAACTTGGCTAGGTCATGAATCCGCTTCACCAGTGGGTGTTGCGAGAAGCAGATTTCAATAGACTGCAGAGAACTTAACGAGTCGGTTAACACTGCACAACTTGGTATTTTTATCTTCTTTATGACCGCTTATATGTTCATCTACATATACCTCATTACTGACCAACACATCGTTTCATCACCTTATCTCAGGGTGCCAAATCGCGGGGGCGAAGGGAAGGTTTTCTCTTCACTGACGACTTTATCTCAAAGGTTCCTCCCCACTACAATTACCCGGAGGGGGATTCCTCCAGTATAAATTAATGAGGCAAACCTAGAACACACGTATTACTGAAATTTATGTTTGTACTCTGCATATTTTCATAAAATCATCAGCAGAAATACACATAATATAGAAATAATAGAAAGACTGCCAGACCTTAAGCAATAAAGCAACGTAGCGGTGGCAACTCTGCATCTGCAGTCTGTTGTTCATGTTTCACTTTGACAAGTCGATCCGAAACCCGGGCAAAAATATAATTTATTTCAAGCCGTCCTCCCTTGTCATCGCTCTAAGTTGCTCGAGCTTCCACCACTCCTGTACTTTTTGGAGAGGGTGTGTTTCCGATACGTAGCCAATATGACAGTATTCACTTAAGGTGTGCACAAACGAAATAACTTTCCATTGTCTATCATTCTTGTTATAACAACAGAATTCAAACAAAAAAGAATTACATTTTTCTGGAGGAGGGAGATAATTTACTTACTGGGAAATTATATACTCCCTTCACCGCTCGGTACTGTCTGAAACAAACACAAGTGATTGAGCCCGATGATCCTTCTCCCCACAACCCCACCATTTCTTCCTGATTTCGCACACTGCCTTATCTTCAACAGGTACTGATCGACCGAACGACCTGATAAACAGGTAGAAAAGCCAATCTGTATTGAACCCATGACCTTTGTGCCCTAAGAATTTTAAGTACGAAAGTTACTACATGAGACCCCATGTGAATTGTGCTGAGGAACTTGAACATTTCTTGATATCACGGAAGTGACACGTGGCAAGGAGGTGGCTACCTTCATTCCCACGCTATGATACATGACGTCATCCGCACGTGTCGAACGTGGAAGGATACAGAAGAAAATTTAGGTTGAATAAATATATTTAAAGGAAAGAATTAGTGGTGAACGCAGTATAATGAGGGGCCTGTATTTATCTATAAGACAATTGGTCTTTAGTAAGACGGATTTGAGACTGCTAAGCCATTTATGTGGATTATTTCAGAAGGACGCGCGTGTCTAGTTTACCCACGCTAAGTCGACAGAAAATAGTGCCTATCAAATGAGGTCATTTAACCGGTTAATTTAATAAGAATAAATTGTATATGTTCATGAACACTACCGCTAACGAGGTAACAAGTATGTGGTTACATCAAAAACTCCTTTAAATACAGTTCATTTAAGTCGGAAAAGATACGCAAATTTTCTTGGCGGCAAAGGGAAAATTCCTGGAGGGAGGGGTTAACGTCTAAAACTAAGAAGAGAGGCCATGTTGAAACCCCTGCATTTGTATCATTGAGTCTTGAGAGAGAGGGTTGAACTGTTCTGTAAATCGATCGACAAGAAGTAGACTAAGTCCAACAAATAGATTTTTGGCCGATGTGGCTGGGGTCTTGAATCCATGTGGAGATAGGTTTTTAGAGCAGAAGTAATTGGATAAAAATGACGGTCAAGATACCGAAGAAGTATTTATAAAGTTGTGAAATTTTTGTGTTGTAAAGAAAGTAATTCGTGTGCGTGTAAGAAATACAATCAGTCGAGTGCGATCAACGAAGACGCCGAGTGAAAGGGCATTTCTTTTTTATGCTTTATTTCCAGGAAACATGAAGAAAATTCTATGTACAACCAGAAATGTAAAAATGGCTAAATGAATGACAGAGGGTCATAGATGAGCCCAAAGATGGAAGCTGACATAACGGAAGGTAGGTGACATACCATCTCACCGCGTACTATGTCTTGTTTCATGATGTCAAACTTATATGTATTTGAAATGGGTGTTTATGACGCAGTTGGTCACCCATATGTTTTGTGAATGTCAGAAATATGACGAAAGGTCATTTGTTTTATTTTCTGCTTCGATAAATTTTCAAAGTATTGCGAGTGTCGTGTAACATTTTGTGGGGATAGGTTATTAGTGAGGGTTTCGAAGTGATATCACGTCCGAAGTAGATCGTAATTTCCGTGGATTTATTGCCTATATTTTGTTATGTCGAATTAAGATGCGTATTCGACGTAAAATTTTCTGTTGGTATTTTGATTGGAATTGGTGCAAAAGGATCCGTGGTTACCCATTTTCATTCGGATGGAAGCGTTGTGTGTCAGGTTGAGTAATGCAGATTGGTGAATTTTGTCACGAAGTGTAACGTTATTCTATGTACGTTAAACTGGGTCTATGTGACAATAAATAACAGTAAAATTTGTCAGTCATTTTTGTGAAAATCCAAGTTATACGAGATCATTTTATGCGAAGTTGTTCATTATTAAAGTATTTGTGCGTAATTATGCCTCGTGGATTCTAAGGATTTTTATTCCAGTTCTTTGTCAGTGAGAGTCGTCGATTTGAAAGCAACAGGTTAGATTTGCCGTATGAGTTGAGATAGGATTGGTGAGTCGGGTGACTGGAAGCCTGTAGTGAACCCGGGACTTTTATGTGAGCCCGAGGAAGATTTGTATAATGTTTGGGATTGAAAGTAGAGCGAGAGGATCCACGCATGTATTAATTTGCGACGTGTACAATTATTGTAGGACATTTAAAAGTAAAATCTATGTGCATATTTGTTGGTCAGATATATCGTTTTTTATTCTATTTTGCCAAGTAAAAGGTTTCATTCTTAGAGGCCAGTCAAGCCTGACGAAAGACACGTGTTTCATGTCGAAACTGACAGCAGGAGGGTCGTTTGTTCCAATGCCGCCGCCTGATCGAAAAGGGTTAGAATAACGGGAGTTGTGTAGTGTTTTACGTGTTGAATTGAGATGGCATTTCTTGGCAACGGAGATCATTATTTGCGAGAACTAGTTGAAAATATCATCCGGGAATAACGTGTAGGTTATTAGATACTGTGAATTCGTTTAATTGAGATCGTACTGTATATTTGAAACCACGAAGTTAGGGTATAATAAGCGAGGTTAGCCAATTTCAGGGTTGTTCAAAGTATAGAGTGATGTTAATGATGATTTGTTTGTGAGGGGTGCACAAAGCTTTATGGAATGTTTTGACAAGATCTGACATGGAAAATTCTAAATTCCCATGGAGGGAATTAGATATTTTTCGCCAATAGAGCATGTCAAAAATGTCAAAAACATATCAGATGTGAGGCTTTTCAGGCGTTTACTCTATTATCCAGCGTTTTGTCTTACGTCTGACACTAGACTCATCAGAGTGGGATGTATCAGACCTTACCCACTGACGCTGGGGTGTATGCAAGTGAACTTGTCAGAAGCCCTTGTAAGAAGCACAGTCTGATAACTGCATACGGGAGATAAATCTCCACAATGGAATTATTGCCCGCCTAGCTATTCCGAATGGAAAATTCTAAATTCCCATGGAGAGAATTAGATATTTTTCACCAATAGAGCATGTCAAAAATGTCAAAAACATATCAGATGCCTAGTGTCAGACCTAAGACGAAATGCTGGATAATAGAGCAAACGCCTGAAAAGCCTTACATCTGATATGTTTTTGACATTTTAAGATATGACATCGTAATCGGCTTACATTGCACGGCGAGTTATTTATGGTTTTGTACTTAATTATTAGGGATATCCAAATATGAATAATGGTTAGTATTAGATTAGATTAAAGTGTGATGTCATGAAACAAGATATAATACTGGAAACAAATGAAGTAATTTTTTTCCAGCTGCACGATAACAACAGAGGATAAACAACAAATGTAATTAAAAGAATTAATTTGAGTAGGGACTTGTGAAAGAAACCATTCGTCCCTGGAGATAGAATTTGTTGTCCATTAAGATTTCATTAAATCATTTAAATTTATTTAATTATTAAATTCAGTGGAAACCGTATTTCTGAAATAACATTAAACCAAGCGAATAAATTGAAGATGCATTTTGGAAACTTAGTTCATTTTTCGGGAATATTTAAATGTTAACGTAACGATTAAGGCTACATATACGAAGGTAATGGATTTTACTGCCACAAAGTATTGTGAGCGTTGTTGTTGTTGTATTATTTGACTTTGATTGATTGAGCATTAAATGTGCTGGGGTTATTAAAGTGGAAACTTTGGTCAACAACCGATGTAACTTAATTGTGTTTAGCCTTCAGCTTAGAAACTTGGATGGTCATGGGGTCATCAACCTCGGTGACTTAGATTAGGGCCATATGCCACTGTAGCATTATTTTCCTTGCGGTCATCATCCATAATGACTTTAAAGTAACTTAGAAGTTTAGAGGTCGGTCCATGACATAGTCGCAGGTCACATCGATTCAATGAAGGATCCACGTCGTACAACCCCTGTGTAGCACAAACCGATTGGACTGCCTTAATTATACCCAGAGTCCAGAGTTCGTATTAGGAGGGCTGGACTATCAAGAATCATTATGATGGTATATGTAGACTCACACGAAAGCCGAATTTAAGGATTTCCAGACTTTCCTTTCTTTATTTAATAATTGAGACATTGGTTTCTAGTAAGGATGCCCATCAGGCAGTTAAGTCAAAGGCTCAAACCAGCGTTCTGCTCCTTTGTGTAAAAATGATTGTGGTGTCATATGCACAAGATTGAGTCCAAATTATATTGATTATAAATTATTATTCCTTCAGAAATTACATAAATAAATAGGAATATTTTTAAATAGACCTTTCATTTGAGTAGATAGATTAGAATTACTGAACCCTACCTTTTACCTCAGCAAGTGACGAAGAACCCGAAACGACCCAAGAGACAGGTCTCATGAAAATTGCTGATAGGTCAGGAAGGTAGGTAACCTTCAAGACGGACCAAAGGGTTCAGTAAATATTGTACCCTTAAATAGCCATAAAATTAAGGTTCCATGGTGATATTTCCTGACTACTACTAACTACTACTACTGTCACTCCAGTATTGAACTCTGTGAATTTATCTGTTACCACGAGACAAATGTGTGATCGTGTACATTACTTACGAGATGGGGTAGTGCAAGCTCACGGTCACTTTCATTAGTACAAAATTTGGACACTGCAACAATGTGAGTCGATTTAAGGCTTCGAAAAACTAATCGTCAGCAGAGGGACGTCATGTAAATTTTGCTTAATCAGTGTGCAAATCTTCGAAATTCCATACCCAGCACATGGTTTGATGGATCTTCTTTTTGTTTAAGTAACAGTGCGGGCGTACAGCCAATTAATGCGTGATTATTTTCATTTGTTGAGTGAAGTGTCAACGGTGTAATTCGAACCTACCATCTCTCGAATGCGAACCGTGCAGCTAACTTGCTCGATTCATAGCAATGAAGATCTGAGCGAAGCACTCTTCAAGACTGAAGAATCTAAGGGGCTGGTACGGAAAGAACTCGATATCCTCTAAAATACAGATATACACGAACCTTAGATAAAAGACGGCACAGCAAGTACAAGACGAATTATTTGTCACTATACCGTAGATATAAAACGATCTCCGTGAATAAGTACTTCTTGTTCGGTAAAAGGCAAATTTGAACGGCAGATATGCTCAAAGTAGCAAGGCGTGATATTAAACTAGACAGATTGGTGCCGCTGTATATTCCCATCCCCTTGAGGGCTAACTCCAGTGTAATACCACATAGAAGCATTTCTGTGTTTTCTCTTCACAGGCTATAAAGATAGCTGTTAAAATAATACACAAATGCAAAAGGCGTAATCTTCCTTCTGTCTTTATAGCCTCGCCATGTTATATAACATCACACGTCACATTAGCAACTCAAGGACAGTAAATGGGTAGACACTAATACACTGAAGTAGTTTTTCAGCACGAAGAGGGCTGAATAATGTAAAACAATTATCTAATTGTACACTGACTGACAGAGCAAATGCAACACCAAGAAGGAGTGGTTCGAAAGGGATGAAAGTTGGGAAAAAAACAGAGACGGCACGGACGAATAATTGATGTTTATTTCAAACCGATATGCAGGTTACACAATGCGCACGGCATCGACTCAGTAGGATGTAGGACCACCGCGAGCGGCGATGCACGCAGAAACACGTCGAGGTACAGAGTCAATAAGAGTGCGGATGGTGTCCTGAGGGATGGTTCTCCATTCCCTGTCAACCATTTGCCACAGTTGGTCGTCCGTACGAGGCTGGGGCAGAGTTTGCAAACGGCGTCCAATGAGATCCCACACGTGTTCGATTGGTGAGAGATCCGGAGAGTACGCTGGCCACGGAAGCATCTGTACACCTCGTAGAGCCTGTTGGGAGATGCGAGCAGTGTGTGGGCGGGCATTATCCTGCTGAAACAGAGCATTGGGCAGCCCCTGAAGGTACGGGAGTGCCACCGGCCGCAGCACATGCTGCACGTAGCGGTGGGCATTTAACGTGCCTTGAATACGCACTAGAGGTGACGTGGAAACATACGCAATAGCGCCCCAAACCATGATGCCGCGTTGTCTAGCGGTAGGGCGCTCCACAGTTACTGCCGGATTTGACCTTTCTCCACGCCGACGCCACACTCGTCTGCGGTGACTATCACTGACAGAACAGAAGCGTGACTCATCGGAGAACACGACGTTCCGCCATTCCCTCATCCAAGTCGCTCTAGCCGGGCACCATACCAGGCGTGCACGTCTATGCTGTGGAGTCAATGGTAGTCTTCTGAGCGGACGCCGGGAGTGCAGGCCTCCTTCAAACAATCGACGGGAAATTGTTCTGGTCGATATTGGAACTGCCAGGGTGTCTTGCACATGCTGAAGAATGGCGGTTGACGTGGCGTGCGGGGCTGCCACCGCTTGGCGGCGGATGCGCCGATCCTCGCGTGCTGACGTCACTCGGGCTGCGCCTGGACCCCTCGCACGTGCCACATGTCCCTGCGCCAACCATCTTCGCCACAGGCGCTGCACCGTGGACACATCCCTATGGGTATCGGCTGCGATTTGACGAAGCGACCAACCTGCCCTTCTCAGCCCGATCACCATACCCCTCGTAAAGTCGTCTGTCTGCTGGAAATGCCTCCGTTGACGGCGGCCTGGCATTCTTAGCTATACACGTGTCCTGTGGCACACGACAACACGTTCTACAATGACTGTCGGCTGAGAAATCACGGTACGAAGTGGGCCATTCGCCAACGCCGTGTCCCATTTATCGTTCGCTACGTGCGCAGCACAGCGGCGCATTTCACATCATGAGCATACCTCAGTGACGTCAGTCTACCCTGCAATTGGCATAAAGTTCTGACCACTCCTTCTTGGTGTTACATTTGCTCTGTCAGTCAGTGTATTTACATCCCTATCACATTTACTCTAGTCAAATATTGATGTTATCTTCTGGTCTGAAACACTCCTTCTAGTCCTCGTTTTAATTAGCTAGATTTAGATATAACTGTACAGATAGATTTTGAAGTAATAATGGCTATCAGAAATATCGTAAACACACTAAGTACTCGGGCATGAAGACCATCGTATCCCTGAATTGACATATACCAAATCTATATTAGGAGTCATTTTCAAATGTTTACCAAATGCGAATTTCCATGTGGTGATTACTTTAAAGGGCTAATCGACAGATAATCTACTTTTGAACATGTATCTAAACAATTCCATGGAGGCAATACTTGAGGCAACTAGGGGCCCTGAAGTCTTTACTCTGTACTGCCACTCAAGAAAAGAATGAGTGCACTCTTCATAAACGTTTTCGCCAAGACTCAAAGCCGGGTTTACACGATAACCTTTACATGAGCGTCAGGAATTGCAAGTAAATGTGAGGTTGCTCCACGTATTTCTTTGAGTGTTGGTTCCAGACCCGATAACAAAACAGGAAAGTAAACATGTGGCGTAAGGCTTAACTTAAATCTGTACAAATAAAAAGAAATGCGAATAAGTCGAAAACGAATGAAGTGAGTCAAGGAGCCGTATGTTAGCTGTACTGGTAGGGAACTTGCTTGAAGTGACAGTGTGGCAATTGGGAGCTGACGTAGGTTCAAATCCTTGTAGTGAACAGAGTTTCTTAATTTCCTTACGGTATACTCACTCCTCGTTATTTTGAGATATGTGGACGTATGATATTTATTATGAGTATTTTTAAAATTCCCCTGAAATATTGTCCTAGCACAGAACGGGTCTTGGCGTTGCCCTTCCTTCAGCATTTCCAGGTCATACATAATTTCTTCGTCCTCAGCGGTTGGGCGTATGTACTGAATCACTTCCTCTTCCGAATTCAGATTCCTGCTCAGCGCGTCAGGCAATAAATTATCCTTCCTGGCCCAGTGCTCTACCGTTACATTAAATTGTTGTGCGAACAATGACCTCTCTGGTTAACCTTATGAAGTCGTCCCGTGCACCTTGCGCCGTGTAGTGCACTGGCGCATACACCCTGAGAGGCCCTGGTCTAGACGAACCCTGCGCAGGTCTTCACGTACGTTGAGCACCATTGTCCACAACTCTTCCTTTGTCATTCCTAATGAGGTTCAGGCCAGGAATATCAGGAGGCCTAGATACCTCCTTGATCCTTGCCTGAGAGGCAAACCATCGCTAAACTGCCTTTGAGGTTTGAACTGCGTGATAATACTACTGAAGAAGTTTCTCTGCACTTTTATTTTTTAAGTTGCACCGACACAGATAGGTCTTATGGCGACGATAGGACAAGGAAAGCCTAGGAGTGGGAAGGAAGCGACTGTGGCCTTAATTAAGGTACAGCCCCGGCATTTGCCAGCTGTCAATATGGGAAACCAAGGAAAAACCATCTTCAGGGCTGCCAACAATAGGGCTCGAAACCACTATCTCCAGACAGGCTGCACTTAAGCGACTGCAGCTATCGAGATCGGTTCTCTACACCCTCTACAATGAAGGGCTAAAGGTACATGGTGGTCAAGACGCTTTCTCTTTCAGGCTTTCTTCAGCAGACCAAGGACGTGACTGTCGCAAGGTGGGAGATGCGGGGTAGGTAGGTGATCCATATGACCACATAGAAAACAGTGCCTACTTGTTGAGTTGGCAACGTGTTGAAACGCATTACCGTGAAACACAAGCACGTTTTGTGACAGTTTTCCCATTCAAACACCTTCTTAGTACAAGACTTGAATCATGCTCCGTTGTATTTGTTTGGACGTAACCGTCAAACACGAATGTTGCTTCGCATTAATCCTCTATTTAGCGGGCATATGCCTCAGATTAACCAAGTTCAGAACTGTCACTGCAAACACCAAACCATTCAGTGCTGCCAACCCTTTCTCTGTTACGTCAGTTATTGGTCGCGTTGCCAGCTCTGCTTATGTTTCAATTGGGCTAACGTATAGTAGAATACCTAAGGCTGGCGGACATAACATTGCTCGATTTTTCGACGTGAGTACCGGACTGAGTAGCTCAGACGGTGGAGCACTGGCCTTTTGACCTCAAGTCGGTGGATTCAATCCCGACTTAGACCAGTGGTATTTCATGGTGCTCATATATGTAGATTTAAAGTCACGTAACTGAATTCCCGCAGAACAAAATTCCAGCACCTCGGTGTCTCCAAAAAACATAAAAATAGTTAGTGAAACGTAAATCCATTATTATTATTATTATTATTATTATTATTATTATTATTATTATTATTATTATTATTATTATTATTGTACCGGGTGGTACACCCCTACGCCGCACTTTTAAATCTTGCGCCAATAAAACCTCCTCTACAGGAAAAGCACCGAACTTGGAACTTGACTTACTTAAACTTTTCCTCAGAAGATGTCATTACCGTAAGTTTTTTATGGTGAAGTTTCCTGAACTTTGTGCATTTCAACTTGTTTTTGTTTTCCGTTCTTCAAGAAGTGTGGGCATTCTCTCATAGATATCTCTGCTAAAAACTATGATCATGCACCCTGGTGCGAAGTTAAGGAACTTTTTTGAAGAAATTTTGTACGCCTAAGTTTGTTCTTTACTAAATTTCTTTCATTCATTGGTGGGTTTGCAATATTTAATTTTTCCTTCCGCCAGTTTTGAATTTAGCCAATCCAGAATTTCTGTAATTAATTTCCTGCCAATCACAGGTTTCTTCTTCGATTTGGTGTGTAACTGTAAGTTATCCAATAAAATTGAGAGGGTGTGGCTAAGTTATTCATGAGAGGTCTCGAACCTTCCCTAAGGGTTTATAAACTGCGGATTTTCACGTCTCTTGGCCACTTGTTCAACATCTATCTAAGTGTGTGGATGTGAAGCAGGAGGCGGGTTGTGCCTCTTTCATCAGGCAGCAGGTCTTCAGCAAGGTAATGGCCGTTTAACACATCTTTATTTCTTGCTAGCTCAGCAGTTTAACCCGCGAGAAAGGTCCGAAACCTTTACCATGTAACTTATCTTTCTAAACATGTAATTTTCTGCCGGCTTATGTAAAAACTTAATTAAATATGTAACTGTAATTCGGGGATAGAGAGTGATTTACCCTCTCGAGCTCCCCTTCATTTTGGTTTGAGGTGACTACGTTTTGGTAACTGGTTTTCTTCTCTTCCTTAATGTCTTAAATAATTCTTATACGAGTCACCTCCATAGTTTGGGAATAGCCCCTGTTCCATCGGCCTAGTTCCTTTTAGGTTTTAAGAAGCTACATAGAGGAGTGCAAGTGTTCGCCTCCTTTCATTTTGTATTCGGGCCATTTATTTAACTGTTATTTCTTTTACACGAAGGCCCTGTAGGTTGGGTATGAGATACCCCTGTTTTATTTTCCGTAAGTTATGCATTGTGGGCAAGGAATTGTAAGTTCTGGTATTGCCTGGAATAGGCTTGAAAAACCTGAGAGCGTGTCAGCTCTTTTCAAGTGTTGGAAAAGTGCCTCTAGGAGGCTTGATATTGTAAATTAGGGAGCAAATGCTCCAGGTATTAGGGGATTTCTGCCCTTTGTGTAAAATTGTAAGCTTTTAAGTTGAGCTAGGAGCTCAAAATTGTAAAACTAGGGGCTTATTGCCCAAGTGTGTTAAAATTCTGAAATCTTGGATCTTTCGAAGTCTTGTGTCTAATTTGCTGGGTCAGTGTTATTTCACTAAGTTGTTTAAATTTTGTTGTTTCAAGAAAATATAACCTTTGTTAAAATTTTAAATTAACTTTGACTTTGTAGTTAGACCCATTCATCCCGGCACCTTCTTTCACCTCTGCTGATCCACCAACCACGGTAACAATTATTATTATTATTATTATTATTATTATTATTATTATTATTATTATTATTATTATTATTATTATTATTATTATTATTATTCGCTTAGGTTCGAATAGTTAACATTCAAATTTATGAAGTTTCAGTCGACTCCTTTTCAACTTCTACTGTCTTCCATAAGATATAAAACAACCCTCTATGTCATTGTTATATATTTTTGGAATATTCTGTGCCGTTTGCCTTCGAATATTTGACTCACTTTGGATTGGGAATATTGGTATGTATTTCTAGAAGACTAGAATATAAATTTCTATATCATTTCCAGAATACGGGAGGAGATTGTGCTTATACCATTTCATTGAGTTCCTGCTCCTTGACTTTCTCACGAGTGCAGGTGATCTGTTCAATGCTAGTCATAAAATCCAGTCAGTTTTCTTTTGACGACCCTCCGAATCTCTGTGACCTCTTAAATTCATAGTAATCCAATCTTACAAATTTCATTCTAGAAATCTCATTCCAATATTGTAGACAACTAGAAGAAATCTTATAGAACCATTCGCAGACAAATGTACTTCTAAGAAATAGGTCACAGATTTCGTTTTCTTAACAGTTTTGCCCAATACATGTGGTGCATGCGCAGAGTAATTGTTATATTCCGGACCTCCGTGTTGAGTCAGTTCCCTTGCCAAAGTAATAACGGATGAAACGTAATTAATAATCGCCGGAGGAACTACACGATCTCAGTGGCCGAAACGTCTTAAAATGGAGCCAGGAGGTGTTGTATAGAATGGACTGAAGCTGATCAGCAAGAAAGACAATCAGGAGTGATCAAAGAGGACACTGGAAGGCGGATCTTTGGATTTTCGACTTCAGGAAAGCGGGAAGAAATGTTGACCCGACAAAAGTTTTCCAACATTCAGGAGGCGAAGACAGCAGTTCTATGGTGGCTCGATCTTAAAAATAAAGTTTGGGAGAATCGAACGTTTACTTCCACACTCAAATAGGAGTTTTTAGGAACTGAATGACTGAGAGAAAAGTAGATTCTACTTCATACCTTAATAAAAGTTTCTTGACTTAGATTTATAACTTTATTTCTTGAATCTTCCTCGTATATCCCGGTAAATCTAAATGGTTTAATGCTCTAGGGCAATGGTTCCTAAACTTTCCAGGCCAAAAATCTCTCGAAAAAATAAAAATTTCACGGACCACTTCTGAGTTTTGATATAACGCAAAGAGTAAATATGTAAAAATAATAATAATCATAATTAATAATAATATATTTTGCATCCCACTTCTTACTTTTACAGTTTTCGGAGATGCCGAGGTGCCTGCATTTTGTTTCGCAGTAGTTCTTTTAAGTACCGGTAAATTTACCGACATGAGGCTGACATGACTAAGCACCTTCAAGTACCACCAGACTGAACCGGGATCGAACCTGCCAATTTGGAGTCCGATCCAATTGGTGTTTGTTCGGCCATTTTTTTCTGCACTTAATATTTCTTCGGTACGTACTGAGCACGATCTAATATACAGGGTGGTCGGAAACAACGGGAACCGGGTATATGAGGCAAATGCCTGGATGGTACTTAACGTAAGGCCATGGCCGCTTCCTTCTCTCTTCCTTGTCTGTCCTCTCCGATATCCCCTACCCCAGCAAGGCTCCTGTTTAACACAGCAGGTGAGGTCGCCTAGGCGAGGTACTGGTCCCCCTCACGAGTTGTATCCCCCACCCAGAGTCTGATTTTCTAGGACACTAGGCGGTAGAGGTGGGATCCCTCGCAGATTCCGAGGGAACAACCAACCCTGGAGGGTAAACGGATTAAGGAAGAAAGAGGAAAGAAATATTAGCATACAAGAATTAACAAAAGAAACGTGAATTATATTTCAATCAAAACCAATACCAATTAATGGCCCCTACATATCATTTAAGAAGCAATATATATATCTACAACTTAAATAATTTATTCCACATTGATAGAACTGACATGAAACGATACGAGGTTAGTTCTTAGTGAGGCTTTGGGATGTTTTTCTGTTCACCAGTTCTTCAGTGTTGGTGTTTGTTGATGATAAAGCAATAATCAGCAAGCTTTTAAGACGCTGATCAGTGAGAGTTGACTTTTTACATGTTTTTTCAACATGCACATAATAGAAATATATTTTTGACATATGTATGTCGACCCAAATCTACAGCAGTATCGCAGGGCTTGATTTAGTAGAGAAGAAAATGTAATATCCTCGGCGCAAAGGTATTCCTGAGTGATTAGTAATGCAGTGATATTTGAACATGTTTAGCTTCAAATAATTTACATTATATCCCCTAGCGCTATCGGTCCAGAGGGGCCGTTGGCCTACCAAATGATCGCTCTTCAGACCGAAGTCTACAGTTTACGAGGTGTCGTGTGGTTACCATGACGAATCCTCTCGGTCGTTATTCTTGGCATTCGAGACTGGAGCCGCTATCTATAATAGTTTCGATAAGTGGGGTTATAAAATGTATATTATGATATACAGTATGTTAGGCTACTACTTCGCGTGCCACTTGAAATGCTTTTGCATGCCTTAGATGGCCGTCTCTAATCTATTTCAACTGAATACCCCGACTACATAATGTAAATCACTGACAACAAAGTATTCCCAGTTGGCGATTTCAGAAAAGTGTGGGGTGGTTCACAACGACATCCTCCTACACATCCCTTCATCTACCTTCATTCTTAATTCCAGACTGGGCCTCTAGCCGTGTCATAATTAATGTGTTAAGTTTGAGAACAAGAAGTGTAATTAAAAGGATGACTGAAGTTTTAATTACTTTTTTCGTGTATAATAGGAGAGTTCGCTTTTTTCTTTCAACGTACCGGGAAGATGGCTTAGCGTGTTTCATTTCGGACTTAGGGGATGGTTATCTAGTATCATTTCCTTAAGATAATAATCGCCACCACTCCACCACCATGTTTGGCCAGTATAGGCTCTGGAAAAATGTTCGAATTCCAGTGTCAACATTCCTTGGAATTTTTCTTTCTTTAAAATTTAAATTCCTACAAAGTTTAGAGAAGTCACCTTCCCTAATTAGGTTAACAATTAGCACACCAGTGAACACATTATGTACACCCCTGTTGGTAGGAGTGGTAAAATACATACCTGCCTGTCGTATAAGATCATTAAATGCGGGCCCAGGGTCTTTCATCTTGGAAGCGATGTTTGGCTACGACGGGTCCTCTAGTTGAGTCCGGCATTTCCACCATTTACTTGTGTCAGGCTTTCCGCCTTCATCTTTCCTTCCGACCTCCTTTGGTCAACCCTTGTTCATTTCCGACCCCGATGGTATTAGGTTTGCAAGGCCTAGTATGTCTTTCATTTTCACGCCCTTCGTCGTCCTTCCATTTCTTGAGGATACCTTCATTCTTCAAAGTTCCGAGCTCGATAGCTGCATTCGCTTATGTGTAGCCAGTATCTGTTATTCGGGAGATAGTGGGTTCGAACCCCACTGTCGGCAGCCCTGAAGATGGTTTTCCGTGGTTACCCACTTTCCCACCAGGCAAATGCTGGGGCTGTACCTTAATTAAGGACACGGCTGCTTCCTTCCCACTCCTAGCCCTTTCCCGTCTCATCGTCTCCATAAGACCTAACTGTGTCGGTGCGATGTAAAGCAACTTGCATTCTTCAAAGTGTCGCACTTCTTCCATTATCCTTCTGATTGAATAGAGAATTGATAGATTTTAAGGTTAGTTATGTTATGTTATGTTATGTTATTTATTTATTTATTTATTTATTTATTTATTTATTTATTTATTTATTTATTTATTTATTTATTTATTTATTTATGTTCTGGTTTAAAACAGTGCGAAATCAATCCAATTATAGCATACCTACACTAATTACGTTTAATGCCATGTTAATTTAATTATAATTTAAGCTAAAACTATTTCTAGTATATATTGCAAGAGTTCTAATTACAGTATTTCAATTTTAACGATTATGAAACTGAACTAAACCATCATACAGTCATAAGGAGTGTCTTCTCTCAGTCACGTTCGTCTTTTGTCAGTGTGGTAATAATTTTTTAATTTCGTGTGGCTATTTCTAGCTGGGTGCAGCCCTTGTGAGGCAGACCCTCCGGTGAGGGTGGGCGGCATCTGCCATGTATACGTAACCGCGTGTTATTGTGGTGGGGGATAGTTTTATGTGTGGTGTGTGAGTTGCAGGGATGTTGGGGACAGCACAAACACCCAGTCTCCTAGCCATTGGAATTAAGCAATGAAGGTTAAAATCCCCGACCCGGCCGGGAATCGAACCCGGGTCCCTGTGAACCGAAAGCCAGTACGCTGACCATTCAGCCAATGAGTCGGACGGTGTGGTGAAAATATTTAACAACTGTTTGATAGGCAAAGTGAAGTCTGGTGTTTGCTGTTTCAGAATTGCTGTGTGAGGTGGTGTGTGCTTCTTCATACTTGAATGTACTGTAGTATTTAACCTTATACGAAATTGGAGGAGGTGATTAATGTGTTACGAGTAAGTACAAGTGGGCAACCATCCCCTAATATATATACGAGGTACGCGAAAATTTATCCTGGGTTGTCTACGTATTTTGCAATTCTGTAGAGGAATTTAGGATCACTAAATTTCTACGGTCTTCTAGGCTAATTATTTTGAGATTATTTAAGAGATGATTATATGCCACCATCAAGGGATAAACAGCACTTATTTTATAATCTAACTTTTTTGTCGAAAAGCCTCCGGACCATTTAAATTGATCTGATGGTTGCCCAGGTGTATTTTCTTTTTAAAGTATGATCGACTGGGCTAGTCGGCCGTGCGGTTAGAGGAGCGCAGCTGTGACCTTGCATCCGGGAGACAGCGGGTTCGAACCCCACTGTCGGCAGTCCTGAAGAAGGTTTCCCGTGGTTTTCCATTTTTACACCAGGCAAATGCTGGGTCTGTACCTTAATTAAGGGCACGGCCACTTTCTTCCCACTCCTAGCCCATTTCCATCCCATTGTCGCCGTAAGACATACCTGTGTCGGTGCGATGTAAAGCAAATTGTAAAAAAAAAAAAAAAAAAAAAAAAAAAAAAAAAAAAAAAAAAAAAAAACAACCCATCGGTAATCACCATCACTATCACCTATCGATACACACACATACAAATACATTTATTATAGACTGTTATGCTTTTCAGCGTTCAGTCTGCAGACCACCTTGAATTATCATAACTACCCACCTCCCCATTCATGTGTTTGCAACTAGCTCAAAGGCGTCGTTTAGTTTTTCACCCCTTATTTTTGAATAATCAAAAATTCAGTGTGACCATCGTTGCCTTGGTCTCCACCTATTTCATGTATCCTCCATTGTCGAGCCTATTATTCTTCTCGGTAACCTATCCTCCTTCCTTCCCCCGTGTGGTTGGCGGTGGTAGAATAACATCCACGTTATCCCCAGTCTGTCCTACGAGGCGACTAAAAGTGGGACTTGGGGCTCTAACTTTGGAGCGTTGGTTCGCGACCATGGTTCCCTAGCTGAGTATGACATAGCTACCAATTACTTGTGCCAGGCTCCTCGCTGTTATATTTTTCATCCGACCTCATTTGGTCAATACCTGTTCCTTTCCGACCTCGACGGTATTAGGTTTACGAGGCCTAGGGAGTCTCATTTTCACACCCTTCATGGTCCTTGCCTTTCTTTGGTCGATACCTCTCTTTTGGAAATGTCAGACCTTCACCACTTTCCCTTCCCGTTAGTGTTAAAAAGGGATCGTTGCCCAGTTGAACTTCCTCTTAAAACAATAATCACCACCACCTCCTTCCTCTCACACGGCCCCCACCACCGAAGTCGGTTTATATTCACAACTTCATATATCGAGTTCAATCCTAACTTAGCCTTTATACCATTGCCCACCCCGCGCGCCCCCTCCCGTTCCCCATCCTATTCATGCTAGCAATCATTCTCACTATATTTTTGTCTGTCATTTCCAACTAATGAATACGTTCTCCTGAATCCACACACTTTTCACTCCTGCACACCAAAGTTGGTCTGAAAGCATAGCAATGTCAAGATAATATCGTCCGAGACCTCACAGCTTTCTTACAGAATTCCGTTGATCGCAACAGTGAGCGCTCTTTCTTTCTTAATCCTTTTAACCTCCAGGGTTTATTTTCCCTCGAACTGAGCGAGGGATCCCACCTCTACCGCCTGTAGGGCTGTGTCCTGGAGCGTGAGACTTTGGGTCGGGGGAAAACAACTGGGAAAGAGGACCAGTACCTCACCCAGGCGGCTTCACCTGCTATGCTGAACAGGAGTCTTGGTGAGGGATGGGAAGATTGGATGGGATAGACAAGGAAGAGGGAAGGAAGCGGCCGTAGCCTTAAGTTAGGTACCATCCCGGCATTGGCCTGGAGGAGAAGTGGGAAACTACGGGAAACCACTTTGAGGATGGCTGAGGTGGGAACCTAACTCCCCTCTACTCAGTTGACCTCTTGAAGCCGAGTGGACCTCGTTCCAGCCCTCGTACCACTCTTCAAATTTCGTGGCAGATCCTGGAGTCGAACCCGGGTCTCCGGAGGTTGCAGCTACACCACAGAGGCGGATAACTGTGAGCTTACTGCATTCATTTTGATACACCTTGATTAATTTTCACTTAGTATTCTACCGTCCTGAGAGAATACTGTACATCCCGTAAAGACTTGAAAATGATCCACCTATTTCAAGTTCGTATTCGCTCTCTGACATGCAACCCTCCGAGTTCTTTCCAACGGGCATTACTTTAATCTTGAAAACGTTAATTTTCATACCATACTCACAGCATCTCCTTTTAAGCTTCAAGATATTAGACTACAAGAGCTTTCAGCGCAGTCTGCCATTAACACCAAGGCAGGAGTTTGATGGTAGCAATATCACATAACTCCATTTACCCCTTTCGTTTCGTGTTACGAATGTGTGGTGGCGGGGTGGAGCTTGGGATGGTTGTTCGCCGGGCCGGGTAATGTTGTTTCAAGGGTTTCTTCCTTCATTTGTATGCAACCCTTCGAGAGCTGCGAGAAGAGAAAAGAAGAGAAGTGAGGCAAGCACGCATGTATCCTGGCTCCGCGGTCGTGCCAGATCTCTATCGGAACGTCCCCGCTGGTAATGGATGGCCCCAGCCCAGGCCCTGCCTGGCTAGCGTGGGAGTCGTGTGGGAACCAGACCAGACGAGCTACAACACACCTGTCTACCTTCCCGCTGAGAGAAGACACTCAGCCTCAAACAGACGTACGCACACAGAATAGCGGGCTGAAATCGCCTTGCGCCAGGTCAGAAATCCGGGGACTCTCAGAGACTCCTTCAGTATCTCACCAGTGTTCCTAAGCATGACCTAACAAAATACAAACCGCGTCCGCTTAATTTACTCATTTAAACAATCAAACTTTAATTTGTCCTTATATACTATTATCTCCTTTAATCTGATAAGCATTTTGCCAGTTGTGCTCAGTTATAATGTTTCCTGTCAACTGTGTAACACACGTTACGAACAAAATAATGTTTTCACTTTCAATATTACCAATGGGCACATAATAGGATTTACTGTACAGTACATTCCTATCGAGTCAGTGTCTACCAATATAAGGGTATTAGGTAAGGAGAAGGTAATGGCAAGAGAAACAGTGATTGTCCTTTTTTTGAATTATGTGTTTAGTTTTTCTAGAGATTCTTTAGTCTATTTTCTAGTTTCTATTAGCTGTCATCTTACAGAGTTTATTGATTTGTCACCATCTACCTCAACAGGTGGATGCATTCGTGTAATGGTTTTAAAATACTGGGAAAAGCTTTATTTCAGATTGTTTTTTTTTTTTGCTATTTTCATTACGTCGCACCGACACAGATATGTCTTATGGCGACGATGGGATGGGACGGGCCTAGGAAAGGGAAGGAAGTGGCCGTGGCCTTAATTAAGGTACAGCCCCAGCATTTGCCTGGTGTGAAAATGGGAAACCACGGAAAACCATCTTCAGGGCTGCCGACAGTAGGGTTCGAACCCACTACCTCCCGATTACTGGACACTAGCCGCACTTAAGCGACAGCAGCTATCGAGCTCGATCTGAAAATAACAGCCCATACTACACACAAAAGCAAAGGGTATCTTTTGCATTTGATGAGATTTTGATCAATTGTTATTTCATTTTCCAAATTCGACTTTGTAATTGTTTAAATGTAAGACCCATTACAATGGAATGCCTGTTCGGTCAAGTACTATGTAAAATACTGACAGCATTAGAACTTTGCCTCCAATTAAGTAATACAGTGACACTTTTCCATACGACCACCCCTTAAGCTAGCTACCCCTATCATTGAATACTTTTAACCGGCACTGTATTTTCACCCTCTTATAAATTACCACCCCTTTCCCCGTCCAAAACCAAGAATTTTGTTCATAAATCAGAAAATGACCCTTTACCACAAAACTGTGAAAAAAAAAATAACAGGGTGTATTTTTTAACCCTGTACACATTGCTAGTCGTAATAGTGAATGTATCGGCATAGTGAGTGTACATGAGAGAAAAATGAATGTTCCTTTACCGGGCGAGTTGGCCGTGCGCGTAGAGGCGCGCGGCTGTGAGCTTGCATCCGGGAGATAGTAGGTTCGAATCCCACTATCGGCAGCCCTGAAGATGGTTTTCCGTGGTTTCCCATTTTCACACCAGGCAAATGCTGGGGCTGTACCTTAATTAAGGCCACGGCCGCTTCCTTCCAACTCCTAGGCCTTTCCTATCCCATCGTCGCCATAAGACCTATCTGTGTCGGTGCGACGTAAAGCCCCTAGAAAAAAAAATGTTCCTTCACTGTAAAAACCAGTTTCTCTAATAAAGGAGAGTGATAGAAGATCTCCACGTGATATAGCAAACCAGTTTAAGTGTACAAAAAAGTAAAATCCAAATCTGTATCGCAAATAGTAACAGTTACTTAAAGAACAACGCGATTTTCGAGAGGTTCACTCGAGCCCTTGCTGAGGCATCAACTGAAAGTGGAATAATGCTGCCAGGAAAAGCACCAAATTTTCTTCTGATCTACAGTAGGTTGAGTTAATTTCTCCACAAGTAACGGATGGTTGGATAGATTTTATCTCCGGCATAATATCGTCTTGCGAGCAGTTTGCGGAATACTTGAGTAGTAGTAGTAGTAGTAGTAGTAGTAGTAGTAGTAGTAGTAATAGTAGTAGTAGTAGGAGGAGGAGGAGGAGGTGGAGTAACAAGGAGATGGCCGTGCGGTTAGGAGCGCGCAGCTGTGAGCTTGAGTTGGAGTCCCACTGTCGACAGCCCTGAAGATGGTGTTCCGTAGTTTCCCCATTTTCACACCAGGCAAATTCTGGGGCTGTGCCTTAATTAAGGCCATGGTCACTTCCTTCCCATTCCTAGCCCTTTCCTATCCCATCGTTGCTATATGATCTATGTGTCGGAGCGACGTAAAGGAAATTGAAAGAAAAGTAGTAGTTGCTGTTATTGTTGTTATTGTTGTATGATTTAATATTTTTGGTTGTTTGTCATCTGGTCTGTTTAAAAAGGTTTCACTATACGTAACATCTTGGCTGGATTGAAACCTAGTGGTTGGTTAAGTGAAGATCTACAGCCTGCTTCCAGTCATTCGACCGGGTTAGGAATGGAATGAATGAAAACCCCATCTAGTGGCGAGGATAGGAATTCCGCGGGCTGCCGAAGCCTGTCGGACTCCTCTTGGGCAATGATTAATGATTGGCAGGTGAAATTATACCGGAGAGTATTGCTGGAATGAAAGATGGCATGGAAAACCGGAATACCCTCCGCTTTGTCCAGCATAAATATCACATGGAGTGACTGGGATTTGAACCACGGAACCCAGCGGTGGGAGGCCGGATAACTGCCGCCTGAGCCACGGAGGCTCTGGTTGGTTAAGTACTATATAAAAATCATGGTTACACTAAACTTTGTCAGTCGTACAGTACTTTGTGAAAACATAAACAAACAAACCCCAAGGTACTACAGCCCTGAGGTACCTTGGCGTACTAAGCGACCATTGCCCGTCCTGAAGGCCTGCAGATTACTAGCTAACGGATGGTCGGTGCAATGAATCTCCTCGGACGTTGTTCTTGCTTTTCTAAACCGGGGTCACCATCTTACCGTCAGATACTTGTAGCTCCTCAATTGTAACCCTCAGGTCAACGTAAAATTCCTGACTTCGCCGGGAATCAACCCCGGAACCTCTGGATGAAATGCAGACACGCTACCCCTTGTCCGCAGGGCACTCGTAAATACATCGCTACATTGAAAATTATCAGTCGAACAATGACTACATACAGTAAATATTAAAACTGTTCAGTGAACACATACTATGTAAAATCATGGTTAATCTAAAACATCAGTTGGACAATTACTTCCTAAAATCATGCCTACATTAAAACTTATCACACGGACATGGACTACATACAACCATAGCTATCTTAAAACTTATCAGTCGGACATGTTCTGTGCGAAATCGTGATTTCACTAAAACTTATCAGTTGGTAAGTACTACGTAAAAGCATGGCTGCAATAAAAATTAGGCTATAAAGTACAATGTAAAATACTGGCTCTATTAAATTTCATCTGCTGGACAAGTAGTACATAAAATCATTACTTTACGCGATTAATTTACGCTCTCATTATTATTATTATTATTATTATTATTATTATTATTATTATTATTATTATTATTATTATTATTATTACCAGCCCCGTGTTGTAGGGGTAGCGTGCCTGCCTCTCGCCCGGAGGCCCCTGGGTTAGATTACCGGCCAGGTCAGGGATTTTTCTCTCTACCTGAGGGCTGGTTCGAGGTCCACTCAGCCTACGTAATTAGAATTGAGGAGCTATCTGATGGTGAGATGGCGGCCCCGGTCTCGAAAGCCGAGAGGATGCGTCGTGCTGACCACACGACCCCTCGTAATCTGCAAGCCTTCGGGCTGAGCAGCGGTCGCTGGGCAGGCCAAGGCCCTTTCAAGGGCGCTAAGTGCCGTGGGATTTGCTTATTATTATTATTATTATTATTATTATTATTATTATTATTATTATTATTATTATTATTATTATTATTTCTTAATCTGTTTATCGTCCATGGTTAGTTTTCCCTTGGACTCAGCGAGGAATTCCACCTCTACCAACTCAAGGGCAGTGTCCTGGAGATGAGAGTTAAGGTCGGCGATACAACTGGGGAGGAGAACCAGTACCTCGCAAGGCGTCTTCGTCTGCTATGCTGAACTGGAGACTTGTGTGAGGATGGGATATTTGGAATGGATAGTCAAGGAAGAGAGAAGGAAGAGGGTGTGGCCTTAAGTTAGGTACCATCCCGGCATTTTCCTGGAGGGAAAGTGGGAAACCACGGAAAAGCACTTGGAGGATGGTTGAGGAGGGAATAGTACCCCCCTTTACTCAGATGACTCCTCAAGGCTAAGCGGACCCGTTCTACTTTTCTCTCGTGCCACTTTTCAAATTTCGTGGCAGAGCCGGGAATCGAACCTGGGCCTCCAGCTAATCACACTAACTGCTACAACACAGAGGCGGACATTATATATATATTCGTTTACGGCCATTAGAGACCACGTTAGTTAACAGTTACATGTTTCTGAAAGCCTCCTTCACAGTCCGAAACTTTAGCATCCTTTCTCTGGCAGCATGTCTTCTTTCTTCCGTCCACCCACGATTAAGTTTTGGTTCGTCATGGAATCCCTGGAATTTGTCGATCACTAACTTAAACTTTGTTCGGTTTGAGATGTCTTCTGAATTTATTCCCACCTGTTTGAGATCCTTTCTCACCTCCCTGAACCATTTGTCCGACCTATTTCGGTCTGCTGTCTAGTATTGTGAAAATCCTTTTCGTTAGTCTCTTCTCATCCATTCTAAATAAATGCCCATAGAATTTAAGTCTCCGTTTTCTCATGGAATCAGTTAGCCTTTCATTGTCACGGTAAAGTTCTTCCTTTCCTCGCAACCTATGCTCTCCATCCATAATCTTTAGACCCATTATTTTGCGAAGGATCTTTCTTTCGAATTTCTCAGCTTCTCTCAGTCCCGCTTTCCCTGCCATTTGGAGACATTCACTAGCGTACAGACATTCCGTTTTAATCTCTGTATTGTAGTGCCTTAGTTTAGCTCATCTGGAGATGGACATTATAATAATAGTAATAGTAATAATTTATATTATTATTATTATTATTATTATTATTATTATTATTATTATTATTATTATTATTATTATTATTATTATTATTATTATTATTATTGCCTGGCACAGTCACTAGAAATTAATGGATAATCCGAGGAACCTTCACTCAGTATAGTTACTAAAATAAGATGTACAATATTAGAAGGATCCACCTTTCAATACTTCGTTGTAAGTTAAACTAAAAAGAAGTCACAACTAGTTTATTGGGACAGGTTTCGACACATTACAAGTGTCATCATCAGCCAAATAGTAAAGTAGGGCAAGATATAAAGATCTTAAAACAACTAATACATTGAACACAGGCAAAAAATTAACATTGATTCATATCGTAGCAATTCAGTTAAAGTCCAAAACACAATGATCGCAGTCAAGAGAGTAAAACAGAACATCATTGTCTTGCGCCGAAAACAAATATAGTTGAAGTTCACAAGCAGGTCAAGTATGCACTTATGTAGAGTCGTTGCTAGACAGGTCTTGTAGGCATTTGTTTCTCAGGCCGAAGAGTAAAAGGTGACGTAATTGAAGTCTTAGGAAAACAGTGTAGGATTTAATTTCATCAAATTCAAAGTAGATATATAAGTTTGAGAATAATTTAAAACATTAAAAAGAATAAAGCCAAATACAAATATATTAAAAATAGGAAGAAATAAAAAAGAAAATTGGAATGTGAGGTTCAACTCGAAACAACTTGCCGTAGGAATTGATAGATGAATGGGAGATGATAAAGAAAAGGTTGGGGAACGTTTATTAGAGGGTGGTGGTGGTGGTGGTGATGATTATTGCTGTTAGAGGAAGTACAAATGGGTAAATATCTTCTATATAACACAAAACCGAGGAAAAAAGAGGAAGAGGTCCGACACTTCGAAAAATGAAGATATCGGTAAAGGGAGACAAGGGCCACGAAGGGCGTGAAAATGTAAGACTCCCTAGCCCTCGCAAACCTAATAGCGTCGGGGTCGGAAAAGAACAAGAGTTGACCTAGGGAGGTCGGACAGGATAGATGAAAGTGAGGAGCCTGGCACAAGTAAGTGGAAGCAATGTCAGGACTCAGCTAAGGGCCCCGTGGTCGCCAACCCACGCTCCGAAGTTCAGAGCCCCTGGGGGGTTAGAGAGTGGGAAGGAAAGGAAAAATGGAAGGGATCCGATATTTCGAAAAATGAAGATATCGGCCAAAGGAAGACAAGGGCCACGAAGGGCGTGAAAATGAAAGACTCCCTACTCGGAAACCTAATAGCATCGGGGTCGGAAAAGAACAAGAATTGACCAAGGGAGGTCGAACAGGATAGATGAAAGTGAGGAGCCTGGCACAAGTAAGCGGAAGCAATGCCAGGACTCAGCTAAGGGCCCCGTAGTTGCCAACCCACGCTCCGAAGTTCAGAGCCCCTGGGGCTAAGAGGGTGGGAGGGAAAAGGAATAGAAGGGGGTGGGGGTGGGGGTGGGGGGAAACTAAGGAGGATAAAGGGGGGTGTTGCGTAAGGGGGAAGTGGCATGAGAGGGTTTTGTGTAAATTGTGAAAGATTGATCTCTTACTTGTTGACTTCAGGTTATTTAAAATGGAGATGAGAAAATCGAAAAGGGCTTTGGGCTTCTCAGAAATATCATTCAGATTAAGATTTGGATTGAAAAACTGGTCAAGGTGTATAAAACAGTTTTCGGTGATGTCTAGGAGAGGGCCTTTATTCAGAGTGCTGAGAATTTCAATATCTTGGTTTATTGTAGTGAAAATATGTTTTGTGTCATGTATGTGTTGTCCCACTTACTTGTGCCAGGCTCCTCACTTTCATCTATCCTGTACGACCTCCCTTGGTCAACTCTTGTTCTTTTCCGACCCCGACCCTATTAGGTTTGCGAGGGCTAGGGAGTCTTTCATTTTAACGCCCTTCGTGGCCCTTCTCTCCCTTTACCGATATCTTCATTTTTCGAAGTGTCGGCCCTCTTCCTCTTTTTTCCTCGGTTTTGTGTTATATAGAAGATATTTACCCATTTGTACTTCCTCTAATACCAATAATCACCACCACCACCACCACCACCACCACCACCACCACCCTCTAATAAACGTTCCCCAACCTTTTCTTTATCATCTCCCATTCATCTATCAATTCCTACGGCAAGTTGTTTCGAGTTGAACCTCACATTCCAATTTTCTTTTTTATTTCTTCCTATTTTAATATATTTTTATTTGGCTTTATTCTTTTTACCGGCCCCTTGGTGTAGGGGTAGCGTGCCTGCCTCTTACCCGGAGGCCTCGGGTTTGATTCCCGGCCAGGACAGGGATTTTTACCTGGACCTGAGGGCTGGTTCGAGGTCCACTCAGCCTACGTGATTAGAATTGAGGAGCTATCTGACGGTGAGATAGCGGCCCCGGTCTAGACAGCCAAGAATAACGGCAGAGAGGATTCGTCGTGCTGACCACACGACACCTCGTAATCTGCAGGCCTTCGGGCTGAGCAGCGGTCGCTTGGTAGGCCAAGGCCCTTCAAGGGCTGTAGTGCCATGGGGTTTGGTTTGGTTTGGTTTTTTTAATTCTTTTTAATGTTTTAAATTATTCTCAAACTTATATATCCACTTTAAATTTGACGAAATTAAATCCTACACTGTTTTCCTAAGACTTCAATTACGTCACCTTTTACTCTTCGGCCTGAGAAACAAATGCCTACAAGACCTGTCTAGCAACGACTCTACATAAGTGCATACTTGACCTGCTTGTGAACTTCAACTATATTTGTTTTCGGCGCAAGACAATGATGTTCTGTTTACTCTCTTGACTGCGATCATTGTGTTTTGGACTTTGACTGAATTGCTACGATATGAATCAATGTTAATTTTTTGCCTGTGTTCAATGTATTAGTTGTTTTAAGATCTTTATATCTTGCCCTACTTTACTATTTGGCTGATGATGACACTTGTAATGTGTCGAAACCTGTCCCAATAAACAAGTTGTGACTTCTTTTTAGTTCAACTTACAACGAATTATTGAAAGGTGGATCCTTCTAATATTGTACATCTTCTTATTTCTCTATTCAATACGGAACGATCATAAAGTTTTTAACTTTAAACAGTATAGTTACTGTCAGGATTTTGATTTGAACCTTGGATCAATCGACAGTCATAGTCCGACTCGTTGGCTGAATTGTCAGTGTATATGTCCGTCCCAACACAACATACCACACTACCAACCACGACAGCAACACGCAATATTGATTGCACCCCTCCATATAGGGTTGGCGTCAGGAAGGACATCCGGCCGTAAAATAGGGCCAAATCTACATGTGCGACGCAGTTCGCACCCGCGACACAGGTGTGGGAAAAAGCGATAGCAAAAGAAGAAGATGATCACTCGACAGTCATATAACAAATGAGGGGGAGTTCTCATATACCTCTACTCCTTTGAGGGTTAATATCGTATGAACTCAATGTGACGAATACAGCATTACCTAGCAATTGAACTCGATATCGTGGACAAGCGCAGGCTACAGAGGGTGATAGGCACATTTGAGCCGCAGCCGGAGGGAAACACATTTTAGACGCAAGGCTGAAAATTGAATCGAAAATCAATCTCGTCTCTGGAGATAAGTTGAGGACCCCAAATTGAGTTGAGTCCAGCCAATGAGCGGCTGCCCGCGCATGTTTCAAACTAACCCCCCATCAACAGCCTGACCTCGTTTTAGCTTCGTGCCACAGAACTTTCAGTAACTCCAATCCAACAAGCAGTATTTCTCACCGGTTTCAGGAAGTGTCTCGAGAAATGTGTGTCGTAAGTAACTGGCAATGGCTGGAAAATTCACCCGTTGGAGGACAAAGTCAGTATTCTCAGTACAGTCAATACCTTAATTTAACGATCAGAATATTAATACAGGGCGGCGAAGAGGTGCGCGTGAATCATTTATAAGTTTTTGTTTAGAAAGAAATGAATCTAATATCTCGGAGATAGAAATAAGTTGCTGCGAGTATGTTATGAATATTAACATTTCCAAGACTAACGTGATACCAGAAAAAGGAAGGAACCTGAGATGATTGAACGCTAGGTTGTAAATACGGAACTGGAACAGGTGGACCGTTTCAAGTATTTACGATGTGTATTCTCTCTGGGTAGTAGTAGCATATAGATACTAAATTAAACAGAATCAAGGTACAGTAAAGATGAACTTGTCATACGATCAGCGGTATTCTGTAAGATAGACGTCAGCTCCTGGTCGAAACTATATTTACACGGGTCTGTTTTAGACCGACTTAAGAGTACGTGAGTGAAAGCTGGTTGGACATGGAAGTAACGTATATGAAAGTAGTGAGAATGATTTCTGATACAAACAGGTGGGAACAATGGCACGTGAGTCTCGGTATGAGGAGGTAGGTTTAAAGTTACGAATAAATTCTATTAATGAAGCTGTTCGTATAAACCGCCTTCGGTGGTGGTGTCATGTGAGGCGAATGGAGGAAGATAGGTTATCCAAATGAATGACTAGGCCATGGAGGAGAAGAGGATAAGAGAGGTAAAGGAAGACCAAGGCGACTACGGTTAGAATGTTTTACTTGATTTAGTGATAAGAGGTGTGGAACTAAATGAGGCGACAAAGCCAGTTGCAAACAGAGAATTGTGGAGGCACATATTTAATTCACAAAGACTTGCAGACTGAACACTGAAAGACATTATACTATAATAATACATGTAAACTCACCGGTCAAAAAATTAGTCATCGCATAAATCAGTAGCGATCAGTGAGATATTGTTTCAATCGGACAGTGTACGTTAACATGGTAGATGTAAGGATGTGACAAATTGGCAGAAAAGGGCAATAGGACTGTTCAACGTGTCTACAATCAATGGTCTACTACACGTGGCCACGAAAGAATTGTGGCCGGAAAAATATCCTGACTGAGAGGGGCCGACGAGTTTCACGGCTTATGAATCAAAATAGCTTCCAAACCCGAAAGCAATTGCAGCAGTCAGTGAATTAAGGTCAATCCTAACCTGTTAGCGAGGGAACATTGCGACGGGAACTGCATGCAATGTAGTGATGGGACATTCGATTCATTTTACTGAAGCGATTCATTTGATTCCGTTCACGTTACTGAATCGATACAGTGATCCGATTCACGGCTCATTGGTCACCGCTCCTACTGCATCTGTGTAGTATGTGCTGGTAAGACAGCAGCAACAGCATTCAGTGCTCGCAGCTGCCATCTGGTCTTCATACTATGAACTCCTTTCTTAGAAAAATTGCTAGTTACTCTAATACATCGAAGGTTTCCGGCGACGCAGGGTGGGAAAGGTTAGGATTAGGAAGGTAGCAGCCATGGCCTAAATTAAGGTACAGTCCCAGCATTTCCTGGTGTGAAAATGGGGAAACTACGGAAAACCATCTTAACGGCTGCCGACGGTGGGATTCGAATCCACCATCCCCCGAATGCAAGCGCATAGTCACGCGATATTAACCGCACGGCAACTCGCTCATTCATTTTTGAAAATATGTATTTTTCTATCAGCTGAGGATTTTTTTAAATCGTCACATTTTGTATAGGCTACCCGAGATGTACAGTAGCCCGCTGATTTTCTGATTCAACATACTGTTATTATGTCTGTCCACATATGATTGAAGTCTTGTGCAACGATGTGACATATGAACTGAGAGAATACTGAGCCGTTCTCCCCAATATAAAACAGGTACTTTTGAGTGGTCATGAGCATGACTCATAGTCATAGGGCAGGCTAGAGTCGAGTTTAATTGTCAAAAGTCAACTAAGTTATAATACTAAGTTTCATTAAATTAATAAATAGTATAACCTAATAGCCTACCTACTTACTAGCTACTTCAGAATTATGCTGTGACTACCCTTTTAACACTGCAAATAAATCCATCTATTATTTAAACCTCCCTGTAAGAAGAGGACAGTGAATGCAAATGGGTATTATTTTCAAATGAGCTGAGCTCGAGAGTCCATTATAGCATAATAAGGAGCCGTGTGTATCTTGTGTCTCACTGAGCCGGCTCGTTCACGATTCTTTCGGTGTGCCATGGGTCACTGTCTCGCTGCAGCGGAAGCTCGACTCTCCGCGTGTCCAGTGAGCCGATAAGGAGCCGTGTGTATCATGTGTCTCACTGAGCCGCGCTCGTTCACGATTCTTTCGATGTGCCATGATTCACTGTCTCGCTGCAGCGGAAGCTCGACTCTCCGCGTGTCCAGTGAGCCTATAAGGAGCCGTGTGTATCTTGTGTCTCACTGAGCCGCGCTCGTTCACGATTCTTTCGGTGTGCCATGATTCACTGTCTCGCTGCAGCGGAAGCTCGGCTCCCCGTCAACGTCCAGTGAGTGCGCCACTCAGCACTGTCCGCTGGGAGTAAGCTGAATCGTGTGCCGTGAGCTCGCCGTTCCTGTGAATCGATTCACTCGGACACTTGAATGAATCGATACACTGCTTCGAATCATGCATTCAGTAGCCAACACTAATGCAATGAACATTTGGAGTCGGTCACCTCGCAGGAGGCAACTACTCTCACGGGCATACAAAGCTGCGCGTCTTCAATTGGCTAGAAATCATCGAACGTGCTGACTGGCTGAACGTAATATAGTCTGACGAATCACTTTTTGCACGTGTTCCAATGACGCACGTCGTCGAGTGCATCGAAGGGCAAATGAAGCGTTTCATCCTGGATGTGTGCAAGGTTAGGTTCAAGCCGATGTTGGATCGTGATGTTTTGGAGGTGTTTTTCGTATCGTGGATTGGGCCCGCTCACTGAGGTGCCCACTGACATGAACCAGCATGTTTGTTTCAACATTCTGGATGATCAGATGTTGCCTTTCATTCAACATGTAGGGGAAGGGGGGGCAAGATGGGGACACGGGGCAAGACGGGGTGGGGGTTTCCTTGTCTCCATGGTGCTGCCACTGGCCTGAAAATGGAAATAGCTTGAAGGGCAGATGAAGGTTACACAGTTTGTGCGACTTCTAGTCAGTGTGAGCTGTCTGGATGCTTGGAGTGGCCTTTTTACTGTTTCTCACCCCTGTGATCTTATACACATGTATCCTTTGGACTTTGATGAGGTAAGCTGGAATTGCAATACATTTGTTCTTGAACACTATCCATTAGACTGTACCCTAACGTATATATATTGAGCTTGTGGAGGTAATTCATAAATAAATGAAGATATTTTTGTTCCGTTAGTCTCAGTATAACATTTGGGGCAAGATGGGGACGTCCCCGTCTTGCCCCAGTCCCCATCTTACCCTAGTCCCCATCTTGCCCCAGTCCTAATCTTGCCCTTTAGGATAAATAGTATTTCCCCTATAGGTACTTATATAATTTCTAGTCATATTTCATTTTTATAAATTATGCCCCATGGTATAGGCCAAGGGACCAAATACTGACTGCAAAGGGTAGTGGATTCCTCAATCAGTCATTACGGACAGCAGTGGCTACGCTGGCTAAAGCGCAGCGATAGGTCATGGGGCCAATTTCTCTGCTGACTCGGTAGACGCGTGGGTTCGAGCCTCACCATCGGCCGTCCTTGAAATGGTTTTCCGTGGTTTCCCATTTTCCACACCAGTCAAAAGCTGGGATGGTACCTTCTGACAGTACACGGCCATTTCCTTCGACACCCTTGCCCAGTTTCATTCATCTTCATTCATTCCATCTCTCATCCCGACGCGCAGTTCGCCCACGGGGGTCGACTTTAAAGACCTGCACACGGCCTCTCAGGAGGTCACACAAAAAAATCGATCATTTAAAAATCCATACATTTTTACCATAAAAATGAATTTAAATTGTATTCTTGCTCATTTTGCCATCTACGAGCCTTACGATGTTTATTATGGTGTAATACTTTACGTTGATATTAGTAATTCAAGGTTATGGGAATAGATTCAAATTTTAGTATAATTTTTACTGAAAAATGCAAGTTTCCAGGCCAGTAGCAGCACCATGGAGACAAAGAAACCTCCACCCCGTCTTGCCCCATATGTGGGGCAAGACGGGGCATTGGTAGTATGCACGATTTTGTGTGTGTGGAGTTTTTGTGTTTAACTTTTCAAAAACTATTTTAGTGCACTATGAGAAACAGATAGTGACGCAACAAAATGGAACTATTTATGAATATATTATCAACATGTATAACGCATCTGAACTACTTTTTCCTTAGCGTCCCCATCTTGCCCCCCCTTCCCCTACATGATGAGTATGCTATGGATACCCCGATGTTTCAAGATGACGACATTAAGATGGAGGCATATGGTTTTATGAACACTCCCCCACCCTATTACATCTTGATTGGCCTGCAAAATTGTCTGACTTGAACCCAATTGAAAATCTGTGGGACATGTCGGAATAGCGGATAAAACGCCGACATCAGCATTATCGCAATTTCCTGATATCAGCGTCCGGATCTATGGCTAAATGTTTAGCGTGCGGGCCTTTGGTCCAAAGGGTCCCGGCTTCCATTCCCGGTGAAGTCGGAGATTTTAACTTTCATTGGTTAATTGAGGTGGTTAAGGGCTGGGTGCGTGTGTGTATGTGTGCCATCTTCAGCATTAGAGTTCATCATGAGTAGGGCCTCTTTCTCAGAGACGCGCAGTTCGCTTATTAGGCGTCAGATCGAAAGACTTGCACCAGACCTCTCCGGACGCCACACGCCATTATTATTTATATCACGAGCATTAAAATAAAAGACTCCCTTGGACTCCCCAACCTAGTACCATCGAGGTAGGAAGAGAACAAGAGTTTATTAAGGGAAGTCAGACAGGAAATACGGAAACGAGGAGGTTAGCAGAAATGTGAACTACGGCCGACTCAGGTACCGGGCCTCGTTATCACTAATCCAGCTCCAGAAATGAGAGCCCCTGAGTATTCTCTTTCTGTCGTCTTTTACGATAGGAATAGAAATATAAATTAAAAAATTAAACCAATGATACAATCGGTCATTACTCAATCAACCGGGGGTGAGAACGAAACACGATTTAAAATTCAAGAACAGAAAACATAATTTATTTGTACTGATATTGAACGAACGTTCATCATTGCTAGACACGAGGATCACGAACACTCCGTGGTAATCGTTGTGTAAGGACAAGTGAGGGATTGAGATTTGTCGGTCTCCGTGTGTTCACTGCTCTGGGAATAAATGAAATTAACGAGAGCGATGAGGAAATGAGATTGCAATGGAAGATTTGGGGGTCAAAATACCCAAGAGGAAACAAGGATAGGCTGGGGAAATCATGTCTTGAAGTGCGTGTTTCCCCCCCATCCATTACGAATTTTACCAATTAATTAGACTGCGAATCGAATATGTCATGGCTAATCAGGAGAAGTTAGTCACAAACACTGGCAGTATAATTAAGGGTTTTAATACTTAAATAAGAAACTTTTAGATTTCAATTACACGAAGGCTTTTTTTGACAGACAAATTCATTCATTCATTCATTCATTCATTCATTCATTCATTCATTCATTCATTATTTCGTTAACTGGAGGTTAGTAACTTTGTACATCTTCACTGGCTTCCCAAAACGTGTCTGCGGTGCGAATCCTGGCTAATTTACGAGAGATAATTAACCATTTCTGGCCACGTGGTTTCTGTCTAAATCCGCCTCTTCACCATGCTAGGTCAGTATCCGAATACGTTCATGATTTCTCTTAAATCTGCAGCGCGTATCGCATACAGGAGACGTAACGGCCGATATGTTTATCAGTCATCATAAAAAATGTCATAAATGAATTGTATATAATTACTAGACCAGAACCTTCATCTTCAAATTTAACCCGGATGGCGCCAAAAAGCACATTGTAGTTTACTGTTCCTCTGGAATCGTAACATAAATGTGCATATGCCCAGTAAAGATCAAATCGTAAGTTGTAATACCCTAAGAATTCACAGTGATTAAAATAACGGTATGTATGCCATGTAGACCTTTGTTCAACAAAATGAAATTATAAAACCATTTAGTAATAATAATAATAATAATTTCGTGTGGCTATTTCTAGCCTAGTGCAGCCCTTGTAAGGCAGACCCTCCGATCAGGGTGGGCGGCATCGGCCATGTGTAGGTAACTGCGTGTTATTGTGGTGGAGGATAGTGTTATGTGTTGTGTGTGAGTTGCAGGGATGTTGGGGACAGCACAAACACCCAGCCCCCGGGCCATTGGAATTAACCAATCGAGGTTAAAATCCCCGACCCGGTCGGGAATCGAACCCGGGGCCCTCTGAACCGAAGGCCAGTACGCTGACCATTCAGCCAACGAGTCGGACAACCATTTAGTAGAATTGGTTAACAGAAGGTAACAATCAATTTTATCATCAATGCCCGTCAGTTCCAACATTAATTAATTCATTTAACAATGTTAAATATTTTAATTATTTGTGTGTGATATTAACGGTTTTAAAGATATCAAATCGCCTCCGTAGCTCAGGCGGCAGTGCGCCGGCCTCTCACCGCTGGGCCCCGTGGTTCAAATCCCGGCCACCCCATGTGAGATTTGTGCTGGACAAAGCGGAGGCGGGACAGGTTTTTCTCCGGGTACTCCGGTTTTTCCTGTCATATTTCATTCCAGCAACACTCTCCACTATCATTTCATTTCATCTATCAGTCATTAATCATTGCCCCAGAGGAGTGGGACAGGCCTCGGCAGCCGGCACAATTCCTATCCTCGCCGCAAGTTGGGGACTTCATTCACCCCATCTCTGAACCCATCGTTGACTGGAAAACAGGTTTTCATTATTTATTATCATTATCAATTCTGTATTCTGTATTCTCGAAGGGCCTCAAGCTTGTAAGTTTCTGAATGTCAATTGCGAAGTCCTGATTTAAGTCTGAACCAATTAGTCGATACTTCATGAGCTGCAGAACAAAATGCGCCTGAATTCCATAGTGAAGCAAAGAATTGCAAGATATTTCGGGTACACTATTAAGAAGGATGGATTTGAAACATTTATCATACACGGGATGCTTGAAGGTTTGACAGATCGTGGAAAACCTCCAGTAAGATACGGTATATCGACAAAAGAAAAAAGTACATTGTAAATGCTACGCTGTAGCAAGGCACTGAAATGAAATGGCGTATGGCTTTTAGTGCCGGGAGTGTCCGAGGACAAGTTCGGCTCGCCAGATGCAGGTCTTTCGATGTGACGCCCGTAGACGACCTGCGCGTCGTGATGAGGATGAAATGATGATGAAGACGACACGTACGCCAAGCCACTGTGCCAGCGAAATTAACCAATTAATGTTTAAATTCCCGACCCTGACGGGAATCGAACCCGGGACCCCTGTGACCAAAGGCCAGCATGCTAACCATTTAGCCATGGAGCCGGACAACGAGGCACTACGATGACGGTAAATACAACTGCATAGCACAATATTACAAGTAATATTAATACATAGTCGATATTTCACGGTGTTTGAATCGGATGATCGACAAAGAGGAATAGGAATAATTGAGTCTAGAGTTGCGTCAATTTTTCAGAGCCATTCTCCTTTACTCTTATCATTTAATTCTTCTCTTGAAAGTAGATAACGTAATTAGTAAACATTCAGTGGCATTCAACCTTAATGATGGTAAAAGTCGCTTTCAATTCTTAATTCTTCGAGGAACGGATAAATTAATTTTTCAGTTTAACAAATGGGTGATCGATTATTTTAAGCTCGTTATTCCTCAATTCAAAAACCAGCCCTGTCTGGTAGGCCTATACAATCGAACGTTAGTGGATGGCAACGAAACATGATAGGTTACACGCCATGTTGTGTCAAGGAAAACTAATTTCTCTAGGGACTCAGAATGAAGAACAAATGTCAATTTCAATTATTGAAAGAACGAAATAACATTAACGTTATGTTTACATTACTAGGAATACCCTTACGTGTTCTGCACATAGCCCATGATGTTCTGGATCAGAGATGCTTAAAACGTGGCTCCGCTAGGAAGAGCACGTGTTGAGACTCTTGCCAGCTGCTACGAGATGACAAACCTGCCACTCTCCTCATTCGTAGTCATACACTGTGGTGATGGTGGTGATTCTTGTTTTAAGAGGAAGTACAACTAGATAATCATCCTCTCTGAATAAATTAAACCGGGCGAGTTGGCCGTGCGGTTTGGAGCGCGCAGCTGTGAGCTCGCATCCGGGAGATGGTGGGTTCAAACCCCACTATCGGCAGCCCTGAAGATGGTTTTCCGTGGTTTCCCATTTTCACACCAGGCAAATGTTGGGGCTGTACCTTAATTAAGGCCACGGCTGCTTCCTTCCCATTTCTAGGCCTTTCCTGTCCCAACGAAGCCATAAAACCTATCTGTGTCGGTGCGACGTAAAGCAACTAGCAAAAAGTGAATAAATTAAGTGGAAAATAAAACAAAACAAAGTTATTTATTCAATCGAGGAATTTCGACATGAATTAGAAAGAAATTCATTAAGCCGAAAAGGTCAGAAAACGAATTACTTGAAATTTACATACCCCTGATTAATCCACTCTCACACGTAGTACTCGCGTCATCAGCTAGTATGAGTTCGAGTGTCTCTGGCAGGTCGAGATTCCGTATTAGGTCACAGAGATTCACGTATTCTGGGAGGATGTGGACCACTGCGAAGTCGGTACCACACGTACACACTGGTGGCTGGGGGGTCTTCTCTTTCCAGGAGGTTAGAATGTATAGATCTTCCATGACGTATACTCAGCCTACACAAAACTACGGCCTCTCTCCGTGAAGGCCGGAAAGAGGACCACCACACGGTAGTTGTCTTATCTGATCTCAGCTTATTGAGAGTTCGGATAGCTAGCTACTCCGATTCCCGGAACGCCAAGATGGGTTCACCTTCACTAACAAACTCACCATTCTGCTGTTTATTTCCTTTCGTAAACTTCACACATGAAAGTCTATTTCCTTAACGAAACTTGACAATGTCCACTGGAGTCTGTCTCAGGCAGCCTGAGATAATTATGCTAGTACACAAGCAAAACCACATCAATCTGATTAGCACGTACCGGTTTGTGCCATACTGGGCAGGTATATTTCTCAGCGGAGTAGCTCGTGTCCAAGGGTTTGGGGAAGTGTGCCCCAGGTTGTACCAATCAATTTCCGAAAGAGGCTATTTCTAGGAGAGAACTTTTGTTTTACTTTCAGGCGTCAATCATTCAAGGTTAGCGTACGATCCAGTGTCTGTCTGTTAAATATTTAGCCTAGAGGCTGATTGGATCCTCAAGTAGAACCACTAAAGGTTGTGCGGTTGTAGAGAAACCGGCGGTGGCGTACTAAACAAGTTGAGGTGTGAGGTAGTTTGCCATTGCTTTCACTGGGCCAGACAGTGATACCGCAGCATGACTGACCCTTTGAGTAACATCTTTCATAATATTCAGATGCTCTAGTCGTGCTCTGAATACGGTCCACGGTGACACTGGGATATCTGGGAGAGAAGCAGTGATCCAGTTGAGCTCCTTGCCAAGTAACTGCAAGTTTCCTCTTAGCATATGTCTCCGTCTTATTTAGATCAGGCTTCAATCATCTTGTAAAATGTTCAAAGTTACAGCAGTGAATTTGTCACCTCTATTTTCTGCAAAATAATGGTCGGGCTGGATGGGTAAGACTAGGTCGTCGGTACAGTTGAAACTTTTCCAGCCTTGAGGCTGTGGTTTGTCGTTGACATATACATTGAAAAACATTGGTGTTAACAAATTTCTCACGGCAGATCATTTCTTTGAGTTCTCCAGTCTCGTCCTCAGAATTCTGTATAAAAACCTGGCGATTCTGCAGCAGAGGACCAACCAGCATCATCAGTGAGAGTAAAAAGTATGTGTAGCAAGATACTGTGGCTCACAGTACCATATGCAGCCGTGAGATCGAAAGAAGCTACCCCATTGATCTTGCTCATTCCAAATCAATCAATCAATCAATCAATCAATCAATCAATCAATCAATCAATCAATCAATCAATCAATCAATCAATCAATCAATCAATCAATCAATCAATCAATCAATCAATCAATCAATCAATCAATCAATCAATCAATCAATCAATCAATCAATCAATCAATCAATCCACAGAGTGACCCAAGAGTCCGTTAACATTTGACGAGACAATATTTCACTGAATATTGGAGGTAGAGAAGTAATAATTGACACACGATTGACATGACATGGGGTTTTAATGACACCGAAATAAAGTACACAAAATTACCAACAGATGGAGATGGACAGCAACACGTCAAGTACAAATGGCCACACATGCCTGACATTATATGGGATTTTATTGACACCAACGAGTGCACAAACAGGTCAACAGATTGCGCTGGACAGCAACACGTGAGTGATGCCACATGAGATCCGTGCACGGTATAGGAGGATCTGTCGTGAGAGAAGGCGTCATATGCGCCTTGCAATCGCTGTATGTTATATTTTGCCTCCCCGGTTCCTCGAACTTAATCCGTGTGATTATTGGTTGTGGGTTTACCTGAAGTCCCAAGTCTACCGCGATCGTCCGACCTCATTAGGGATGCTAAAAGACAACATCCGACGGCAATTTCTCACTATACCTACGGATATGCTGTACAGTGCTGTTCACAACATTGTCCCTCGACTACAGGTAGGCCTTTTGATTATAAATGATGAGCATGTGTTATGAAGAATATCGTCTTTACTAAACCTCGATTCTTATGTTAATTATTGCTTGTGTATCGTGTGAAGCGCCATCTGTTAGTAATTTTATATACTGTATTTTGGTGCCAGTAAAACCCCATGCCATGCCAATCATGTGCGTCAGTCATTACCTCTCTACCTCCAATATTCCGTGAGGTATTGCCTCGTCAAATGTTAACGAACTTTTCGGTCACCCTGTATATTCTGTCCTCTTTCCCAAGATGGTAGGGAGGAGTGTTCATCCACTCGTGCATGCATTAATACGATACAATCAGGAAATTAATTCATTCGTTCAGTTAATTCATAATGTCTATTGTAAGCGGAGGATAACACTGTTCAGGCACGTGACATAAATAAATACTTGTACTGATACAAATTAATACACTCTTAACGTCTAGGACAAAAATAAATAAAATCATAGAAACTACAATTTAGAGACTGAGTGTAAATGAAGATTAGGCGTACTAAAATATTTAAGGTAGTAATAGATAAATTAATTATAACAAGCAAATCATACATCTATCAAAAATAATTTGGATTGCAATAAATGATTACCCCAGTTCCTGGTGATCCAGATCTAGGAGATGGGAGTATTCTATTCTATTCTATTCTATTCTATTCTATTCTATTCTATTCTATTCTATTCTATTCTATTCTATTCTATATTCTGGGTTAAGTGGAAAATTTGGGATGCGCAGTTCTTCCTGCTTGCTGGAGTTTTGTACCCGATGGGACAAAATAAAGGTAGTTTTTCACTCCCGTCTTCACAATCTTTTCATTTGATGGTCGGTCTAGGTAAGACTGTATTCATAATAAATGAATATATCTCATTCATTGGGTTAAGAAAAGGCGTCACACACAGAAACACCATGGGAGTTGTGAACTCAGACTGTACATTGTCCGTCCAATGTTATATATCGCGGTCGTCCCCTTCTTACTTAGCATTATTCTGCCTCTAAAGCCCCTACACCTTATAAATAAAATACCACGTTTTAATAAATTGTTTCGTTAAGAATTGGGACTACGCAGTTTGTCACGGTAACTTCTGGAATGGCCTCTTTACTATAGTCAGCCATCTTCTAACATGTTTAAATTGATTAATGGGTGCTCACGTTATAGAAGAGTTTCGTATCACGAACTGATATTGGACAAAATTTAACTCTCTCTCAGTCACACGATAACGAAACTGGTATATGTTTTGAGACAGGAATCTAAACGACAAAAGTAAGTGATGGAGTGATATACAGTACATGCCAAGAAAAGAAAAATGTTAACTGGATTCAGGTGTTTGAGTTGAATGGAATTTTCACATAGGCTTATTTCACTTTTCTTACTCGTGATAAATGCCCAAGTAGTACATTATTTCAAGTTAATGTCTTTTAGGTTATCGGCCCAGTGGCTGGTTGGATCCTCAGATAGCACCACCAAAGGATATACAATTATATATGAAAAATACAAAAACCAGTGGCAGAGCAAAAATGAGGACTGAGGTAGTTTTCCCATTGTATTTTCACTGCGCCAGAAAGTGCTATTTCAGCAAACTTACCCACCACCAACGATACCTCAGCAGCTCCCAGAGTGTCACATTCACTTTTGCTACTTTTTTACGATTTATGATGACGATGCGATAGCACAAGGCCAGGTGGTGGTGGTGGTGGTGGTGGTGGTGGTGGTGGTGGTGATTTTTCTTTTAAAAGGAAGTACAACGAGGTAATCATCCTCTCTGAACAAAGAAGTGGAAAAGAAATTTAAAATATAAAATAAAATTATTTATTCAACAAAGGAATTTGGAAACGCAGTACAAAAAACAAAAAACTATTATAGAATTAGACCGAAAAGATTACTAACGAATCAAAAGGGAACGTACGTTCCCTGAGTAACAGTACACTTGTAATTTATATACCCTTGATAAGTCCACTGTCGCATATAAAGCGGATGACGAGATCAGCAGTAGTCGCGTTATCGGCTAGAATGCGTTCAAGTGTTTCCCGCAGGCCGAGGCTCCTTCTTAGGCCAGAGAGATCGGCGCACTCTGTGAGGATGTGGGCTACGGTGAAGTCGCCACCACAAGAACACACTGGGGGGGGGGGGGTCTTCCCTCTTTAGGAGATAAGAGTGCGTGGATCCTTAATGACCTATCCTCAGCCTGCACAATACTATGGCCTCTCTCCGTGAAGGTTGGAAAGAGGACAGCCACACGGCAGTTGTCATTTTAATTGCTCTCAGCTTGTTGGGAATTCGGATATCTAGCCAGTCCGATTCCGAGGACGCCAAGATGTTTCGACGTAGCTGAGAACAAATATCCTTAGCAGGTACATCGACTGGTCTTGGAGGTAAAAGTACAGCTTCCTTTGCAGCTTCATCCACAAGTTCGTTTCCCACAATCCCAACGTGGCTTGGAAGCCGCGCGAAAGTGATTCTGGAGCCAGCATCCCTTAACCTGGCTAGAAGGTCATGTATCTTCGTGCTTATATCATCCATGACGAAAGAGCAACCAACATTATCTCCAATTTTAGAACCATTCGTGAAGATATGTCTCGCAGCCGGATATTGGTGAACGAAGTCCTAGAAATACCTCCGATAAACGGAGGAATCCGTGTTCACCTTGGGTCCACGGAGCAGATCTAGACGTATATCAGGTCGCGGAACCAACAACGGAGGTACCTCGCTAAGAGTTCGTTCAAGACAACCACCGATATCAATACTCAAATCATGACACAAGCTATCAATCCGAAACCCAACCGGCCGTGTGGCATTCGGCCGGTCTTGGCACCTCCGGTGGTATTCGGTACGATAGATGCATTGATAGCTTGGATGTAGCGGCATTTCACGAATTTTGGCAACGTACGTGAGGAGTAACTGCTGCTTCCTTATCCGTAAAGGTGGAACTCCCGCTTCAGCGAGTAGGCTGGGAATGGGGCTAGTACGGAAAGCACCCGTTGCTAGCACTGGGAAGAAAGAGATCGTGGCAATCCTAGAATTTGTCTGGTCTCAGAATGAGAAAACCACGGAAAACAATCTTCAGTGCGGCCACTATCTCATGAATTTAGGTGAACAGCTAACACCTTGAACAGTGTAGACAACACAAACGGTGTCACAGTCATAAATGAGAAATAGATTTTAGCAAAAGCTACTATTTTATCTGGCGTATGGCAAGTGACAAACGCTAAAATAATTCATCTATCAAGAAATATAATTAGAAAAGATTGTATCTACTATTTCATTGTGGTCCTCGTATTTTGTGGGAAAATTTGTTCCCAAAGCAAAGAATGCCTTCTTTTTCTAATATTTGGACCATTTATTTTGCAGAGGAATGAAAAGCAAGACGACCTTTTTATAAAGCTGAAGTAACAGATATAAAGGTTTTGAGAATGAAAGGGAAATTAAGTTTAAATTACAGAAGCCATACTGTGGATGGACAGGACGGACTGGAGGATGATCGTAAATACCCGGCTTCCTGGAGAACTGATGATGATAATGATGATGACGTTGAAATCATACTCGTGACTTATTGTTAGGATGAGTTTGCTGGTCAAAACAACTTTGATCTTCGACATTTCTCCATGTTGAGTTAGGCCTACTGGTCATGCTTGCTTCAGTTCTAGCTTCAGCCGAGATTTATTTCTGTAATTACGCAAAATTTCTATGGAAACTCCCTTTATCTTAATCAATCAGGGTTCACATCTAGAATACTCCAGCTGAACCCCAGTATTGAGTCCACTGGCTACACCATCAAGCATTCCATTGATTTCAAATACCTAGAATAAGGACCAGATATCATCCTCCGCGATAATGATAGAATATAATATTTTTGGCCGACTATATGATTTATTTGTTTATTCGTTTTGTTAATTGATTGATGTTGGTAATTATTTTGAGAGACAGATCATGCATGCACTCGTGACAAGGTTGTGAGTTGATCCACATATGAATTAAACAATGTCTGGAAATAACTGGTTAGCGTTAAGAGTTTGGTAAGGAGAGGACAATCAACAGAGGCAGTGCATTCAACTGGCCACCTCGATCGCCTGATCTCTTTCCCTGTGACTTTTACCTGTGGGGCAAATTGAAGGGTCAGGTGGACTCCAATAATCCTCACACACTGGAAGAGCTAGAGCAGAACATTGAAAACTCTTGCTGCTATCCCTCAGGCAGAGCTGCTACGCGTGTCTGTCTCATAATTTGATAAATCGTGCACAGTACCGCATCGATGTGAACGGTGGCCATTTCCAGACTATTCAGTGATGTTCATTGACAAGGGTCAATTCTGCGTCAGTCCTATTGTAAATATTGTAAATATTTTCCGGACCAGTTTCATTTTGCCCACCCTGTATTTAGAACTAGGAATTTCATATCGTAATAGCTTTAAGAGCAGTGTTCTCCCCAGAAAATTTCGTTACCTGGGTGGCAGGAATGAGTAGCAGGGCGGGGAATACTATGTAAAAAATATGACCATTAACGATAATATTAGTCAGGTAAACATTAACTGCAAAAGTGATCTATTTTAGGGTTATCACGAAGAAGACGTAACAGAGTAGTTTGAACTTATAGTGTTCAACTGCTCGTTCATAATCACTCGGTCGCTGTGGAGAGCCAGACGGGTTTGTTACGTCCAGATCAAGTGCTCGCATGCGACACCACGCTAATCCAGATAAGCTGAACTCCGATGTAACTCGCGCAATTATGCTGACAATAATGAAGATTTTTCATTTAAATAAACAGTTTTACGGTGTTTACATTTTGATTTGGAGCACATAATGACTGAAATATGTGTAGCCTCCATAGCTGAGGTGGCAGCGCTCTGACCTCCCACCGCTGGGTTCCGTGGTTCAAATCCCGGTCACTCCATGTGAGATTTGTGCTGGACAAATCGGAGGCGGGACAGGTTTTTCTCCGTGTACTCCTGTTTTCCCTGTCATCTTTCATTCCAGCAACACTCTCCACTATCATTTAATTTCATCTACCAGTCATTAATCATTGTCCCAGGGGAGTGCGACAGGCTTCGGCAGCCCGCACAATTCCTATCCTCGCCGCAATATGGGGCTTCATTCATTCCATCCCTGACCCGGTCACCGAATGGAAAACAGGTTGTAGGTTTCAATGATTGAAATATGTATTAATATTAGGTAAACCGAGCGAGTTAGGAGCGCGCAGCTGTGAGCTAGCATTCGCGAAATAGTAGGTTCGAAACCCACCGTCGGCAGCACTGAAGATCGTTTCAGTGGTTTCCCATTTACACACCAGGTAAATGCTGGAGCTGTACCTTAGTTAAGTCCACGGCCACTTTCTTCCCACTCCTAGCACTTTCCTATCCCATCGTCGCCATGAAACCTATCTGTGTCGGTGTGACGTAAAGCAACTTGAAATATTATGTAACTAGCAGATATCCAGGTTATGATAGATGGGTGGTCAGTGAAAACGGCTCGACGATGGGCCCATTAGAAAGGTCCTAGGGAGAACACTGAAGTGCAAACGAGTATCAAGTGTCCTCTTACCCGTACAACAAATTTTCTATAATAATTGCATAGATAGGAGCTTCCGTAGCTACGGCAGCATCACGCCGGCCTCTCACCGTTGGGTTCCGAGGTTCAAATTCCGGTCACTCCATGTGACATTTGTGTTGGACAAAGCGGAGGCTGGACAGGTTTTTCTCCGGGTACTCCGGTTTTCCCTGTAATCCAGCAACACACTCCAATATCATTTCATTTCATCTGTCGGTCACTAATCATTGCCCCAGAGAACTGCGACAGGCTTCGGCAACCGGCACAGTTCCTATCCTCGCCTCTAGGTGGGGGCTTTATTCATTCCTTTCCCGACCTGTTCGAATGACTGAAAACAGGCTCAGGATTTTTCTTTTCTTTTACGATTCTATAGATACTAGGGATGCGACCGGTCATGACCCCTACCATTTATGCAACTCTCCCTACACAACCATGCAGCAGGCAAATCAATACATGGTACTGGTTTATCTTCTACGGCTTTTCCCACACCCTGGTGGGGTGGCGGGTTCAAACTGTGTCGCAAATGAGGATTTGTCCGTGTTTTAGAGCCGGATGCCCTTCCTGACGTCAAACCTATGAGGAGGGATGTATTCACCATTACATGTTTCACTGGCGGCTAGTAGTGTGGTGTACTACGTGCAGATATATGAAGACGAGTGTGTTGGGACGAACACAGACACGCATTCCCTTACTCAAAGGATTTAACTGCACTGGATTAAAATCCGTTACCGGGTAGGAATCAAACCCGAGACAATCTGAACCTAAGACCTCAACTCTGACCATGCATCCAAGGAGACGGTCTCTGGTTTGTATTACTGCATATAATTCATGGCCTTACTAGCTTTCGTCCGCAAATTCGCACGCGTAGAAGTTAATTTTGTGACTATCTATGGGACTGATAAACACTGGAAATTGGATCAAAATCCTTTCAAATTTTTTTTTGTTGATTAAATTTGAACATTTTCAGAATGAAGAAAGTAGGGTTGTACCGAAATTATCAACCCACGGATTATCGAATAATAATACCACGATCGACAAGAAACCCGAGTACTGTCGCTTCCAATATACACATTTAAAATTGTAGTCCCATAACAACATGTGCTGTGCAAGACTTACCGTATGTACAAAGTTAAAATTCATAGATCTCAGCAACAATTGAAAAGACAAAATCTTACCGTCAGGGCACATGTGAAATACATTAAAGTGTTTAGTTCGAATGGCTTTGCAGTTTACACAGTGTGCAGAAGACAAGAAGTTATTAATTTTTATTTTTACAAGTTGCTTAACATCCCACCGGCACAGATAGGTCTTATAGCGACGATGGGACAAGAAAGGGCTAGGAGTGGACAGGAAGGGCCTGCGGCCTTAATTAACGTACAGCCCCAGAATTTTCGGGGTGTGAAAATAGGAAACTACGGAAAACCATCTTCATGGTTGACGAATTTGGAGGACTAGAAGTATGAAACGTAACTGTTGATCTTAGAAAGAAACAGATAGTGGACCTGAGCGTGTTATTTGTGGCTTGCAAGGGAAGTGCTGAACTCATTGCTTGCTCCTCTCTGGCTGAGAGGCGGTAATGCCAATTCTCAGTTCTCACATAATGGATTGAGATAAAATCAAGAGTAGGGAAATTCCGAATATTTCTAATGTTGACAAGTTTAATGAAAATCAGATCAGCATTTTTTTGCATGGGCCTATATTCTAAATAGAGCGATAGTCAGATGGACAAAACTGACAAAAAGGTTATCGTCTCCACATCGTGTATATTATTATTATTATTATTATTATTATTATTATTATTATTATTATTATTATTATTATTATTATTTGTGTCTTTATTAAGTGGCAACCTTACGGCTCTTGGCCCACTCTTACATTTAACCACATACATGTTTTTATTTTTACAGTATTAATCTAAAATATCATTGTAATCAATTACTGTTATTGAGATATGTAAGTCAGATAAGGAATTACAATAATACAATTAATTGAGATTACTACTAATGAAAAATTATAGGATAAAAAAATATATCAACTTATAACCTAAAGAATATATCTACAACTAGCTTAAAGGAAAACTTATTCAAATATAAGGCCAAAATAAATTAACTGAATATTAGTATGTTACAATCTGAGTATACCAGAACAACAGGAATCATAAATCATATCAGGAAGCCATCTCTTGTCCAAAAACACATTCGCTTACGTCTTTATAACACTTTAGCCATGGACAATAAGAACTCAAGACATTTCCAGAATTACAGCACGTGAAATGACATTCATGCGCAGAACAGCAGGCTATACGAAATGGGATCGTATAAGAAATGAAGATGTGCTTAAAGGACTGAATGTGAAATCAGTAAACAATTACATCTATGATTGCCAAGAAAACTGGAAACGTCATGTTCAAAGGATGGAATCTGTAAGACTACCAAAGGAGATCCTACTCTATCAACCAAGAGGACAGAGATCTATAGGACATCCAATGAAGCGATGGAAAGAAAATGCAAGACCGTAACAGGCCACATGGCCCAGTACTTGGAAGGATGATGATGATGATGATTATGACATAACCTCTCCTGCCTAAAGGCCAACCTCACCTTCCCGAGATGAAAAAACCTGTTCCCAGCCCTGTTGACAGAGTCACGGCGGTATAACCGTTACATCCATTATGGAAGAAATGCTGTGATTTCAGCTAGTCCATTAGCTGAGAGGTGGCAGCCCCACCAATGGTCTTACTTCCTTCAGGCTGGCAACCCGTCGGAAGGACATTTGATTGCTTTCAAGTCTTGCAAAACGTAAAAAGCAAGACCATAACGGGTCACATGGCCCAATACTTGGAAGGAAGATGATGATGATGATGTTACTATGTAGTCTATTTTTAGGAACAGTCTATAGCCTTAAATGGGAGTAGTAAAAACGTAAATGGGATATCCTAATAACTTAGCTCTAATACGTAATTTTTGGTTTCATTCACACGTCATTCACTCTTACGTTCATTCGGGTCAACTGTATGTACTCTGGAGGAATTTATGATAGGCTCTTTTAAATGTCCTAGACGAGCAAGACTTTTTAATATCTTCCGAGATCGTATTCCATAACCTCGTACTATCGACCCTCTCAAAATTGCAACGAGAAAGACACTAGATTACATTCTTATTCTATTAGTAACATTTCAACACACACTCATATTCTGTGTGGAGTGCTCATCGCGGTTACGAAGGCAGAAATGTTTGTTTTATATGTTATATTATGAACACACACAATGCGCTAGTTGTTGTAATACAGACTACCGAGTATAATCTCGTGTTGCTCCACTTCAAGTTTAATAAAGCTGTGATGCAGCTTCAGGCATGCTGGAAAGGGAATACACAATAGTGGAGAGAAGGAGGGTTTCCTAGAAACGGAATATTCGCTTTGATATTAAATAGGCTTCCTGTCTGCCCGGCACACACATTTATCGAGTTGTGCTTCACTGCCCTTGTTATTGGCTCCGTTCACAGGCAGTTACATTACTAGGTTACCGTCAGACAAGTTTAATTTATGGAGAGGATAGACGGAAACTCAGCAAGAATGTAACAACTCTGCAAAAATATACGACTAGATCGTATAATACGTAATACCAAAACCAGAATTGCAGAGATCCTAAATTAAAGTTACGAATAGTTGAACGTTAGCAGAATTACATAGAAGAATCATGGCAACATGACAAAGTCTCCCGTTTTATATCCTGCAACATAGGGTCATATAATTTTGATAGTCAATCCAATAAATGGCTTACATCTTAACAATACGATGTAACTACTGCTACCATAAGGAGAGCTACAGTTTACTGTGCTTTATGTAAGTAAATTGAATTGCTCTGTCATTAACATATCCCTTAAATGTAGACGTCGTGAGGATGTACCACTGACTTCTTCAAAGCAAAAGATAATAATAATAATAATAATAATAATAATAATAATAATAATAATAATAATATCCTTCTATGTGTCATAATGCCTTATATACTCTTATAAATATGCCTTCGCTAATTTAAAGCAAAAAGAGAAAAAGATTCTTCACAACATACTTGGCCCAAAACACAAGAATGGATCTTCAGTTTAAAAGAAAATCCAGACAAACGCAGAGCTCGAATCATGGTCTACTACGACGAGTGGATGACTCTCGATGGACAAAACGCATTTTAACAATTTTGACGCAAAATCAAAAACAACAAAATTTCTCTTGTATATTAACGTCAAGAAAGACCCCGACGAAATGGGCCTACGACCAGAAAACACGCTCAAACGAGACCTTTTCAGAAGAAACATCGTGACTTTTGAGGCTTTCCGAGATGAGAAATGGACAAATGGGACAAAATGGTCGTAGGAACGCCGTGCTCAACACAGCGAACTAATGTATACCTAATGGATCAAACATAAAATTGAATAAACACCAGAATTGAAAAAGAAACTTATCTTTTTCTCCAATTGGCCGATTAGCGAATAATAATAATAATAATAATAATAATAATAATAATAATAATAATAATAATAATAATAATAATAATAATAATAATAATAATACATTAACATTATAGACCGTTATGCCTTTCAGCGTTCAGTCTGCAAGCCTCTGGGAATTTATTAAACGTTGCCACAATCCTCTATTTGCAATTAGTGCAGTGGCCTCATTTAGTTCTATACCTCTTATCTTTAAATCGTTACAAACTGAGTCTAACCATCGTCGTCTTGGTCTCCCTCTACTCCTCTTACCCTCCATAACAGATTCCATTATCCTCTTAGACAACCTATCCTCCTCAATTCGTCTCACATGACCCCACCACCCAAGCCGGTTTATACGTACAGCTTCATCCGTCGAGTTCATTCCTAACTTCGCCTTTATCTCCTCGTTCCGAGTACCCTCCTGCCATTGCTCCCACCTGTTTGTACTAGCAACCATTCTCGGTACTTTCATGTACGTTACTTCTAACTTATGAATAAGATATCCTGAGTCAACCCAGCTTTTGGTCCCCGTAAAGCAAAATTGGACTGAAAACAGACCTATGTAAAGATAGCTTCGTCCGGGAGCTGACTTCCTTCTTACAGAACACTGTTGTTCGCAACTGCGAGCTCACTGAATTAGCTTTACAACACCTTGATTCACTCTCACTTACTATATTACCATCCTGGGAGAACACACAACCTAAATACTTAAAATTTTCTACCTGTTCTGAACCCTTGACTTACAATTCCATCGTTGGTCGGCCACAGCTGCTGCAGTAGAGCAATATTGAACTCTTAAATCTTGGGGTCGTAGCGGGAATAATTCGGTCACGATCTTAACCAAACGATGGGGTTCAGAAGAGAACCCAACTACTTGACATGAGGAGCAAATATGTGCTTACTAACATTTATTGAATCAATTAACTGCACACAAATTTTTTTTATTTATATAAATCCTTGATCAAAAAAATATTAAATGTTTCAAACGCAGTCACATTACTTGGCGTTATTTTTATTGATTACAACATCGAAGAATTTCCTTCGGATAAAAGTAGAAATATCACAGATTAGCGGACAGCAAAACTGAAAAAGTGAAAAGAAAACCTAAAAATCGGGCACCAATTGATCCAAACGATAACTGAGAATTAATCCACACGATCCGTGGAAAATCTGACCTTCAACAAATAGAGTTTCAAATTTACTCTTAATTAAGGTTATCCACCAGTCAAATACCCTCTTGGATATGAAAACACCCGCCAAATGGACCCTTAATCGAACCAAATTGACTATCAGTTGCTTTGGATAGGTCGCGAGATATTATTGGAAAGCATGGTGTTCACTACAAGTTAACAGCAGCATTCACAATTGAAAACAAAATTCCACCATGTACTTGTCATTTCATGACAGCCTTAAGTTATAAAATAATCCCGATGCTGAAACGTGCATCACCCAAACAGCTGTTCAGAAGGAACCAAGAACAACACGATCCGAGAGGATCTTACGTTACGTCGTTCTGAAGGAACAAAACTGCGAAATGCAGAAAACACTTATTCATCACGCATTTAGAAGCAATGCCAAACACTGAAGTTAAATAAAGAATGGTAAATCACTTGAAAAATATTATTATAAAACCAACTTTCAGGTTATAAATGATTACGTCACGCTTAAAAAATTACAAGTTCATATGGTAAAATAAAATAAAACACAGAACTCTTTCCTTTACAACAACAACAACTACTATCACAGATCCATCTACTTATTGTTTGTCCCACATCAATTGACCACACTCAACTGCAGTACGTATAAAAATGAAAGAACGACAAAAATTGAGAATAGAATATATCACCGGCTGACGAATCGAACTCGCATTCGTAACTCAAGTCTCACCTATTACTAAGTGTCAACACGCACACTAGCAAAGCACTCGGACGCCAGAAAGACAAAACAATTAAGTCCGTAGAATAAAATACTGAAGTTCATTGAACTCAAACACGCGTGGCACACTGCAGTAAATATTCAATCACCGTTAGCTCAGTACCCAATATTGGACAACCTTCACGTTCAGGCCATTAGTGGTTCCATAATCTTAGGTAAACACCTTCCAGCTGGTGAGGGCTGCGCGCAAACATGGCATCAATACTACTTAGCTAAGACTCTTCGCATTGCATACACTACTGCAGACACTACCATTGCTCAAGTCACTTCACAAAAACATCTGATCTAAGTCTTGAGTATCTACAGCCGCCATCCTAAACCTATTGTCGGGTCTACCTAATGTCTGCACACCCTAACAGTAACCTCTATGTACATACACACCCTCCTAAACCCATTGTTGAGCGTGAACTAGGTCGTCTCATCATCAATATACTCCTAGGATAACATGTGATGTCCTAAATCTATTGTAGAGCGGAAATTGAGTCATATACGCTTCCTCTAGCATATCAGGCGAAATCGTAACTTCAAACACACTTTTAGATATTTTAGCTGTAAACCTTGTCGAAACTAATTGCACACAATGAAACGAATCTTGCCAAAGAATGAACGCAATTCGGGAAATGGAACTAATAATAAAACGTGAAATTGAAAATAAGTAACGCGTGGCAAGCAATCCACAAATCAAACACGATCTCGGCATGTGCAATGAAGTTTGTAAAAGTAATAATGACTTCCAACACACGTCTAACATTACGTGAATATCGCTAAAACAGTAATCATCACCACCGCAAAAATCCACACTGTAATTCCAGGGTGAGGCCCTAAAATCGCCTACCATTTCACCATTCCAAACATCCATATCCATGACTATCCAGTGAACCGAAATCCATGAATCTACACAGCCAAACATATCGCTTTAATAACGTCCAATATCTCATCCCACAATGTTTCCGATTTAATGATAAATTATCGTCTCGTAATTTATGAAATTTTCTGAGGAGAAATTTTGTCATTACAGTCAAATAACACCAACCGTGTATTCAGAATGCTCTTCTACCCTTGAGGTCGTATTACTATAATATGCATTATACTGACTTTACGTTAACTAGTCACTTTGTCTTTAACTACCACGAGGTACAATCTTCACCAGAAATTGTTTTTCACTTGGGATCTTAACTTGAAATTTTACTATGTATCACACAATACTCATCTCGAACCAACCTTCGGTTAGCCGTTCCGGATTATTAGTGGAACATACTACAGCCTGCCACATACAGCCTGTCTCAAAAATTCTTCGCCATCGGCAAATATAGCCTGTCTCAAAAATTAATTCTCATCGCCTCCCACGGCGGCATTACATGAAATACAGGCTTCCTCTGCCTTCAACATCATTACAACTCTGATCTCAACATATAAATTCTTCGCCATCAATCCCTTTCCTTCTGCTTCAAGACCTTTCAAACCTCAATCCTTTCGTGACAAACAAATTTTATAAAAATTCCTTCTACAACCTTCGGACCTCAGGAATACAACAACACACCGTGATTTCATATACCACCGACATACACGATGTCACAAAATTTAACTTCCCATGAAGAAAACATAACTTTATCAGATTTCACTGGATTTCGAGACGCACGCAAACCTTATTGAACATAACTGTTAAATCCAATTTTAACATAGAAATTTTTTATCCCGCGGTAAATATTATTATTATTATTATTAATATTATTATTGTTATTATCTCGACACAAATTTTCTAAACTCATACGATATTCCAAATTAAGACATTCATTACGACTACATTATCGTTGTCATCTTCCTAATTTTACTCAGTTCGAACAATATCTCAAAGAATATTGGCACATTATTTAAACTTCGCATTTTATATTTTCTCGACGTGAATTTTACAGCCTTGAAGATTTTCACACGAAGACCAGAAATGTAATACATTCGGCTGATCATTATTAAATATCAATCCGACATACGCACTGAAAATTGTTTGGGCCAAACAATATTCTAACTACAACATTGATTCAAAGATATTTCCAGACCTGCAATCGTAGACATCATCCTGGATTCTGGCTCCATTTCAGCCGGCAGGCTTTGTGCCTAGCCTTCCATGGTTATATTTGACATCTTCTTATATATATATATATATATATATATATATATATATATATATATATATAACTTAAATTACACAACAATTTACACTCGGGGTCGATTGACACCGTAGAAAACGCACTTTCAACAGGTTTAACACGTTTAACGAGCACTCTTCTCAAATGTCAACGGCCACTGTTTTCCCATGATTCTGCTTTCGTTCACCCTACTAAGGGCCAGGTGTTCCAAACAGATAAGAAACCAGACCTCGCGGCCAACCTCCAGACTTCTCTTTGACAAATATTAGACGCACACACTGAATACAGAGAGACACTCAACTACGTATTTAACCAAATCTCTAAACCTTCAAAGTTTCCATCGGTGGCAGCTCAGCAAAATTTCTATCATCTTCTATTGTAATATTATATTTGAACCATAGACACGAATATGTAACAAGTTACTTGGAGAACAAATCTCCGCACTTTCCTGCTGACGAGTGACGTGAGCTTCGCCGCTCAGACAACCAGATAGAGTGTGTAAAATAGACGGAGAGGGATTTTTTTATACCCTCTGAGAGGACGCTACCCTTTCCATGAGGCTTGATTGCACAATCTGCTAATTTCGCATCCAAGGGACCAATTTTCTTGAAATTTGTTCCATAACTTCGGACAGACTTACGATTCACTACGGTGTTAATTTCATATTTTTCCCGTACTCGCACCGGGCGAAATGAATATTTCTGCCCTGGGGTTTCGCGGCATCTTCTTCAGGAAATGACCTTGCCTCGTGTCTCCGATCCGCGAGAAGGAAACAAACTTTTCTCCAGGCTTAACTAAATTTATATTTACCTTGCGGGTTCTATCTTCACATACGGTTTAAGAATAAATTAGATTCTTTATTCCCGTATTTACCATGTCGCCAAAATCTCTCGTTATGAAGAATTTCTTGATTTGACAAATTGTTCAATATTTGAAGTCCACCGAAGTGTTCCGGTATTTCACGAGCTCGCGGCTTGCTCGTCACGGAGAGTTCGTTCCCACGAGACAGAGCCAGACTCTTGAAATAAAAACATGGCTGCTCTCGAAAAAGTAGTTTGAAGCTAAAATAAATATTGGGAATTAAAAACAATTTCTCATCGTAGAATTATGGGTTCAGTTCCAACTTTGTATCACCAAACTGACATTTATTTCTGTTGAATTTCTTTCCTACTGAAATCAATTTAGTCTTCGAGAGGCAAATTTTTATACCATACTCATTGCACCTACTTTCCAGTTCCTAGATATTAGACTGCAGTCTTTCGGCACAATCTGCCATTAAGACCAAGTCGTCAGCATAGGCCAGACTGCTTACTACATTTCCACCTAACTGAATCCCTCCCTGCCATTTTATACCTTTCAGCAGATGATCCATGTAAACTAAGAACAGCAAAGGTGAAATATTACAGCCTTGACTAACCCCTGTAACTACCATGAACAAAGAACTCATTCTCAGTGTAGCCCAATTGTCAACATAAATGCCTTTGATTGATTTCAATAATCTACCCTTAATTCCATAGATCCCCAGTATGGCGAACACCTTTTCCCGCAGTACCCAGTCATATGCTTTCTCTAGATCTATGAAACATAAACACAGCTGTCTTTTCATCTCGTAACATTTTTAATTACCTGGCGCATACTGAAAATCTGATCCTGACAGCCCCTCTGTGGTCGAAAACCAACTTCCTCTCAACTACTGATCACACCCTTTCTTCCAAGATGCCAGTGAATACTTTGCCTGGTACACTAATCAATGAGATACCGCGATAATTGTTACAATCCTTCCTGTTCCCTTGCTTTTAGTTAGGTGCAATTACTGATTTTGTCCAATCTGAAGGTACCTTATCAACACTCTATGCTAATCTTACTACTCTATGAAGCCATTTCATCCCTGCATTCCAACTATACTTCACCACTTCAGGTCAAATTTCATCTGTTCCTGCTGTTCTATGACAATGGAGTTTATTTACCATCACTTTCCACTTCCTCAAGCATCATTTCACCAACATGATTTTCTTCCTTCCCATGAACTTGGTTGTTCGCGACACCACCATGAAGATTTCCTTTTAAGTTGAGAAGATTTTCAAAGTGTTCCCTCCACCTATCCAGAGATTCCCTGGGATCTGTTATGAGTTCACCTGAATTACTCAAAACACTGTTCATTTCCTTTTTCCCTCCCTTCCTAAGATTCTTTATTACTGTCCAGAAAGGTTTCCCTGCTGTTTGACCTAGCCTTTCCAGGTTTTTACCAAAATCTTCCCATGACTTCTTTCTGCAATCAAAAACTATTTGTTTCGCTCTATTTCTTTCATCTACGTACAGTTCCCTGTCTGCATTGGCCCTTCTTTGGAGCCATTTCTTATAAGCCTTCTTTTTACGTTTACAAGCTGCTCTCACTTCATCATTCCACCAAAATGTTCGCTTTTTCCCGTCTTTACACACATTCGTTAATAGGCATTCCCTTGCTGTTTCTACTACAGCATCCCTGTATGCCACTCATTCCCTCTATATATCTTGAACCTTCTTACTGTCCACTGTTCGAAACTCCTCACTAATCATATCCATGTACTTCTGTCAATTTCCTCGTCCTGGAGATTTTCTACCCATATTCGTTTCCAGGAAGATTTTACTTTTTCTACACTAGACCTAGAGATACCTAGTTCACTACAAATCATACAGTGGTCTGTATCATCAAAAAATCCCCGAAAAACCCGTACGTTCCTAACAGACTTTCTGAATTCGAAGTCGGTTAAGATATAGTTTATTATGTCTCTTGTACCCCGAGCCTCCCATGTGTAGCGGTGAATAGCCTTATGCTTGAAGAATGTATTCGTAACTGCTAAACTCATACTAGCACAAAAGTCCAGCAAACGTTTCCCACTCCCCTTAGCTTCCATATCTTCCCCACATTTACCAATCACCATTTGGTATCCTTCAGTTCTATTTCCAACTCTCTCATTGAAATCGCCCATTAACATTATCCTATCCTTGCTGTTGACCCTGACTACGATGTCACTCAATACTTCAAAGAACTTGTCAACTTCATCCTCATCTACAACCTCACATGGTGAATACACTGAGACAATTCTCGTCCTAATTCCTCCAACTGCCAAAGCTACCAACATCATTCGCTCATTTACGTGCCTAACAGAAACTATGTTGCGTACAATAGTATTCCTGAAAAAGAGCCCTACCCCAGACTCTGCCCTTCCCTTTATAACACCCGTCAAGTACACTTTATAATCTCGCAGCTCTTCTTTATCTCCACTTACCCGAATAAACTTACTCGTAGTATATCCAGATGCATCCTCTTTGCTGACTCAGCCAGTTCTACATTCTTTCTCCCATAAGCCCCTTTATTATTGATAGCTCCCCATCGAATTCCATTTCGTTCGCCAAGTTTTTTCCGAGGATTCCCTCTCCTGTCAAATGGGAGTGGGACTCCGTGACTCCCTTAGGTCCGAGGCTTGCTTAAAATGTTCTGAGCTCGGTAAATTCATTAAGCAGGAAGCTACTATACCTGCACAGAGTCCAAATGAGGATCTCTCCTCTAACGGGTTATGGACCACCGGTGGATTGTATAGTCCTAGCCGCCTGAGCACAAGGAGGCCACGACTCAGAATATGTCCGAGATGCCCACTCCCACTCCATAGCAACTGGTATCCCGAATCTCACGACCACTTACTTGGCCACTAAGTCGTTTCCCATGGTTCACGAACTAGATCGTGACTACAGTAACCCACACCATGAACCATAATAATGATAATAATAATAATAATAATAATAATAATAATAATAATAATAATAATAATAATAATAATAATAATAATAATAATAATAATAATAATAATAATATTGCACGGGTAATAACAGTATCGGTGACTTTCTGCTTGCTGACTACCATGAATGCCCTTTATCAGGCAACAATTATTACTATTGGTATCATTATTATTATTATTATTATTATTATTATTATTATTATTATTATTATTATTATTATTATTAATCTGTTTACCCTCCAGAGCTGGCTTTTCCCTCGGACTCAGCGATGGATCCCACCTCTACCACCACAAGGGCAGTGTCCTGGAGCGTGAGACTTCGGGTCGGGGGATGAAACTGGGGAGGATGACCAGTACCTCGCCCAGGCGGCCTCACCTGCTATGCTGAACAGGGGCCTTGGTGGGGGATGGGAAGATTGGAAGGGATGGACAAGGAATAGGGAATGAAGCGGCCGTGGCCTTAAGTTAGGTACCATCCCGGCATTTGCCTGGAGGAGAAGTGTGAAACCGAGGAAAACCACTTACAGGATGGCTGAGGTGGGAATCCAATCCACCTCTACTCAGTTGACCTCCCGAGGCTGAGTGGATCAAGTTCCAGCCCTCGTACCACTTTTCAAATTTCGTGGCAGAGCTGGAAATCGAACCCGGACCTCCGAGAGTGGGAGCTATTCACGCTAACCTCTACACCACAGAGGCGGACATTATTTTATTAAATAATAATAATAATAATAATAATAATAATAATAATAATAATAATAATAATAATAATAATAATAATAATAATAATAATAATAATTGCTTTACGACCCACTAACTACTTTATTCCCGCAGGAGTGCTTTTACCGACACGAGGCTGACTAATTTGAGCACCTTCAGACTCCACCAGACTGAGCCAGGATTGAACCTGCATTATTTTATTATTATTATTATTATTATTATTATTATTATTATTATTATTATTATTATTATTATATTGTTGTTATAATTATTAATGCAGGAAAGAAGCTTATGAATGAATGAATGAATGAATGAATGAATGAATGAATGAATGAATGAATACTGATCTGCATTTAGGGGAGTCGCCCAGGTGGCAGATTCCCAATCTGTTGCTTTCCTAGCCTTTTCCTAAATGATTTCAAAGAAATTGGAAATTTATTGAACGTCTCCCTTGGTAAGTTATTCCAATCCCTAACTCCCCTTCCGATATATGAATATTTGCCCCAGTTTGTCCTCTTGAATTCCACCTTTATCTTCATATTGTGATCTTTCCTACTTTTATAAACGCCACTCAAAATTATTTGTTTGCTAATGTCATTCCACGCCATCTCTCCGCTGACAGCTCGGAACATACCACTTAGTCGAGAAGCTCTTCTTCTTTCTCTCAATTCTTCCCAACCCAAACTTTTCAACATTTTTGTAACGCTACTCTTTTGTCGGAAATCACCCAGAACAAATCGAGCTTCTTTTCTTTGGATTTTTTCCAGTTCTTGAATCAAGTAATCCTGGTGAGGGTCCCATACACTGGAACCATACTCTAGTTGGGGTCTTACCAGAGACTTATATGCCCTCTCCTTTACATCCTTACTACAACCCCTAAACACCCTCATAACCATGTGCAGAGATCTGTACCCTTTATTTACAATCCCATTCATGTGATTACCCCAATGAAGATCTTTCCGTATATTAACACCCAGATACCTACAATGATCCCCAAAAGGAACTTTCACCCCATCAACGCAGTAATTAAAACTGAGAGGACTTTTCCTATTTGTGAAACTCACAACCTTACATTTAACCCCGTTTATCAACGTACCATTGTCTGCTGTCCATCTCACAACATTTTCGAGGTCACGTTGCAGTTGCTCACAATCTTGTAACTTATTTCTCACTCTATAGAGAATAACATCATCCTCAAAAAGCCTTACCTCCGATTCCACTCCTTTACTCATATCATTTATATATATAAGAAAACTTAAAGGTCCGATAATACTGCCTTGAGGAATTCCCCTCTTAATTATTACAGGGTCAGATAAAGCTTCACCTACTCTAATTCTCTGAGATCTATTTTCTAGAAATATAGCAACCCATTCGGTCACTCTTTTGTCTAGTCCAATTGCACTCACTTTTGCAAGTAGTCTCCCATGATCCACCCTATCAAATGCTTTAGACAGGTCAATCGCGATACAGTCCATTTGACCTCCAGAATCCAAGATATCTGTTATATCTTGCTGGAATCCTACAAGTTGAGCTTGAGTGGAATAACCTTTCCTAAAACCGAACTGCCTTCTATCGAACCAGTTATGAATTTCACAACTATGTCTTATATAATTAGAAAGAATGCCTTCCCAAAGCTTACATACAATGCGTGTCAAACTTACTGGCCTATAATTTTCAGCTTTATGTCTATCACCCTTTCCTTTATACACAGGGGATACAATAGCAACTCTCCATTCATCTGGTATAGCTCCTCCGACCAAACAATAATCAAATAAGTACTTCATATATGGTACTATATCCCAACCCATTGTCTTTAGGATATCCCCAGAAATCTGATCAATTCCAGCCGCTTTTCTAGTTTTCAACTTTTGTATCTTACTGTAAATGTCATTGTTATCATATGTAAATTTTATTACATCTTTGGCCTTAGTCTCCTCCTCTATCTCGACATTATCCTTGTAACCAACAATCTTTACATACTGCTGACTGAATACTTCTGCCTTTTGAAGATCCTCACATACACACTCCCCTTGTTCATTAATTATTCCTGGAATGTCCTTCTTGGAACCTGTTTCTGCCTTAAAATACCTATACATACGAATTTGTATGACTTCCAATTATGCTTGCCATCATGCTATCCTTAGCTGCCTTCTTTGCTAGATTCAATTTTCTAGTAAGTTCCTTCAATTTCTCCTTACTTCCACAGCCATTTCTAACTCTATTTCTTTCCAGTCTGCACCTCCTTCTTAGTCTCTTTATTTCTCTATTATAATAAGGTGGGTCTTTACCATTCCTTACCACTCTTAAAGGTACAACCCTGCTTTCGCATTCCTCAACAATTTCTTTAAACCCATGCCAGAGTCTGTTTACATTTTTATTTACCGTTTTCCACCGATCATAGTTACTTTTTTTAAACTGCTTCATGCCTGCTTTATCAGCCATAGGGTACTGCCTAATAGTCCTACTTCTAAGACCTTCCTTTCTATCGCATTTATTTTTAACTACCACAAAAACAGCTTCATGAACACCAATACCATCTATTACTTCAGTTTCCCTATAGAGCTCATCTGGTTTTATCAGCACCACATCCAGGACATTTTTCCGGTTACGTGAACGCTGGTGATCCACGAAATATCACTGTAATATTTGTCACAAATTGAAGAGAGTACTTGTTTTTACTCAAATAAAGTCTCAAATCCCAGGTAGATTAAGAAATAATACGAAATATTTTATTTTAGAGAATACATACTTTACTGCCTTACAACTATTTCTGCTACGTCGCAGCGCTTCCCTAAGCGTTTTGTTTGTCCAACACTGTCGTCTGTGATGTCTTTGCTCACTGAAGTTCTTTGGTGTCGTTTTATTGATTTTTCTCATTCGATGTAATTTGATGGGCTGTCACTTCAAGAGCACTATAACTGATTCATTAAACGATTTATTGGTCCAGGGATCATGCTATCTTCCTTTTAATATATATATGTATTGGTCCAGGGATCATGCTATTTTGGGTTCAACAAAATACCCGCACTCCCACTCATCGGTGCCAGCCAACGAGCTAGAAAGAGAGCTAGAGCTCGTTGGTGCCAGCCCTGGACCTTAAGAAAAAAACAAACGACGGCGCGAGCAGCGGAATGCAAGACATATGGACAAAGATAACAAAGATCACAGACATAGCACTCCCATTCATCGGTGCCAGCCCTGGACCTCAAGAGAGAAACAAAAAACGGCGCAAGCAGCGGAATGCAACATAATGGACTCCTGTTTACAGCTCGTATGTACGTACTCATATTTCTTGCTAGTAACGACGGTATTTCTTAATCTACCTGGGATTTGAGACTTTATTTCAGTAAATCAATGATTACCTTCCATTTGTGACAAATATTACAGTGATATTTCGTGGATCACCAGCGTTCACGTAACCCATTTTTCCCTCTGGTTGGTTCCATCACTTTCTGAATCAGGTGTCCTTCCCATATTAACTTAGTTGCCATTTTTGGTCATGCTTCCTGTCGTTCGCATTTCCTTCCCAATTGACATCTGGCAAATTCAGATCTCCCGCTACAATCACATTTCTTTCCATGTCGTTTCTCACATAGCTGACTATCCTATCAAATAATTCCAAATCCGCGTCAGTGCTACCCTTTCCCGATCTGTACACCCCAAATATATCAAGTTGCCTATTATCTTTCGGGTCACATCTTCCGAAATGACAAATTCAGCCTGAAACAATTGATCACAGAGCGCAAGACGGAAATTTAACGTGGACTTAGTTGGAGAAGAGTGTCGTAGCATTTGAACCCCCACCCCGACGACAGTGATGCGACATCCAAATACGGCACCTCTGATACGGGACATGGTCGTCAAACTTCTGCGAGAATAAAAATAACGTGAAGGCAATTGTAGTGTCATTTGTTGCGTCTGTAAGAGGATAACGCAGAAATAGCTGGACGGATTGAACTGAGAATTCGTATGGGTAAATTTGAGGTACTGGATACAAATTCAACAAACTTCACGAAGCAGAACCAAGCACTACCGAGAACTTCAAGTTTTCTCAACCATAATACCCATCTAGAGATATTCATGTTCCACTGCAGAGAAACTCCACATGAAGTAAAAACAAGTATCGTACTAATTTTTACCTATTAATCTTATTGCCGTCATTGCAAATATTCTCTGAATTCGTTTATACCAAGTGGCCTTTCAGTCCCGTTCTTTCTACTTACCTGTGCCCCTCATGCACTAATGATGACTGGGATGCCTATTCACTGGTTTACAAAAGAGCACTACAACGTTTCTATATTTGCGCCAAGGATGCAGAAAGTAAAGTTTAACAAATTAGCGAATTTATACACGCACAGACATTCCGCCCTACCAAAATGTATGTGGTGTACGCCTTGATCGATCCATTAGCTCTTAATTGCAACTCTGTTCGGCGAAATACATGTATAGAAGGCTGGGATTTATTGGAAAACTCCTACACATACCGTCTGCGAACTTCGGCCTTATTTCGATCAGATTCTCCGTAGATTAAAATTATTGCTGAACACAAAAGCCATTGTCGATATTGTGCCCTATAATGTCTTTCTCAACGTCAAGCAAATGCTGAGATCTGACCAAGTACATTACAGTGAACAATACGCTCACCACCAGATGAATCCTTTTGGCACATAGCTTACCTTGCTCGATTATCCTCTTCATCAGCTCCGAGAAAAACAGCAGTAATAAGAGTTTACGGGTACAAAAGGGATCAACGTGACAAATAAAGTAAATGAAGAGGAATAAAACGATCAGGATATGAACTAACTCAAGCCAAAAATGAAACTATAACTGAGCTGAACGTTCGCTTAAAGAATCTAATTTCTTACAATAATATATAAATTTCTGTTATAAACCAAAACAGTCTGTGAAATTTACATAATGGACATTGTTGTAATATAAAAACATTCTTGAAGTAAAGAGGCATCTCGCATGGATTTCATGGCTTGGGGTAGGAGATTTCCAGCATCGTGGAAAACACCTTATACTGCAACAGCCAGTACAATGGCTCCGTCAAAAGAAAATAAATTAAATCATAAGTCTTCTAAAAACCAAATCATATTTACAAGGAACATAAGCTATTCCTAAAGTGAATCTATGCCACAGACTCGTGATTAATATGAGCTCTAAACTAAGCACGCAATACACACTCTACCGTCTCGGAATCGAACACGAGACTATACCAGATCCTACGACAACATGACTTATAGTATGATAAGAAACACATTATTTACATTACGGATAGTTACATACAACTATAAATGACACACGTAATCGTGTATAGAATTTTATCTTCCGAACAGCAGTATTAAAAGGTCACTGCTCTCCTTTCCCCTTGACAGAAAACGTATTGTTCCCCAACTGCAGACTTCCGTGTCATGACGTCAAAACGACCTAATTTTTGTCCTTCAACACGTCTCGGCTTTTGTATAAACTGAGCGGCCATGTTTCTACACCATAAATCTCTCCCTCGGTTGACAACTCGTAAACAGAGCCATGTGACGACTCTTACCCTTGTTCTTGCCCATTAATCTACCCTTCTCGGGGCCCTTTTATTATATAATTCCCATGTAATTACTATATGCCAATTTATTCCTTAGAGTTCAAAATTCAACACTCTATTCCAGTTATGACTCAAATACAACTGGCCCGTTTATTAACTTCACACTGGTGCTCTTACCGGCACATTCATTCAAATACACCTTGGCGCTCTTACTGGCACACAAATTATCAAATTACCACTTAAGCCTTTATTCATCATGCTCTTTATGGGTCTTATCTCTATACTCTAGGCCTGTCCGACTCGTTGGCTGAATGGTCAGCGTACTGGCCTTTGGTTCAGAGGGTCCCGGGTTCGATTCCCGGCCGGGTCGGGGATTTTAACCTTCATTGGTTAATTCCAATGGGCCGGGGGCTGGGTGTTTGTGCTGTCCCCAACATCCCTGCAACTCACACACGACACATAACACTATCCTCCACCACAATAACACGCAGTTCCCTACACATGGCAGATGCCGCCCACCCTCATCGGAGGGTCTGCCTTACAAGGGCTGCACTCGGCTAGAAATAGCCACACGAAATTAATTAAAAACTCTAGGCCTAACAAACATATTCCTCATTTCTTATGGGCTTCTTAGTTAATAATAATAATAATGTTATTTGTTTTACGTCCCACTAACTACTCTTTTACGGTTTTCGGAGGCGGGCTTCTTAGTTCATGACCCGCTCAATTTAATACGCTAGTCCAAGTGCATTAAAGAAATATAGAAGATCCTATGCCTTTCTCCGTCTCACAAATAAAACACTAGTCTACCATGCTCCATGCATTTAGCTATTCCCTAAACAGCTTGTCCTGGCTATACTTATTTGAGACTGCGTAAGTCTGGGATAAACGAAAGTACACGATTTTAATTTCCTTAGATTAAAACATTATGTCTATTCAGTTATGACACTAACGAAATAAAATGAGAACAACAACATGCAGACATTAACTATCCAACTAACCTTGAGTCCCGGGCATAAATTCTATTTGCATGTGCCCTCAGACACCTACTTATTTACATATTGGCGGAAGGCTAAATTTATCTGTTGCGGACCTATCATTTTGCTACCTGTTGCATGCTAAGAAGTGAAATGATCTGATCTGTGTCTTGTGATATCATCTGAACAGTTCTCCTACGGACATTGCTAATTTAAGCCATCATGTTAACGTTGTGGGCAGGCGACAGCAATTGTAGTTTGATGACTGGTGACATCCTGGTCTGCTGTGACGTTCAACTGCAACTCGTTCAGGTGACTCGATCGCCGCCTCCGCGATGTGGTCGGTGTGCTGACTGGACGTCGTTGATGGTCCACGTTCGTACCTCGATGCCGTGAAGGATGTTCTGTTGCTCTGCTCCAAATTACTGCCTCAGCGCGATGGATGAACAGCGTCCAGTATACACGTGACGTAAGAGAAACTGTAAGGAAAACCATATTACAATGTGTTCTTATTTCGATGCCTAGGTCTCCCCTCTAGGCTTTTATTTAATCCCGTTCTATCAGGACTCATTCTTAGCACTTTCTTTCTAAAACAGTCACACATTTCTCAGAAGCAATTTACCTCGTTCTTGACCGATATTTATACTGATCGAATTGAATTAACATCAACTTTCCGAGCCTACACTAGCATGTAACATTAGTTTAGAACAACATTAGCATCCGATCATGCCATGCGACTTTACATAAACAAATTACTAGCAGAGAAATGTTCTCACAGAAAATCCGGTCAATCTTTGCTGTATATTATCTGTATCACAAATAGTTGTTACAAGTCCCTAGAATCTAACTGCGATACTCGTAGACAAAAGTAATCTTCCCTTCACTGAGTCGCTGCGTGACAGACACCTTCCTGAGAGCGATACACACAGTAAATGACGCTCGCGCACTCGGCGGCCGTATATATTAAGGATCGTGCACCCACGCTACAGAGCTCGTCGTGTGTGGGCCCTCGTAAGCGTGCCCGCGAAAAGGAAAATTCTCCCACGGTGCGCAGAGTAATTATTAATTCCTTCATTTTGATTACAACTAGTGTCATGCAGCGTATCAAAATTTCCAGAAAAATATGCTCATTGCAATCATTACATCCAATGCTCTATATTCCTCTTGTGGGCGGAGATATAAATAAATTTATTTCCTTCCAATATAAACATCCCCGCGGATTCTCACGGAGTCGCTGCGTCCCACGCTGTAAGTCAATAGGTCCGCTTGCGATAATAAATTTTAATAAGCATCTTGTGAACTTCAGCTCGCTTCTGACGCTACGTTCTCTTGAAAAGCGCGCAATGTTAGATACTATTGCACAACAAAATGCCATCTAAGGTCCATTCTTTTTGGTCGCACATGATTGTCATAATTATCAGTATATCAATGTTCTTCGACCATGAACAGAGTGGTTCAATATGTTTTTGACTGCACTTGTAGTGCTACTGTACACATACCAGCCTACTATATATTTTCGGAAACGAAACCAAAGCTTATGAACACAAAGGGGTGCATAAGATAGGTAGCACTGAGGAACATGCAGTGAGAGGTTATCTCTTAGTATTCCGACGGAACCTACCAGCAGGCAGTAACACCCCTATGAAAAGCAGTTTAATCGCGTCTTGTTTATTCCTCTGTCTCTGGGTGTGGATGTTTGTGCTCATCCTAACACTCTTCTCTTCATACATACATATATAGCACGATAATGTACTAACCACCTCAGAGACACGTTATAGTCAATGCATTCCTTCACATAGGGTTGGCGTCAGGATAAGTATTTTGTCGTAAAACAGGGCCTTGTCGACACGTGTGACAGAGTTCACGCCCTCGACGTCATCAGGGTCTAAGATGAGCTGTAGGAGAAGAAGAAGAAGAAGTATCTCGTTAGATGATAACATTCGCTAAACATGCCCTAATTACCGCTTAAATATTTTTTAAAAATAATAGAACTACTCAAGTATATTGCCAAAATATGCATTGGACCAATGTATATTAAAGAGTAATACACGGAAATGTTATAACGAATGGTCATAGACTTCATAAGTCCGAAGGCTTTTAACGTAACCTGTTGAAAGAAGGGTGTACTGAATACTTCAGTAGCGTAAGTATTCTTATTTAAGGAAAGACTACGTGATTATCTCTTCCTCAATTCCGTACACGTAGGGTGTGTCTATAGCTCGATTGCTAATTGATGTTTTTACATTTGATACCATCATGATCACTTGTTCTCTACCAGGGCACCCTGCCACAAAGCAAGGAAACCACATTCCCAGTGTTGATAAATTTCCTTTACGTCGTACCAACACAGACAGGTCGTATGGCGACGAAGGGAGAGGAAAGGCCAGGGAGTTGAAAGAGGTGGCCGTGGCCTTAATTAAGGTAAGTTACAGCCCCAGCATTTGCCTGGTGTGAAGATGAGAAACCACGTACAACCATCTGCAGGGCTGTCGACAGTTGGGCTCGAACCCACTATCTCCCAGATGCAACTCACAGCTCGCGGCCCTAACCACACGGCCAACTCGCCCAGTAAAATTAAAAGTACGAATTTGACTTCTTACTAATGTGTTCAACAGAGTTCCTTTATGGAAGTCTCGTGAACAATCGAGTTTCCCGAATCTACTCCTCGGCAAGCCATTCGACCACCAATGGCCATATACGCAGCAAGACGACTGTTGTCTAGCTGTATGGCCTGCATATATTCGAATGTCACGTGGTCTGCATAGCATCTCCAGGCGTATTGCTTGCCTTTTTTGACTGAGTGCGCTGTCTCTTATATAAGGCACTCAATAATTTAGTTCACGGATATCAAGACCAGTGAGCCTCCGTGGCTCAGGCGGCAGCGCGTCGGACTCTAACTGCTTGGGTTCCGTGCTTCAAATCCTGGTCACTCCATGTGATATTTGTGCTGGAAAAAGAAGAGGAGGCGCGACAGGTTTTTCTCCGTGTATTCCGGGTTTTTCCTGTCATCATTCATTCCAGCAATATTCTCCATTATAATTTCATTTTATCTGTCATTCATTAATCATTGCCCCAGAGGAGTGCCACAGGCCGTTAGATGGGACTTCATTCATTCCACTCCTGACTCAGTGGAATGACTGGAAACAGGCTGTGGATTTTCATAAGACAAGACCTCTGCATTATGTCCGCTGACAACATGTACACTTTCTCAGAGTCTACAGTACTTACATCCTGTCCTTTATCCACATCTATAATGTCTTCAAGCGTGATGTCCATGTTCATATGGGTCCACTTAATTCATGTCCAGACAACTAAAAACTGAAATATATTCATTATATGTCAACGAAATAATGTCAGTTTTATTGAATACAGATTCAATGTATTACAAACAGATTATATTCTAATTTGGATAAAAACGTTCGAAGCAAAAGATTGTATTGTTCACGTTACAGGAGCAAGTTCACTATCAAACTTTTCTTCTTCATTGGCGACCTTTTCACAGTAAATCTTAAGCCAATAAAACAAGTTACTCCGATATCTCCCAGTTTCACCCCTTCATTATAAGCAACATAATTTCCAACCATTTGCTCAACTTAAGTCTAAAGTAGACGATTTTTACAGGACGACAAAATACCAATAATTGTTACTTAGAGTAAAACTTTAACAGGCACAATTAAAATTATAGCCTACTATACATAATGGATATTGAAAATACGTGGATATCGTGTCAAATAGATATTTTGGCAGTGGACATAATTACAATGGACATACGCGTACTATGGCCCAGCATTTTAATGGATATATTCCAAATGGACTGTATGAAAAGTGGACATTTCTTCGACGACTATTTATCCTGCAACCCCTGCTTTAAATTCACGAGGATGAGCGAAACAGGTTTTAGTCGACGATTGCTTTTTTTTTTAACAATCCGGAATCGAACCCATGATTTTCGGGTGACAAGCATACATGCTACCCCTACAACACTGGGTTAGCAGGGCACAGTATTAAATATTATAACGTCATAATATTTTTAAAGGAAAGAAAACATGGCCATTTTGCAAAAACTATTGCTAACAAATTTCATCCATTAGCTGACTAAATATGGGGTGATGCAACAAAACAGATTGTTGATTAAATTGAGACAAAAACATGCTTTTAAAACCTAATGCATGTTATGTTCTCGAATAAAGTGAGCTGGTAGTTTCAATGCATTATACAACAGTTGTTATCCTGTAGCACAACACATTAATGCAATGGGAGATTTGAAATGAGTTACATGGATTTTTAACGCTTTGTTTACTGCCTTTGTTTATTTTGTTTTCCATATATCAATGATATTTTCATTAAATATACAGTAACAGCATGCAAAATTAGGCTCACCGTTTCAAAATAGAAAAGGAACTCAGCTTTATATTTTCCTCGTGGCAGTATTATATAATATGAAATACACCAATTGCTTCAAGCGTCACTGTTAAATTTGTTCTTTTTGACATGTTAACATCTTTTGAAACATATAATAGTCCCCTAACCTACACAATTACTCTAGCAGCGTTACGAAAACAAAGGTAATTTAAATCCCTTATGACAACAACGAAATGAAAGCCGTTCTACACAATAATACTGTCGCCCTTTTTATTGTTCGAGTGAATAGTTGTAGATGTGACGTCATGACAAAGGTAGACTACTAAAATCATTGGTCCTAAATTTTGAAGCGTTATAACTTCTAAAGTTGAAAACATAAAAACAGGAGCGAGAGCTTAAACGAAATGTCTCACACCATTGTCTCCGCTGGGGAACAAAATAGGTCAAAAATCTTAACCAGTTTCTAAAACAATTTGGAAAACATCATCTGAATTGAAAAACATCGCTTCCATAACGAAGAGACACAAAATTCAATACGTCTGTCACTAAAGGTAGGCAACAAATGAGCAAGAAATAACAAGCAACTCAGTCCGTTGCAGAACACGCGCGCGAACTCTGGCAGTATCAGAATGCCTTTGCGCTCGTCAGGCCATCGGAGCCATTAGGACTAAAGAACTGAAGTCTATGGGTGCTATTCAGAAGCAGTCATTAGGTGTGCTCCATAGTGCAATAAATTTGGACCTGACATAGGCAGGACTCACTGAAGATCAAACAAATTGTATTCAGATCATTGCTGTCAAGCGTTGCAGTTCATATGTGAGTATGCGCAAAACTCAGATAATGGCACTTTTGCGACGTTTGCAATAACTCGTGTAACTTGTTTCCTGTTCACGTTCAATTCTCAAGCACTGAAAATGGCCAGCAATAAAACTTTTCGGGAAGCTAACTGTAGCCGACGAGTATTTATAGTATTAGAAGGACATCTCACTCCTCCCTTCCAGCGACCAAACCAACGTTTCACGAAGTTTCAGGTCTTCGTATGTTTTACATTGTACGTGTAATCATATTGTGTTACAAGATATCTTTATACTAATGCGGAACCGCACACTCACCATCCTCCAATAGAACACAACGGCCAGTCTCCATTTCCAAGCACGTGATGCTACTCTCATTAAAAATTTGAGAATCGTGGACGCTTCCTCTCCAATGTGCTACAGAGTCTAACATTCGACAATCAGCACCATCAGGGCTATGCTTTATATGTAAAAATCATGCCTAAATACACATACACGTGAGTCGAACATTTTCAAAATATGGAACAAAACGTATATAAAAGTCATACAGAATAACGCAGAGAATGTATTTCATCAAATTTTCGTACTTATAAGACGAGTACAGTTAGTGATTTATCGGCTGAAACTGAAAGCCACAGACCAATACTTTAACCTTCTTGATATGGGAATTAAAATAATTAGGACTACAAACTGATTGACCTGAATCCTTATATGACAAGTGCCTATTTGCGAAGGCTGTGGCTTACAAAACACTGTTTTAAATGTTGTGCATCTGCTATTGCTTACTCACTGGAAATCCACTCAAAATCATACAAAGTATTGGGAAGCATGATTTTTCCACAAGAATAACTTTGAATTCATAAAATATGCAGAATGTTCCTCAAATATGTAAAAAAAAAAAACATAGATATTATTTCCAGAAATATGGGCAAATATAGGAAAGACATTGTCTTTACATCCTCCAAATATCCTAATTCGTAAACATATAACAAAATTTTAACTATAGCTAAGAAAAAACTCAAATCTGTATTTACAGGGTAATCTCAGTCCTGAGCATCACATATGACCAAGGATGTTGTCAATAAGAGATGCTGACAAGTTGTAATATCATGCACGGTTTATTATTACTCATTATTAGTATTAATATTATAATTATTAATATTAATGTTATTTAATTTTGTTACCTGAACATTCAAAGAAAAGCGATCTTTCCCGTTAATATAAATGTATGCATTTTCCTCTCCAGGATCTTAAATCCTAATGCGTGTTCCATATATGGCTTCAGTGGCATAGGACGGATGTATGATGATGATATACGGTGTAGGTTGCACATGTTATATAGGCTATTAACACAGACTATAAGAGTGATACAACCCAGTGAACTTAGTAACATTGGAAAACATCCTCATTGCCAGTAATCGTACTCCTTCAGCAGGAATCTTTACGTAATGAGGCAATAGTCTAGCGATAGCAACTGGGATATCGTAAATAATTCGGCTGGCCGTTTTTATCAGATTTATAGTACTGTCCTTCGTAAAACGATATCGTTCAATATCGTCGTACTTCAGGAAAATAATCGGTCTTAGTCCATACGTCTTCTCGCCTTTCCACATCGCGCACTAAATGAACTCTACATACAAGGTGGTGGTGGTGGTGGTGGTGGTGGTGGTGGTGGTGGTGGTGGTGGTGACAATTCATTATTTTTAAGAGGAAAAACAATTAAGTAACCATCGCTTCTTAGCGCTAATCAGAAGGAAAATGTAAGAGGTCCGACATTTTGAAGAATGAAGGTATCGGCAAGTAAACATGAGAGACCCCTAAGTCTTCGAAACCTAATGCCATCGAGGTCGGAAGAAAACATGAGTTGCCAAGTGTGGTTGAATAGAAAAAACATGAAGGCGATGAGGATGACACAAATAAGTAGAAACAGTGCCAGACTCAGTCAGAGCAACCGTGGTTGCCACCCCACGATCCCAAGTTGAGAGTCCCTGTCCCACATTCAGTTGCCGCTTACAACAGGTAGGGGATACCTTTGATGTATTATACCGCTTCCACCATGTTAACGAAGATAGTCCTCAGCTAAACTACCTCTGCCCCGAGATTAAAGTAGACCATACTACACTTAAGAAAGTGGAAATTGCAACACCATGAAGGCATTAGTCGTTTGTGTTGATTTTCAAGATATGGAACGATGCCATGTAGGTATGTAAACGATCAAAGTTTCAGACCCATTGGATTGTTGCTACAGGTCTCCCCACGTGATTGGTCGCGGAGGTATCAACTCTAGTATACGGACTCTGGTGTAGCGTAGTTGACTTGCAGTCTGTGCAGTGAAGTGTTCCCCGTCAAACATGCCTCGACGACAGAGAAGAGCACGCCATCAACAACTGTCGCCGTTTGAGAGGGCTCGGATAATTGGGCTGTGTGAGGCTGGATTATCGCTAAGGACTTTCGCTGCACGTATTGGCCGACAGGCATCTACGGTACAACGTGTATGGCAGCACTGGTCAAATGAAGGTACCCACACTCGTAGACCTGGCACAGGCCCAGCGCGACAGACTACTGTGAGAGAGGACCGCCGCATCATTCGGATGGCCCGGATGGAACCCCATGCAACAGCAGCGCAAATGCGAGCAGCTGTTGCACCCCGCGTTACACAACAAACAGTTGGTAATTGCCTGCGTGCAGCTGGCTTACGAGCCCATATCCCTGCAGAAGGTGTTTCATTGACCCCACGACAGCGACGTGTAAGGCTGGTCTGCTGTCGAGAAAGATCGGCGTGGGTCGCCGAATGGCATAAGGTCGTCTTTAGTGATGAATCGCGCTTCTGTCTTGCCCGCAGTGATCGCCGGAATCGTGTGCGCCGACGTACCGGGGAGAGGTGCCGCCCACATCTTGTTGTCGAGAGGCACACAGGGCCAACACCAAGCATTGTGGTCTGGGGAGCTATTGGCTTTAATGTGAAATCACATTTAGTGCTTGTTGAGGGCACTATGAGTGCTCAACGGTACGTTGATAGGGTACTCAATCCAGTGGTTGTTCCTATGATGGCGAACATTGCTAATGGGATGTTTCAGCGGGACAATGCCCGGGTTCACACTGCACGCATCTCCAGAGAAGCTCTCCACGACATCACAACCTTAGAATGGCCCGCCAGATCCCCGTACCTCAGTCCTATTGAGCATGTGTGGGACATGATGAGTCGACAACTGGCCAACCGTCCTCAGCCACCCACAACTCTGGAATAACTGATCCGTGCAGTGAAGCAAGCATGGGCCACAATTCCTCAGGGAGCGATCCAGGGCCTTATTGACTCCATGCCTCGACGAATTCATCAATGTATTGCAGCTCGTGGTGGGCACATCCTGTATTGATTGTTGTCCAAACTTGCGGTCAGAGGGACCTGCAAGTGTAATCATCGAATCACAACCGAACACTCGTCCTGCATGTTAAATTGCAGCAATGTAGCACCATTCCTTCTGGGCGTTGCAATTTCCATTTTCTTCAGTGTAATACCAAATCAATCTCGGATTAAAGGGGAAAACCGTCGATGAATTTAGAAAGGCGTTCGTCTCTTCTTGGTTCATGGTTGGTACCGCCTTAGCTCGGACTAATCACGACTATGATATAGTTCTAACGTTTCTCAAGTTCTGAACGATACGTTTCAATCTGCACTGATACTCTGAGATTTTTTTCTGTCGCATTTTACTAGATGTTGAGAACAATAATTATTTTTATAACAACTGTTACTGTTTCAGAGTTATTCACAGCGTTGCTTATCTTGGTGTTAAAATCCCTTAAACCGAGTCCTAGACATTGATCGCAAAACAAACATAAAATAAATAGAGAAATAAACCTTAACAATATTTTCTGTATGCTCAAGTGCTTGCTCTTAACTTGGAAGCGTGGAGTGATGGTACGAGTCCCTAGCTGAGCCCAACATTACTTCCAGTTACAGTATTTATGCCGAACTCTTCAAGAAATCTTTCTCTTCCCACCCTCCCTACGCGAACACATTTCTCTGGATACCCCAACGATATTAGATTTGCATGTCCCAGGGCAGTCTTCATCGTCGTGATCCTTTCTTTTCTTTTGCACATACAGTACCTCCATATTCGAAGGCCAGATGACTTTCTGTATTTGTACTAAGAGAATAATGATGACGGATACCACTGAATAAGGATATGTTTAATTATTGACAATTTTCAGCACGCTGGATTATCCAATGAAGGCATTTCTGGGGTGGCACATCTTAATCATGTATTGCCACAGAACGAAGTTATTCACTGGGGTGGCATTTTTAGTACTTTTGAAGCTGTCAAAGCAGTTATGTACGCACGGGTACACATATTATATAAAGAATAAATGCTTCCTCGCGATTATAATGGCAAATTAATAAGTGCCGAAACAAAATAGCATTGGACGAATAAAATGAGCTTGTTTTAAAGCCACTTGTACGTAATCTACTTAGTCCGGTCACATACAAATGATCAAAGGGAACCAGTGCATGGTGCTAATTGAAACAAACGAACGCAATTAATTTTAAATGGGAACTTGATTTACAAACAGTGAGGCGGCAGTAACCTGTTCAAAATGGACCTCACAAAACCACACTTTAGGAAGTTCTAGTGGGGGAATGATGTCTGTGGTTGCAACATCACCTATTACAGTTGTTGAATAACTAGCAAAAATGGTATGTTACCTAAACTTAATAAGCTTTTTCGTCCCAACAATACTGAGCAATATGAAAAGGATGAATACAGTGCAAACAATTTCTTAGCAGGGGAGCGACGCTAACATTCCTTTGAAAATTAGATAGATTAAAAGCAAACTCTCACGGTTGGCATTATTGCGGAAGTAATAATGTAATAAACTTCTACCCTGTTAAAACAATACGCAGTGTTATCAGAAGATGCCTAATACCTCTTATAGCGTTCTGCACCACGCCTCATATTCACATATGCAATAACATAATGTGTGTTTATCAACAAATTTGGAAACTTTTACTCTGCCATGCAGGACTGTGAAACGCCCCGAGATAAAATACGACAGAATCATTTTACTATTAACTAGAAACGGGCAGCTGGAGTAATCCCGACCATGAAGTATATCCGCTTTCCTCCTTTTGTTTTGTTTTGTTTGGCCATAGTAAGGGTTATTCAGTTTCTAACTAGGATTTAGCAATTGTACATTCTACTCATGAACACTCGATTGGAGATATAAACATACTGGAACCAAACCAAAGCCCATGGCGCAACAGCCTCAAAGGGTCATGGCCTACCAAGCGACCGCTGCTCAGCCCGAAAGCCTGCAGGTTACGAGGTGTCGTGTGATCAGCACGACGAATCCTCTCGGCTGTTATTCTTGAACTTTCCAGACCGGCGCCGCTATCTCACCGTCAGATAGCTCCTCAATTGTAATCACATAGGTTGAGTAGAACCGAGCTCGATAGCTGCAGTCGCTTAAGTGCAGCCAGTATCCAGTATTAGGGAGATAGTAGGTACGAACCCCACTGTCGGCAGCCCTGAAAATGGTTTTCCGTGGTTTCCCATTTTCACACCAGGCAAATGCTGGGGCTGTACCTTAATTAAGGTGGTGGTGGTGGTGATTATTGTTTTAAGAGGAAGTACAACTAGGCAACCATCCTCTATATAACACTAATCAGAGAGAAAAAAAGGAAGGGGTCCGACACTTCGAAAAATGAAGGTATCGGCCAAAGGAAGACAAGGGCCACGAAGGGCGTGAAAAAGAAAGACCCCCTAGCCCTCGCACACCTAATAGCATCGGGGTCGGAAAAGAACAAGAGTTGACCAAGGAAGGTCGGATAGTATAGATGAAAGTGAGGAGCCTGGCACAAGTAAGTGGAAACAATGCCAGGACTCAGCTGAGGGCCCCATGGTCGCCAACCCACGCTCCAAAGTTCAGAGCCCCTGAGGCCCCTTTTAGTCGCCTCTTACGACAGGCAGGGGATACCGTGGGTGTTATTCTACCGCCCCCACCCACAGGGGGAAACCTCGGAGAGTTAGATTAAGGCCACGGCAGCTTCCTTCCCACTCCTAGCCCTTTCCTGTCCCATCGTCGCAGGGACGCTACTCTTACACCGCGGGGCCGGCTTTTACTTTAGCCACAACCAATCTGTATATTAAAAGTGTTTAATAAAACCAGCTTTGGCAAATCCGTCTGGCCGATCTACTGGACCGATTTCCTTCATTGTCATTTTCTTCTCTCAGACATTGATAGGTCTATACGTTTAGCCAACTTTGAGCAATCATAAAATCAAATCATTATATGATCACTCCAATAATTGCAGAAGAAGGCGTACCCTAACCACAATACATTCTGTACTTAGAAGGTTGCTAAGGGACTAACACTTTCATTAATATTCTGATATATGTGATTTCCATCCTTAGTAATGTCATTGCGTGCTGCAATGTTTGATTACTACCTGTCAAGCCAGGGAGGATACACTTCCTCTGATCATGGAAGAATATTATTCCCTGCTAAATACTCGTTGATTCTCTAACCTTTACCAACTTCTAAATATATTCAACAGATGGCAGAGCGTTTCTAATAACTTACTTGCTGCTAAGAGAAAAAGTCTACGTACAAACAGACCCCATCAAAACATACGCCTTAGACTTTATCTGCGAACACCTATCGAAGTATAATCTACCTACACAAGAAAGAGAGAAGGCCCTGTATCTTAAAAAACGTTCTCTGCCTGGAAAAAAAACGCTCCTTCGAGACTAACCTATGAGCTCATAAGCTATTAAAATACCAGTGCCTTCTACGACACAATACCAAGCTTTACACCAAGAACTGCGGGATAACCATTGACAAGGGCAGGCAAAACAATATGAGTAAGACAAGTTACCTGACCTATTTATAACGAATGCTGCGGATCAGCACGGGTCCACTAGTTATTTAGGCCTATAAATTGAGTTTCCTACCACAGTACTGGAAATTGTGTTATTTTTAGAACAGCGTGGGTTATTGTGCCTACATTCAGTTTGTGATATGTTGTTTTTCCACTGAGAGTGTTGATATTTTACATTTTGTTTGTTGTTGATGGTTTAATACCAACTGTCGGCAGCCCTGAAGATGGTTTTCCGTGGTTTCCCGTTTTCACAGCAGGCAAATGCTGGGGCTGTACCTTAATTAAGGCCACGGCCGATTCCTTCCCATTCCTAGTCCTTTCCTGTCTCATCGTCTCCATAAGACCTATCTGTGTCGGTGCGACGTAAAGCAAATAGCAAATGGCAGAAAAAGTGTACTTAAAATTAAAAATCACGTCAGTTTTCTTGTGAAGTAGAATTTGACCCATGATTTCCCTTCTCAGGTAAAATAGTAACCAATCACATCTGAGATCTACAATAGCTGGTAACTATCTATTGACCCGACTGAGCAGCACGCACGAAGCCCCTGCAAATTTACAGTATAGATTCATTTTTTTTTTTTTGAAAACTGGCCTATTTTCAAATGTCGTAATTCATTAACTAATTGACCTACCGAGCTCCGGTTGGGCTTAATTTGTCATAAACTTAATGTTCTTAAAAAACGTATAGGGTATCTTTCGACGAAAAATGGATGGATTACGAGATATAGAGCAGAATCTGAAACAAGTCCAAAAATGTCGCCCGTTTATCGTGTGTAAAAAAATTTCCACAACGTTTTGAGAGTTGAAAACTTGGGTATACATAGCCCTAATGGATCCAAACAACATACTAAAAAATCAGAGATACATCATGTTTTACAAATTTAGCGATTTTTGGTGTCGATTTTGACTGACCAATAACCATTCGTCGATAATAAGAGCGCAATGAAGAGTGCAGACACTTTTTCTCCTTTCCTGAAAATAATTATGAGAATTGTTAGTTACGGCTCTTGACCTCTGAAGTACACTGAAATCCCAGTAAGACACACCTGTACAGACTATTGAACTATAAAACGGAGCATCATATTGTATTTGTAGTAATGACAATTTTAACAGAAACATACATTGACCATCAGACTCTCGAGAGCTTTACTACTTATCACGGTTTTTTTTCAGGGTAAGGTTCGCGATATCCTTAATTATCTTTTCTTCTAGAGATACGGTTCGAGCCACATCTCATTGGCTTCCCAATCCAGCCCGCTTGCAGGAAGTATACAGATAAAATCTTTACGACCGGATCTAACTTGGGAGCGATTTTACGGGTCCTTCAGTCTCGATATTGGATATCATGCGGAAAGGACTCGTAGCCCAGATGACATTTCCACCTCTTAGACTTCTTTTTGGTCTTACAAAGCGTGAATCTTAGATTGCAGTGGTAGTAAACGAGTATTCGTACACTGAAGAAAACAACGATACATCCTGTGGAAAGTAAATTAAGTCCTTAGAATACAGTTCCTATCTCCCATGCTTCTTCTCTGAAGCTTGACAGATTGAGTTTTGGTACATTACGCGACAGAGAAAGAATACCATCTGGAAACTAATTTTGGATGGTGGTGGTTATTGTTGACTCAAGGGACGAAACAAGAAGGTTTTATAGTTTCGTAAGGAGAAGAAAAGGATGAGTATCTAACACTGTAAGAATGAGAGAATTCGCTAACGAAATGTAACAGGAAGCCAATTGTATGTGGCTCGAACTGTGTCTCCAGAAGAAAAGCCAGTTAAGGATATCGTCAAGCTTACGCTAAAATAAAAATAAAAATACCGTGATAATTAGAAAAGCTCTCGAGAGTCTGATGGTCTTTTTATGTTTCTGTTTAAATGAAGGCAAAAAATAAAAGATTTCATCTGGTAGAGATGGTAGTGATTGCTATTAAATTATTTTTCAGGGTTGGACTGTGTTGTTGCTTTACGTATGCTCGATTTTCCTAACGTTTCAAATACATTCCAGTATTCTTTATCAAGGCGAATGTTCACTACATCGTTTTTTGGAGGCGCTCAATTGCCCATTACGTAAAATAATTACTGAGGGACAACTTTCCTGCTGCTCATCTCCAAAAGCCTTAAAACAGTAGTTAATAGGACGTGTTTTTTTTTTTTTGCTATTTGTTTCATTCGCACCGACACAGATAGGCCTTATGGCTATGATGGGATAGGGAAGGCCTATGAATGGGAAGGAAGCGTCCGTGGCCTTAATTAAGTTACAGCCCCAGCATTTGCCTGGTGTGAAAATGAGAAACCACGGAAAACCATCTTCAGGAATGCCGACAGTGGGTTTTGAACCCACTATCTCCCGGATGCAATTAGTAGGACGTAAAACCAATAGAACGTTTTCTTCTTCTTCTTCTTCTTCTAATAATAATAATAATAATAATAATAATAATAATAATAATAATAAATATTATTATCAGACTAATTGTCTGAATGGTCGGCGCACTGGCCTTTGGTTGAGAGGACTCTGGGTTCGATTCCCTGACCGGCTGCATAAGTTGTGAAATTCAGTTTTCCGTCTATTCAACATCCAATACTCATGAAAATGTAATTCGTAATTACTGAATGCTGTACACTCTAATTTTGGTTCTTCCATCAATTGTATCAGGAAACAGCGTTTATTATAAAGAGCGCTCTGAAATCTATAAATGATGAGAGCTTGTGACACGGATTTATACAGATTTGGGCCGGCTTTGTAGAGATTTTAACGAAGACTAACTCAATCATTTCGTTCTCAGAAGACAACTTCTGTCTGTGCAATCAGATAATTGAGTCTAATCGCGTTGCCTTGCCTCCCTAACCACCCCCGCTCCTCCGCCTCTTGTTTTAAAGGGGAGCGGTCGGCTGAGTGAAGGGAGCCACGTAGAGACGCAAGTGCAAATACATTATTTTATGGTCTTACAAAGTTCACATGAACTGCCTGCCATTTAGCTTTATCAGTCAGTCGACGTATATTGCCATCGTCAACTCCAGTAGAAGAACTTAGCTTCGTTTGAGGAACATATCGTATAGTGTTACGAAGTGTAAGAGAACAAAGCCTCCTCCATACAAGCTAAGAAGGCTCTTGGATGAAAGGAAGATAAAGGCTTCCACTATCCGTAATCATGGCACTAAGTAGAATAGACTCCCGGCCGCCTTTGCCCCCCAGAAATTAACGTGGCACTCTCTTTTTATGTAGGCTGAGTGAACCTCAGGGCCATGTGGCTCTCCAGAATTGGATATCCCGTTTTATAAACAGACTATTTAGACTTCCTGACGGGGAATCGAACCTACATCCTTCCGAGTAATCCGAACAAGCTTTTACGGCTTCGAGCAGCCAATCGTTATTGTGCAGTGTGCTGCAGAAAACATCTGTCAATCAATCAAATAAATCATTGATGGCCTGCATTTTAAGGGCGTCGCCCAGGTGGAAGATTCCCTGCCAGTTGTTTACCTAGCTGTCCCTTTTCAAAGAACTTGGAAATTTATCGAACATAATTTATTCCAATTCAATACGCCTCGTCCAGTAAATTAATATTTTGCTCCAATTTTTCCCCTGTCCTCTTGAATTCCAACTTTATCTTCATATTACTTTTTCTACTTTTAAAAGCTCCGCTCAAGTTTATTCGTCAACACATCATTCACGTCCCACTAACTACTCTTTTACGGTTTTCAGAGGCGCCGAGGTGCCGAAATTTTGTCATGCAGGAGTTCTTTTACGTGCCAGTAAATCCACCGACACGAGGCTGACGTATTTGAGCACCTTCAAATACCACCGGACTGAGCCAGGATCGAACCTGCCAAGCTGGGGTCAGAAGGCCAGCGCCTCAACCGTCTGAGCCACTCAGCCCGGCTCCATGTCAACTCTCCACTGACAGCACGAAACATAATACATAGTCGAGCATCTGGAGAAAGTCATCGACAGTGCTTTCATCCAGAAAGGACATGTTGAAATTTTGGTATGATCTTCTTCTTCTAGGAATTTACCTTCATCGTCGGCTTTCCATGTTTATGTGGGATCAGCAGAACTCCCAGGCTCAATTCAGGACTTGGTGAGCGGGTTTTGAGGTTGGGAGCTCTACCGTCACCCGTCAAAAATCCCACTCGACATCGCCGTGATTCGAACGCGAGATACTCAGCCCATTGGCTAGATTACAGCATAAGCACTCCAAACTAAAGACCATCATCTTCTTTCTCTTCTCTTCACTTGATGATGATGACGATGATCGTCTGGTTTCGGCTACTGGACAATGGAACTCCTGGTGTGGTGCTATATAGGTGGCCTCCGTACCAATTTCGACGTTTCAATTATAAAATTTTATTGTGTGGCATTTACATATAACAATATCATTTTAACCAAAATGTTCGTAGTGTATTTCACCTGTGTAGGTAATGAAATTAGATAACAAGACCGAAAAGGTCAAAATGTTATGTATCGGTCAATAACCTACAACTGAAAACAACAACTGGCACTGTTTCTGACGTCAATCCCTGAGTAAGAATACCATTTAGCTAACAAGAAAACGGCTCATAGTTGAAATTAGGCCTATATTTTACCTCAAGTGGGAAAACAAAACGTGTAATATCTAGTAAATGATTGTATGTAAAACTTCCACTGCTTCCGACATCTCCTCACAGGTTGTTGTGGTGGTGGCGGTGATTACAGTTTTAAGAGAAAGCACAATTGGGCAGCCATTCTCTATTAACATTAATCAGAGGGGAAAAAAAAGGGAAAGGGTCCGGCACTTCGAAAAATGAAGGTATCTGCCTAAGAAAGACAAGGGCCACAAATGGCGTGAAAATGAATATTCAAAATGTCTTCCTACAGCACCATGCACAGGGTTATTCGCGAGAACAGTGATGCACCTGCACAAATATCTGATAATGAGTGAACATCACCAGCTGCAAAGGCGATCCTTGATATTATATCTTGTTCACTTCCAACGGGCGTCGCACAAAGAAGAGAATTTATCAGACCCAAAGTAAAACATCAGGTCTTGAAGTCCGAAGATTGGTTTGACCAGTCAACGGGTCTTCCTCGATCTATCCACCTACTCTGTAATATAGTACTGAAGTTACGACGCACAAATAGAGCCGTAGTGAGATGAGGCACCTTCGGCCTAAAACCTCTTTCGCTGTCTTACTGCTGGAGGCTCATCTCAGAGATAAATTTCGATAAATTTTAAGAAAATCAGTTTTTTTACAACGGTTTTCACCCTCCAACCTATTTTTCACGCTCAACTTCATTTAAAGTACTCGTATTATCCGAGACTTTTCATTTTTACCCCAAAATTTTGAAAAGAAAGTTAAGGGTGAGTTGTTATACATCACCTGTTAGAAGATAATATTTGATAATATTTAAGCTAAAATCAGTTTTCTAGAAACATCAGTTGAGGAGATATTGAATTTTTAAGTTAAGGTTTCCTTTCACCCCAACCTATTTGTTACTCATTTAAAGTAGGCCTATTATTCGAAACTGTTAAACTCAGTTTTACCCCAAAACCTTGAAAGGAAAGAGTGAGGGGTGAGTTGTTATATATCATATGTTAGAGGATAACTTTTGATGAATTTTGAGCTAACAATCAATTGGATACGACCACCGGTTCAGGAGATATTGCATTTTTAAATCAAGGGGAGTTCTCACCTCCTCCCTTGACACGAGTACATTTTAACGCACTGCTACACTTACTACAGTAACGCAGGTTATCAAACCAATTCTGCATACACTAGGCTGATAACCGCGATGTTACAAGCTCCTAATAAATCAACAACCACGTTTCGTTAATGAGACAGCACAAAACCTTCATATATGTCATACATAGCAGCCATCTTGACTAGTAGCGCTTGCACCAAAAGCCTACGAGGTAGTGTACAGAAGGACAGCCGGTTAATAAGAAGAAGAAAAAAGAAGGTTAAACCTGCACACGTGGTTAGCATGACGTTAATCGTGCACTCTTAGCCATGTGAAGTTAATACGGGGTCAGCGTGAGGTTAAGCCTGCACTCTTAGCGATGTGAGATTAACACGTGGTCAGCGTAAGGTTAAGCCTGCACTCTTAGCGATGTGAGATTAACACGTGGTCAGCGTGAGGTTAAGCAAGCACTCTTAGCCAGCGTGTGTGGTCAAGCCTGCACACGTGTAGCCAAAGCCCTCCTCAGAGGAGACGGTGATGAGCAGGGCTTCCTCAGAGGAGGCCGTGACGGGGAGGTGAGGAGCAGTGTTACCAGCTCAGCTGATTTTCCGCCAAATTTGGCGGATTTTTAAATGGAACAGCGGATACATTTTCCATTTAGCGGACAGCGGATTTTTTGACGGATTTTCAACCTTCTTTTAGCGATTTTCAGATTCATCACCAGGAGAAAAACCTTACTACGGTATAATAGTCTACTTATTCCCGTTGTATTTAACTTATGTTGCGTATTACCACTCGCTTTATAGACCAGCTCTGGCCCACAGCCTCAGTCAGAATTGTTACAATCGTTAGTGTACTCTTGATGGGCCGTGTTTGATTAACGTGTTTCTTTTGACATCAGGTTCTTTTAGGAACGTCAGTATGTCGAAAGAAGTTAAAAAGTAGTCAGATATTTCGTAAATAATTGTTAAATAATTAAACTTTAAAAGACTAGTTGATTGAGCTTCCCAGAGATCCCGAACACGGACCGGTGCATCTAATGGCAATGCAATATAAATGCGAAATTGTTTGACATTACTTCTTTCCGCACTTATCAAAAAACAATGAAAACAGTAATGAAAGTGAAAATAAGTTTCGAAATAGATTTGAAAATTTACGTATGTGCTTAGCTGCTGTGAACTGCCAACATATATTTTGAAAAAAAATGAAACCACAGGACCTCAACCCAGCACGTATGCTTCAGAGCATTTAGTGCGGGGAGGAGAAGATGATGATCTCCTGTTTTGTAGTGTTGAATTAATCTGTTTTATTAAAACAGCTGGTATATGCTATTTTGCTTCAGTATAAAATTTAGCGGAATTTAGGGGATTTTCAACTAAAATTTAGCGGAGAAAAGATTTACGGATTGGCAACACTGGTGAGGAGTGGGATGGTGGATGAACCATCCAAAATATACTGCTGGTAGGTATGGTCCGTTCAAGTCGTTTCCAACAAATATGCAGCTCGCAGATTGACGTTTTTTTCATTTTCAACTACAGTTAATGTTAATCTTTCTTTCCGTTTCTTCTGAAGTAGCACTTTCAAAACCAGATTGTCGAACATCCACTAACATACCTGTCATCCCAATTGTATGGTTATGTTAATAAATAATTTGTTTTACATGTATATAGCATGGCATATCACCAGGAAATATTCCAGTAGAACATAGAGAAATCAACAGCACTACTGTAGTTCACGACGATAACTGCATGGAGCTGTATGACCTATATTTCTATTTGCTTTGTGCGGGAAGTTAAAGCAATATTTATGTCAACTGCAATGTTCAGTTCCCGTGTTTCAGCTATCATTATGCTCGTAATTAAGACTGAAATACATTTGTAGCGTGTATACAAGACCATTCACATTCAGACTTTGGAGACAGCAAGAGAATTCATCTCTGTTAATATTATTTGACTGTAATACATGAAGTTATTAGAGCATGATATGTTATACTCATAGAATAAGACACACTAACCGACAATTTTCTACACTATGAGAAATATGGTTAACTTTTAATTACGATCTAATGAAATGCAGAACATTAGTTTACTACATGTTACACATACAGTGCCGCCGTCCATTTTAGCAGACAAGATCAATCAATTTTTCTTTTTTTGCTAGTTGTTTTACGTTCGCACCGACAGAGACAGCTCTTATGGCGACGATGGGACAGGAAAGGTCTAGGAATGGGAAGGAAGCGGCCGTGGCCTTAATTAAGGTACAGCCTCAGCATTTTGCCTGGTGTTAAAATGGGAAAATACTGAAAACCATCTTCAGGGCTGCCGACAGTAGGGTTCGAACCCACTATCTCCCGGATGCGAGCTCACAGCTGTGCGCTCCTAACAGCACGGCCAACTCGCCCGGTAGGTCAATCATTGACTAATGATCTTCATTTAGGACTGTTGCCCAGGTGGCAGATTCCCTATCAGTTGTTTACTTAGTCTTTTCTAAAATAATTGCACAGAATTTGGAAATTTATTGATCATATCTCTTGATAAATTATTCCAATCCCTACCGCCTCTTCCTATAAACGAATATTTGCCCCAAGTTGTCCTCTTGAATTGCATCTTGATCTTTATACTGTTTTTTATCTTCGTACTTTCAAAAACACTACTCAAACTTATTCGTCTATTAATGTAATTTAAAAACACTACTTAAACTCATTCGTCAATTAATGTCATTTAAAAACACTACTCAAATTCGTCTATTAATGTAATTTAAAAACACCAATCAAACTTATTCGTCTATTAATGTAATTTAAAAACACTACTCATATTCGTTTATTAATATCATTTAAAAGCACTACTCAAACTTATTCGTCTATTAATGTAATTTAAAAACACTACTCATATTCGTTTATTAATATCATTTAAAAGCACTACTCAAACTTATTCGTCTATTAATGTAATTTAAAAACACTACTCATATTCGTTTATTAATATCATTTAAAAGCACTACTCAAACTTATTCGTCTATTAATGTAATTTAAAAACACTACTTAAACTTATTCGTCTATCAATGCCATTTAAAAACACTACTCAAACTTATTCGTCTATTAATGTAATTTAAAAACACTACTTAAACTTATTCGTCTATCAATGTCATTTAAAAACACTACTCAAAGAAATGCATTTATTTCTGCTTCCCTCATTTGGAGGCTGCCAAAAAGACAAATCTTACATGAAAATTTGATTAATAATTACAAGGGTCGTTTAAAATATGTCCATAAATGATAACTTTACTTTATTAAAGCCTACTTAATAATAACAAAATGTGTATCGGTCAATAATTTTGACATCCATGAGGGATTCCTCATAGGACAAAGACTTAGCGAACAGTATAGATGATTTTTAACTATTGCTAACGATCGTTTCAGAGCTGCTAACCCAATGTCCTTAATAAATCGGTTATGCAAATTAAATTTCTTACAAAAGTTGTGAAATGTGCGGTTAATGGTGCCTCGTGCACCTACTGTATCATCAATCCTAAAACATCTATGGAGTCCAGATTGTATTTCTCGGCATAGTACGGAATTGTCTACTAATGTCATTTAAAAACACTACTCAAACTTATTCGTTTATTAATGTCATTCCACGCCAATTCTCCATTGACAGCCTGGCTGAGTGGCTCAGACGGTTGAGACGCTGGGGCTTCTGACCCTAACGTAAAAATAATTTAAACGCAGACAACCGATGCAATTATTTCAACATTTACCTTTATTTTTACATCAGCCCAGCGGCTGGTTGGATCCTCAAGCACCACCAAAGATTATGTGGCTATAGGGAAACCGCAAAAACCGGTGGTGCCAAAATGAGGCGTACAAGGTAAGACGAGGAGAAGGCAGTTTGCCATTGCTACCTAGGTTAAATGCTGTTTGAGTAATTTTCTACCTTTTTACAACAAAAATCCGGCCTCGAAAGCCCAGAATAACGGCCTAGAGGATGCGTCGCGCTGACCACACAATCCCTCGTAATCTGCAGGCCCTCGGGCTAAGCAGCGGTCGCTGGGCAGGCCAAGGCCCTTTCAAGGGCGTTAAGTGCCTTGGAGTTTGGTTTGGTTTTACACCAAAAATATTCATTCACTTTTTATCCGAAATTCCCCTTACCCGAAACCGTGAGCGATTCCCAGCACCCCCGCTTATTTCGGTTAACGCAGGTTTCAATGTAATAATCATAACGGTGAGGATAAAGGATCAATATAAATTGGGCTAATTAAAGTGATGTTTGCACAGTTCCCTGGCATGTAGAGGAGAGAGAGCTTGTAAATTATGGGCGGTTGTTTAGGATGTGCAACAAGAGAGGTAGCAGTAACTGCTTATTAGTGGCGAGTTGCATGTACTGTAGCTAGTCCCATTGATCCAGCTCACGACAGCCGAATGTTCCATTTATTTCAATCTAGTGATGGCTATATAAGGCAAGTCTCCTACTACAAGCCTGTTCCTTTTATGGTACAGCGAGGGCTGTTTTCATTCATCTCTCCTCACTTTTCAGCTTTCTGTCCTTCCTTCTTTCTGGTTTCCCTTCTCTTCTTTTAATTAACGTCTCACGGCTCGCCTTGCAATTTTGATGAGCATCTTAAGACAGAAAGTTGGGAAGGCAACTTGTTTCATACCAGCAGCGTATATGATATTGCCTTCAGCGGCCATCTGTCCGTCTGTTCTCTTTGACTTAACGCAAGAGCGGTGATAACCCAGAAATGTTCCCTGAGAGATAATACAATACAATATAATGTTACTGGCTGTTATTTTCAATGTTCTTCCTAAACTCCACAGTAGCATACAGTATTCACTCATCCCAGGGAATAACAAGATGAGCTAAAAAAATTAAAGTTCTCAGAGGAAGCTTTTTTTTCTTGTTTAAAAGAATACAAAATCATCAATTCTCCAAATGTTATCAAACCATTCAGCGTTATATGATACAGCTTGTTAAATGATGATTTTGGTTGAATTTTGTTTAATTCAAGAAATGGATGAATTAAACGTTTAGGATCGTGAATGAAACTGACTTGTCCTATAATGAACAGACATTTTTTTTTTATGTGGACCAGTAAAAACCAAAGCGTGTAAGTCAAATTTGTGTTGGCTATTGTTAGCTAGTAAGGTTTGATAGTTCTCTTTAACAGAGGCAGCTGTGTAAATTCACTGAAAATGAAAATCTAGAGCCTGTTTCCAGTCATTCGACTGGGTCAGGAATGGAATGAATGAAGCCCCCATCTAGCGGCGAGGATAGGAACTGTACCGGCTGCCGAAGCCTATCGCACACCTCTGGGGCAATGATTAATGAATGGCAGATGAAATGAAATTATATCGGAGAGTGTTGTTGGAATGAAGCATGACAGGGAAAACCGGAATACCCGGAGGAAAACCTGTCCCGCCTCCGCTTTGTCCAGCACAAATTTCACATTGAGTGACCGGGATTTGAACCACGGAACCCAGCGGTTAGAGGCAGGTGCGCTGTCGCCTGAGCCACGGAGGCTATCTGTGTAAATTCACTGCCAATAATTAATTTACAACATCCACAATAACATCAGAAAATATATTAAACATAAGACAAACTGACTTACGTGGTTGAAATCACTTTTATTAACAACATTCAGGATATTAACAAGATAACTCAACACTGTAGAAAAGAGGAAAACCAAGTTTCTTGGCCACACACTTCGACATAACATATTCCTCACGACTATGCTCGAAGGAAAAGTTCTGGGTAAGAAGGGAAGAGGAAGGCCGAGGAAGAAGTATCTGGATTCCGTCATGGACAGGCTGAATTTGAAAAAAATATGTTGACCTGAAACGCTCAGCAGAGGAATGACAAAAATGTGGTTGCAGCGACAAGGCCTTGCCTTTAGGATATGAATGAATGAACTCAACTTATAGGATTCTTACCTGGGATTGGTTTTTATGCTATAATAATCTGGAATTAAAAACTGTTTTTTTACATTATGACGAAATGCCTTATCTTGTTAGTGTCAAAGGACAAAGAGCATTGACCTTACTATGTTACTACAAAAATTAAAAAAAAACTGTAATTGTTGATTTATCTGGCTTTTCTCGGGGATGAGTGAATTGTCACTCGAGATATAATTAAAAGATCAAATAATTCAACATTCTTTGCTACAGAAAGCTATCGTGATCATGTTAATCGATATAATGAACAGCTTTGAACATAATATTTAAGTAGCATTTAAATGAAAATTAGTACATACAAGTAAGTGGTATAATCTGCAGCAATTCGTTAGACAGATCTAGTTGGTTGCACGGTCCGAACCGTGGGCCATTGAGCGCCTTAAGAGATAGTAAACACGTGATAAAAGCTTAACTTTGATAGTTTTCTACCACTCCCGTATGCTCGACACACTGTGTGACGGTGAGATTCGAACCCATTATCTGCAGAATGCAACCTCACAGCTACACGAACCAAACTGTACGCCAACTCGCTCGGTTTACTGACATCTAAAAATTAAATAAGGTACACAGGAAAGTTGAAAGTGAGGTGGTTGTGGACGTGATTATTGTTTCATAAAAGGAAGTACAGCTAGGTAACCATCTACTCTCAACACTAATCGGAAGAAAAATGAAGATATCAGATACTTCGAAGAATGAAGGTATCGGCAAAGGAAAGGCAAGGGCCAAGACGAGAGTAAAGGTCTCACAAATCTAATACCGTCAGGGTCGGAAGAAATCAAGAGTTAACCAAGGGAGGTCGGATAGGATAGATGAAAGCGGAGAGCCTGACACAAGTGGAAGCAATGCCAGATTCAGTTAGGAGATCAATGTTCGCCAACTCACATTCCCAAGTTGAAATCCTCTGGTCCCCTTATATTTACCTCCTTTCGACAGAAAAGGGATACCGTGAATAAAGTCTACCGCCCCTACCCACACGGGGTTAATAAAGCCTATTTTGTTCTCATGGCTACACAATGAGTGAGAGGTATTAGCATTAGAGATCTATAGAATACTCTGAGAGCTCTTGGAACTGCATTATATATCTGGATGGATCCTCTACAGATTGGAAACAGTTGGAGTGACAGCAGCACAGAGCACACATATCTCCTCATCCGACAAGGGTAGCTGTGGAATGCCTTTGACTCCGGTCCTATACATCAATATAATCGTCAATAACTTCAAGTCGACAAGTGTTTCACCCACTGACGTTTGACATCATATGAATGTACATCCAAGTGAATAGTCCTTGGGGAAAATTCCATTCAAAATATTAAGGGCATCGAAATTGGGCACGATCATCTCGCTTTATTTATAGCAGAGAAGAATAAGTGAAGGAAATCTTAGTAAAAGAAGGTAGACAATAATGTCCCAACAAGTTGGCTAGGAAACAACTTTCGATTTGGAAAAGATATATCAGTAGTTCAGACACTGAAGTGTAGAGTCACAGGCGCATTTATTTGAGTAGTTATGAAACTAACGTTGAAACTGGGTTACGAAAATCTTCGGCAGCTACGTATGTACAGAAAAAAGCCATCTCTGTGTTCTTCTTATCTGAATGTGTTTGGTTCGATTTGTGGCCTCGTCATGGAATTTTACCTGGATTTTAGGGTTGTTTCGATGTCCACTCAGTCTACGTGAGAATAATTGAGGAGCTATATGACGCTGCTATACCGGTTTCGGTCCATGAAACCTAGACTGACGACCTAGAGTTTCGTCGCGCTGACTACACGTCACCTCGTAATCCGCAAACATTCCAGCTGCGCAGTGATCGCTTGGTAGGCAAAGGCGCATCAGGGCTGTACTGCCATGAGGTTTGCTTGGTATTTGTTTGATATTTAATAATAATAATAATAATAATAATAATAATTGTACCGGGTGGTACACCCCCACGCCGCTAATTCAAACTTTGCGCCAGTTGAAACTCCCCTACTGGCGGAAGCCTGAACTTTATCTACTGCGTAAATTTTCAAGTTTCTCAGAAGATGTCACTACTTGTAAATTTTGAAGTTTCTGAACTGGGTCGTTTTCGATGTATTTTTGTTTTGCCTGTAGTAAGAAGTGTGGACATTCTCTTCCAGATGGCACTACTGAAGAAATACAATTATGCACCCTAGTGCGAAGTGAAAGAACTATGTTTTTGAAGAAATTTTGTGTTTATAAGTTTGTTCTTTGTTAAATTTCTTTCAGTTATTGTTTATGTTGGCAATATTAACCCCTTACTTCCGCCAGGTTTGAATTTAGCCAATCCCGAATTTCTTTAATTAATTTATGACCAATCAGGTGTATCTTCTTCAACTTGGATATGTTGCTTAACCCTAACCAATAAAATTCATGTGGGAGGGTGTTCTCATCCCTGAAACGCCTCGAACTTTCCGCGAGAGTATATAAACTGCTGATTTTCGGGTCTCCGCGCCACTTCAGTAACATCTTTAAGTGTGTAAAGTGACGTAGCAGGGGGCGGGAAGCGCCTCTTTCTTCGGGCAGCAGTTCAACCACAAGGTAATGGCCTTTTAATAACTTCTTTTCTTGCTAGCTCAGCAGTTTAACTCTCGGGGCAGGTCCGAAGCCTTTTACCATGTAACTTCCCTTAAAATGTAAAGACACTCGGTATCAATTCTATCTGTTTAAACTATAAATTGGGATAGAGAGTGCTTAACCCTCTCGAGCTCCCACTCATATTGCTTTGAGGTGAACTTATTTTCTCAACCGTTTCTTCAAGTCTAGCGTAACTAAGGTTAAGTTATGAGTAAGTTCCCACCTTCCAATACTTATCAATTTCTATATAATAGACTTATTAATTACATAATAAAATCCATATAACCTCTAGTACATGTTTCGTTCCGATTATGGAACATCTTCAGCTAAAATTGGTAAAATGGCAAGACAATTAAAATACATTAATGTTAAGATGATACATAAGCTAAAAGATATGATAAAATGGCTCGAAAATTAAAACATATGATAATGATGATGAGATAAAGTTCATTCATGTTGGTTAAAAATACAACAAGTCAGTTTTCCAAATGGCGAATTAAAAACGGCGATAAGGTTCTTCATGTTGGAGGCGTGTACATTTTGTCGATCTTGAAAATAAATTGAAGAATACAGGATTTTCTTATATGTAATTTATCGGGGGAAATCTTGATAAAATAACCGTAGTTGAAGTTGAGTTTGGTAGAATTATTGAAATATGTCTGAAACGAGAAAAGGAGAAGTGAAATAGAAAATATTGAGGAGAAAACCTTGTTAAAAATGTATGTACGCGAGAAAGAAAGATAATAGAGTTGATTACCTTAAAGACAATCTTGTCGTATTTAACGTCCTCCCTTACGCCGTGTTGTTAACTGACTGAGTCCTGTGTACATGTGTGAGGTGCTTGCGGTGGGCGGGGAGTATTGGAGGGAGAGGTAAGTGACGTGAGGAGAGCGGGTGAAGTGTTGTGTAGGGTGGAGCTTACTGAGGAGTGGTGTTGTGATAGGCTAGGGGAAACGGACGGAAAGGTAGGGGGACAATTATGTAAGGTGGAGCTGTTCGGAAGGAGGTGTGTTGGTTGTTTGTTGGGATTCTTTTTGATGGTTTTTCTGGATGAGTCTAAATTGGTAGCCTCTTCTAATAATATATTTATGTTTTCCGTAATTTCGTTAACATTCTGGTTGGGATTTCGCTTCTGATCAATTTCAATAAAGATATTTTCAAGGATATTCATTAATTTACCTTTGTTTAGCGTTCGTAGGATGGTTAAGTCCCTTTCAATCGATGTAAAATTGTGTTTATATTCGGTCATGTGAAGACTCATGGCCGAGTACTTCCTGTGTTTTTCGGCATTAATATGTTCTTGATATCTTACTGAGAAATTACGGCCTGTTTGTCCGATATAAGAAGTGGCACAATTTGAGCATTTAAGCCTATATATCCCGGAATTTAAATATTTGTTATTGCTTGCAATGCTTTGGTGATTGAAAATTAACCGTTGATTGTTGTTATTGGTGCGGAAAGCAATATTGAAATTAAATTTCTTAAAAATGTTAGTAATCTGGTAAATATTCCCGTTATTATAAGTAAAGGTGGCGAAGTTCTTCTTTTTATGTTCTTTTACTAGCTGCGTTTGAGGTTTATTCTTCATTTTATTCACTAATCTATCTATGTAGTGTTTTGTGTATCCGTTGCTTATCGCTATTTTATAAATGAGATTAATTTCTTTTTGGAGGTCGTTTTTAGATAAGGGAATGTTGAAGGCTCTGTTTAACATGCTTAAAAAGGAACTCCTTTTATGTGCCTCAGGATGGTATGAATCTTTTCGTATGGTGTTTATAGTTTGAGTCGGTTTTCTAAAGATTGTAAAGGCCAACTTTTCTTCTTTCCTTTCGATTGTTAAATCAAGGAAATTTAGTTTTTTATTGTTCTCAGTTTCTAATGTAAATTTTATGAAAGGGTCTAAACTGTTGATTTGGTCTAATAAATTAGTGCTACTATTGATTTGTTCATCTATAATTGCGAAGATGTCATCGACAAACCTTAGCCAGATAATGATGCCTTTTTCATCGTTTAAAATTTTATGTTTTTCTAAGTGATCCATGTATATTTCAGCAAGGATACCTGACGCTGGAGATCCCATAGGAAGACCACTTTGTTGGTATACTGTGTTATTGAAGGAAAAATAATTATTGTTAAGTGTGAATTCTAGGAGTAACATAAATTCTTCTATTTCATGGTTACTAAGTTTTCTGTGTGTCTTTAAGTTGTTCTTAATTATATTTAGAGTTTCTTTCGTGGGGATCGTAGAATACATATTAGTGACGTCAAAAGAGTTCAAGGTGAAGGATGATTTTAATTTTGTGTTCTTGATAATTTTACAAAATTCTATTGAGTTATTGATTGTGGTTCTGCTTTGGAAAGTATAGTACTTCTTTAGGAAGCTATTAATAAATTTAGAGGTTTTGTAGGTGGGGCTATTTCTAAAGTTAATAATTGGTCTAATGGGTGTGTCAGGTTTATGTATCTTAGGCAAAGCTCTTGCCGTTGGTAGTCTTGGATTCATATTAATTAGGTTTGATATTTCGTTCTCATTAAGGATGAAATTAATGTTTTTAAGTATTTGTTTTAGTTTTCTTTGGACAGAGTTAGTCGGATCTTTTTTAATTTTTGTGAAAGTGTTATCTGAAAAAAATGCTTCGGTTTTTTCTATATATTCTTTTTTATGCATAATAACTGACACATTGCCTTTATCCGCCTTTGTGATTATAAGGTCATTATCTTTTATTTTTTGTTTAAGGCCTTTTATATCTGTAGAAGGTAAGTGGGGTGTGCTAACTTTCTGATCTTTAAATAATTCTACAAGTTTCTTTTTGACTTCGAATTTAGTTTCGAGTTGTTGATCTACTGGAAGCTGAGCTATGACCTGTTCTACTTCAGCAATGGTTGTTATGTATTGCTTTTGGTTGTATGGATTAGACCAATTATGTTTGGGTCCTTTGTTGATAATCTGCAATTCTTTGTCCTCGAAAACAACGTCAGTTAGATTCTTAATCGGGGGGTGAAAGGTTGAATTGCGTTCAATGTTAATGGAGGATTCTTTTGACTGATTTATGTTTTTTTGATTTAGAGTAAGACCGTGAAGTTTTTTGTTCAAGATTTCTTGTTTCTTATCCAAGATATTTTGAATTTTTATATCACCATATTTCAAAAAGGAATCCCATTCAATAGGGGCCATAAGGGAGGAAGCTTCTAGATGAGCGTTATATAACTTAGAGTTTAAAAAAGACTTTTTTCTGTACAGAAATTTAATTTCATTTTTGAGCCATAAGTCGTTAGTTTTTTCCTGAGTAGCTTTGTGCCATTTTGTTGTACAAGGTTTTCTCTGTACTGAATTTAGAAATTTAGGAACGAGTTTTTGATGTAAACATTGTTTTAGGAAATTTATGTCTTTGCCAATTTTTGACAATTTAATCTTTAAGTTCAAATAGGTATTTGATTGTTTTTTTGCCTGGTTGGCTAAATTACAGCTAATAAATCTCATGTTTATTCCGTATTGGCTCAACACAACTAAGGTTAAGTTATGAGTAAGTTCCCACCTTCCAATACTTATCAATTTCTATATAATAGACTTATTAATTACATAATAAAATCCATATAACCTCTAGTACATGTTTCGTTCCGATTATGGAACATCTTCAGCTAAAATTGGTAAAATGGCAAGACAATTAAAATACATTAATGTTAAGATGATACATAAGCTAAAAGATATGATAAAATGGCTCGAAAATTAAAACATATGATAATGATGATGAGATAAAGTTCATTCATGTTGGTTAAAAATTCAACAAGTCAGTTTTCCAAATGGCGAATTAAAAACGGCGATAAGGTTCTTCATGTTGGAGGCGTGTACATTTTGTCGATCTTGAAAATAAATTGAAGAATACAGGATTTTCTTATATGTAATTTATCGGGGGAAATCTTGATAAAATAACCGTAGTTGAAGTTGAGTTTGGTAGAATTATTGAAATATGTCTGAAACGAGAAAAGGAGAAGTGAAATAGAAAATATTGAGGAGAAAACCTTGTTAAAAATGTATGTACGCGAGAAAGAAGGATAATAGAGTTGATTACCTTAAAGACAATCTTGTCGTATTTAACGTCCTCCCTTACGCCGTGTTGTTAACTGACTGAGTCCTGTGTACATGTGTGAGGTGCTTGCGGTGGGCGGGGAGTATTGGAGGGAGAGGTAAGTGACGTGAGGAGAGCGGGTGAAGTGTTGTGTAGGGTGGAGCTTACTGAGGAGTGGTGTTGTGATAGGCTAGGGGAAACGGACGGAAAGGTAGGGGGACAATTATGTAAGGTGGAGCTGTTCGGAAGGAGGTGTGTTGGTTGTTTGTTGGGATTCTTTATGATGGTTTTTCTGGATGAGTCTAAATTGGTAGCCTCTTCTAATAATATATTTATGTTTTCCGTAATTTCGTTAACATTCTGGTTGGGATTTCGCTTCTGATCAATTTCAATAAAGATATTTTCAAGGATATTCATTAATTTACCTTTGTTTAGCGTTCGTAGGATGGTTAAGTCCCTTTCAATCGATGTAAAATTGTGTTTATATTCGGTCATGTGAAGACTCATGGCCGAGTACTTCCTGTGTTTTTCGGCATTAATATGTTCTTGATATCTTACTGAGAAATTACGGCCTGTTTGTCCGATATAAGAAGTGGCACAATTTGAGCATTTAAGCCTATATATCCCGGAATTTAAATATTTGTTATTGCTTGCAATGCTTTGGTGATTGAAAATTAACCGTTGATTGTTGTTATTGGTGCGGAAAGCAATATTGAAATTAAATTTCTTAAAAATGTTAGTAATCTGGTAAATATTCCCGTTATTATAAGTAAAGGTGGCGAAGTTCTTCTTTTTATGTTCTTTTACTAGCTGCGTTTGAGGTTTATTCTTCATTTTATTCACTAATCTATCTATGTAGTGTTTTGTGTATCCGTTGCTTATCGCTATTTTATAAATGAGATTAATTTCTTTTTGGAGGTCGTTTTTAGATAAGGGAATGTTGAAGGCTCTGTTTAACATGCTTAAAAAGGAACTCCTTTTATGTGCCTCAGGATGGTATGAATCTTTTCGTATGGTGTTTATAGTTTGAGTCGGTTTTCTAAAGATTGTAAAGGCCAACTTTTCTTCTTTCCTTTCGATTGTTAAATCAAGGAAATTTAGTTTTTTATTGTTCTCAGTTTCTAATGTAAATTTTATGAAAGGGTCTAAACTGTTGATTTGGTCTAATAAATTAGTGCTACTATTGATTTGTTCATCTATAATTGCGAAGATGTCATCGACAAACCTTAGCCAGATAATGATGCCTTTTTCATCGTTTAAAATTTTATGTTTTTCTAAGTGATCCATGTATATTTCAGCAAGGATACCTGACGCTGGAGATCCCATAGGAAGACCACTTTGTTGGTATACTGTGTTATTGAAGGAAAAATAATTATTGTTAAGTGTGAATTCTAGGAGTAACATAAATTCTTCTATTTCATGGTTACTAAGTTTTCTGTGTGTCTTTAAGTTGTTCTTAATTATATTTAGAGTTTCTTTCGTGGGGATCGTAGAATACATATTAGTGACGTCAAAAGAGTTCAAGGTGAAGGATGATTTTAATTTTGTGTTCTTGATAATTTTACAAAATTCTATTGAGTTATTGATTGTGGTTCTGCTTTGGAAAGTATAGTACTTCTTTAGGAAGCTATTAATAAATTTAGAGGTTTTGTAGGTGGGGCTATTTCTAAAGTTAATAATTGGTCTAATGGGTGTGTCAGGTTTATGTATCTTAGGCAAAGCTCTTGCCGTTGGTAGTCTTGGATTCATATTAATTAGGTTTGATATTTCGTTCTCATTAAGGATGAAATTAATGTTTTTAAGTATTTGTTTTAGTTTTCTTTGGACAGAGTTAGTCGGATCTTTTTTAATTTTTGTGAAAGTGTTATCTGAAAAAAATGCTTCGGTTTTTTCTATATATTCTTTTTTATGCATAATAACTGACACATTGCCTTTATCCGCCTTTGTGATTATAAGGTCATTATCTTTTATTTTTTGTTTAAGGCCTTTTATATCTGTAGAAGGTAAGTGGGGTGTGCTAACTTTCTGATCTTTAAATAATTCTACAAGTTTCTTTTTGACTTCGAATTTAGTTTCGAGTTGTTGATCTACTGGAAGCTGAGCTATGACCTGTTCTACTTCAGCAATGGTTGTTATGTATTGCTTTTGGTTGTATGGATTAGACCAATTATGTTTGGGTCCTTTGTTGATAATCTGCAATTCTTTGTCCTCGAAAACAACGTCAGTTAGATTCTTAATCGGGGGGTGAAAGGTTGAATTGGGTTCAATGTTAATGGAGGATTCTTTTGACTGATTTATGTTTTTTTGATTTAGAGTAAGACCGTGAAGTTTTTTGTTCAAGATTTCTTGTTTCTTATCCAAGATATTTTGAATTTTTATATCACCATATTTCAAAAAGGAATCCCATTCAATAGGGGCCATAAGGGAGGAAGCTTCTAGATGAGCGTTATATAACTTAGAGTTTAAAAAAGACTTTTTTCTGTACAGAAATTTAATTTCATTTTTGAGCCATAAGTCGTTAGTTTTTTCCTGAGTAGCTTTGTGCCATTTTGTTGTACAAGGTTTTCTCTGTACTGAATTTAGAAATTTAGGAACGAGTTTTTGATGTAAACATTGTTTTAGGAAATTTATGTCTTTGCCAATTTTTGACAATTTAATCTTTAAGTTCAAATAGGTATTTGATTGTTTTTTTGCCTGGTTGGCTAAATTACAGCTAATAAATCTCATGTTTATTCCGTATTGGCTCAACACAACTAAGGTTAAGTTATGAGTAAGTTCCCACCTTCCAATACTTATCAATTTCTATATAATAGACTTATTAATTACATAATAAAATCCATATAACCTCTAGTACATGTTTCGTTCCGATTATGGAACATCTTCAGCTAAAATTGGTAAAATGGCAAGACAATTAAAATACATTAATGTTAAGATGATACATAAGCTAAAAGATATGATAAAATGGCTCGAAAATTAAAACATATGATAATGATGATGAGATAAAGTTCATTCATGTTGGTTAAAAATTCAACAAGTCAGTTTTCCAAATGGCGAATTAAAAACGGCGATAAGGTTCTTCATGTTGGAGGCGTGTACATTTTGTCGATCTTGAAAATAAATTGAAGAATACAGGATTTTCTTATATGTAATTTATCGGGGGAAATCTTGATAAAATAACCGTAGTTGAAGTTGAGTTTGGTAGAATTATTGAAATATGTCTGAAACGAGAAAAGGAGAAGTGAAATAGAAAATATTGAGGAGAAAACCTTGTTAAAAATGTATGTACGCGAGAAAGAAGGATAATAGAGTTGATTACCTTAAAGACAATCTTGTCGTATTTAACGTCCTCCCTTACGCCGTGTTGTTAACTGACTGAGTCCTGTGTACATGTGTGAGGTGCTTGCGGTGGGCGGGGAGTATTGGAGGGAGAGGTAAGTGACGTGAGGAGAGCGGGTGAAGTGTTGTGTAGGGTGGAGCTTACTGAGGAGTGGTGTTGTGATAGGCTAGGGGAAACGGACGGAAAGGTAGGGGGACAATTATGTAAGGTGGAGCTGTTCGGAAGGAGGTGTGTTGGTTGTTTGTTGGGATTCTTTTTGATGGTTTTTCTGGATGAGTCTAAATTGGTAGCCTCTTCTAATAATATATTTATGTTTTCCGTAATTTCGTTAACATTCTGGTTGGGATTTCGCTTCTGATCAATTTCAATAAAGATATTTTCAAGGATATTCATTAATTTACCTTTGTTTAGCGTTCGTAGGATGGTTAAGTCCCTTTCAATCGATGTAAAATTGTGTTTATATTCGGTCATGTGAAGACTCATGGCCGAGTACTTCCTGTGTTTTTCGGCATTAATATGTTCTTGATATCTTACTGAGAAATTACGGCCTGTTTGTCCGATATAAGAAGTGGCACAATTTGAGCATTTAAGCCTATATATCCCGGAATTTAAATATTTGTTATTGCTTGCAATGCTTTGGTGATTGAAAATTAACCGTTGATTGTTGTTATTGGTGCGGAAAGCAATATTGAAATTAAATTTCTTAAAAATGTTAGTAATCTGGTAAATATTCCCGTTATTATAAGTAAAGGTGGCGAAGTTCTTCTTTTTATGTTCTTTTACTAGCTGCGTTTGAGGTTTATTCTTCATTTTATTCACTAATCTATCTATGTAGTGTTTTGTGTATCCGTTGCTTATCGCTATTTTATAAATGAGATTAATTTCTTTTTGGAGGTCGTTTTTAGATAAGGGAATGTTGAAGGCTCTGTTTAACATGCTTAAAAAGGAACTCCTTTTATGTGCCTCAGGATGGTATGAATCTTTTCGTATGGTGTTTATAGTTTGAGTCGGTTTTCTAAAGATTGTAAAGGCCAACTTTTCTTCTTTCCTTTCGATTGTTAAATCAAGGAAATTTAGTTTTTTATTGTTCTCAGTTTCTAATGTAAATTTTATGAAAGGGTCTAAACTGTTGATTTGGTCTAATAAATTAGTGCTACTATTGATTTGTTCATCTATAATTGCGAAGATGTCATCGACAAACCTTAGCCAGATAATGATGCCTTTTTCATCGTTTAAAATTTTATGTTTTTCTAAGTGATCCATGTATATTTCAGCAAGGATACCTGACGCTGGAGATCCCATAGGAAGACCACTTTGTTGGTATACTGTGTTATTGAAGGAAAAATAATTATTGTTAAGTGTGAATTCTAGGAGTAACATAAATTCTTCTATTTCATGGTTACTAAGTTTTCTGTGTGTCTTTAAGTTGTTCTTAATTATATTTAGAGTTTCTTTCGTGGGGATCGTAGAATACATATTAGTGACGTCAAAAGAGTTCAAGGTGAAGGATGATTTTAATTTTGTGTTCTTGATAATTTTACAAAATTCTATTGAGTTATTGATTGTGGTTCTGCTTTGGAAAGTATAGTACTTCTTTAGGAAGCTATTAATAAATTTAGAGGTTTTGTAGGTGGGGCTATTTCTAAAGTTAATAATTGGTCTAATGGGTGTGTCAGGTTTATGTATCTTAGGCAAAGCTCTTGCCGTTGGTAGTCTTGGATTCATATTAATTAGGTTTGATATTTCGTTCTCATTAAGGATGAAATTAATGTTTTTAAGTATTTGTTTTAGTTTTCTTTGGACAGAGTTAGTCGGATCTTTTTTAATTTTTGTGAAAGTGTTATCTGAAAAAAATGCTTCGGTTTTTTCTATATATTCTTTTTTATGCATAATAACTGACACATTGCCTTTATCCGCCTTTGTGATTATAAGGTCATTATCTTTTATTTTTTGTTTAAGGCCTTTTATATCTGTAGAAGGTAAGTGGGGTGTGCTAACTTTCTGATCTTTAAATAATTCTACAAGTTTCTTTTTGACTTCGAATTTAGTTTCGAGTTGTTGATCTACTGGAAGCTGAGCTATGACCTGTTCTACTTCAGCAATGGTTGTTATGTATTGCTTTTGGTTGTATGGATTAGACCAATTATGTTTGGGTCCTTTGTTGATAATCTGCAATTCTTTGTCCTCGAAAACAACGTCAGTTAGATTCTTAATCGGGGGGTGAAAGGTTGAATTGGGTTCAATGTTAATGGAGGATTCTTTTGACTGATTTATGTTTTTTTGATTTAGAGTAAGACCGTGAAGTTTTTTGTTCAAGATTTCTTGTTTCTTATCCAAGATATTTTGAATTTTTATATCACCATATTTCAAAAAGGAATCCCATTCAATAGGGGCCATAAGGGAGGAAGCTTCTAGATGAGCGTTATATAACTTAGAGTTTAAAAAAGACTTTTTTCTGTACAGAAATTTAATTTCATTTTTGAGCCATAAGTCGTTAGTTTTTTCCTGAGTAGCTTTGTGCCATTTTGTTGTACAAGGTTTTCTCTGTACTGAATTTAGAAATTTAGGAACGAGTTTTTGATGTAAACATTGTTTTAGGAAATTTATGTCTTTGCCAATTTTTGACAATTTAATCTTTAAGTTCAAATAGGTATTTGATTGTTTTTTTGCCTGGTTGGCTAAATTACAGCTAATAAATCTCATGTTTATTCCGTATTGGCTCAACACAACTAAGGTTAAGTTATGAGTAAGTTCCCACCTTCCAATACTTATCAATTTCTATATAATAGACTTATTAATTACATAATAAAATCCATATAACCTCTAGTACATGTTTCGTTCCGATTATGGAACATCTTCAGCTAAAATTGGTAAAATGGCAAGACAATTAAAATACATTAATGTTAAGATGATACATAAGCTAAAAGATATGATAAAATGGCTCGAAAATTAAAACATATGATAATGATGATGAGATAAAGTTCATTCATGTTGGTTAAAAATTCAACAAGTCAGTTTTCCAAATGGCGAATTAAAAACGGCGATAAGGTTCTTCATGTTGGAGGCGTGTACATTTTGTCGATCTTGAAAATAAATTGAAGAATACAGGATTTTCTTATATGTAATTTATCGGGGGAAATCTTGATAAAATAACCGTAGTTGAAGTTGAGTTTGGTAGAATTATTGAAATATGTCTGAAACGAGAAAAGGAGAAGTGAAATAGAAAATATTGAGGAGAAAACCTTGTTAAAAATGTATGTACGCGAGAAAGAAGGATAATAGAGTTGATTACCTTAAAGACAATCTTGTCGTATTTAACGTCCTCCCTTACGCCGTGTTGTTAACTGACTGAGTCCTGTGTACATGTGTGAGGTGCTTGCGGTGGGCGGGGAGTATTGGAGGGAGAGGTAAGTGACGTGAGGAGAGCGGGTGAAGTGTTGTGTAGGGTGGAGCTTACTGAGGAGTGGTGTTGTGATAGGCTAGGGGAAACGGACGGAAAGGTAGGGGGACAATTATGTAAGGTGGAGCTGTTCGGAAGGAGGTGTGTTGGTTGTTTGTTGGGATTCTTTTTGATGGTTTTTCTGGATGAGTCCAAATTGGTAGCCTCTTCTAATAATATATTTATGTTTTCCGTAATTTCGTTAACATTCTGGTTGGGATTTCGCTTCTGATCAATTTCAATAAAGATATTTTCAAGGATATTCATTAATTTACCTTTGTTTAGCGTTCGTAGGATGGTTAAGTCCCTTTCAATCGATGTAAAATTGTGTTTATATTCGGTCATGTGAAGACTCATGGCCGAGTACTTCCTGTGTTTTTCGGCATTAATATGTTCTTGATATCTTACTGAGAAATTACGGCCTGTTTGTCCGATATAAGAAGTGGCACAATTTGAGCATTTAAGCCTATATATCCCGGAATTTAAATATTTGTTATTGCTTGCAATGCTTTGGTGATTGAAAATTAACCGTTGATTGTTGTTATTGGTGCGGAAAGCAATATTGAAATTAAATTTCTTAAAAATGTTAGTAATCTGGTAAATATTCCCGTTATTATAAGTAAAGGTGGCGAAGTTCTTCTTTTTATGTTCTTTTACTAGCTGCGTTTGAGGTTTATTCTTCATTTTATTCACTAATCTATCTATGTAGTGTTTTGTGTATCCGTTGCTTATCGCTATTTTATAAATGAGATTAATTTCTTTTTGGAGGTCGTTTTTAGATAAGGGAATGTTGAAGGCTCTGTTTAACATGCTTAAAAAGGAACTCCTTTTATGTGCCTCAGGATGGTATGAATCTTTTCGTATGGTGTTTATAGTTTGAGTCGGTTTTCTAAAGATTGTAAAGGCCAACTTTTCTTCTTTCCTTTCGATTGTTAAATCAAGGAAATTTAGTTTTTTATTGTTCTCAGTTTCTAATGTAAATTTTATGAAAGGGTCTAAACTGTTGATTTGGTCTAATAAATTAGTGCTACTATTGATTTGTTCATCTATAATTGCGAAGATGTCATCGACAAACCTTAGCCAGATAATGATGCCTTTTTCATCGTTTAAAATTTTATGTTTTTCTAAGTGATCCATGTATATTTCAGCAAGGATACCTGACGCTGGAGATCCCATAGGAAGACCACTTTGTTGGTATACTGTGTTATTGAAGGAAAAATAATTATTGTTAAGTGTGAATTCTAGGAGTAACATAAATTCTTCTATTTCATGGTTACTAAGTTTTCTGTGTGTCTTTAAGTTGTTCTTAATTATATTTAGAGTTTCTTTCGTGGGGATCGTAGAATACATATTAGTGACGTCAAAAGAGTTCAAGGTGAAGGATGATTTTAATTTTGTGTTCTTGATAATTTTACAAAATTCTATTGAGTTATTGATTGTGGTTCTGCTTTGGAAAGTATAGTACTTCTTTAGGAAGCTATTAATAAATTTAGAGGTTTTGTAGGTGGGGCTATTTCTAAAGTTAATAATTGGTCTAATGGGTGTGTCAGGTTTATGTATCTTAGGCAAAGCTCTTGCCGTTGGTAGTCTTGGATTCATATTAATTAGGTTTGATATTTCGTTCTCATTAAGGATGAAATTAATGTTTTTAAGTATTTGTTTTAGTTTTCTTTGGACAGAGTTAGTCGGATCTTTTTTAATTTTTGTGAAAGTGTTATCTGAAAAAAATGCTTCGGTTTTTTCTATATATTCTTTTTTATGCATAATAACTGACACATTGCCTTTATCCGCCTTTGTGATTATAAGGTCATTATCTTTTATTTTTTGTTTAAGGCCTTTTATATCTGTAGAAGGTAAGTGGGGTGTGCTAACTTTCTGATCTTTAAATAATTCTACAAGTTTCTTTTTGACTTCGAATTTAGTTTCGAGTTGTTGATCTACTGGAAGCTGAGCTATGACCTGTTCTACTTCAGCAATGGTTGTTATGTATTGCTTTTGGTTGTATGGATTAGACCAATTATGTTTGGGTCCTTTGTTGATAATCTGCAATTCTTTGTCCTCGAAAACAACGTCAGTTAGATTCTTAATCGGGGGGTGAAAGGTTGAATTGGGTTCAATGTTAATGGAGGATTCTTTTGACTGATTTATGTTTTTTTGATTTAGAGTAAGACCGTGAAGTTTTTTGTTCAAGATTTCTTGTTTCTTATCCAAGATATTTTGAATTTTTATATCACCATATTTCAAAAAGGAATCCCATTCAATAGGGGCCATAAGGGAGGAAGCTTCTAGATGAGCGTTATATAACTTAGAGTTTAAAAAAGACTTTTTTCTGTACAGAAATTTAATTTCATTTTTGAGCCATAAGTCGTTAGTTTTTTCCTGAGTAGCTTTGTGCCATTTTGTTGTACAAGGTTTTCTCTGTACTGAATTTAGAAATTTAGGAACGAGTTTTTGATGTAAACATTGTTTTAGGAAATTTATGTCTTTGCCAATTTTTGACAATTTAATCTTTAAGTTCAAATAGGTATTTGATTGTTTTTTTGCCTGGTTGGCTAAATTACAGCTAATAAATCTCATGTTTATTCCGTATTGGCTCAACACAACTAAGGTTAAGTTATGAGTAAGTTCCCACCTTCCAATACTTATCAATTTCTATATAATAGACTTATTAATTACATAATAAAATCCATATAACCTCTAGTACATGTTTCGTTCCGATTATGGAACATCTTCAGCTAAAATTGGTAAAATGGCAAGACAATTAAAATACATTAATGTTAAGATGATACATAAGCTAAAAGATATGATAAAATGGCTCGAAAATTAAAACATATGATAATGATGATGAGATAAAGTTCATTCATGTTGGTTAAAAATTCAACAAGTCAGTTTTCCAAATGGCGAATTAAAAACGGCGATAAGGTTCTTCATGTTGGAGGCGTGTACATTTTGTCGATCTTGAAAATAAATTGAAGAATACAGGATTTTCTTATATGTAATTTATCGGGGGAAATCTTGATAAAATAACCGTAGTTGAAGTTGAGTTTGGTAGAATTATTGAAATATGTCTGAAACGAGAAAAGGAGAAGTGAAATAGAAAATATTGAGGAGAAAACCTTGTTAAAAATGTATGTACGCGAGAAAGAAGGATAATAGAGTTGATTACCTTAAAGACAATCTTGTCGTATTTAACGTCCTCCCTTACGCCGTGTTGTTAACTGACTGAGTCCTGTGTACATGTGTGAGGTGCTTGCGGTGGGCGGGGAGTATTGGAGGGAGAGGTAAGTGACGTGAGGAGAGCGGGTGAAGTGTTGTGTAGGGTGGAGCTTACTGAGGAGTGGTGTTGTGATAGGCTAGGGGAAACGGACGGAAAGGTAGGGGGACAATTATGTAAGGTGGAGCTGTTCGGAAGGAGGTGTGTTGGTTGTTTGTTGGGATTCTTTTTGATGGTTTTTCTGGATGAGTCTAAATTGGTAGCCTCTTCTAATAATATATTTATGTTTTCCGTAATTTCGTTAACATTCTGGTTGGGATTTCGCTTCTGATCAATTTCAATAAAGATATTTTCAAGGATATTCATTAATTTACCTTTGTTTAGCGTTCGTAGGATGGTTAAGTCCCTTTCAATCGATGTAAAATTGTGTTTATATTCGGTCATGTGAAGACTCATGGCCGAGTACTTCCTGTGTTTTTCGGCATTAATATGTTCTTGATATCTTACTGAGAAATTACGGCCTGTTTGTCCGATATAAGAAGTGGCACAATTTGAGCATTTAAGCCTATATATCCCGGAATTTAAATATTTGTTATTGCTTGCAATGCTTTGGTGATTGAAAATTAACCGTTGATTGTTGTTATTGGTGCGGAAAGCAATATTGAAATTAAATTTCTTAAAAATGTTAGTAATCTGGTAAATATTCCCGTTATTATAAGTAAAGGTGGCGAAGTTCTTCTTTTTATGTTCTTTTACTAGCTGCGTTTGAGGTTTATTCTTCATTTTATTCACTAATCTATCTATGTAGTGTTTTGTGTATCCGTTGCTTATCGCTATTTTATAAATGAGATTAATTTCTTTTTGGAGGTCGTTTTTAGATAAGGGAATGTTGAAGGCTCTGTTTAACATGCTTAAAAAGGAACTCCTTTTATGTGCCTCAGGATGGTATGAATCTTTTCGTATGGTGTTTATAGTTTGAGTCGGTTTTCTAAAGATTGTAAAGGCCAACTTTTCTTCTTTCCTTTCGATTGTTAAATCAAGGAAATTTAGTTTTTTATTGTTCTCAGTTTCTAATGTAAATTTTATGAAAGGGTCTAAACTGTTGATTTGGTCTAATAAATTAGTGCTACTATTGATTTGTTCATCTATAATTGCGAAGATGTCATCGACAAACCTTAGCCAGATAATGATGCCTTTTTCATCGTTTAAAATTTTATGTTTTTCTAAGTGATCCATGTATATTTCAGCAAGGATACCTGACGCTGGAGATCCCATAGGAAGACCACTTTGTTGGTATACTGTGTTATTGAAGGAAAAATAATTATTGTTAAGTGTGAATTCTAGGAGTAACATAAATTCTTCTATTTCATGGTTACTAAGTTTTCTGTGTGTCTTTAAGTTGTTCTTAATTATATTTAGAGTTTCTTTCGTGGGGATCGTAGAATACATATTAGTGACGTCAAAAGAGTTCAAGGTGAAGGATGATTTTAATTTTGTGTTCTTGATAATTTTACAAAATTCTATTGAGTTATTGATTGTGGTTCTGCTTTGGAAAGTATAGTACTTCTTTAGGAAGCTATTAATAAATTTAGAGGTTTTGTAGGTGGGGCTATTTCTAAAGTTAATAATTGGTCTAATGGGTGTGTCAGGTTTATGTATCTTAGGCAAAGCTCTTGCCGTTGGTAGTCTTGGATTCATATTAATTAGGTTTGATATTTCGTTCTCATTAAGGATGAAATTAATGTTTTTAAGTATTTGTTTTAGTTTTCTTTGGACAGAGTTAGTCGGATCTTTTTTAATTTTTGTGAAAGTGTTATCTGAAAAAAATGCTTCGGTTTTTTCTATATATTCTTTTTTATGCATAATAACTGACACATTGCCTTTATCCGCCTTTGTGATTATAAGGTCATTATCTTTTATTTTTTGTTTAAGGCCTTTTATATCTGTAGAAGGTAAGTGGGGTGTGCTAACTTTCTGATCTTTAAATAATTCTACAAGTTTCTTTTTGACTTCGAATTTAGTTTCGAGTTGTTGATCTACTGGAAGCTGAGCTATGACCTGTTCTACTTCAGCAATGGTTGTTATGTATTGCTTTTGGTTGTATGGATTAGACCAATTATGTTTGGGTCCTTTGTTGATAACCTGCAATTCTTTGTCCTCGAAAACAACGTCAGTTAGATTCTTAATCGGGGGGTGAAAGGTTGAATTGGGTTCAATGTTAATGGAGGATTCTTTTGACTGATTTATGTTTTTTTGATTTAGAGTAAGACCGTGAAGTTTTTTGTTCAAGATTTCTTGTTTCTTATCCAAGATATTTTGAATTTTTATATCACCATATTTCAAAAAGGAATCCCATTCAATAGGGGCCATAAGGGAGGAAGCTTCTAGATGAGCGTTATATAACTTAGAGTTTAAAAAAGACTTTTTTCTGTACAGAAATTTAATTTCATTTTTGAGCCATAAGTCGTTAGTTTTTTCCTGAGTAGCTTTGTGCCATTTTGTTGTACAAGGTTTTCTCTGTACTGAATTTAGAAATTTAGGAACGAGTTTTTGATGTAAACATTGTTTTAGGAAATTTATGTCTTTGCCAATTTTTGACAATTTAATCTTTAAGTTCAAATAGGTATTTGATTGTTTTTTTGCCTGGTTGGCTAAATTACAGCTAATAAATCTCATGTTTATTCCGTATTGGCTCAACACAACTAAGGTTAAGTTATGAGTAAGTTCCCACCTTCCAATACTTATCAATTTCTATATAATAGACTTATTAATTACATAATAAAATCCATATAACCTCTAGTACATGTTTCGTTCCGATTATGGAACATCTTCAGCTAAAATTGGTAAAATGGCAAGACAATTAAAATACATTAATGTTAAGATGATACATAAGCTAAAAGATATGATAAAATGGCTCGAAAATTAAAACATATGATAATGATGATGAGATAAAGTTCATTCATGTTGGTTAAAAATTCAACAAGTCAGTTTTCCAAATGGCGAATTAAAAACGGCGATAAGGTTCTTCATGTTGGAGGCGTGTACATTTTGTCGATCTTGAAAATAAATTGAAGAATACAGGATTTTCTTATATGTAATTTATCGGGGGAAATCTTGATAAAATAACCGTAGTTGAAGTTGAGTTTGGTAGAATTATTGAAATATGTCTGAAACGAGAAAAGGAGAAGTGAAATAGAAAATATTGAGGAGAAAACCTTGTTAAAAATGTATGTACGCGAGAAAGAAGGATAATAGAGTTGATTACCTTAAAGACAATCTTGTCGTATTTAACGTCCTCCCTTACGCCGTGTTGTTAACTGACTGAGTCCTGTGTACATGTGTGAGGTGCTTGCGGTGGGCGGGGAGTATTGGAGGGAGAGGTAAGTGACGTGAGGAGAGCGGGTGAAGTGTTGTGTAGGGTGGAGCTTACTGAGGAGTGGTGTTGTGATAGGCTAGGGGAAACGGACGGAAAGGTAGGGGGACAATTATGTAAGGTGGAGCTGTTCGGAAGGAGGTGTGTTGGTTGTTTGTTGGGATTCTTTTTGATGGTTTTTCTGGATGAGTCTAAATTGGTAGCCTCTTCTAATAATATATTTATGTTTTCCGTAATTTCGTTAACATTCTGGTTGGGATTTCGCTTCTGATCAATTTCAATAAAGATATTTTCAAGGATATTCATTAATTTACCTTTGTTTAGCGTTCGTAGGATGGTTAAGTCCCTTTCAATCGATGTAAAATTGTGTTTATATTCGGTCATGTGAAGACTCATGGCCGAGTACTTCCTGTGTTTTTCGGCATTAATATGTTCTTGATATCTTACTGAGAAATTACGGCCTGTTTGTCCGATATAAGAAGTGGCACAATTTGAGCATTTAAGCCTATATATCCCGGAATTTAAATATTTGTTATTGCTTGCAATGCTTTGGTGATTGAAAATTAACCGTTGATTGTTGTTATTGGTGCGGAAAGCAATATTGAAATTAAATTTCTTAAAAATGTTAGTAATCTGGTAAATATTCCCGTTATTATAAGTAAAGGTGGCGAAGTTCTTCTTTTTATGTTCTTTTACTAGCTGCGTTTGAGGTTTATTCTTCATTTTATTCACTAATCTATCTATGTAGTGTTTTGTGTATCCGTTGCTTATCGCTATTTTATAAATGAGATTAATTTCTTTTTGGAGGTCGTTTTTAGATAAGGGAATGTTGAAGGCTCTGTTTAACATGCTTAAAAAGGAACTCCTTTTATGTGCCTCAGGATGGTATGAATCTTTTCGTATGGTGTTTATAGTTTGAGTCGGTTTTCTAAAGATTGTACAGGCCAACTTTTCTTCTTTCCTTTCGATTGTTAAATCAAGGAAATTTAGTTTTTTATTGTTCTCAGTTTCTAATGTAAATTTTATGAAAGGGTCTAAACTGTTGATTTGGTCTAATAAATTAGTGCTACTATTGATTTGTTCATCTATAATTGCGAAGATGTCATCGACAAACCTTAGCCAGATAATGATGCCTTTTTCATCGTTTAAAATTTTATGTTTTTCTAAGTGATCCATGTATATTTCAGCAAGGATACCTGACGCTGGAGATCCCATAGGAAGACCACTTTGTTGGTATACTGTGTTATTGAAGGAAAAATAATTATTGTTAAGTGTGAATTCTAGGAGTAACATAAATTCTTCTATTTCATGGTTACTAAGTTTTCTGTGTGTCTTTAAGTTGTTCTTAATTATATTTAGAGTTTCTTTCGTGGGGATCGTAGAATACATATTAGTGACGTCAAAAGAGTTCAAGGTGAAGGATGATTTTAATTTTGTGTTCTTGATAATTTTACAAAATTCTATTGAGTTATTGATTGTGGTTCTGCTTTGGAAAGTATAGTACTTCTTTAGGAAGCTATTAATAAATTTAGAGGTTTTGTAGGTGGGGCTATTTCTAAAGTTAATAATTGGTCTAATGGGTGTGTCAGGTTTATGTATCTTAGGCAAAGCTCTTGCCGTTGGTAGTCTTGGATTCATATTAATTAGGTTTGATATTTCGTTCTCATTAAGGATGAAATTAATGTTTTTAAGTATTTGTTTTAGTTTTCTTTGGACAGAGTTAGTCGGATCTTTTTTAATTTTTGTGAAAGTGTTATCTGAAAAAAATGCTTCGGTTTTTTCTATATATTCTTTTTTATGCATAATAACTGACACATTGCCTTTATCCGCCTTTGTGATTATAAGGTCATTATCTTTTATTTTTTGTTTAAGGCCTTTTATATCTGTAGAAGGTAAGTGGGGTGTGCTAACTTTCTGATCTTTAAATAATTCTACAAGTTTCTTTTTGACTTCGAATTTAGTTTCGAGTTGTTGATCTACTGGAAGCTGAGCTATGACCTGTTCTACTTCAGCAATGGTTGTTATGTATTGCTTTTGGTTGTATGGATTAGACCAATTATGTTTGGGTCCTTTGTTGATAATCTGCAATTCTTTGTCCTCGAAGATGTTGAAGCTGAAGATGTTCCATAATCGGAACGAAACATGTACTAGAGGTTATATGGATTTTATTATGTAATTAATAAGTCTATTATATAGAAATTGATAAGTATTGGAAGGTGGGAACTTACTCATAACTTAACCTTAGTTGTGTTGAGCCAATACGGAATAAACATGAGATTTATTAGCTGTAATTTAGCCAACCAGGCAAAAAAACAATCAAATACCTATTTGAACTTAAAGATTAAATTGTCAAAAATTGGCAAAGACATAAATTTCCTAAAACAATGTTTACATCAAAAACTCGTTCCTAAATTTCTAAATTCAGTACAGAGAAAACCTTGTACAACAAAATGGCACAAAGCTACTCAGGAAAAAACTAACGACTTATGGCTCAAAAATGAAATTAAATTTCTGTACAGAAAAAAGTCTTTTTTAAACTCTAAGTTATATAACGCTCATCTAGAAGCTTCCTCCCTTATGGCCCCTATTGAATGGGATTCCTTTTTGAAATATGGTGATATAAAAATTCAAAATATCTTGGATAAGAAACAAGAAATCTTGAACAAAAAACTTCACGGTCTTACTCTAAATCAAAAAAACATAAATCAGTCAAAAGAATCCTCCATTAACATTGAACCCAATTCAACCTTTCACCCCCCGATTAAGAATCTAACTGACGTTGTTTTCGAGGACAAAGAATTGCAGATTATCAACAAAGGACCCAAACATAATTGGTCTAATCCATACAACCAAAAGCAATACATAACAACCATTGCTGAAGTAGAACAGGTCATAGCTCAGCTTCCAGTAGATCAACAACTCGAAACTAAATTCGAAGTCAAAAAGAAACTTGTAGAATTATTTAAAGATCAGAAAGTTAGCACACCCCACTTACCTTCTACAGATATAAAAGGCCTTAAACAAAAAATAAAAGATAATGACCTTATAATCACAAAGGCGGATAAAGGCAATGTGTCAGTTATTATGCATAAAAAAGAATATATAGAAAAAACCGAAGCATTTTTTTCAGATAACACTTTCACAAAAATTAAAAAAGATCCGACTAACTCTGTCCAAAGAAAACTAAAACAAATACTTAAAAACATTAATTTCATCCTTAATGAGAACGAAATATCAAACCTAATTAATATGAATCCAAGACTACCAACGGCAAGAGCTTTGCCTAAGATACATAAACCTGACACACCCATTAGACCAATTATTAACTTTAGAAATAGCCCCACCTACAAAACCTCTAAATTTATTAATAGCTTCCTAAAGAAGTACTATACTTTCCAAAGCAGAACCACAATCAATAACTCAATAGAATTTTGTAAAATTATCAAGAACACAAAATTAAAATCATCCTTCACCTTGAACTCTTTTGACGTCACTAATATGTATTCTACGATCCCCACGAAAGAAACTCTAAATATAATTAAGAACAACTTAAAGACACACAGAAAACTTAGTAACCATGAAATAGAAGAATTTATGTTACTCCTAGAATTCACACTTAACAATAATTATTTTTCCTTCAATAACACAGTATACCAACAAAGTGGTCTTCCTATGGGATCTCCAGCGTCAGGTATCCTTGCTGAAATATACATGGATCACTTAGAAAAACATAAAATTTTAAACGATGAAAAAGGCATCATTATCTGGCTAAGGTTTGTCGATGACATCTTCGCAATTATAGATGAACAAATCAATAGTAGCACTAATTTATTAGACCAAATCAACAGTTTAGACCCTTTCATAAAATTTACATTAGAAACTGAGAACAATAAAAAACTAAATTTCCTTGATTTAACAATCGAAAGGAAAGAAGAAAAGTTGGCCTTTACAATCTTTAGAAAACCGACTCAAACTATAAACACCATACGAAAAGATTCATACCATCCTGAGGCACATAAAAGGAGTTCCTTTTTAAGCATGTTAAACAGAGCCTTCAACATTCCCTTATCTAAAAACGACCTCCAAAAAGAAATTAATCTCATTTATAAAATAGCGATAAGCAACGGATACACAAAACACTACATAGATAGATTAGTGAATAAAATGAAGAATAAACCTCAAACGCAGCTAGTAAAAGAACATAAAAAGAAGAACTTCGCCACCTTTACTTATAATAACGGGAATATTTACCAGATTACTAACATTTTTAAGAAATTTAATTTCAATATTGCTTTCCGCACCAATAACAACAATCAACGGTTAATTTTCAATCACCAAAGCATTGCAAGCAATAACAAATATTTAAATTCCGGGATATATAGGCTTAAATGCTCAAATTGTGCCACTTCTTATATCGGACAAACAGGCCGTAATTTCTCAGTAAGATATCAAGAACATATTAATGCCGAAAAACACAGGAAGTACTCGGCCATGAGTCTTCACATGACCGAATATAAACACAATTTTACATCGATTGAAAGGGACTTAACCATCCTACGAACGCTAAACAAAGGTAAATTAATGAATATCCTTGAAAATATCTTTATTGAAATTGATCAGAAGCGAAATCCCAACCAGAATGTTAACGAAATTACGGAAAACATAAATATATTATTAGAAGAGGCTACCAATTTAGACTCATCCAGAAAAACCATCAAAAAGAATCCCAACAAACAACCAACACACCTCCTTCCGAACAGCTCCACCTTACATAATTGTCCCCCTACCTTTCCGTCCGTTTCCCCTAGCCTATCACAACACCACTCCTCAGTAAGCTCCACCCTACACAACACTTCACCCGCTCTCCTCACGTCACTTACCTCTCCCTCCAATACTCCCCGCCCACCGCAAGCACCTCACACATGTACACAGGACTCAGTCAGTTAACAACACGGCGTAAGGGAGGACGTTAAATACGACAAGATTGTCTTTAAGGTAATCAACTCTATTATCCTTCTTTCTCGCGTACATACATTTTTAACAAGGTTTTCTCCTCAATATTTTCTATTTCACTTCTCCTTTTCTCGTTTCAGACATATTTCAATAATTCTACCAAACTCAACTTCAACTACGGTTATTTTATCAAGATTTCCCCCGATAAATTACATATAAGAAAATCCTGTATTCTTCAATTTATTTTCAAGATCGACAAAATGTACACGCCTCCAACATGAAGAACCTTATCGCCGTTTTTAATTCGCCATTTGGAAAACTGACTTGTTGTATTTTTAACCAACATGAATGAACTTTATCTCATCATCATTATCATATGTTTTAATTTTCGAGCCATTTTATCATATCTTTTAGCTTATGTATCATCTTAACATTAATGTATTTTAATTGTCTTGCCATTTTACCAATTTTAGCTGAAGATGTTCCATAATCGGAACGAAACATGTACTAGAGGTTATATGGATTTTATTATGTAATTAATAAGTCTATTATATAGAAATTGATAAGTATTGGAAGGTGGGAACTTACTCATAACTTAACCTTAGTTGTGTTGAGCCAATACGGAATAAACATGAGATTTATTAGCTGTAGTCTAGCGTAATGTAAATTGTCTTCTCATATAAGTCACCTCTTTAGTATGGGATTAGCCCTTGCATTAACGGCCTAGTGCCAAGTAGGTTTTAAACAAAATGTATTAGGAGTGCAGCTTCGCCTCCTTTCAAATTGGTATTGTCGAGGCCATGTAATATTTCTGTTTCTTTACTTGATAGGCCTCAGTAGGTTGGGTATTTTTACCCCTGTTTTCATGTCCTTGGAGGACAACTTGAATGTGGAGTTTGGTGTGGCCTTTGATAGGCTTAAATTTTGAGAGCGAGTTGCTCTTTCTTGAAATTGAGTTGTTGTATGCCTCGAGGAGGCTTTACCGTGTAAAGAGGAGCAAGTGCTCCTAGGCATGATTGGGGTCTTTTGCCCCTTTGTTGAATTCTGTATATCGTAAGGTTGGGCTTATAGCTCAAGAATTGTGTGTCTGGCTCTCGGAGCCCAAATCCTGTAATCATTGTAATTGTACATTTTCGAATTGTGTTTCGGCTACTGAGTACCTGTTCTATTTGTTATTTCTTAATCTTTAAAAGAAAATATAACCTTGTTAAATTTTATCTTAACTTTAATTTCGTATTTTGGGACCTGTTCACCCCCGCACCTTCTTTCACCTCTGCAAATCCACGATACTCCGTAATAATAATAATAATAATAATAATAATAATAATAATAATAATAATAGCGTGTGGAAGCCTTCTGGGAACTCTTAGAAGAAACCACTAGCAAGATTCAAACTCATCACGTGAAATATTAGTAGCAGATTTTAACGCACAGATTGGCAGAGAGAGGAATCACAAATGGATTGTATGTCATCACTCGGCACATCGGAGGACGAATAAGAACGGAGAACGCCTAATAAACTTTTAGTAAAACCTTCGCTTTGACACTCATGTCTACGCATAATATGAGACATCCACACAAAAAGAAAACGTAGAAATCAACGAACCGGTTATTAAGGGAATTCCAGATTGATCATGTTGCAGTCTCCAGAAAAAAAAAATATGTCCGAGATCCAAAATGTCAGAGTACGGAAGGGGGTTGTCGATTCGGACCACTATCACAAATCAAAGTGAGATTCCAATCCAACCGACCCAGACTTAAACACAATAGATCTCAAAGAACTGACCCAGAATGTCTTAAACAGAACATCAGTACTTTCTTACAAGACATACGAGAGCAGGATCTAAAGGGCTGGCCAGACGTATGTAAGACATTTCAAACATCAGCCCTGAAGTTACAACAGCCTCCAAAGAAACGAAAATATAGATCGTGGAACACGACCTGTGATAAAGCCAATGATGATCGGATGAAAGCGTGGAATCAGTGGAATTGACATCAAACAACTGAAAAATGGGAGACCTTCTTACAGGTGCAGGAAATTACTTCAAAAGTATCCAGCCTGGAGAAAGGAGCGTATGACAAAAACAGACTCATAGGAATCGAGCAAGAATTCCTCAAAAACAACACTAGGAATTTCTACAAGAACTTCCGTGAGATTTTATCCAGTTATCAACCACCATCTTTATGTTTCCATCGAGCAGCTGGAACATTGGAAACGTACACCAAAGAGAACTGTACAATTCTAGCTACTTCTGAGACCTCCCCAACTGTGATCCTCCAAAAGAAAGACCGAACTTCGAAAAGCCAATTCCGAACTCTGATTCACAAACCCCCGACAATACAGGAGAAGATGTCATCACCGCCGAGATGTAGAAACCAGGAGATGACCTCGTAGGCATATCTCGTGCTATCTTAGTAGAAATCTGGGAATCTGAAACAATCCCACAGGATTGGAAGTGCGCGCATTAGTACAACCATTGCATTAAAAAAAAGCGACATGGAGGATCCAAACCACTACAAAGGCATATTTTACAATTTGCTTTACGTCGCACCGACACACATACGTCTTACGGCGACGTTGGGATAGGAAAGGCCTAGGAGTGGGAAGGAAGCGGTCGTGGCCTTAATTAAGGCACAGCCACAGCATTTGTCTGGTGTGAAGAAAGGGAAACCACGGAAAACCATCTTCAGGGCTACCGACAGTGGGGCTCGAACCCTCTATCTCCCGGATGCAAGCTCACAGTTGCGCGCGCCCCTAACCGCACGGCCAACTCAGCCGGTAACTACAGAGGCATGTTCGTACTACCTATCACATACAAAATTATTTCTAAAGCTCTCTTAAACCGCTTAGAAAAACAGACAGATTACCTGATCGACGAGTACCAAACGGGTTTCGGGAAAGGTCGATCATGTGCTGAACAAATATGGAATTTGAAGACGATATTCAGGATCTGCCGAGCTACCAGCACGATCGTCACATTTTTTTACAAGATGCTTTACGTCGCACCGACACAGACAGGTCTTATGGCGACGATGGGACAGGAAAGGGCTATCAGTGAGAAGGAAGCGCCCGTGGCCTTAATTAAGTTATAGTCCCAGCATTTGCATGGTGTGAAAATGGGAAACCACGGAAAACAAGCTTCAGGACTGCCGACAGTAGGATTCGAACCCACTATCTTCCGAATACTGGATACTGGCCGCACTTAAGCGACCTCAGCTATAGAGCTCCGTGATCGTCATCATCAGTTTTGTAGACTTTAAGAAGGCGTATGATTCTGTGGACAGACAGACTGTTTTTTGTTCATCATCATCATCATCATCATCATCTGTTTACCCTCCAGGTTCGGTTTTTCCTCGGACTTAGCGAGGGATCCCACCTCTACCGCCTTAGGGGCAGTGTCCTGGAGCTTCAGACTCTTGGTCGGGGGATACAACTGGGGAGTATGACCAGTACCTCGCCCAGGCGGCCTCACCTGCTATGCTGAACAGGGGCCTTGTGGAGGGATGGGAAGATTGGAAGGGATAGGCAAGGAAGAGGGAAGGAAGCGGCCGTGGCCTTAAGTTAGGTACCATTCCGGCATTCGCCTGGAGGAGAAGTGGGAAACCACGGAAAACCACTTCCAGGATGGCTGAGGTGCGAATCGAACCCACCTCTACTAAGTTGACCTCCCGAGGCTGAGTGGACCCCGTTCCAGCCCTCGTACCACTTTTCAAATTTCGTGGCAGAGCCGGGAATCGAACCCGGGCCTCCGGGGGTGGCAGCTAATCACGCTAACCACTACACCACAGAGGTGGCTGTTTTTTGTTACTCTAGAATAACTCAGAGTGGATAGGAAGACCAGAGGACTAATCGGGCAAACTCTCATGATTACGACTTCTAAATGGAAATTCCTTGGAGAAATTTCTGAGTCTTTTGAAATATGCACGGGCGTTCGTCAAGGTGACGGCATCTTCCCTATTGTGTTTAATTTATTTCTAGACAAAGTTATTAGAGAATGAGAAAGGGAAACTTGGGAAGCAAAGTAAGGGTGAAATGTGTATCCTTTGTTGATGATTTAGCAACCATTACTAAGAGCAGAGATGAAACCAGATAGTGTACATCGTACAGAGTTTACACAATATAGCATCAAAGTCAGGCCTCCAGCCTATCGTACGAATGGAAAATCTACATCAATATAGCAAAAAACTCCGCTAGAGATGGAAAACGGGACAGTTTCAGATGTGTTCTCCTTCAAATACCTTCGAGAAATCACACTGCCATCGGGACTAGACAATAGGACCAACACAAAGAGCCACTAAACTCCATAAGGCGTACAGACTAACGTGGAATTTCTACAAGAGTGTCATATCGCGTAATGCAAAATTACATTACAAGACAGTTGTTTTGCTGGAAGCTTTATACGCCTCAGAAACCATTTCCCCTGGAGGTCACTGTAAAGTTATAGAAATTGAAGAGCAAGCGTCCACCTCTGTGGCGTAGTGGTTAGCGTGATTAGCTGCAACCCCCGGAGGCCCGGGTTCGATTCCCGGCTCCATCACGATTATTTTAAAAAGTGGTACGAAGGCTGGAACAGGGTCCACTCAGCCTCTGGAGGTCAACTGAGTAGAGATGGGTTCGATTCCCACCTCAGTCATCCTCGAAGTGGTATTCCGTGGTTTCCCACTTCTCCTCCAGGCAAATGCCGGGATGGTACCTAACTTAAGGCCACGGCCGCTTCCTTCCCTCTTCCTTGCCTATCTCTTCCAATCTTCTCATCCCTCCACAAGGCCCCTGTTCAGAATAGCAGGTGAGGCCGCCTGGGCGAGGTACTGGTCATCGTCCCCAGTTGTATACCCCTGACCCGAAGTCCCGCTCTCTGGGACACTGCCCTGAGGCGGTAGAGGTGGAATCCCTCGCTGAGTCCAAGGGTAAACCGACCCTGGAGGGTAAACAGATTAAGACGAAGAAGAAAAGCAAGAAGGGAAAATCTGCTTAAAATTCATGATCCTACGAGAGAAAATGGAATGTGGATTTAAAGGAAAACAGCGGACCTCGACTCATTAACTGACAAGTTCACTCTTGCTGTGGGCAAGATATGCTTGAAATTTTATGGCCTTATCTATAGAATGGACAGCGAGAGACTCATCAAAAGATTATTTAAAGTAATCAACTCAAAGAAGGTCAAAATCACTGGCGATAAGAAACTAAGGAGGGCCTCCAAAAAGTGAATATCACGGACGACATCATAGAAGATCGTGGATCCTTTAGTGCAATAGTAGTCAAGCACAAATTCGTGGAGAAACCTAGAAAGAAAACTGGTAGGAAGTGTTCCACGGAACGTAAGGTGCAACACAGTGTATTCATGACGAGTTTTTGGGGTGATAAGAAGGCGAAAATCATCAGGCCAACGAACAAGTTCAAACGCGCTCTTTGAATGGACATACAGAAGAAACAAGGAGAAGAAGAAGAAGAATGGCGAATGGCCTCCGGAGAGGCTTGGTTCAGGTCTTACGAGTTGACGCCACATATGTAGGTGACCAGCGTGTTGGTATGGATGGGGCCCTGTTTAAGGTGAATTATAATGCTACAGACGGCACAAATACCCAGCCCCCGAGCCAATGGAATTAACTTATGAAAGTTAAAATGCCCAACCAGGCCGGATATTGACCTCGGTACCCCTTGGAATAAAGGCCATAAACACTTAGCTATGGAGCCAGACAATAATAATAATAATAATAATAATAATAATAATAATAATAATAATAATAATAATAATAATAATAATTGTACCGGGCGGTACACCTCCACGCCGCTAATTTAAAAATTGCGCCAGGTGAAACTCCTCTGCTGGGGGAAGTCTGAACTTTATCTACGCTGTTAATTCTTTACCTTCTCAGAAGATGTCACCACGTGGAAAATTTTGAGTTTTTGAACTGTGTCATTTTTGATGTGTTTTTGTTTCGCTTGAAGTAAGAAGTGTAAACTTTCTCTCCTAGAGGACACTACTGAAGATCAACAATAGTGCAACCTAGTGCGGAGTCAAAGAACTATTTTGTTGGAGAAAATTTAATTTCAAGAGTTTGTTCTTTGTTAAATTTCTTTCAGTCATTGTTTAAGTTGGCAATATTCACCCCTTCTTTCCCCTCGTGTTGAACCTAACCAATCCCGAATTTCTTAAATTAATTTCTATCCAATCAGATGTATCTTCCCCCAACTTGAATATGTTGCTGTGTCCTACCCAATAAAGTGTTTGTGGGAGGGTGTTTTCATTCCCCTAACGCCTAGAAACTTCCGCGAGAGTATTTAAACTGCTGATTTTTGGGTCTCTCGGCCACTTCTGTTCCATCTTTCAGTGTATTAAGTACATAGCAGGAGGCGGGAAGCGCCTCTTTCCTCGGCAGCGGTCAGCAACAAGGTAATGGCCGATTAATAAATTCTTTCTTTGCTAGCTCAGCAGTTTAACTTTCGGGGCGGGTTCTAAGCGTTCCACTATGTAACCTTTTCCTAAAATGTAACTTCTCTTTTCATCCATTTTCTTGTAAAGCTACATACTGGGATAGAGAGTGCTAACCCTCTCGAGCTCCCACTCACATTGTCTGGAGGTGAACTTATTTTCTCAACCAATTCTTCCGTAATGTAATGTAAATTGTTATTTTCTTAAGTCACCTCTGTAGTATGGGATTAGCCCTTGCACTAACGGCCTAAGGCCAAGTAGGTCTTAAACAAAGTGTATTAGGAGTGCAAGTTCGCCTCCCCTCAAATTGTATTTTAGAGGTCATGTATTAACCTTCTTGTCATTTAATAGACCTCAGTAGGTTGGGTATTTTACCCCTGTGTATATGTCCTTTGAGGACAGCTTAAAGGTGGAGTTTGGTGTGGCCTGGGAGAGGCTTAAAATTGAGAGCGAGTGGCTCTTTTGAAAATGGTATATTGTATGCCTCGAGGAGGCTTTTCAGTGTAATTTGGAGCAAGGGCTCCTAGGTATGAATGGGGTTTTCTGCCCCTCTGTTAAAATTGTGTTTGGGGTAAAACTGAGCTGATTGCCCAAGAATTATGTTTCTGACTTTTGAAGCCCCAAATGGGGTACCTATGTAAATGTATTTTTCAATTGTGTTTCGGCTACTAAGTACCTGTTCTATTGGTTGTTACCTAATTTTGAAAAGAAAATATAACCTTGTTAAATTTTAAAATTAATTTCACTTTAGTAGCTTGAGACCTATTCACCACCCAGCACCTTCTTTCATGCATAACTACCACCAAAACACGGTAACAATAATAATAATAATAATAATAATAATAATAATAATAATAATAATAATAATAATCTGCAAAGTTACAGGTAAATATAAATATAAAAGGAAAACTAACCATGAAATAAGTAGCCTACTAGTATAAATATAATACATAGAATAGAAATAGTGCTTTAACTGAATTCAAGATGCCTAGCATAGTGCGGCCATTACTTTAACTGTGTGCCTTCTTTAACAATTTTACATAATAATTGTAACTAACAGCAAAGTCTAAATTAAGATTTACCGAGCTCGATAGCTGCAGTCGCTTAAGTGCGGCCAGTATCCAGTATTCGGGAGATAGTAGGTTCGAACCCCACTGTCGGCAGCCCTGAAAATGGTTTTCGGTGGTTTCCCATTTTCACACCAGGCAAATGCTGGGGCTGTATCTTAATTAAGGCCACGGCCTCTTCCTTCCCACTCCTAGCCCTTTCCTATCCCATCGTCGCCATAAGACCTATCTGTGTCGGTGCGACGTAAAGCCCCTAACAAAAAAATGTATGGAGTATGATGTACCATGTAATTTCCACCATCTATAAACTCTGTAGCAACTAAATTACGGTATTCCGGTAGCCTTTAGCGACAGCTGAACATATTCCTTGAGAGGAAAAGTAAGGTTGCCAAATAATTTACATTACCAAACCTTTTACAGAGGATATAATTATTTAATGTACTACATCGTTCAACGTAGACTTCAGAGGCGCAGCACGCAAATGTTAATAAGTTAGTCTGTTCTGGATATATCACTACGCTTACATGAATCAATGGCCTGCGTTGTACTTGCAAACGCTACTAGTTGCATGGAATGTCACATGGCATAAAGGTAGTAATTTTACAATCGATACGAATAGCTCTCAGTGCATGAGAAACTAATGCTACGAGCTACCTTGTCATATGCTGGCATGGATTGTTTGCAATGAAACAACTTCACGTTGCTTGGCGGCAGATTACAAATAGGTAGCACTGGAAATAACAGTAGTAGAGGTGGTGGTGGTGGTGGTGGTGGTGGTAGTAGTAGTAGTTGTTGTTTTAAGACGAAGTACATTTAGCCAACCATCCTCTAATCAGAGAAAAGATCCCCCTTTGGGTGGCGGCGGTAGATTAACACCCACGGTATCCCCTGCCTTGTAACTGATCCCAGCTATGACATCTGTAATGAGTGCTTATTTTAATGTATAATAATAATAATAATAATAATAATAATAATAATAATAATAATAATAATAATAATATTAATAATAATAATAACAACAATAATATCCTGGCTTTTGGCCAATTACGTGGTATCGGCGCTTATGTGAATTAAGCCCATTTCTGACTTCAAATCTATATGAAAGGATGCATAATAATATTATCACAAAGAACCAGTCTTCGAGCCAGTGAGAAACTTATACGCAATTAAAAACGTCCACCCGGCCGCCAATCAAACCCGCTGCGCTATGAGCTAAGGAGCCGGTCAATAATAATAATAATAATAATAATAATAATAATAATAATAATAATAATAATAATAATAGGAACTATATTGGTTTTACCACGCATCAGAATGCTGGAATGTTTCGCTAAAAAGATATTCATCAATGTTCTAGCTAATTTAATTTAATTTAATTTAATTTCGTGTGGCTACTTCTAGCCGGGGGCAGCCTTTGTAAGGCAGACCCTCCGATGAGGGTGGGCGGCATCTGCCATGTGTAGGTAACTGCGTATTATTGTGGTGGAGGATAGCGTTATGTGTGGTGTGTGAGTTGCAGGGATGTTGGGGACAGCACAAACACCCAGCCCCCGGGCAATTGGAATTAACCAATGAAGGTTAAATTCCCCGACCCGGCCGGGAATCGAACCCGTGACCCTCTGAACCGAAGGCCAGTACACTGACCATTAAGCCAACGAGTCGGACTTCTAGCTAATATTCGAAGGACATGCCATCCCATGTATACCAACACTTAAGTGTCAAATGATAGCACAGATCTGGTCCCACAAACTTTCGAGAGCACTGAAGGCGAACAACTAACATGTTTAGTGATTGTTGCGGTGGTTTATTCATTTAAGAACTTAGGGTATTGCGACTTACCGCCGGAGTGAATCAACATCTTTTGCTGAAGTGCAGATTTTCTGAATAAAAATCCACAGACTGGTTCCGGTCATTCGACCTGGTCAGAAATAGAATGAATGAAGCCCCATCTAGCGGTGAGGATAGGACTTGTGCCGGCTGCCGAAGCACTCCTCTGACTGACTGACTGACTGACTGACTGACTGACTGACTGACTGACTGACTGACTGACTGACTGACTGATGAAATGAAATGATATCGGAGAGTGTTGCTGGATTGGAAGATGACATGGAAAACCGGAGTAGCCGGAAAAGAATCTGTCCCACCTCCATTTACATTTTGAACTTTCTAATTTCATATTCTATCAAAGATTATGGTCGTGTTTATTTCAGTGGGCTTGGCAGAATGATATGTAACAGCAACTTCTGGCTCAGTGAGGAAAGCAACAGGAAACTACCTCACTACTAATTTCCCAAGTATGCCTCTTCAGGGATGCCTAGGTCATCTATGACAGCTGATGGCGGAGATGTTGAGGACCAAGCCAGTCTTCGGGCTGAATACTGAACATACATGCATGCGTACATACATACATACGTGCATAGACTTAGCAATCTTACAAGAACTTCACATCTTCGAAAACAAACCCATAAGAATTCCAATCAGATATAAACTATTTTTTTCTCTGGAAATAGAAAATATAGGGCTGTCATTGTCGTACCAAACAATTCACTCGATTCTATGATTATCAAACAGTTATCTGATGAAGATTCAACTGTTGTTGAAATCAGAAAAGGGTCCTTAAGCCTCATTGCAGCAAGTTTTTACTTTGATATTTAGCGAAATATTGAACCCGATATGATTAAAATAAAGACAATTTTGGATTCTGCTAAAGGAAGAGGTGTAGTAGCAGCAATAGATAGCAACTCGAGGTCGTGTCCTTGGTTTGACGTGTTAACTAAGGGCAGAGGGAGAACACTAGAGGATTTGCTGATAGAAAAGCAGCTATATATTATGAACGAACACAATGGTTCTCCAGCATTTCAGTCTAGCATAGGTTCCAGAAATGCCGACTGAACAATATGCAATAAACATATTATGAAAGAAATACGGAATTCGAACTGCGCCAAAGAAGAGAATTGCTCCGAACATAGTATCATTACATTTACAATAGGTCTATCAGAAACTAAAACAAACTTCACTCATCAAGGAATCAGGTATGTGGTATAATAATAATGGTGTGTGGCCTCCGGAGAGGCCTGGTGCAAGTCTTTTGATTCGATGACTGTAGGCGACCTGCACGTCGTGATGAAGATGGCGCATACAGCCAGTTCTCGTTCGAGGGGAATTAATCAAATTAACAAAATTCCCGACCCTGCCGAGAATCGAAACCGGGACCCCTATGACCAAAGGCCAGCACGCTAACCATTTAGCCACGGAGTAGGACAGGTGTGTGGTAAGGAAAGACAATTACGAATGCTTTAACGTAAATTTCAAAAAAAGGTAAGAGAACAGTACAAGTGCGGAGCAGAAGATTTCGGTCAGCTGGACGAGGAATTACAGCTCTTAGCTTTCGAACAGGCAGACACAAAATATACCATTAAAAAATCCAATTCATCGTTACGACAATTTGCAACAAATCTTTTAAAATTCGCACACCTTCAACGAGAGCAATTAAAGCAATTAATGTCAAATCTGTTCCCTGGTGGAATATCGAAGTGACAATAATGAGAAAGAAAGTTAATGCTCAAAGAAGAACATTCGAGAGACAATCAGGCAATGACGAAGTGCACCGACAGAGGAAATTAAAATATCATGAAACAATATCAGAATGCATTAGACAGGAGTAAATGAAATCTTGGAAAGAGTTCTGTAGTAATAATAATTTCGTGTGGCTATTCCTAGCCAAGTGCAGCCCTTGTAAGGTATACCCTCCGACGAGGGTGGGCGGCATCTGCCATGTGTAGGTAACTGCGTGTTATTGTGGTGGTGGATAGTGTTAGGTGTGGTGTGTGAGTTGCAGGTATGTTAGGGACAGCACAAACACCCAGTCCCCGGGCCATTGGAATTAACCAATGAAGATTAAAATCTCCGGCCCGGCCGGGAATCGAACCCTGTACCCTCTGAACCGAAGGGCAGTACGCTGACCATTCAGCCAAAGAGTCGGACAGTTCTGTAGTAATACCACATCTTCTAATACAAATAAGCAGTCGAAAAAAGTCTGACACATGTACACTCTGTCCACAATTAAGAAAACAGATGGGACCTATACAACAGGTCTAGATGACACAATGAATTAGATTATGAATCACTTTACACCTCCAGATAATGATAAAACCGACAGTGAATACCACAGAAGCATAAGAATCAATATAATGCAACCACCTAACACAGATGATGACAGGTTATTTACAAAAGAAGAAATAAGGTCAGTAATGGAGAGTATGGATTGCAAAAGGTCTCCATGAGAGGATGGGGTGACAAACAATATATATATTTGCTATCTGTTTTCGGTCGCACCGACACAGTTAGGTCTTATGGCGACGATAGGATAGGAAAGGCCTAGGAATGGGAAGGAAACGGCCATGGCCTTAATTAAGGTACAGCCCCAGCATTTGCCTGGTGGGAAAATCGGAAACCACGGAAAACCATCTTCAGAGCTATCGACAGTGGGGTTCGTACCCACTATCTCCTGGATGCAAGCTCACAGCTGCGCGCCCCTAACCGCACGGCCAACTCGCCCGGTAAGCAATATATTGATACATGTTTTAACCATAGTACCCTTGTATATAACAGCACTGTACAACAAATGCAAGAAAAAGGGATATTTCCAAAAAATTGGAAAAGAACAGCTAAAATCATCCCAATAATCAAGCCTGTAAAGAGAACTCGGAAAATGTAAGCAAATATCAACTACTCAGCTTATTAAATATAGTGGCGAAGGTGTTACGAAACTGTTTTCAGAATTTGCTTTACGTCGCACATACACAGGGAGGTCTTACGGCGACGATGGGATAGGAAAGGGCTAGGAGTCGGAAGGAAGCAGCCCTGGCCTTAATTAAGGTACAGCCCCAGCATTTGCCTGGTACGAAAATGGGAAACCACGGAAAACCATCTTCAGGGCTGCTGACAGTGGGGTTCGAATCCACTATCTTCTGAATACAAGCTCACAACTGCGCGCCCCTAACCGCACGGTCAGCTCTCCCGCAAGATAAAATGTTCATAAATAGATTTATGCATCACTTAAACTCGAATAATAAGCTTCATGACAATCATTTCGGGTTCAGGCCTCAATCCAGCACAGTGGACGCAGTTATGGTCGCCAAGGTCTACATAGAGGAGTCGGTAAAAAATAAGGACAGCGTCGCTATCATCAGCTTGGAGGTAGAAGGCGCCTTTGATAGTGCCTGGTGGCCTGGGAATCTTAACGCCTTAAAGTAATTTCGTTGTCTTAAGAACCTCTACTGCTTGATAAGAAGTTACTTAAGTGAGAGAAGATATACGTTAACTATTAACAGATTAGAGATAGAAAGGATTTTTAATCAGAGGATGCCCGCAAGGATCTTGCTGCGGACCTGGTCTATGGAATGTTCAGTACGATTCATTATTAAAACTAAACTACAAGAAGGACACTAAAGTGACTGCTTCTGCAGATGATGTCTGGGTCCTGATTAGAGGCGAAAACGCACTGAAAATTGTAAACAAGGCCAATATTGAAATGTTAAAAACCTCCACCTGGGCCAAAATAAGTAAACTATCTTTCAACATAAATAAAACTGGTGTCTAGAAAAAAGCAAACAACATATTGTAAGCATATATCTCAACAATGACAAAATAAAACCGACTAATTTAATGAAATATTTCGTAACATTAATCGACATTACGTTCCGACTCAATAGTCGTATACAACATATAGCTGAAAAGTCTACGAAAATTATACACGTCATGTCAGTCAGCTAAACTTAATTGGGGATTGCGTTCCTATTTACATCATTTAAAAAGGATCAATACTTCCATTACTCTCGTATGGAGTTTCTGTTTTGGGTATGTGCCTTAAAAACAAACCATAATGTAGGAAATACTAAAGTTACGAAAGCCTATGGAACGACGTCACATGAAGCATTAAGCATACTAGGTGGAATGACTCCAATTAATATTAAACTTTTGGAAATTACTAATTATTAAGTTATAATTAAAGGAACAATTAAATACATGGGAGGTATAACTGAAATTGACTCTAGATAGAATTACAAAAATTGGCTTCACCCAGCCGAAAAAATAATGAAAGACCAAAAAAAAAAAAAAAAAAAAGGAAGAAGTATACAGTCCAGATGTACACAGGCGGCAGCAAAACCGAGTTGGGTGTTGGTTCTGGAATAGTTATAAACAGTATATCAACTCGGAACTAACTCACCAACTTAGGTTCAGATTATATAATAGATGCTCAAACAATCAGGCCGAGCAAGTTGCGGTACTAAGGGCCCTTGGGAAGTTACAAGACATAGACAATATACATTAAAAATCTGCTGTAATACACACTGACAGTAAAATAACCTTGGATCTTCTACGAAACAGCGCAAGCACAATACATTGATAGAAGAAATACAAAGTATTTTACGATATCTTCAGCAAGAAAACTGGATCATACACTTTACATGAATCAAGGCTCATGTTAGCAATAAAGGAAACGAACTTGCAGACCATTTAAGCCAAACAAGTTGCAAACAACCTGGGCTTAGAAGTGGTTTACTACTGAACACCCATCTGTACAATCAAACATGATGTGAGGAGGAAACCTATCGATTGTGGGAGAGCGAGTGGGAAAACACTACAAACACAATGTACGGAATAGACTTAAAATTCAACTAAACTCAAGTTATAATATGACAGCTATAACAACAGGCCACGGGAAATTTGGTGAATACTTCTTTAGGTTCAAAATAACAAAATATCCTACATGTGTGTGCGGTGAAACAAATCATCAGACAGTTGACCATATTCTTTGGGAATGTAAGTTACTCAACTCCGAGAGAGATGACATTTCTAGAAGTGTTATAAATTCAGCGGGCCACTTGTCGGTGGAGAAATACGAACTCGTGTACAAATACCTAAAGGATTTTTATAAGTTTGTTAACAAAATAAATGTTGACATCTTACAACGAGATAGCAGTTAAGTGTAATATTGCAAAAGCCATATGTAAATAATTGTATATATGGTATTAATTAGTACTGTCATTATGTATATACAAGCACGTAGCATTACTTTTTGTAAGGGAGCATGCTGTTAATAAATGATTGAAAAAACTACATACATACATACATACATACATATTGTCCCCTTCAAATTTGGCCTACAATAAGTATTTTATAGTGTCTGCAAGTACAGGGCTATTATTTCATTAACACGGGCGATATTTTCCAATCCTGTGTTATAGAGACGTTCTCGCCTGTACAGAACCGGTCTTACCAGCAAGGGAGCAGAGTATTGATTTTTTTATCGAGCTGTCAGCTGTCCTACGTGACACACTGAGTGTAGTCAAGGTCGCCCCGATCTAAATTACGCATGTCCAAGTCTCCAAATGAGAGTACTTTCGAGAACTGTAATAGCCTATCAGGTGCAAGACGACGACCAATTACGAATCACTGTGGTGACACGCCCTCATTGTGAAGTGCTTAAATACCCCAGTTTCCTGAATAAACACTCTCTTATTCACTTATTCTTTTCTTACGCTCTTATTTACGAACTTCGCTTGTTGCTGTTTTCGCCGTACTCTGATTTGCGACGCAGACACTCCGTCATTAGACCTGGAATATTTCTACTTGGCAGTGCAAATCAACCATCTTCCATAACACCTTAGTCAACGAGTCTGGCAGATTTTCGCAGGCTAAGTTACGTGTCATCCATCTTCAAAACTCAACGCGTGTGTGTGTGTGCAGAATATCTTCTAAAATTACCTGTCAGTTTCAGCCTCTACTGTGTTAGAAGAATGAACAGGATCGCCACGTGTTTGCTCGAGTGCGTCAAGATGTTTCTACACCTTGCAGAGGAGACCTACCACAATTCTGCATTGAACATCACGGCTATAATGGTGTGTTAAAATGTAGGTGAGTTCTGACATGGGGAAATGGCGACGGAAGCAGATAACCCACCACATGTTCCAGATCTAAGCACCATTTTTCTAATGTTTATCTGTTCATCTTTGTAGAAATAATGCTTACTTATTCATTAGTGGTAGTATTTCTTATAGTCTTGCAGTAGTCTTGAATATTTTCCATCCTTCTTTCAGATGGGAAATGGTAGTGTTGTCATTTGTGTGTGAGTGATTATTGGTCTCTATTAGAATAGTTCGAACGTGCGTGTGTTTTCTACGATTATTCTAACTGTCCCATTTAATAGTCAAGTGTGATTTAAAAGTCATTGTCTTCATCGATAATTAATAACTTAATTTAAAAATATTATTTTTTCGGAAGTCCTACGGGACAGATTTAGGGCATGATTTGTTACGCCGGATTTCTATATAAAATTTTCTTCTTGTGGGATTTAAGGTGTGTTAGTGTCATCTGGCATATTGTCGAACTCTAGTTTACGCGAATTTGATATCTATCACATCTAATAATAATAATAATAATAATAATAATAATAATAATAATAATAATACAATTTTACACCTCGGGTTAAATGAATGAGTAAGGGTCATGAGATTAAATATTGCTTGATCTTATGTGTAAGAGGTTAATGTGTTCTCAATTAGGATGAATATGAGCCTGGAATATGGCAGAATCTTGACGGATCATTTACTGTATTTTATTGACTTGTGAATTCATTTATTGAATTTTATTTGAAGAATACGTGTGGTTAGACGTAATTTCTTCAAATGGAGCACGTGTAAATTGATAGACGCGGTGTTGAGTAATTATAAATTTTATCATTTTTGACCAAGTGATCATCCAGACTTCATCACATTTCTGAGAGACGTGAATTGATTTTTCTTTACCCGATACCGTCATCTAGAGAATCCATATGCTTAGGATGAAGGTCAAAATATAATATTCAAAGTCTAGAATTCGTTGTAAATAATGTAAATAATTCTCGTGTGCCTTAGTGTGAATGCTGTGTGTGTGTGGTAGTAATTTCATTGAATGGTGATATTTTTTTGACTGTGGTTGTGACCCGGCCACGTGTTCGTCACATTGGGTCTTGGTATAATAATTTCGTGGGCTATTTCTAGCCGAGTGCAGCCCTTGTAAGGCAGACCCTCCGATGAGGGTGGGCGGCATCTGCCATGTGGGTCTTGGTTACAAGCATCGTTGTTTGAGTTGATCTAACATTTTGAGAGTTGAACCTTTATTAAATTTTATTTAGAAATTAAGTTGAGATAAGTTCAGGGTATCAGACAGTAATGAATAAGAAGGAATTATTTCAGTGGACAAGATTCACTATCATTGTAAAACTTACAGTGCTAAAATTTCTCAAGACGTCAGATGCTAAAGATTAACGTCACGTTTTGTTCAATCGAATATTAGAGACAGTTTCATAGTAATAATCACGTTTAATTCGGTACTCTAAAGGAGTAAAGTCTTCATTTGAGGTAATGAATGTTAACATAAATGGATCTGATATTTTAGACGCTTAAACTAGTATGAGATAGACAACTTTTTGAGATTGAATTATTTTTAACATGTAAATAATAACGACATTATTGAGAGGAGGTTCTCCCATAGAAAGTTTATTTTTGTGTGTGTTACGTTGGGCCAGGAGTAGGCTAATATCCATCTGTATATTTGCAGAATTAATGACGTCAAGGCTATTGGAGGAATTAAATGCTGTATTTGAATGAACTGGCAGGGAAGAACCCAAAATAATAATTTACCATCAAGATTTGTTTAATTTAATTTGTTAATTGTTTGAGTTCTAGTTGATAATAAATGTCAAAAATCTGTTGTTTTTGATATTTTTGTATTATTGTCGCTAGTCCTTGTCTCTTTCCCTGCCTTCAAAATTAAGCAAAGCCAGACAACGAACGTCCATTCGTGAGACTCTCGTTCTCAGGCTGAGCAAGCCCGGTACAAAGGGGGCAATACATACAGTTAATTTCCATCATAGAAGATAAAGTACGATGATGATATTGGTTTTAAGTCCAACTAACTACTTTTACTGCTCTTGGAGAGGTCGAGGTGGCGGAATTTTGTGCCGCAGAAGCTTTTTTCCACGTGCCCGAAAATCTACCTTGATATACCACTAGACTAGAGTGAAGCGGAATTGAATCCGTTGACTTGAGCGCGAATGACCACTGCTCTACCGCCTGAGCTACACAGTCCGACTAAGCAGCTAGAGGAAAACATCGGCAATGGGAAGCCCGTAAAAGGCGTGAAAAACGAGAAACTAAATGATATAATATTTGTCGAGATTACAGAAACCCGTTCTAAATGTTTGAACTAGTATTGTGCAACATGTAGGTATACTCAACGTTAGAAGATACCGTATTTTTATAGTTCCGGCTTTAATGGCTAATTAGCACACGATGAATTTTAATGTCCCTACAAATAAAGTAGTGAATATGTATGAGCTAGCCACAAGTGGCTCTATACCATTCACAACACTAATGAAACGACAGAATCGTAGACACTGGCTGTAGGAAGTTTATAGTCTTTTAAAGGCCATAGTCGTTAAGGTGACTTCCAGATGAAATCTGATGACTACCAATCCCGCAATAATAATAATAATAATAATAATAATAATAATAATAATAATAATAATAATAATAATAATAATAATAATAATAATGTTATTTGTTTTACGTCCCACTAACTACTTTTTAAGGTCTTCGGAGACGCCGTGGTGCCGGAATTTAGTCCCGCAGGAGTTCTTTTACGTGCCAGTAAATCTACCGACACGGGGCTGTCGTATTTGAGCACCTTCAAATACCACCGGACTGAGCCAGGATCGAACCTGCCAAGTTGGGGTTAGAAGGCCAGCGCCTTAACCGTCTGAGCCACTCAGCCCGGCCCGCAATTATAAACGGGCACGTTGGGCCCGGGTCTGGGACCGCAAACTTCGCAAAAACGTAACAAATTATTATTTTTGCTCCATAATGGAATAGCATTATGTATGTACATTTATCCATTTTTATTTCAAATGTAATTGAAACTGAAATTAACTGCAAGTTTAGAGCCCCTATTTTTGCTGATGATGACCCTTATTTTAAGGGGAAAAACTTGATCTGAGTCCTTCCTAATATTAAAAAACATACCGTAGTGATTACTGTGAGAAGAAATAAAACTGGGCAACCAACCTCTCTAACTCGAATCATGAAAGAATTCCGATTTGCTCACGTCAGCTCCACATTTATTTTCCTATCCGATCTCTCTTGGTCCACTTTTGTTCTCTTCCGACTCTGGCCGGCACTATCAGGTTTGCAAGATCATGGGAGTCTTTAATTTTCATTGAAATGTATTTTTATTTCAGATTTCGAAATAACTTTTGTGGATCAGTGGAAGAGTGTAGACCTGAGAATCTCGAGGTTATGGGCTCAAAGCTGACAGAGGTAGTCCGATTTTTGAAGGGAGCCAAAAATGGGAATTCGCAAATTCATGTAGTACATACAGTACGATGTTGGTATGTAAAACGTCTCTGGTGACACATTTGTTCTTTACCCGACAAAATTATTTAAACTTGGTCATCGATAACCCAAGAAAGATCTGACTTACATATCTGGTAGCAAGACTGTATTGAATTCAAATGCCTGCACCGTACCTGAGTCCATATTATTATTAGGCTATTGTTAGGCTGTTATTATTATTATTATTATTATTATTATTATTATTATTATTATTATTATTATTATTATTATTATTCCACGGGGGTCCTAAGTGAATAAGATATTATCACCTCATTAGTTTTACCAGGCTCTGTATTTTCGTATTTCCTCTCCGATACCAACCAACCAACCAACCAACCAACCAACCAACCAACCAACCAACCAACCAACCAAGCAACCAACCAACCAACCACCAACCAACCAACCAACCAACCAACCAACCAACCAACCAACCAACCAACCAACCAACCATGTGTGGTGTTGATGGTGATTATTGTTTTAAAAAGAGGTACAACTGGGCAACCATCCTCAGAGGACTTATTTAATACGATAGTAGGAAGGGAGAGGTGAAACCCGGTGCAACCATATAGCCTATTCCTGTCGAATAGCACCATCAACGGCGTCGAGCTTTTCGCACACAATCTAGTGATTAGAAATTGTACACCCCCACCTCACCTGACGGCAATGTCTTTTAGACCAACGGAACTCAAACCGGCGAAGCACGGTATCATCTAGGTATCATCGTCAGAAGATAATGTATTTTATCTTACTAGAAAGGTATCCAGCGTGCAGACGGAAGAATGGTGTTCTTTCAGGTGTATTATTCACTTTGTAGCTGCAGCAGAAGACTTTCGAACAGATCTGGTGCAGGTCTTCGAGTTGACGCCATAACAAGCGACCTTCTACGAGGATGGGGCCCTACCTATGATGAATTCTAATGATGAAGACGGCACATATATACAACCCCGACCCATCGGAATTAATAAAGCTTAAAATCCCGGCCGGGAATAAAACCCGGGACCGCCTGGATTAAAGGCCATCACGCTAATCGTTTAGCCATGGAGCCGGATCATATTATGAAGTCTGTCTCCACTCATCGGCCACACACACGCACATGGTTATAAGAATGTAACCAACTCACTGCCATAACTTTTCCTCTTAGAACACTCTAGGGAATGAAATGTCGTATGGCTTTTAGTGCCGGGATATCCCAGGACGGGTTCGGCTCGCCAGGTGCAGATCTTTCTATTTGACACCCATAGGTGACTTGCGCGTCGTGATGAGGATGAAATGATGATGAAGACAGCACACACACCCAGCCCCCGTGCCATTGGAATTAACCAATTGAGGTTAAAATCCCCGACCCGGCCGGGAATCGAACCCGGGACCCTCTGAACCGAAGGCCAGTACGCTGACCGTTCAGCCAACGAGTCGGACGCTCTAGGAAACGTAACCAACTCACTGTCATAGCTTTTCCTTTTAGAACACTCTAGGGAATGTTACCAACTCACTGCCATAGCTTTTCCTCTTAGAACACTCTAGGGAATGTAAATAACTCACTGCCAAAGCTTTTGCTCTTAGAACACTCTAGGGAATGTAACCAACTCACTGCTATAGCTTTTCCTCTTAGAACACTCTAGGGAATGTAACCAACTCACTGCCATAGCTTTTCCTCTTAGAACACTCTAGGGAATGTAAATAACTCACTGCCAAAGCTTTTGCTCTTAGAACACTCTAGGGAATGTAACCAACTCACTGCCATAGCTTTTCCTTTTAGAACACTCTAGGGAATGTAACCAACTCACTGCCATAGCTTTTGCTCTTAGAACACTCTAAGGAATGAAATGAAATGGCGTATGACTTTTAGTGCCGGGAGTGTCCGAGGACATGTTCGGCTCGCCAGGTGCAGGTCTTTCGAATTGACACCCTTAGGCGACCTGCGCGTCGTGATGAGGATGAAATGAAGATGAAGACGACCTATACACCCAGCCCCCGTGCCAGCGAAATTAACCAATTATGGTTAAATTCCCAACCCTGCCGGGAATCGAACCCGGGACCCATGTGACCAAAAGCCAGCACGCTAACCATTTAGCCATGGAGTCGGACACTCTAGGGAATGTAACCAACTCACTGCCATAGCTTTTCCTCTTAGAACACTCTAGGGAATGTAACCAACTCACTGCCATAGCTTTTCCTCTTAGAACACTCTAGGGAATGTAACTAACTCACTACCATAACTTTTCTTCTTAGAACACTCTAGGGAATGTTACCAACTCACTGCCATAGCTTTTCCTCTTAGAACACTCTAGGGAATGTAACTAACTCACTACCATAACTTTTCTTCTTAGAACACTCTAGGGAATGTAACTAACTCACTACCATAACTTTTCTTCTTAGAACACTCTAGGGAATGTAACCAACCCACCGCCATAGCTTTTCCTCTTAGAACACTCTAGGGAATGTAACTAACTCACTACCATAACTTTTCTTCTTAGAACACTCTAGGGAATGTTACCAACTCACTGCCATACTGGGCGGTCGACGTTATACTGTGAGTCAGATCACCGCCCATTTCAATGCTGGGAGTCAGAAACCCATTTCTACCAGTACTGTAAGGAGGCAACTGCACCAGCCGACGACCAACTCGTGTCCCTTTGCTGATAGAAATGGGTTTCTGACTCCCAGCATTGAAATGGGCGGTGATCTGACTCACGACGTGCATGGGCCCTCGAACGTCGGCAATGGACCATGGAACAGTGGCGGCGTGTGATAGAGTCCGATGAATTCCGGCTCCGGATATATCAAGCTGATGGGCGAGTGAGAGTGTGGCGTGCACCCCACGAAGCTATGGATACTATGGTGGCCCATATCTGGTCTGGGCGGTTTTCTCATGGTCTAATTAGGCCCCATTGTTTGGCTGCAGAGAGCGCTGATAGATGCACGTTATGTGGACATTCTTTTAGACCATCTGTATCCCTTTCTGTCTCTAGAGTACCCTGATGGAGATACCATGTTTCAACATGACAATGCGCCATGACACCGCTCTGTGGTGGCACGCAGGTGGCTGGAAGAGCACTCCAGTGAAGTTACGGCTATGGATTGGCCCTCTAGATCACCCGATCTTAATCCAATCGATCATTTATGGGATGCTGTCGATGCTGGTGTACGCTCCATGAACCACGCACCAACTACACAAGACCAATTGTAGGTCACAGTGCAAAATGAGTGGGTCTAGATCCCTCCAGAACAGTTCCAATACCTTGTAGAGTCGATGCCTCGCCGTACTGCTGCCACTTTGAGGGCTCGCGGAGGAGCAACTCGTTATTAACTTCACTTTCAGTGTCTTCCCACGACTTTTGGCAACATTACTGTAGAGGCATGGTTGTTGAAGATCGTACTTCTTATGTAGCCATGGGTCGGACCGTACAGGGAACTGAACCATATGAAAATAACATGTTTTTTGTTTATTCCGAAACGTTAGGTGTTTTCGGAGAAAAGAATGTATTTAGGGTTTTTCCATTTTGCAAATGAAATTCCTCACAATCAAATAAGTGCAGTTCTTTAACATGGAATATTATGGATTTATCATTGGGTATACTACAAGATTTTTTTCAATGCAATATGCCCTCTAACTTACGTAATAATTATTGAGAATGTTTTCATTTTCAAATAATCACGCTGTACTAATCTGTTGTCTTTTATTAGGCTCGACCTAAGGTAAAGTAAATAAAATTAGTTCAATGTCCCCATTATACAGCAATAATACGGTGTCAATAATAATTCAAAGAATAACAAAATTTCCATGGAAACTAACTGAAATATTTAGTTTCCGCTATATTATAATATGTAATTATGTAAGCTGTCCGCCTTTGTGGTGTAGTGGTTAGCGTGATTAGCTGCCACCCGTGGAGGCCCGGGTTCGATTCCCGGTTCTGCAACGAAATTTGAAAAGTGGTACGAGGGCTGGAACGGGGTCAACTCAGCCTCGGTAGGTCAACTGAGTAGAGATGGGTTCGATCCCCACCTCAGTAATCCTCAAATTGTTTTACCGTGGTTTCCCACTTCTCCTAAAGGCAAATGCCGGGATTGTACCTAACTTACGGCCACAGCCGCTTCCAATCTTCCCATCCCCCCACAAGGCCCCTGTTCAGAATACCACTTCCCCAGTTGTATCACCGTCCCAAAGCCTCGCACTCCAAGACACTGCCTTTGAGGCGATAGGGGTGGGATTCCTCGCTGAGTCCGAGGGAAAACCCAACCCTGGAGGGTAAACAGATTAACAAGAAGAAGAAGAATTACGTAAGCTACCTTGAATTCATATGGTATGATTATTATATTCACGTGAACTACAATTTCACTTGAAATTCAAACCACAGGGATGTGACGTTTCGATTCAAAAATATGTTATTAACATATTAACAGTATAAATATGGACCTGGGTTCGATTTGAACCGAAATCGCTTTGCTGAGATGCGAATGACGATGGCTCCAACATTTGCAATTAATTCAACTATTTAAACTAATGCAACCAATGACATCTACGTCGACTAAACGGGCTTCTTTCTGTGAAATTGGAATATCTGAATAAAGAAGTGGATTCAAATCTCACTCGCACCCTTCTTAAAGTCTACGTTATGGTTGTACTATTTTATCCGAACATACTGTACTGTACATCACACGACTGGTCTGTTTTTTTTTTTTTTTTTTTTTTCTGATACGAGCAATAAAGTAGTTCACACAAGCGGACAAACCACAAGCACACAAAGTTAACGATAAGCTTTCGCTAATAAGTTTGGCTGGTTACGTGGCTCGAATCTGTTTATTTAGAAACGTGCGGGTACTATCCCCTGGTAAAAGATCGTTTAGAGTAACCGCTTCCGGAATAGAAAAGATCAGCCATCAGGAAATGTTTATTCATTTTCTGACGTTCAGGGTACGGCCGATTGCTTCCTTGTACAATCGTGTGCTGAAATGGCAATCTTCAGGGAGGCTCCTTTCGTGTATCAATTCTATTATTTTACACTATTATGGGTAAAGTTAAGTTGACTAGGGTAGAAAAGTCCTACGAAATGCTACTACGGGAATTTCACCCAGGCTTTTCTTTAGCCTACATAACCATCATAAGGCCAAAGGCCGCAGCCGTGTTGAAACACCGGATCCCGTGAGATCTCCGAAGTTAAGCAACATTGGGCGTGGTCAGGAGTTGGATGGGTTGCCACGCGCTGTTGGCGGGGGGGTAAGGGAATGGAGGAGCGGAAAGGAACTGACCACCCTACCGCACGTAAACTCCTGCTCAGGAACACATCTGCGGAGGTTCGGACCTGCCTTCGGGCAGAATAACCCTTACCTACCTTACCAACCATCATAAGATTATCGAACTATGTACAGTATTGTACTCTCAACTATTCACCGCTTTAGTCTAGCTGCTGCTGCTGACATAGATGAAACAAACGTGTTGTTTTGTGAATTATGTTCACGGCTGCGTGAATTTTCACTCATAGTAGTACTAACGAAAGTATATATTTCAACAATTAATGGTGTTCCCATGTTTATATGCCGGCCTCGTGGTGTAGGGGTAGCGTGCCTGCCTCTTACCCGGAGGCCCGGGTTCGATCCCGGCCAGATCAGGGATTTTTACCTGGACCTGAGGACTGGTTCGAGGTCTACTCAGCCTATGTGATTAGAATTGATGAACTATTTGACGGTGAGATGACGGCCCCGTTCTAGAAAGCCAAGAATAACGGCCAAGAGGATTCTTCGTGCAGACCACACGACACCTCGTAATCTGCAGGCCTTCGGGCTGAGCAGCGGTTACTTGGTAGACCAAGGCCCTCCAAAGGCTGTAGTGCCCTGGGGTTTGGTTTTGGTTTGGATTCATGTTTATGTGGTATTCTTATGTATAAGCAGGTTCCTATTAGCTTGATAGAAATAAACATGGTTTTTATTTCTTAGGGCATGGTTTTTTATATTTTCTGGGCCCACATGTTCTCTGACAGATGCAGAATTGGACTGTTTTTGAATTAATCTTCTAAATTATTATTATTATTATTATTATTATTATTATTATTATTATTATTATTATTATTATTATTATTATTATTATTATTATTGCTAGTTGTTTTACGTCGCACTGACACAGATAGGTCTTACGGCGACGATGGGACAGGAAAGGGCTAGGAATGGGGAGGAATTGGCCGTGGCCTTAATTAAGGTACAGCCCCAGCATTTGCCTGGTGTGAAAATGGGAAACCACGGAAAACCATTTTCAGGGCTGCCGACAGTGGGATTCGAACCTACTATCTCCCGAATGCGAGCTCACGGCTGCGCGCTCCTAACCGCACGGCCAACTCGCCTGGTGTTATTATTATTATTATTATTATTATTATTATTATTATTATTATTATTATTATTATTATTATTATTATTATTTATTACTAGTGGTTTTAGCGTCGCTTAAAACATCGAAGTTTTTCGGCGACGCAAGCATGGGAAATGGCTAGGAATGGAAATGAAGCGACCGTTGCCTTAACTAAGTTACTGCCCCAGAATTTGCCCGGTGTGAAAATGGGGAAACTACAGAAAGCCATATTTAGGGCTGCTGACAGTGGGATTCGAATCCACTATCTCCCGAATGCAAGCCCACAGGAACACGAACCTAATCGCACGTCCGACGCACTCGGTTTTGGTAGTCTTGGGGCATATAATTTCTTAGAAACTAACCAAAAAAACAAGGGGCCATGAAGCAAGCAGGCTTCATGTCCAGGGTGCCCTTAAGTTATACATTCATATGTTTCTTTTAATATTCGTTTTCGTTATTTGGTGAATTCACAATAATTTTATCGTATAATTTTAGCGTAGCTACGAAATGAACTCGTTTGATATACCCGGTTGAAGTCGATCGATTGGAGACACTGTTAGGATGGCAGAAATGTTTCTCGGTTCTGGGAATGTGAACTGCGAATAAAAACTTTAATTTCACTGGGGATGAAGAAGAGCAGTTTTAGGCAACGTTTTAATTAATGCGAGAGGCAACTGTTGGCATACGAATGCCGCTCTGAATTACGCGACGGACGTGTTCGGCGTCCAAATGCGCCCTTTTGGGTCGTACCGCGGACCGCGGTGGCTCAGACCACTAATAAGACGTCAGTTGTAGCCACCGCAGAGACAGCCTTTTGTCCACTACATTGAGCCTTCCTTACATATTACTATACCTCGGATTTTTAGGTGGTAGTAGGTTAGAATGCAAAGTAATTTGGTTTGTAGGAAGTGTCATACAACCCGTTGTACCATAATGTAGGAAGAGTAGAATAAATTCAAGGAGTTCTATGGGCTGTACCCCTAACATCTATGCAAATCTCATAGCATAACCGTTGTACAGTGTAGGATATACTTGTTAATGGCTTAAGTAAGTTTGCATTCTAACCTATCAGTACCTAATATTCCGGACTCTACTGGTATTACATTAACATGCCATAGGAAACAGCACACTTGCCACGCATTTTCTACGCCTGTCATTTGATCTCATTGCGAGCACTGTAATTCATAATTTGGAAGGCGATCATTGTTCATGCCGTGAGCGTCACCAACGGCGGAATTAGAATCCACTTTCCACACGAATCTATGGGTAATTTTAATCGTGGTAGTGATGATTATTGCTTTAAGAGGTGCAATCATCTTCCTTTAAAACAAATCAGATGAAAAAATGGAAATATTCGACCCTTCCAAGAATGAATATCAGCAAAAGTAGAGAAAGGGCCATGAAGGGCGTGACAGTGAGGCCAGGCAAACCTAATTAATACTATCGGGATCCGAAAATAATAAGAGTTGACCAAGTTGATTTACTTATTAACTTTGAGGAAACTGACACAAGTAAGTGGAAGCAATGCCACACTCAGCTAGGGTACCGTAGTTGCCGATTCGCGATTCCACGATGAAAGTCTTCGGGTTCCCCTTTTAGTCACCTTTAAAACAGGCAGGGGATACACTGGGTAGTTTCCGCTATGGCCAGTTATTAAACTCATTGAACACTCTCTCTCTCTCTCTCTCTCTCTCTCTCTCTCTTTCTTACCAAGCGAGTTGGCCGTGCGGTTAGGGGTGTGCAGCTATCAGCTTCCTTTCGGGTGATTGGTTCGAACCGCACGGTTAGCAGCCCTGAGTATGGTTTTCCTTGGTTTCCCATTTTTACACCATGCAAATGCTGGAAATACAGTTAACGCCATGGCCGCTTCCTTCAAACTCCTAGCCCTTTCCAATCCCATCGTCGCTATAAGACCCAACTGTTTGGGCACGACGTAAAGCAACATGTAAGGAATAAAAAACTCTCACTTTCCTAGCGTTTAACGCGACGTACGTGGAGCGCTGTTTTGTTATCTCTCCTCCATTTCGGTCTGTTGATGACATCTTCAGATTTTAAGCCGTCACACATGTCGGCCTGGATGTTAACGGTCCACCGCTTTATTGGTCTTCCACGTGATCGTATCCCACCCGGGTCTAATTGTAGAGCAGGTTTTACAACTGAGTAGTCCTGCCTTCTTAGTGCGTGACCGTATCAGCGGAGATGAGTTTCCCCTACTTTTTCTACAATTGGAGCAACGCCAAATCATTGTCGAGCGAAGCGCATTGAACCATAATAATAATAATAATAATAATAATAATAATAATAATAATAATAATAATAATAATAATAATAATAATAATAATAATAATAATAATCAAGTAAACTCGTGTCCTAAATCCGAGGTGGTGCAGTTCTTTTCAGGTACATTTCCAATGAAGGTGAGCTGCATGTACCATTTCAACCACATTCCAACTCTCCTATCATTCTTAAATTCGTGGCAGTACTGGGAATAGAACCCGAGTCACTGAGGGCGGCAGCTAATGACACTAACCGTTACGTTACGGAGGCGGAAATAATAATAATAATAATAATAATAATAATAATAATAATAATAATAATAATAATAATAATAATAATACGAGAATGAAGAATGTTTTAATTTTACGTACTGTTAGTCTGTAAGTACTTTTACGCTTTTCGGAAAAGCCCATGTACTGGAAATTTGTCCTACAGGAATTTTCTTTTATTTGTCGGTAAATCTAAGGACTCGAAGCTGGCATATCTGAGTATATTTTAACACCACCGTAATGAGTCGAAATCCAACCCTAGAGAAGGCTCTAACATCTGAGCCTGTCAGCGCAGAATTATTATTATTATTATTATTATTATTATTATTATTATTATTATTATTATTGTTACCGAGTTTCCGCGGTTTACAGAGGTGTAAGAAGGTGCTGGCATGAATGGGTGGAGAGACAAAAGAACAAAGTATAACTTAAAACTCTAAAATTTAAAAATTTTTACTTTCCGTTTTTTTTTAAATTGAAACTAGATGAAGAACATTAAATGGCGATTGGATAGACAAGGGTTAACTCGTGAGCTCTAGTAACAATATTAGATAAACCTAGAACAATCATGTACACAATAATTGTACAGAATTAGCTTGAAGCTCCCAAGTTACAAATTTCAAAAGAGCATCATTGCTCCACACAATTAACTCTCTAAACTTATTACAACCAAGCCTCTCCAAGGCAAATCTAAATTTTACATTATTTCCAATACAAACGATTGTCACTGTCTTACTCACTTGACAGTCTAAGTTACATTTACATAAGAATAGTTAAACTTTAACAGAGGCAATAAATGCCCATTCTACGTGGCCTTAGAAAATTAGAATAGGTTAAAGTTATTGGCCGTAAATCAAAATGCTAGGAGTCGAACTCTTGCACTCCTTTGAAATTACACTTAAAGCCTCTTAAAAACGTGGCTAGATGGAGAAAAATTATTAAGTTCCAAAATAAGATATATATATTTTAAATTTTACAAAAAGAGAGTCACCCCTAAAACCAAGCTGAATGGGAATTAAAAGATGGTTCACACTCTTATTCCCTATGTTAGAATGAAGTCCTTCTTAGACTTGTTTGAAAAACTACATAGAAAATATTGAGATTTACATTAATAAAGAATTTTGAAACCTTCTCCTCAAGTTAGCTTTCTGAGACTATTACACAATTAAAAGATGTCTGCCATTACCTTGAGCTGGTGGACCTTGCAGAGACGGGCAAGGCTTGTCCCCTGCCTCCTCTACGAACACACTCTAAATCTATTGACTGGAGCGATGGAAAGATGACATGGCCCAAAAGGTTCCAGCTTTTATAGCGGAGAGGAAGGTTCCAGAATTCTCTGGGTTGAAGCCCTGTACACATACTCGATTTCTATTGGTTAATTTAATAAGTATCCAAAATTCCTGATTGGTGGAAAACGTACATGAAGAAGGAAGGGATAGCAGTGCTAGTAACCTAAGAACACCAAAAATTATCTAAACATTACAGTTTAGCCAACTGATAAATACCAAAATTCTCTTGAAAATTACTTGTCCATCCTCTCACCAGAGTCGTCAGTAGAGTCACCTTAAGATAAAGTTCGAAACTTCTTCAGCTTGGCTGTTCACTGTTCAAATTACAGAGGCCCTTCTGAAAGGCGCTCAGTTTAAATGAACGGACTAGATGTACCTCCAATACAATCATTATTATTATCATTATTTTATTACCATTATTTATTAATTATTTAATTATTAATTAATATTATTATTAATTACTTATTAATAATAATAATATTGTTATAAACTCGATACCAATGGACTTTTTCCACTTTCTGTGATCTTATCTTTAGCTGATTCTCGTTGTTTTACCTCTAAATCAAATCACGTCTGAATTTACAACACTTACTCGACATGTTCGTATTTCTTCTCGTAATTTCATTTCAACAGAGGTCATAACAGTTTACTTCTTGTCGCTCTCGATGCTGACAACAGCCATGAGCGCAGTTTCATTCAAATATACGACCTTTTTTGTGCGCAATTTCACAGAAATAAATGAGTGCAGCTTTCCGAAGATCCGTTTGAGCGCTATTTCTGTAGTGTTTGTAAACAAACCTTCACGGACTCTACTTTGCTATTCTGTTTCATTTTATTTCGTAGTTTTCCGTTCGATGCGAGTTATGTATTTACTTTTGTATTTTGTTGTATATTTTGTGTCTAAATATGGCACCTTCACTCCATTACGGAAAATCAGTAATGAAGTAGTGCGAAATTTGTTGCAAGATGAAAGTGACGCATCTGACTTTGAAGTTGTTGATAATGAACCGACAAATTCAGAGTCGAATTTGCAATGTTTATCAACTATATTTATTCACATCAAATATCGGAACGTGATGACGAACCTTCCGTTAAGCAACGTGGTCTAAGGACACGCCTCCAAATGATTGCATGCCAATACATGTTCCCTAATATTTTCAAGAATATACCTATCAGATTGACGAAACTTTTTCTAGTGCTTTATACATACATTATTGACAATCTGCCGTAGCCGTGTTCAAACACCGGATCCCGTGAGATCTCCGATGTTAAGCAACATTGGGCGTGGTCAAGATTTGGATTTGGATTTGGATGACCGAGCTCGATAGCTGCAGTCGCTTAATTGCGGCCAGTATCCAGTATTTGGGAGATAGTGGGTTCGAGCCCCACTGTCGGCAGCCCTGAAGATGGTTTTCCGTGGTTTCCCATTTCCACACCAGGCAAATGCTGGTGCTGTACCTAATTAAGGCCACGGCCGCTTCCTTCCCACTCCTAGCTCCTTCCTGTCCCATCGTCGCCATAAGACCTGTCTGTGTCGGTGCGACGTAAAGCAAATAAAAAAATAAAAATAAAAAATAAAAAAATTAAAAAAAGATTTGGATGGGTTGCCACGCGCTTTTAGTGGGGGGTAAGGGAATGGAGGAGCAGAAAGGAACTGGCCACCCTACCGTACGTAAACTCCGGCTCAGGCACACCTCTGCGGAGGTTTGGACCTGCCTTCAGGCAGAATACACCCTCACCTATTGACAATCTGGATATCTCATTTTGTTTGTGACATGTTCCAGTTTTGTGTACATATGATCGACAAATTTATTACCGGTATCATTATTTTGAATTTAGGAATTCCACTTTTTGAACAGTCTGTACATTTTTCTAGTCAAAACATTTATGCAATTTCGTGTCACCACGGCAATCCTCAATGTAAAAATTTCGTGCAGCCCTTGTAAGACAGACCCTCCGATGAGGGTGGGAGGAATCTGCCATGTGAAAGTAACTGCGTGTTATTGTGGTGGAGGATAGTGTTGTGTGTGGTGTGTGAGTTGCAGGGATGTTGGGGACAGCACAAACACCCAACCCCCGGGCCATTCGAATTAACCAATGAAAGTTAAAATCCCCGACCCGACCGGGAATCGAACCCGGGACCCTCTGAACCGAAGGCGAGTACGCTGACCATTCAGCCAACGCGTCGGACAATCCTCAATGTATTAGTTATATAAGAACTTCGCAGATTTATTTCGTATCTTGCGGGTATTTTTTATTTTATATAGACAAGTAAAAGTTACCATATATGGCTGCCACCACAAGAATTAACATAGCCAGTTCTACCGTAAGGCTAAACTCATTACCGACCGAGTTGGCAGTGCAGTTAGGGACGCGTAGCTGTGAGCTTGCATTCGTGAGATAGTGGGTTCGAAGCCCTGAAGATGGTTTTCGGTGGTTTCTCATTTTTCACCAGGCAAATGCTGGGGGCTGTACCTTAATTAACGTCACGGCCGCTTCCTTATAGCATCGTCGCCATAAAGCAACTTCTAAAAAAACAAAAGAGAAGAAAAAACCTCATTTGCAGGAAGCTGGCAGTCTAACTACATTGGGCATGTTTTGTATCCAAAAAACGCGTTGAAAATATATCATACCTTAGTCATTTCCTCACGACACCCTAGCGTATGAAATGGAGGCCTTGAGGTAATACGGCTGGTATTAGTTGGATAATTAACGTAGGTAAAAGTCTGCATATTTTGTTCGGTTAATTCTCCCCAGCTCGTGCCTCAGCGAGTGACGTATCTCTTTGGGTTTTCTACATCACACATACACTCAATGAAATGAACGTGCCGTCACTCACGATAAGCCGACCCTCCCCTCCCTAACCCTCCTGCTCTTCCCACAGGGGATGTAGTGCCAGCAGTGGTATTAACGGTTATTTTATTCTCGGGAGAGCGGCGCTCCGCGTGGAGAACAGGCGAGACGGTAATGAGCGCTCCTCTGAGGAGGGGGGAGCAACTGTGACACCCACAATTTGGTTAGTAGAGAGGTCGCCGGATCTAATCCCGACCAAAACAGCCTTCGGAAATGAGGGAATGAGAAACTATAATGTGAGCTGTTAGTGCAAACCGTGAAATATCTCAATGACTCGACCTCTGTCACCCCACAGTTCCTCCCTAGTAGCAATTACACTTTTAGGGTCAGACTGCAACTATTCTCGTAATTGGAAATGTTATTCTGCTTTGTAACTACCACAGGAAAAGGTTCAGCACCGTCTGAACATGGCTACTATGATTCTGATAACGTCAGGAGTTCAATACTGTATTATATTATTCATTAACTCACAACGCCCGGCTCTGTAGGCTAGCTGGTTAGCATGCTGACCTTTAGTACAATGGGTTTCTGGTTCGATTCTCGGCCGAGGCATAGATTTTTCCTTAATTGGGTAATTCATCTGGCTCGGGGTTGATGATGGTGGTGGTGGTGATTATTGATACAAGAGGAAGTACAGCTAGGCAACTAGCCTCTACAGTATATAACACTAATCAGAGAGAAAAATAGAAGGGATCCGATACTTTGAAAAATGAAGGTATCGGCCAAAGAAAACCAAGGGCCACGAATGGCGTGAAAATGAAAGTCTCCCTGGGCCTCAAGTGCTCTAATACCGTCAGGGTTGAAGAAAACAAGAGTTGACCAAGGGAGGTCGGATAGGATAGATGAAAGTGAGGAGCCTGGCACAAGTAAGTGGAAGCAATGCCAGGATCATTTTAGGGCCCCGTGGTCGCGAACCCAAGCTTCCAAGTTGAGAGCCCCTGGGGCCTATTTTAGTTGCCACGTACGATAGGCAGGGCATACCGTGGGTGTCTGGCTCGGGGGATGGTTTGTATGCTGTCTTCAATATCCTTACATGTGCGCAGGTCACCACGGGTTTCAAATTGAAAGGCCTATATCAAGCCTCTGAGAAGGCCATATGCCATTATACCTCACAATCATCCAATCATTTATTAAGTAACACATATCTAACTGCAAGTATCTGAATTAATAATTAAACAGTTTAGAATTAAATGATTTACATTTAATGCCATTTACGCGTGTCAGTTTCGACGTTCTTTTACTCTCGCAGGCAGAGAAACGGGCCTCTGGTGGGATATTTGTCGCTAAATTTTAATTGTTGATATTGACGGGTAAATATCAGATGGGTCATCAGAGATCTTATACATACCGACATCGTAAGAAATAAAGTATCAAATAGACTATAGTTCCACTCTTTAAAAATACGACTGTCTCTGCTGAGTTGGGATCTGTGATCTTTGGATCCGGAGGCCTCCACTCTGTCACTAATCCATAACTAAATCGATGGTAGAAGAGAAATTGTGCATGAATGACCTTTAGTATTTAGCACGTACTCTGAAAAACCGTAAAGAATAATAATAATAATAATAATAATAATAATAATAATAATAATAATAATAATAATAATAATAATAATAATAATAATAATAATAAACAAATCAATCAATCCTACAATCAATAAACATTGATCTGGATTTAGGGCAGTCGCCCATGTGGCAGATTCCCAATCTGTTGTTTACCTAGCCTTTTCTTAAATGATTAAAATGAGTAATAATAATAATAATAATAATAATAATAATAATACCAGAGAGCGATCCGTCGTGAAGCCTTAAATGCTGCAGGAACTCTTAACCTAGTGAGAACAGGAGTACTTAAGAGATTAGAAATGGTGGAAAGAAAATTTCTCAGGAAGATATTTGGACCACTAAAAACAGAAGACGGTCAATTTAGTAGACGAGCGAACCAAGAAATCTTTACTAAGATAATAAATTCTCGCACACATCCTGTGAAAGGATTATGGGGGGTTAACACTGCAAAGAAAACGTTTCATGTGAACAAGGGAACCAAAGTAATCTGGAAATAAGAGATGCAAAGGGATCTAGAAGAAATGTTTATACAGGTATGGCTAAAACTAATAATAATAATAATAATAATAATAATAATAATAATAATAATAATAATATGTAAAATAGTGTACATGTTCTGTACTTTATATTATTTTACATTCTTATGCCTTTCAGAAGCAGTACGTTCATAATCTCTTATTTTTAAATAGATGTACAACAAAGAGATTTATAAATCAAAAATTCAGGCTTACACAGGTTTTCAGGATAAAACTAGGCCCAGAACAAAACCATTATGGACACAAAAGCGAAGAAGTTTGCAAAAAATTAAAGAATGTTGGACAAGGAGAAAGACCAGAAGAAACGAACCTGATACGAATTAACGTGGTTCCAGGTGGCCAAAATGAAAACAATAATAACAATAATAATATTAATTGTACCGGAGGTACACCTTCACTGTAAATTTAAACGAAGTGCCTTTTTTGAAGGCCACCTGTGTGGTGTATCCTGAAATATGTATTAGAAGAAGTTAGGACCTTTAATCTTCAGATGTCTTTACTACCTCTGATGGGAGGACAATTAATTTTTCGAAGGGAATTTGCTAGTGCTTTAAAACCTTATGTGTTTGTAAATTGTTTTCTTATGTGCTGAACTTGTTAGCCCTTCTTCTACTTTCTTCTTCCTTAAGTTTTTAGTCAATCTGGAATTTATGTAAGCATTTTTGTAACCAATTAAAATTGGGGGTGTATGTATAGGCATTCGGCCTGGAGAGTTCTGGAACTTTCCCCTCTGCTATAAAAGCTGGGAGCTGTTGGACCATGTTGGCTTCTTCATCGCTCCAGTTTAGAGTGCATACGGTGTTAGTGGAGGCAAGGAAAAGCCTTGCCCGTCGTCGGAAGGCCCACCAGCTCAAGGTAATGGCAGAGATCTTTTAAATATGTCGCAGCTCCAGAAAGCTGACTTGAGGAGATGGTTTCAAAATTTATTCTTCATGTAAATTTCTAAAGTAATATAGTATATATATTAAATATATATATAGTATTTTCAAGCAAGTCTAAGGACTCCATTCAAATTCCTGTTTTTCTTTTTTTGCTACTGTATTTGCTTTACGTAGCACCGACATAGATCTTATGGCGACGATGAGAGATGAAAGGCCTAGGAATGGGAAGGAAGCGGCCGTCGCCTTAACTAAGGTACAGCCCCAGCATTTGCCTGATGTGAAAATGGGAAACCACCGAAAACCATCTTCAGGGCTGCCGACAGTGGGGTTCGAACCCACTATCTCCCTGAGGCGAGCTCACAGCTGCGCGCCCCTAACCGCACGGCCAACTCGCCCGGTATTCAAATCCCTGCTGGGAAAAATGTAACTTTGGCAATAAAGAGTGTTTACCTCTTTTAATTTCCATTCAACTTGGTATGGGGGTGTCTATGATTTTCTAAAACTTTAAATTTTAACTCTATTTTGGAACTTAATATTTTCGCCATCTAGCCACCCTCTGTAGTATAGGCTTAGCCTCTCTAACTTAGGGCCATAAGCCCATATAGGATCTTAAGTGTTTTTCAAAGTGTACTACAAAAGGAGTGCTAGTGTTTCGCCTCCTAGAATTTTGTTGATGGCCGATTTCTTAAACCTTTTCTTTTGACAACTAAAAGCATTTAGAATGGACTCTGATTGCCTCTATTTGAAGTGTCATTATTATAGAGCCCGGATATTCATGCATTAATAGGTTAGAATGCAAACTTACTGAAGCGAGTAGCAAGTATAGTCTACCTTCACAACGATTATGCTATGGGGTTTGTCTGAACATTAGGGGTACAGCCTTCAGAACCCCTATAATTTATGTTATTCTTGCTACATTATGGAAGAGCGGGTGACCGACACCTCCTACTAACCAAGTTAGTTTTCAATCTAACCTGTTACTGCACAAAAATCCGGACTTCGGTCATTAACTATAGATGAGTGTTTATCTCATGTAACATTTGAATAAGAAACGTGTGCCTTTGAGAGGCCGGACTGTAGTATAATTTGGAGCTGAGTGGAGCAAAAGTGCTGTTTGAAATAGTATAACTTTGGAGCTACGAGCTCATTTTGTAAATTATTGTGTATCTGAAGTTTGATTTAAGCTTTTCCCGTTATCAGAGTTGACGAGATCATCGTAACTCTACTTGACTGTTATTTCTTGCTCACCAAATTTTAAAGTCAGGAAAAAAAGGAGAGAAATAAAATTTCAAATTTGTGTGTTTTAAATTATGCTCTCATCTTTTTTATGTCCATCCGTTCACGCCCGCAACTTCTTACACCCCTGAAATTCACGGTATTCCAGTAATAATAATAATAATAATAATAATAATAATAATAATAATAATAATAATAATAATAATAATAATAATAATGTTAAATACAGTAATTGTAAAATAGTGTACTTCGTACCTGTACTTTTCTGTACATTAAATTATATTATGTTACTTCCTTATGTCTTTCAGAGTTAGTACGTTCATAAGCTCTTATGTTTAAATAGCCCTGTGACCAGTTGTACCTGTTACACCCCCACACTTCGGTTTCTGTAGTACTCCATTGCCAAGTTCAGCATTCTTCTAATGGCGTGAAATCTGAGGAGCTTTGCGATACGATAGGTAACGGATCCGGTCAAGAAAGTTAACCATACAACACTCCAATAGCTGCAACCATCTGGCTGTACAGCAATCATCTGGGCAGTTGGATGTAGTTTAAAAGTAAAGTTCAACTGAGACGAGCAACCAGTTAAAGTCGCATTATTCTCTACTAAATAGGCTATAACACCATTTATGCACTTCACTAATATGTAGGAATTATAACCTCGTTGAATTCGGTATATTTTAAACTGGGGACTAGAACGTGAGAATTACAGCTGTGTAGAAATGATACGATTCAAAACTAAATAAAACGAGAGTGTTTTAACACAGCACAAAGCCGGTGGATAATAGTAGACCCATTGCATGGAAAGGTTCAAGTGGGAGTATAATGTTTGCGTGTAGCTATAAATACACTGCGCGGTATATATTAAGTCCAGTAAAGAAGTAATAGCCCGCAGCCTTTTGTTTATTTGTTATCATCAGGTGACATAGGTGGTGTATTTTTAGACTTACTGTATGACTCTGCATTATATTAGCATGTGATAAAAGATTAGTAATATAAATAGCTAATGATAAACCGCGCCAGAAATTATTAATACCTGTACTGTTTAAATATTAAAACTGCAATTGCCTGCCGTATTACGGGTTATTCACTCTCTATTTATAACACCAGAGAGAAAATAAGTTGCCATAGCGCAGTACGAGTTCTATTTATGGTGGTATATCTGAGCACACGATTAATGCCATTACATGGTAGATTAGGGTCTCTCCGAGGTACCCCGCGGCAAGTCCAGGCGATTAGGCAAGGAGGTGGGGTTGAGTTTATCGGCTCTAACATGCCCCCGGCACATACGAACGTTGTTAATTCAGAGACCAGTGACACTGATATGACATCAGGACGTTGTGCCGATGTATGTTATCGACTGATCGGCTGAACTGTTCATCGCGCTATTTGTTAATAGGGAACCAAACCAAACCCCATGGCACTATACAGCCCTTGAAGGGCTTTGGCCTAACAAACGACAGCTGCTCAGCCCGAAGGCTTACAGATTACGAGGTGTCGTGTGGTCAGCACGACGAATCCTCTCGGCCGTTATCCTTGGCTTTCTAGACTGGTGTTAATAGGGAAATTAGAAGAAAATCCCTTTCATGTCGATAGTAATACGATATTCACATCAAAGTAGTAAAATAAATTACCTATATGAACAAATACTGAGTACTTCGTTTTGAATGTGTTGGAAGCGCCTGGAAGTGTAGCAGTAGATATTTTTCATTTATACATATTTGGTTGCTTTACCTCACACAAGTCTTAATGGTGACGGCGGGAGAAGAAGAGGCAAGAACAGATATGGAAGCGACCGTGTACAACCCTGCGGTGAAATTGGGAAACTATGGAAAATCATCTTCAGAGCTGCGGACAGTGGGCTTCGAACACACTAACTTCCAAATGCAAACCTACAACTTTACGGCCCGTACCACGCATGAGTCCCTGAAGGTTTTAAAACTAAAGCAGGAAGAAGAAAAGAAAACACATGAGTATAGATACATCGAAAAATGGTAGTTTAGAAGAAGACAGGTCCGTGAAAAGAAAATAATTTATACCTTAGTTCTCATAAACCTAATATTGTGGTGATGGTGGTTAGCAGGGACTGGATTTTTATAACCTAACAAATACCATAAAATGACCTATAAACTGTCATTTAAAAGCTCCGGCAAAAATGAACCAATATTAGCAATGTTAGCGGAATAGGAAGTAAACTTAAGAAAGTAAATATGTACTTTGTAGACATTAATTTTAATTGGTGATGGAGTGAACAGAATTTAACACAAAATAATAATAATAATAATAATAATAATAATAATAATAATAATAATAATAATAATTTAATAGATGTATAAACATTTGAGACAATAATGTTCGTGATTTCGTTTGATATTATTAGGTCATTACGTAATCCCTAAGTGGAAATTACAGTCTTTTAAATAAAGAAGATAAAGTTTCCTATTCGTAATTAAAGTTTTTACCGGATGCATCAAGGATAATGTGTATTCCGTTCCGTATAAATGTTATTATATACCTCATTCTGCATTGCTATAGGTGACGGTGATCATGCACACGTTCTCGAATGAAAAAGAATGCCGATTGTCTATCAGCACGTTCTCCTTCCATTTAAGAGTTCTGAACTGAGTACTAAAACTTGATGATCAAGCTTTATATATAAATTAACTAGCAGTCGATATATCATGTTTCTCATTAATATCCCCACAGACGTACTGGCAAAAGTTTCTAGATCATGAAATAATACACATGCACAGTTGTGGAATGTAATATTATATCAACAAAGTTGTGATTTCTCCTAATGATGGAGTTCAGGTGAAATATTCAAAGAAGGCTTTCCAATTGCTACTGTCTACGACCAAAACGCAGTCTCTACAGATTGGAATAAACAGAGTACAAAATACGTAATAAGGGCATTGTTTTAGAATTGAGAAGCGAAGAGCAATGCAAAACTACGGTACTACGATTGAAGCAAGCAAGCAGCACCCGAAAGCAATAATTCCATACTCATTCATGTAATAATATTTTCAGAGAATGAATTCCTACATTGTATCCTAGAACAAGCTCCAGTTGTAAAGTAAGCTAACTAAGCTGAAAAATTAAAGAAGAGTTTTTGATAACGTCGATAGATGGCGCCACAAATACGCAGTTGTTGAAGTTAGCCCCGGAATTGTTTGGGCACTGACCCTTAAAGAGATAGAGGAGTTGTTGAATGGGACATTTTGATCTGGCCAATCCTTGATCAGTTTGTAAGAGTGGGGAGGTTTTTCTTTTGAAATACCCCGGAAATGGTTCATTTAGGGTCTAAAAATTTTGTTTCCAGGGTCCCTTTTGGACATGATGAGTATTGTTTCTCGCAGTGAGGGGCATAAAGTGAGCCGTATCAGGTCCGCCTACGATAACCTGGATATTTTGCCTACATTATGGATTTTGTTCCTTTTGGTTTGTGCCCTTTACAACATGGAGTTTAAATTTGAATTTGACTTGTCTACCTCTATTAACCGTCCAAATGTCTCATGCGATCTGGTGTATATTTTGGTACTAATCGGCGGATGAGTGTACATTTGTATAACGAACAAACGAACTTATTTTTGATTTGATAATGTTTAAGATATACCAGTTCAAAACACATGTCTTCAAATTCCAGGCCCTATTGATTGATTTTTATTTCTTGCTAGTGATTTAATATCGGATTTACTGCGATAGGTTTTCGGTGAAGGTAGAATAGAAGAGGAACACACTGGGAAGGAGGTAGGTGTGACCTCAAATAAGACACAGCACCAGCACATACTTGCTGTGGAAATAAGGAAACACAGAAAATCATCCTGATGGTTGCTGATGGTTTGGTTCGAACCCATCAACTCCCAAATGCAAGCTTAAAGCAATGCGGCCCGTTCTGCTGAATAGTAATTTAAGAGAAAGATCAAGTAGAAAGCCATTCCATCTTTACTCTAATAAGACGAAAACGTGAAAGAATTCAGACTCTTCGAAGAGTGAAGTATCAGCCAAAGAAAGCCAAAGAAAGGTGTGAAAATGAGGCTCCCGAGACCTTAGGAAACATAGTTCCATCGAAAAGAGACCGTGACTGGAACAAGGGGTGTAATAATGTTATTTTATTTTACGTGCTAATAAATCTACGAGGCTCACGAATTTGAGCACCTTCAAATACCACCGGACTGAACCAGGATCGAACCTGCCACTCAGCCCGGCGAAGAAGGGATGTCGGACAGACAGACAGACAGACAGACAGACAGACAGACAGACAGACAGACAGACAGACAGACAGACAGACAGACAGACAGACAGACAGACAGACAGACAGACAGACAATCATGAAAGATAAATTCTTGAGACATGCAATGCTCGACTCACTTTGAAACAGTGATTGACACTCACGTGAGACTGGAACGTTAGTGATGTTATTGTTGTGGTACCTATGTGAATATGATCATAGATAGACCTAACTAGGAAATTGATTGTATTTAACAAAGTAGTGGGCTTGAGATTACTCCTACCATCATGTCCCAGGCACATAGGAACGCTCATTGTGCATTAGGAAAAGAGTAACACTGTTTAGTATTTAAATAGCTCATGATAAACTAGGTCAGGTAGTATAAATACTAGCACTAATTAAATATTAAAGCTGCTATTGTATGCCGTAGTTGCGAGAATACAATTAATCACTCACTATTTTAAACATTAAAAAGGAATGAAGTGATAAACACAGTAATTATGAGTTCTACACTTGTTTTGAACATGCACTTCGCTGCACGAAAATTGCAATGTATTTTACCAATAGAATCGACCATGGTATACACAAAAACATGATTAAAAACCAAGAAAACAGGTCCATTGTATTCTTAAAATTAAAGGACCAAAATAATACAACAAATAATACGTAACCATGATGTTAAAAATCTAACAGCATGGCAGTTGCTTGAAAACTTGTTTATCGCACACCACTATGCAACATAGGAACAGATGTGCAAAGGGCTTATATTAAGGATAAAATTCTTCTCCAGTTTGCGTTTCGTAATTGTACCATGTAAGTGCACCGTAGTCTTCAGCGTTAATAGCATATTTGACTGTAACTAACCAATTGTCAAGGCATAAAACTCCATCAATTGTTAGGCTAATGACAACAACTGAAAGAATATCATGAAAGAAAGGTTTTGTTCTCGTAGTGCGAAACTTTATAGTGTCTATTGAACTTCGCAGAATATGGAAACAGGAGGCAAGCAGCCTATATCGATCATTATGGCTAATGCGTAATTTTGGATTATATCTTCCATAATTACAAAGGGCAGCTGGTTTACATATATACATACATCTTTATTATACACTGTTATACTTTTCAGAGTTCAGTCTGCAAGCCTCTGTGAATGTATTAAAGGCATACATAATCATCTATTTGTAACTTGAAACTAGAGGATTATGTATGCCTATATAGCCTCGTTCGGAACCGTACCTCTCATCTCTACATCATTAGAAAGTGAGTCTAACCATCGCCTTCTTCGTCCCTCTCTACATATCTTACTCTCCATTACCAAGTCCATTATTCTCCTGGGTAACCTACCCCCCCCCCCCTCAACATTCGGCTCACATGGCCGCACCGCCGAAGACGGTTTATACGTACAGCTTTATCAGCCGAGCTTAGCCGTTCCTAATTCCGAGCACCCTCCTGCCATTGTTATCACCTGTTTGTATCAGCTATCATTCTCACTACTTTTATATGTGTTTTTTCTCATTTACGTATAAGATACCCTGAGACCGCCCAACTTTCAATCCAGTAAAAGACAGACCCGTGTAAATATAATTTCGTCCGGGATATGACTTTCTTCTTACAGAATACTGTTGATCGCAACTGTGAGCTCAGTAATTAGCTTTGCTGCACCTTGATTTAATCTCATTTACAACACTACAATCCTGGGAGAGTACAACCCCTAAATACTAGATGCGATCTACTGTAACTACTCCTCATTTATTTTACAATATGAAACTGAAATAAAATGAAAAAATATAAAAATGTTCATGAAATAAAATACTTAATCGTCGAACTATGTACTCACACCTAGTATTTACCTGATTACTTACACATACAATAATTGATGGGCGCCAGCTACAAATCAATGTAACAATAATAGAATGAGAGTCTTGATTATCTCTAGGGTGTAGGGTAATAAGCTTACTTTGACAGCATAACATATAGTTTCTGGGAAAAGGAGATTGACGTTCTGTTTCCCCATTAAAATGTGAGGTTGTATGATCTACTATAGAAATGAAACACTTAATTTATTTGATACTAAACAAAATATATTCTTTAAATGCTTATTTTAATGAGTGAGATTTACTGCGATAAATCAGAAGATAATATAAAACTCTGACATTATAACTGAAGGAAACTCCAGACATAAAAATTGAAATCCCCTTGACAGGACATTTAAAAGTTGTACAAGAAATTAATCAATCGCTGGTTCACTTATTGTACCTTGAACACTCTGAGTGTTATTACTACGTAGTCCTTTGAATTGGTATCAGCTGTAGGTATCTCAAACCTAATTTGGTGTCGTGCCCTTTTAGTTTCACAAACGAGATATAGCATGGCTTGAAATTGTATTCACACTTCACAATCAACTTTACAAGTAATTCACTGATAACTGTTAGTCTGCATTACGACGGCTGTCACCGAACTGACACAAGAACTCGACCGAACAGGTACATGAAACACACTACGAACATATAATATATTTGGTCACTGATGATTACGTATCCATATCACCGTTCGCCCATTTGTCTCCTTCCATTTGACTCCAATTGACTTCATCTCCTTCCAACCAACCGAACTATTCAACTGACTGCCGCTATAGGATACAGCCCATATATATACAGAAATAAGTTGTCACATGGTATAACACTCAGGTCAGAGCTCAAAATAGATATGATGTCACTCCCACCCAGTTGCAAATGTTACATTTTGTAACATTCCATTTCTTCTGGTGGAAAAATTATTGTTCTTGGGAGAGATTTCATAAAGGTTTTGTCTGTTTTAACACATGCTTCCCACCAAAAAAATGATTTATTTATAAAACAAATCCCCATGGTGTAACAGCCCCGAAGGACCATGGCCTACCAAGCGACCGCTGCTCAGTCCGAACGCCTGCAGATTACGAGGTGTCGTGTGGTCGGCATGACGTATCCTTTCAGCCGTTATTCTTGGTTTTCTAGACGGTACTTTTTATAATTGCATTAAATAAACTCCTATTTGAGCCTTCTTAAAATACGCCACTTAACTTACATAAAAATAATCTAGTAAAATCACAATTATTTATTTTAAAATTGGAGCCATAATTATGCTCCTTAAAAATCGGAACGTTTCCCAACAGCTCCTAAACGGAACCAGATTAGCGCGTAATTCTAAGAAGTATGTACGAATATTGTTTAGTATTAGAAAAAATAATTGAAGATAAAGCCGGGAAAAGAGCTCTGATCCCTCGAATTGACTTAACAATATCCGATAAAACACTTCCATTTTCTTTCAAGTGGCACCAATTTCCAATTAACTTGGCATTTTGTTTCACGATCAATAGACCTCAAGGGACGTGAAGGTCTCTGTTTTCCTCAGCCAGTTTCAGCCATGGCCAGTTAAAAGTTGCAATATAAAGAGAGCGATATTTTAAAGTTGCAATAGTGACGAAAGGTACAAGGTTTGAGGTGCAAGGAATGCACCGAGCAAGGGGCTGTGTGGTTTGAGTCACGCAGCTATCAGCTTGAATTCGGGAGCTCGGCAGCTCGGAAGATGTTTTTCCGTGGTTTCCCATTTCTGCACCATGCAATTGGCTGTAGATTAATTACGTTTACGCTCACTTACTTCCAACTTCTATCCATTTCCTCTCCCATCGTCGCTGTAACACTTATACATGTCCGTGTGACGTAACGAAAATAGCAAAAAATGAAGTACAAGAATGTCGTGTATAAGGAAATCCTTCCGTGAAAATATATACCAATGACCGTCATGTCTTGACGGGTTTTAGCTAGTACTAAGTTAATAGCTATGTAATTCCTAGCCCCAGTAATATCTACAACCATATGAACAATTAGCACAGGAAGCCGACTGAGAATGAATCATACTTCATAAAGAGCGTATTATTACACTTCGTATTCCACTCAGCTGATGTGCTTTACATGAAACGTGTGAGAAAGAGAAAAATCGCAGGAGGGACAGTTTTATCAATGTGTGTGCAGCCATGACCTTAACAACAAACACATAAAGAAAAGGAATCTAAATAACAGCTCAAATCGTAATGTATGATAACCTCGATATTTCCACAACACTGCACGACTCCTTCCATTATGCCATCCAAAATTATAACATCTAAAAAGCTCGGCTTGAAGCCATGAAAGCCGCATGTTTATGAAGCCCATTATGGCAGTTTAAGAGTAAGCATCCCGCTGTGAAGTACTTCCACATTGTATCATAAAGGAGGAGCGGCGATGATCAATGTTTATGTTCCTGGTCACAGGCATCATGAGTATGGAAAATAATGTTGTCCAAGCCATTGCCTGTGACATAACCTCTCCTAACAAATTACTATATTTCTCCCAAGTTTGTTTAATTAGAGCAGTTAACATGATAAATAGCGGTTGACCTATTAAAGGATTCAAAAACTCTGTATCCCTACTATTAACGAAGTCAATTTTTTTACAGTTTGCTTTACCTAGCACCGACACAGATAGGTCTTATAGCGATGATGGGCTAGAAAAGGGCTAGAAGCGGCCTTAATTAAGACACAGGCCCGTCATTTGGCTGGTGGAGAAACATCTTCAGGGTTGTGGACAGTGGGGTTCGAACCCTCAACCTCTCGAATTCAACCTCACAGCTCCTTGACCCAAAATGTGCGGCCACTTGCTCGGTTAACGAAGTTAAATTGTGAAAAGGAATTACAACAGATATAATTTTAAAAACTGGTGTATTTTATTTTACCTGTCTGTTAGGTCATCAGCCCAGAGGCTGGTTGGATCCTCAAATAGCACCACCAAAGGTTATGCGGTTATAAGGAAACCGCAAAAACCAATGGGAACACTAAAATGAGGCGTACTAGACAAGACGAGGAGTGAGGTAGTTTGCCATTGCTTTCCTCACTGGGTCAGAAAGTGCTATTAGCACGACTGACCCTATGAGCAACATCTTTCATAACACTCAGATGCACTAGTCGTGCTCTGAATGTCAATACTCAGCACCACTCATACCCCAGCAGCTTCCATATTGACACAGCCATGGATGAGACTGGGACTTCGGTGAAAGCTACACTTTACTCTGGCCTGTGTCAAGGGATGGATACAAAAGTACTGTATCCATCAAGAAGTGGCAGCAGGCAATCATTTTATCTATGTGACAAGAATGTTATAAATTATGTTATTGGTCTTACGACCAACTAATCACTTTCACGTTTTCAGCTGTTCAAGTGATGAAATTTTGTTCCAAATACTGGAAAGACCTGACTGCCTAGTAGTACTTTCTCTTAAAACAATTATCACCAGCATTACAACCTCCGCCACCACCACTGCCTGTGTGTAAATATAATTATTTCGTGGCATAGATTGATGAAGTAATCCCGAATGCTGAGAAAACGTTCTAGTTTCTCGAACAAGCACAGGCAAAACCATAGCAACTATAGAGGACTGAGTGAGTTGGCTTCGCGGTTCGTGCCTTATAACTGTTAGCTTGCATTTGGGAGATGGTGAGTCCGAACTCCACTATTGATGGCCCTGAAGATGGCTTTCCGTGGTTTCCCATTTTCACACTAACCAAATGCTGGGACTGTACCTTAATTAAGGGCATGGTCACTTCTTTCTCACCACTAGCCCTGTCTTAAACCATTGTCGCCCTAAAACCTAAAACGAAAGAATAAACAAGAAAAACATGTTCGAGATAATGCTGTTAAGTGTTTACCCTTAAAACACTAATCGCTACCACCACCATAGTAATTGTGCTTGAGAATATTCATAATTTCTTATGATCTTGAATATATGTCAGTATGTTGAACAAAAATATGCTCAACATTTGCCGAACTGGATACTTACCAGTAAAAGGTACAAAGTGCCAAACATAAATTTATTGATAAGTTTCTCTGAGGAACAACTTAAGGGATTTATAATTAAATCAAAGGTACAAATTACAAGTTTTGATTGATCTTTAACAATACGTTGAGGATAAAGTTAGAATTACTACCCTGAGAAATAAACAAAAACCACAATTTATAAAAGGTGTTACATCATGCAGACACTTCAGACGCGCTCAGTTTACGTTTATAATCCATAGATCTTGAAATAACACTTTTTACAGTTAGTGAATCATTGCTTTAAATTTTTTCGGGTGACATAGAACGTATGGGGATGATAATCGCTAATTGTATGTATTTTACACGTTTTCCTTTTCTCAGAAATGTTACCTTACAGCCAATCTCAGTCGCACTACATGATTCTTTCAGATGGACACATGCTAATTTTGATTATTCAAAACTGACAACTTTGGGAATATTCAGTGTTATAATTATAGTGATTCCGTAAAATAGAGTTTGCATACTTTTAAATACTTTTAAAAATAATGTATTCAGTATAAGCCCGTAAATACATATGTTTCAATTATTTGTTATACATGCTCATTTTTGCTATGGGCTTTACGTCGCACCGACACAGATAGGTCTTATGGCGTCGATGGGATAGGAAAGGCCTAGGAGTTGGAAGGAAGCGGCCGTGGCCTTAATTAAGGTACAGCCCCAGCATTTGCCTGGTGTGAAAATGGGAAACCACGGAAAACCATCTTCAGGGCTGCCGATAGTGGGATTCGAACCTACTATCTCCCGGATGCAAGCTCACAGCCGCGCGCCTCTACGCGCACGGCCAACTCGCCCGGTATATATACATGCTCAAAAACGATTTTCTCTATATCTCGAAATTTCGATTAATTGAAATAAAATTTAGCTCCCAAGGTTATTCGAGATATCTAGGTTCCATTGTATTGGTTTGTATACTTTATACGTCTTTAGGTCATAAACTTCTGACCCCTAGTTATCATGTACCTACTGTCAGTGACGAGGTATCTAGTGGTGAGATTGGTAATTCCAGGAATTAACTTCAATATTTAGTTCCAGGTATTCTACTGATAATATCAGTAGAATAATGAATGGCATTTTTCCATTGTTCGCCACCGCGTACCCACGCCACTGACGTTGTAGAGAAGCTATAACACATTGTCCGGTAGGATCCAAAATTAGAAGTCTATGCATATTTAACTTTGTTTATGGCTGACTGATACTGTGCGTTGACAAAATATATCCACGAAATAATCTAAAGCACATGTGCGAGGTATTCCTGTTCGCGATGGCGTAGTCCGGCTGAAACTAGAAATAGCCAAATAACTTATCTCCCTGGCAATTTTAATGGTGGACATTTCGATTGGAAATTTTAAGTTCCCAAGGAGGGAATTAGATATTTTTTCATCAATAGGGCATGTAAAAAAACAGATCATATGTAAGGTTTTTCAGTTTTTTGACATATTCTATTGGTGAAAAAATATCTAATTCCCTCCTTGGGAACTTAGAATTTCCATTCGGAATAGCTAGGCGGGCAATAATTCCATTGTGGATTTTTATCTCCCGTATGCAGTTATCAGACTGTACCTCTTATATAGGGCTTCTGATAAGTTCACCTGCATACACCCCAGCGTCAGTGGGTAGGGTCTGATACATCCCACTCTGATGAGTCTAGTGTCAGACCTAAGACGAAACGCTGGTTAATAGAGCAAACGCCTGAAAAACCTTACATCTGATTTGGACATTTCGATGCCAATTCGACTTATTTCAAGACACATCTTCATTCCATCCACACTTCATTCATGGGAGGACAGCAGTTTTATTGTTTTAAGAGGAAGTGAAGCTGTAAAAACACCCTCTTCTAATACTAATGTAATGTTCATGATGGAGGTCTTTTAAGTTGAATCCTATGGGTGCCCTACGCGTCTATGAGAATGGGGCCCTACGTAGGATGGTATCTAATATTTAAAACTGTACAAACACCCAGTACCTGAGCCAGACGAATTTACCAGTGAGATTAAAATTCCCAGCCCAGCCGAGAATTAAACCTGAGACCCCATAGGCCAATGAACCAAAGATCAGAGGTGTTGGTGCTGATTATTATTTTAAGAGAAAGTATAACTCTGTAACCATCGTCTCTCACAGGGAAATAAGGAAATAAAACTGGAAGAGCTGCGACACTACGAAACAGAGCGAGAAGGGCCACGAAGGGCATGAAAATCAAAGACTATCTAGGCCTTGCAAACCTAATACCGTGAGGGTCGGAAGAGAACAAGAACTGACCAAGGCAGGTCGGATAAGACAGATGAAAATGAGGATTCTGACACAAGTCAATGGAAGTAATATTAAACTGAGCTACGGGCCTCTTGGTCGCTAAATCCCACTCCCAAGCTGAAAGCTCCTGGGGTGCCCTATTAGTCACCTGTTACGATAGGTAGGCCTAGGAGATACCGTGGATATAATCTTCCACCCCCATCCTCAGGGAGAAAAAGAAGAGGTTCGACACTTCAAAAAATGAAGGTATTGAAGGTCCATAAAGAGCGAAAATTTGAAAAACTCCCCGGGCCTCACAAACCCAATATTTTTAATTTTTTCTTAGAATTTGCTTTACGTCGCACCGACACACACAGGTCTTACAACGACGATAGGATAGGAAAGGGCTAGGAGCGGGAAGGATGCGGCCGTGGCGTTAGTTAAGGTACAGCCCCAGCATTTGCTTGATGTGAAAATGCGGAAACCACGGAAAACCATCTTCAGGACTGCCAACAGTGGGATTTGAACCCACTCTCACGAATGCAAGCTGACAGCTACGCGCCCCAAACCACACGGCCACTTTCTCGGTAACCCAAAATCGTCGGAGTGGAAGAGAAGTTGATCAGGGGAGATCGGATAGGAAAAATGAAATTGAGGAGTCTGGCTCAAGAACGTGGAAGTAATGCCAGGCTCAGTTAGGAACCCCTGGTTACCAACCCACTTATCTAATTCAAAAGTCTCTGTCGCCTGTTACGTCACACAGGGGAGGGGATACCATGGATGTATTCTACCATCTCCACCCATAGGAGGTTCATTGTTAATTCGCTTATGAACTTTCTTAATGCGTACATTTAAATAAACTGGTGCAAACCATTAAGGAAAACGTCCCTGTTTCACGGAAAAGAATCCTTAATTATGCACGTGTTTGTAAGACAATTGATTTAGGATGCAGAAGAGCAGGGCAGACAGAGACAAATCTGATGGTATTTTTCACTCGGCAGTGAAACAGAATTGGGCTGGGTTTATCCCGGACAGCCAGAGCTATTGATCACCGCAAGTTTGAGATAAATAAAGCGCTTGTTGCTTGCGGAGTCTAATCCCTCACCTACAAAATTCAAAATAAAATAGAAATGAGGATTCTTTTAATTGGTCACGTAGTGTTTCAATTGGCCACACGCAAACGCAATCATCGTTATTGGCATGGAAGTTGAACTTAATCAATATCCTTTAAGGTTTTATTTAATACAGCTCAAACATTGTCAGTCGTAACCTTCTATAATAGGTCGATCAGCTGCTATTTTTCTGATGAAAATTCTGCCTGCCATTAGCCCATAGGCTGGTTGGATCCTCAAATACAATAGTAGCATCGAAGGTTATGGCGTTATAAGGAATCTTCAAAAACCGGTGGAGGCGCAATAATGAGGCTTTGTGTGTAAGATTAGGAGCGACGTAGTTTACCATTGCTTTCGTCACTAAGCCAGAAAATATTTTTGTAGCACGAGTATCAGTAGCAAATTTCACAGCATCCAAACACATCTACGAGTGCTTTGAATGACATTACTCAGCACCATTCATGCCTCAGCAACTTCTGTACTGGCACAGGCACTAAATAGGACTGGAACTTCAGTGGAAGCTACATCGCCAACCGATTGATACAAAAATACTGCATTAATCCATAAATAGCCATCTGCTTCTTATCTTATGAATACGCCTAAAACTGTCCGTCAATTAAGGAAACTCGTTAAGAAATTTAATATTTCAAAGTACTAGGGGGTAGACCCAGCTTAACAAAGGAAAAAACATAGGTTAATATTCATTCGATTGTTAAATATGCTACAATTGTTGTTGACAATTGCTGCACATATTGGCATGCTTTCTGGCGACCAGAAGCAACTTCAATAATGTCAGAATTTTAATAATTTCCCGCCTTTTTAACAGTATATCACTGTTTTCTTTATAAATTCCACGTTTATAAGAATTTTCGTGCGTTTACTTTTTTAAAGTGTGCATCAAAACTCCAGCTACAAAATGAACCTCAATCATTAACATAGACTGTGATTTGGATTTTTTGTCGAGTTTTTATTCCGAGCATAAGAAAATATTAATAGTTTTTAAAATAAAAATGTTATATAAAATCGAATTTTAATCCTATTGATCTGAGTGAGGTACAGTTTGTACTACAACATTATGGGAAGAAACTCTGAAAAAAATCATAATTATCCGTGAATCAGTAAGAGAGTTATGAAGGAAACCGTGATATATTGTTAAAAAGGCGGGAAATTTTGAACATTTTATTTTAAAATGTTATAATTAGAATTTTGACATTAATGAAGTTGCTTCTGATTGCTCTTAAGCATGCCAATACTGGGATATGTGTAGCATTTGTCAACAACGTTTGTAGCATATATAACAATCGAATGAATATTGGCCTATTTTCCCCGTGTTGAGCTAGGTCTCCCCCCTTCAGTCACAGCCTGACATGATAAAACGATTCAGTTTTTTATTTCATGGTTTTCTTTTAGTCTATTTAGTAGCGGCGGTAATGGTGATTATTGTTTTAGAGGAAGTACAAATGGACAACCATCCTCTATTAACACGAATCAGAAGGAAAATGGAACAAGTCCAGCACTTCGAAAAATGAAGTATCGGCAAGCGAAATACAAGTGCCACGAAGAGCATGAAAATGAAAGAATCCCTAGACCTCGTAAACCGTCCGAGTCGGAAAATAACAAGAGTTGACCAAAGGAGGAACGTGCCACAAGTAAGTCCATAATTCAGCTAATAGTCCCGTCGTCGCCAACTCACCCCTCTTTACGGAGGTAAGAGTGCGTGGATCTTCCATGACTTATCCTGAGCATACGCAAAACTACGGCCTCCCCATGATGGCACACAGTAGTTACCTTCTTAATAGTTCTCAGCTTATTGGGAGTTCGTCATGTCATAACAATAATAATAATAATAATAATAATAATAATAATAATAATAATAATAATAATAATAATAATAATAATAATAATTTTTGCTAGTGGCTTTACGTCGCACCGACACAGAGATGTCTTATGGCAACGATGGGATAGGAAAGACCTAGGAGTTGGAATGATGCGGTCGTGGCCTTAATTAAGGTAATAATAATAATAATAATAATAATAATAATAATAATAATAATAATAATAATAATAATAATAATAATAATCTTCGTACCGAGCTCGATAGCTGCAGTCGCTTAAGTGCGGCCAGTATCCAGTATTCGGGAGATAGTAGGTTCGAACCCCACTGTCGGCAGCCCTGAAAATGGTTTTCCGTGGTTTCCCATTTTCACACCAGCCCTTTCCTGACCCATCGTCGCCATAAGACCTATCTGTGTCGGTGTGACGTAAAGCAACTAGCAAAAAAAAAAAGTAATAATCTTCGTGGCCTTTGCCGAGCTACCTGGGATCTGCACTTTGAATGGATTTAGCCCGATTTTACGGCTGGATGCCTTTACTGGCGCCAAACCTATCTGGAGAGAAATATTCACTATTGCTTGTTTCTGTGGTGGTTTGTAGTGTGACGTCTTTTGTGCAGATAAAGGTGTGTATTGAGACAAAGAGGAACACTCAGTCCCGCAACCAAAGAAATTAAGTATAAGCAGTTAAACTCCTCCACCCGGCCAGGAATAGAACCCAGACCACTCCGAACCGAAGACCACTGCACTCACCACTTTCCGCCAAGAAGTCCGACATTAATAATAATAATAATAATAATAATAATAATAATAATAATAATAATAATAATAATAACTCCTTGTTAGCGCTATAGCTGAAGTGGGCCTTGCCTACCAAGTGACCGCCACTCACCTTAAAGGCCTGAAAATTAGGTAGATGCGTGGTCAGTGCAACGAATCGTCTCAGTCATTGTTCTTGGCTTCCCATTCCAGGGCCGTCAGATAGTTCCTCAGTTGTTATCACGTACGTAGTTTGAGAGGAGCTCGACCTATCCCTTCGATCCAAGTAGAAATCCCTGACATGGTCGTGAATCGAACCTGAGACTTTGTGACAGGCCAATTCACTACTCCTAGTCTGTTGGACCGGAATTAGTAATAATAATAATAATAATAATAATAATAATAATAATAATAATAATAATAATAATAATAATAATATGACCTCGGATCTGCGTGTCAAATTCGACGTCCAGGTTCACTCTACCGGATGGCAGACAAAATGGAATACTGTTGGACGATCTGTAGTTGAGTTTTAATTATGTTTATCAGATAAACACTGACAAGAGAAATGTTTTGCATGACGACAACGTACGACACGCAGTGACGAACCGACTCTTATTCCGTCCTTCAAAAATGCGACTACTTCTATCTAGTTTTAATCCATAATCTCGGTGTGTGGAGGCCGACAGTGGAAGCTAATTTACGTAAGGGTAGCTCCTGTTCCCTTATTTATTAAATCGCTCACTTATTACCGACTGAAACCTCCGTCGTTCGCTTCAGAATCTCTTCTCACGTGAAATTCAATTACTGAACTTTTAGTTAGGTAGTTAGTTTGCTGCTTGCGTGGCGGTCTAAGATCGCTCCTCACAAATAGTTAACATCCGATGGGGTAATCAATCCGGTCTCTGGCTAATGGACGGCGATATTAAGCTAGTACCTTTGTGCTGTACTTCGCTGGAAAGGAACTAGGTTGCGAATTACACGGTTAACTTAGCCGGGAGCAATTTCAAAATCTCGACATCTGTTGTATAGGCAGTTCTTAACACAGATGTGCTCGGCAGGCGGCCTATACAGTTATCAGTGAGAACATTGCACCTGTAGTATAATAATATTATATCATGAATAATATATTTTTAATAAAACCTTCGTGTGCCAAAAATGTGTATACCAGACTTTCTTCAATAATTTTTAAACTATAAAAACCAGAAAAATATAATAACTTATTTCGAAAAAGTACAAAGAATCTATCAAATACCTTTCAAGATTAGATAGCCCATTAGTGTTCGGTACAAATCGGGACCCCAACGTCGTTAATTTAGTCTACGTGAGATATATTGCTATTCATGTATAATACTTATGAGATGGTGATGGTAGTGATTATTGTAAGTACAACTGGGCAACCACCCACTCCTAACACTAATCAGAGGGAAAAAATGAAAGGGGTCCGACACTTCGAAAAAAGAACATATCGCCCAAAAGGAAGACAAGGGCCATGGAAGGCGTGTGTCTCTAGACTTCGCGAATCTAATTACCGTTGCGGTCGGAAAAGAACAAGGGAGGTCAGATAGGATTGATGAAAGTGAGAAGCCTAGCACAAGTAAACTTAAGCAATGCCTTAACTCAGCTAAGGGCACCGTGGTAGCTAACCGACGCTCCTAACTTAAGAACTCCTGGGGCGACTTTTATTCACCTCTTATGACAGACAGGGGATACCGTGGGTGTTCTTCTAACACCCCCAACCATAGAGGTAATTACTTGTGAAACAACTTGACTACCGAGCGAGTAGCCGCATGGTTTGGGGCACGTAGCTGTGAGCTGCATTCGGGAGATAGTGGGTTCGAATCCCACTCTCGGCAGCCCTGAAGATGATTTTTTTAGGTATCCCGTTTTCACACCAGGCCAATGCTGGGGCTTTACCTCGATAAAGGCAACGGTCGACCCATTCCTAGCCCCTTCCTACCGCATCGTTCCCCTAAGTGTCTGTGTCGGTGCGACACAAAGCCAATTTTTTAAACTTAACTAGGTGCATGGAAAATTGTGGTTTAACTGAGTATTATCTGGAAACCTCCAAAGTGTCGGTCTTTGTACATATGGATAAAATGACGTGTCTGTCAGTCAGTCAGTCAGTCAATCACTCAATCTCTCCGTATGTCTGTCGTCTTCCGAAACGACATCACGTTATCAACACAGGGTTGAGTTTCGCGAAATTTTGCACTAACAATCTCGGAGGAAACTGTCGCGTGACTATTCTAACAATATTTTACTTTAAAATATTGACATGAAAATGTAATATTTAAAAAATTATTTTGAAAATAGCATAATAATCTATGTGAGGTCTTTCTGTCTGTCGAAAATAATGCGCCACGAGCCATAACCGAGTACATCTACCGGCCTCTAGATACAGATATGTTCGAACTCACTCATGAGGATGTCATTGAGTCGATGGAGTTTGGAAATAATAAGATTCCATAACATTTGAAAAGGGGAAGCATTGCCCAAAAAGAAATCCCTAAGCCTAAGTTCTAAGGATTCACACGTCCCTATTGCCCACGATCACGCTAGAGATTTATATTACGCACAAATGACCCGCGGACATGGCTGCGACACAGCCCCTGTATTTTCTATTTACAAACCAGTAGAATATATTGCACCCGTCCACCTCCCGAGTCCCAGACTAGCATTTATCTCAGGGGTGTCGGTTCATTATTTAAGTCATCAAATAAAAATATAGCGGCATAAATGAACACGGGAATGAACGGAGCAATTTAAAATTAAAATGGGGAAGGTTCGATTGTAAACTTGAATTTAAGGACTCCATGATAGGACTAGGAAGTGACTGTTAACTTTAAAATGGATCTCATCTAACTACAATAAAAAGATTATGAGAATGGTTTCCTTTGAAATAATTTGCCAGAAGGAGCAGTTTATTACGCCATCCGACGTACGAAACTTTGATATATTTGGCAACGATATTTAAATTCCCACACATGTTACATAAATAAATCACTTGCTATACCGCAAGTGGTATCAATATGTTGCTGGGTTGCTTCTGAAAGAAATTACAAGTGGAGTATAACTTATGGGTCGATTCCATTTGAATCGAACCGTTGTTCAAGGATATTGCTTCCTTCTATCGGGAGCCCGAGCATAACCCATGTTACGGTCGGCTTCCCGATTTAACTAAGATGATGTACCCCGGCTATATACATTTTTCCGAGACCGGTACTCGGACTGAGTAATGTTTCTCGTGAATTACGAAAAATGGATTACACGGACAGTTCCTATCTTACGATGTCCAGCTGATGCCATACCACTGAATTAGCATTTATATTTTATTTACACATGATCTGATATGTTACAAAGTAGCCTCAGTAGACTACTGCCACAGATGAGATAACGAGAAGCGGTGGGAAATACCGTGCTGAAACCGTACGATAACGATGTAACAAATGACTATAATATATCTCACTCGTATTATTCAAACATACGAGTAGAGGGATGTTGTCACCAAATAATTTAATCCACTATCGTCAGAATATTCATTTATCCATGAAATTATCATCCTTGAAATTATTATTATTATTATTATTATTATTATTATTATTATTATTATTAACGATTCCTGGCACTGTCACGTTTGATTAATATCGTCATTATTATGCGGGACGCAAACACAGATGGTTATTAATGTTATCATTATTATTAGTATATCCCTCTTGTGGTTATTATTATTATTAATGAATAGGTGACTCAAGATATTATTATTATTATTATTCACGTCACTCAAGAGGTTATTATTATTAATGAACCGGTCACTTCCGCCAAAAATGCATTAGGATATCGGTCGCAATCACAATTATTTCACTGATCAACCAACGGCATCATTACTGTTATTATTATGACAATTATTATTAATCTGACCGCGATGATTTAACATCGTCCTTACATTGTTATTATTATTATCGGTTGCATATTATCATTTAGATTCCCGTTTAACATCTTCATCAACGCTCAATTTAATAAGGTGGTCCAATCCTTTATCTGCAATATTAATTATCACGACATCATGATTGTCATCGCTCGTCATTACAATGATTACACTATACGATCATTTATGTGGACTCTGAACTCTCATTATCCTTAGATCCGTAGTATCTCAACGAATAGTGGTGCAGTCTATTTATTTCGTACATGCTGTCACGGGTTCGAATTCTACCCGCTACGTAACTCAGTATTTCTCTGTGACACTGCCCGTACATTCTACACTCATTTACATCCTAAGTGTCTCTCGTACGGAATTTATATCCCCTTCTATCTCAATATTCCTTCATTCATTTATTTCTCACAGAATTATCAACTGACTTATGTATTCACTTCTGACATCGTACGACCTTTTATTATCTGACGGCAGATTCTTTAACATTTTTCTATCTCATTTTGATCTACGCCTTAGTTCGTTCTCCACAAATAATCGTAACATCTTGAAATTATATTTACCAAAATTTGACAATCATGGTTTCGTAATATTAGTCCTACGTGTTCCGGCTACTGAATTGCAAATTTAAGACACGACATTTATACGTAAAAATATATTGGACCGTAATTTAAACCACACGTTCATTAACATGTACGGATTATTAGCACCGATCTTAAATTTCAATATTATTAATTTTTCAAGTTAAATTACCACACACTTTAATTCCGAATTAAAAACGACATCCCGTCATTCAATGATTCCCGATAAACTCAACACCTGATCACTTAAATTTATTATTACGCACGGCTCACTAAATTTCCGATATCACATGGATTATTATTATATCCAAATTATATTTTTAAAAAATTCTTCTTCAAAAAAAAGTAGTTTTATTTTTATTTATTATTATTATTTTTTAAAAACATTAATTTTCGCCTGTTACACGGTAGTCCACTCTTAATATGTTTAACGCATAACCCCTTTTACAATTTCGATTTATTCTGGCACTAATCAATTCAGATATGTTTTACTTGGAAATTTTATTATTATTATTATCGCTTCTCCCAAATTTTAACAACTTCACTTTGAAAATATGAACATACTAATCAACAACAAACACAACTGGTATGACGAGGCTGGACTTTCCTTCAATGTCATTACATAGCTCGTTAAAATGACAAACAAAAAGACATATCGGGTCTATTTAACTATAATAACCAAAATCAAATGTAAAGAAAATTATTCTTGACTACAAAGAAAATATGAATGCATGCATGACTTAACGTACTACCCTATATCTACAAAATTTACATCTCCAACAAACTGAATACATAAAAAGACCCGATTATTTACATTGTTATATTAACTACTGTCCGTGCTACAAATTTAGGATGGGGTCGTTAAGTGACTCATCTTGTTACAGAAGGTAACCAAGTCTAATCAAATTATGCCCATTTTTCCCAATCACGCTAACATTTCCCAAATATTATTTACATTATGTACTCATCTTAGTTTCTCGGTATTCCATTACAGCTTTGCAGATGAGAGGCTCCTTTCGGCCCCTCTCTGCTATTTACTCCTCCATTCTTGATGGCGTAGTTCCATAAAAGATTTCCTGGCACATTACCATTTTACACTAATACCTTAATTATCACGATACTTCACCATTGACAACGTTAACACTGAACACTTTAACTTTTATACAACAAATTAATATCCTAGACCCAAAAATTTAATATTTTACACTATTTTATTCTTCGTCCAATTACCGCACAATGGACCTGGACACGTACGACGAGGTGTCAAATTTTACGCCCGTCGCGATTTATGTCGTCCGACGCGATACGCCCGTTTCATACGGCCTTCTTGAAGTGTTCATGATAGCGGTTCGATATTGCAAAGTACAAGCTATTATTCCCTTAAAGTACTGTTCGTCACACAGTATGTTATTTGCGTACTTTGTGCGGTGCAATTTATATTACTCTCTTACAGTGCAATTAATTTACTTCACTGATATTTATAACTGGCAAACACTGTCCTACGTTAACTATTTCCAGTTCATGTTGCTTGAGCGCGATCACATTTTCTAAACACTGGCGGATGCTCGCGCCATTAAATGTTGAATTACTGTATGCCCGTAGAATTTGAAGTTAGCTGCGACCGACGGTTCAGCTCCAGAGCTACATTTCAAGTGTGGTGGCGAGGATCCCTTGTCCCGTATATATGGATGAAGCTTTCCCTCGCGGATTCATTGACGTCATACCCCTGAGGGAGGGGGTGGATTTTTAATATCGGTACTTGCACTCCGAATTGGACGTTAAAATTTACATCAAATTAATCCACTCCGCTAGCATATTTGCTGGATTAAATATGAACTCCTGGTGATCACAGATTTAGGAGATACGGGTGGATTTAGCTCCTCACATTTCGCGCCTTCGGAAGCGTCCCTTACAACGTGGTCTTCGTCCAGCCAATGACATTCAAGCTGTCTGGTTTCCAAGAAATCCAGCTTCCAATTTATTTAATTTGCCAATAATTATTGATTATTTTTCCATGCGTGACATCTAATAAATTCATTACATCGATCCGTGTACTCACAATAATTTATTACTGATTACTTTTGAAGTTACGAGAATATCTCATCCATCATTCCTTAAGATGGTATCCCTGGGTCTTCCATCAAATTTTAGCGATTGGCCGACAAGCGGTCACGTGATTTAAATCTCCACCTGCCCGAACCTAGGCTAGCGAATGTCCTCGCGACCGCTGTAGCTTTCCATGACGTCACGGGAATCTCCGTCCTGCCAAAAATATCCCAGCGCATTACTCATGTTGCGAGCTTCCTTTGTATCACCTACCCCCTTTCTCTTTCTGACCAAGACTTATTTGTGGACTTGTATTTCCCTGTTCGCCAACTAATGAGATCCCCTGCTGTGAAGTAGCTAAATGTTGTTGTGTCGAGCTAATCCGTCAGGCTCCACTCTGTCGTCTTTCCACGCTCATATTTCGACATTACACAGATGAAATATTTTCAACTACACTTCTGTATTTCAATAAATGTACCATATATTATTTTATCAATCAAATCATGACTGACTATGGGCCTAAGTCGCTCGGGTTCATCATATTATATTACAACCACCTTTGTTAATGGTTAGAAAGTAAACAGCTAAACATCAGATTATTTCCTTGTCCTCTCACAGTTAGATGATTTGGCAGGTTGTCCCTACGATTCCCAGAAAATCAGCAAAGAGCATATTTGAAAAATATATTCCTAGTAATGTAATGATCGTGGTGGTTATGGTTTTTTAAGGTGCAAAACAGGGGAACCGACAGCTCTCTCTGTAGACTAGTGGTAGAGATCGGAAATGTGTGGGTTCAAACCCGACATAGGAAATCATTTTTTTAAAGGCAGAAAAAGTCCATTTGGCACACCATATCGCTTGATGTCAGCATTGAAAAGATCTCTGGTGATAGATGCAGTGTTTATCCAACGAAAATAATTAAAACTCAGCCATGGATCGGCCAACAGAGATCTGTACCTCTGCCTTTTGGTAAAGTAGAAAAGGAACGTCGAAATTTACACGTAGGTAGCGTACATGGTGCCAAATTAAAATGCCTGCACGTGTTAGTTGAGGCATTATTATTATTATTATTATTATTATTATTATTATTATTATTATTATTATTATTAGGGGGCGATCAACCTTACATATCACAAAACCAAACTCCATGGCACTACAGGCCTTGAAGGGCGACCGCTGCTCAGCTCGAAGGCCTGCAGATTACGAGGTTTCGTGTGGTCAGCACGACGAATCCTCTCGGCCGTTATTCTTGTCTTTCGAGACCGGGGCCGCTATCTCACGATCAGATAGCTCAATGCTAATCACGTAGGCTGAGTAGACCTCGAGCCAGCCCTCAGATGCAGGTAAAAATCCCTGACTTGTCCGGGAATCGAACCCGGGGCCTTCGGGTAAGAGGCAGGCACGCTACCGCTACACCACTGGGCCGGCCTTACCTAAGAAAATTGTACGCAAAAGCTGAAGAGCTGTGAAATGTGGCAGAAGTAGGGTATCGGTAAGAGAAAGGGAAAGACCATGAAGATAATAATAATCATAATAATAAAGTTATTTGCTTTACGTCCCACTAACTACTTTTTCGGTCTTCAGAGACGCCGAGGTGCCGGAATTTAGTCCCGCGGGAGTTCTTTTACGAGCCAGTAAATCTACCGACACGAGGCTGACTTATTTGAGCACCTTCAAATACCACCGGACTGAGCCAGGATCGAACCTGCCACGTTGGGGTCAGAAGGCCAGCGCCTTAACCATCTGAGCCACTCAGCCCGGCAGACCATGAAGATTGGAGATTTGAAGTATTCCTTAGAGCAAACCTTGTACCGCCTGGGTTGAAAAGAACAGGATTTGAAAACGAGACTTTGATGAGAAAAATATGAAAGAGAGGATCCTGGAACAAATAAGTGCCGACAGTGTCAGCTTCGTCTTCTGAATCTGTGATGATTGGAATGAACGCAGAACGCAGAAGGAATATGAAATGGGGAGAAACGAAATACTGTCCAGATCTCGCTAACAAACATGTCTAGATTCTGAAAATAATTCTAGTTCATCAAAGATTAGACACGATTGATAAAAACTAGGAACCTAGAGGAGGAAGTGAATAATAATAATAATAATAATAATAATAATAATAATAATAATAATAATAATAATAAATAATCATAAATGAGTCGATGACCTAGATGTTAGGCCCCTTAAAACAACAAATCTCGGGCAATAATAATAATAATAATAATAATAATAATAATAATAATAATAATAATAATGTCATTTGCTTTCCATCGCACTAACTACTTTTACGGTTTGCGGAGACGCCGATTTGCTGGAATTTAGTCCCCCCAGGAGTTCTTTGTGCTAGTAAATCTGCCGACACGAGGCTAACGTATTTGAGCACCTTCAAATACCACCGGACTGAGCCGAGATGAAACCTGCCAAGTTGGAGGTCAGAAGGCCAGCGTCTCAACCGTCTGAGCCATTCATGCTGGTGGAGGAAGTGAAAGTCAAGGTCCCTAATAAGGCCACACGGGTCTCCAACATTGGTGAGCCGTTGGACCTTAAGGACCGGTATGAACGAAACAACCAATGAGTAAGGTAATGATTGAGATGTGATCACCATCTCCCAAGTTGCAATTACTTGTCTTCGAGGTAGATGTTTCTCCTTACATACCTGGGCTATGGTGTTAAAACCTCTGGTCTCTCGGACATTATTACCAAGTCCCCAACGTCGAATAATGTCAAACCTCGCATCGCATATCAAATATCGATGCAGCGTATAATAAAGAGGTAATCCAGAATGCAAGAGTTGCAGACTTGGTTGTTACAGGACCCTAATAGCCATCAATAGCGAAAGTAAAATATTTGTTTATGGAGGGATAAACGTTTCACGATCGCAGCCAATTGAAATCTTCTCCCTCTCTCACTCCCTCTTATACGTGCGTTTTGCTCGGCTTTCAAACGAATGTTTCCCTAGCGTCAAATAAATGATGTTATGTTACCGCCACTCCAGCAATGTCTCCTCCTCCCACACAGTCCAGCAATTTCCGCTTCACTTGCACACGACCAGTATTGATTGTTGTCTCTTTCTCTCTTCCTGTATTGACCTTTCGTCCTTAAAGCAAGCGGTTCACCAAATATCCTACACGCTACTCGTCGGTTGTTATTATAATTACATTACAAGGCGATATTCAGGATTTTAGTTAATCACGACACGCGGGAAAAGTAATTGCACGCACAAATTGGATTACCAGCACATTTTCTGTGGCAAAACATCCTGTGTTATTAGGGTACCATATTGGTATTTCTAACTACCCCTGTAGATCAGTGGCAGAGTGATCTTATCCAGATCCCTATATCGTGGGTTCCAATCCGGCAGAGGTAGTCGGATTTTTGAAAGACGAAAAATAATACATTTTGACATAGAGTCGTACGATGCCAGGAAAAAAAAATCTGTTGACACACTCCTTATTTTCAGACTAAATGAACTATAATTCAGCCATAGATCGCCCCATAAAGATCCGCTCCTCTGCCACCTGGCAGAGTAAATCGGAAATACAAAAATGTCACGCAGGCAGCGTAAATGATATGAAACAAAAATTTCTGCAACATGTTAGTCGTGTCCATACGATTATTTATTTATTTATTTATTTATTTATTTATTTATTTATTTATTTATTTATTTATTTATTTATTTATTTATTTATTTATTTATTTATTTATTTATTTATTGTCTTTTCTGCACTTTTGCTTGTAGGCTACTTTTCCACAAACCTTCATATTTTCGTGAAATGATTTTTACTAAACTCTGCTGAAGGGGAAAGTGAAAATATATAATATCATAAAATTCAGTTCCTCCTCCCTTAGTTAGAATCCTTTCCTGTAGAAACATCTGAACAATGGATTAAATATTTAGGGACACCTTTTTGAAGACTGCATTACAATTTTTCTTCATGACGTGAATATGAATAAACCTTGTAATACTTTTTTTTTTTGCTATTTGCTGTACGTCGCACCGACACAGGTAGGTTTTATGGCGACGATGGGACAGGAAAGGGATAGGAGTGGGAAGGAAGCGTCCGTGGCTTTAATTACGGTACAGCCCCAGCATTTGCCTGGTGTGAAAATGGGAAACCACGGAAAACCATTTTCAGGGCTGCCGACAGTGGGGTTCGAACCTACTATCTCCCGAATACTGGATACTGGCCGCACTTAAGCCACTACAGCTATCGAGCTCGGTGCTTGAAATACTAGGACTGGATTGTGATGAAGGTAGCAGTAATTATTGCTTTGAAAGTCAAGGCAATGGAATCCTCGATACCTCTTACCAGGAGTCGTAGGAGATGTTTAAGTTCCCACATTGTAACTGTTCGCTCTCCTAATCTTCACACTTGAGGAGACGAAAGTTAATAGCTGGGGACACATGAATATAAATATAAACTATATGTTGCTTGCCCGCAAATTGAGTCAATTATCACTCCATTGTTTCCCATTTCTCTATGCAATGTTTGGGCGCCAGCGTTACAGTTTTAAACAAAACTGTACAGCAAAATTTATATTTAATAGCATAGAGACTTATACTTAAATCACAGGGGTAGGATTTTAAATAATAAACCATTAAGTATCGCTTTGAGAAATAAAATTTAACGCAATATCTTGTCAAATGAATATGTTGAGCAAAAAAAATGAGATGAGTCAGAAAAGTTCCTTTTAGCTTGGAGGGAATTAAGAATTTAACGTTACTGTAATTTACTGTTGCTTGCATTATCTAATTGGGGCTCACCAATTGTAACTTCCGTTGAAGTCATCTGTATTCCGTGGTTACTCGTTCCCTTTCTCCCCTTGTAGACTGGCTCCATGGACATCCTTCCTTCCTTCTGCGATATGGTTTGGGCTATCTGGACTAGCACTCCCTAATTGCCTAGCCTTTAAATTAGACATTGGCCCTATGCTTCTGAAAATTGATCACCGTTGATCTTATGAGGAGAAAATTCACTGTTGTGAATTTGTCCATGTTATCAGAAATCTCAATCCAACTTAGCTATTCTACTGATATAATACAGTCTTGTACCAAGTACCATGGACTTGAACTAACGTAGTTCTTCGTCCAGAATAATTATGGAATATATCACAAGCCGTATGCTTGTTTCGTCTCACCCTGATCCGATAACATCACAGCAGCTACGTACTGTGTCTTGAAGCGACAACTCACTGTCCCGAAAATAACTATGTCTCGAAGCGACCACGCACTGTCCCGAAATAATCAAGTAGTTGTGTGTTTTGAGGATTGCTCCGCGCAAGATAATATACAGGAGCTCTCCCCATTCTTAGTAACTGCCCATACCCAGTCTCTATACAACGGAGCATCTGATTCGTAGATCTCATATCATATCTTCCCTCTCTTCATTCTCACCCGTAACCAGTAGGCGTGTCGATGATGTAGTGTCCTAGCTTGCTAGCCTTGCACGCGGGTCGCTGTATAGTACAGTACTCATGAGTTAAACCCAATGACTCATCATAACCTTCCCGCTCCAAGAATAACTTTTCCGTGTACACAATATGAGATGAAATGACACAAACCATACTCAACATATTGACCACATTTACAGTACATAATGAATTCCTATCTTATAATTTAAATAACAAATGATGTTCTAATATATACAATATGATTCCAAAAGCCTTATTTACAATTGATTGAAGTTAAATTAATATGTGTTAATGAATAATTTGCGATGACGGATAATCTTGATATCGAGTGATATCACGTAATAGGACAGTACAATAAATTAGTATGGCTAGAGAAGCCAGGGCGGTTAAAACACTTCGGAGTACGAAATAATCGGTTAAAGAAAAGAAGATGTAAGGGAATCGCGAAACTGGAAGACTTCTTAGAACTTGAAAACTTGGGGTCAGACGAGTAAAAGAACTGGATGAGGCACAACGGATGACAAGATGAAAGATAAGAGCCTCCATATGTAAGCAGATGCAATGGAAGTTTAAGTCGGTGCCCCGTGCTCGTCAATCGGAGAAATTCTAAGCATGATTTGAGTGCATAAGCCAATATTTATTCATTTAATTCAAGGGCCATTAAAATACAATTTATCACAAGGATTGTCAGAGAAGAATATATCATAGAAACGACATGAAAAGTGGAAAAATTAATTAATGGTGGTGAGGAAGAACAACTGGGCAACCATCCTCTATTAACACTAATCGGAAGAAAAATTAAAGAGGTCTGACTCTTCGAAGAATGAAGGTATCGGCCAATAAATGACTAAGACCATGAAGGGTGTGAAAACAAAAGTCACCCTAGGCCCCAAAAATCTGATACCGTTTGGGTCGAATAGAACAAGAGTTAGACCCTGGGAGTTGGATCTTTAGGGGAGGTGAAGGCGATAAGCCTGATACAAGTAAGTGGAAGCAATTTCAGACTCAGCTACAAGTTCCATGACCGGCAACCCACGCTCCCAAGATGAAATCCCTTGGGTGGCATTTTAGTCACCTTTTACGGCAGGCAGGGGATACTGCGGGTGTATTCTACAGCGCTGGGAATAGAACTCATAATACTTACGCCAGATGTAGACTCGCACGGTGCAACAGAAAACGGATCTCATCCCTCCAGACGCCACACTTTCCTGCGTCTAAAGTTGGCTGACGCTTTTCTTGGGCCTACACGAAGCGTTGTATGCGATGACATTGCGTCAACCGGGGTATCTAGTTGGTCTACGGCAATCAAACCCGAGACGATGCAACGTACGACGCATGGTCATTGATGAAACCGGACGTACATGCCTGCGGTTGTACTGGTCCAATAGGTCAAATATTCCATTGTGGAGCGACGTAAGCACCGTATGTGTCACCTGAGATCTTTTACATGCTGACGTTGTACAACATGGAATATCGAATGGGCCGTTTCCTGTCCATCAAAAATCCGATTACATCAGCCGGCTTTGAAACCGCGATCTTTGTATCTAGAAGCCAACACACTACTACTGTTCCACAAAGGGAGATTTGAGAGACAGTGAACTTGATCAATAAATCTAAGCAACATGACTGGAGAAAGTCGTCTTGCTGTCCTTGGAAGACTTAAATACCTGTAGGCCATTTGGCTAGGTAGCAGTCGCCTGCGTAGAACCAAGAATTTACTCATCTCTATACGACGAGTGTAAATAAACAAATGGAACTGGTAACATAGTATTCGATCGGGCAAGGCTGGCGACACGGGAATTGGAGGGGAGGCAGGTAAGCATGTGCAATGCCATCAATATGTGTTGGAACTCTCTAGAGTCGAGTTGGGATGTCCACAACGATTGTTTTAGTGAAACAGGTTTTGCTTGTGCGTTCTGACAACGAGTGGCAAGAATTTTGAGCTGCGGTGTGCGATCAAATTTTTGCTTCAGACTTGGACACAGCGCAACTGAAACTTTAGCAAAACTTCGGCAGGCCTAGAGAGACAGTGTTTTTTCAAGGGCCCGGGTGTTTCGGTCGTTTAAGGCATTTGAAGAAGAGAGTCTATTGAAGATTAACCTAGCAGCGGAAGGCCTTCATTTTCAAGAAACGATGCAAATATCGACAGACACCGGATTGTACGCGTTCAGCTAATAGGTTGAGAGTCAGCATGATGAGACAGAGTTGAATTTGAGTTACACCACCGTTTATCTGATTTTGACCAATGGATTGGGGATGAGAACAATCTGCTCAAAAATGATTCCGAGAAACCTAACGCAGTACCAAAAAAACATGAGGAGGGACAGGTGACTTAACTTTTGCTTAATTGATTAAAAATGATCCCTATTTTCAGGAACGTGTCATTACCGGTGAAGAGACTTAGGTGTTTAAGTACGACCCTGAAATCAAGCGCCAGAGCATGGAATGACACACTACAAGCTCTCCAATGCCAAGAAAAGCAAGAATGAGCATGTCAAAAATCATAATCATGCTGATTTATTTCTTGATAGCCAGGAAATCGTTCACAAAGACTGTTTGCACCTAGGCCAAGGAGTTAATCAACACTTTTACCGAGAGGTTCTTCTAAGACTTCAAAAAAGGGTCATGCACTTGAGGCCAAACATATAAAAGAATTGGCTGTTGCATCACAACAGTACGTCTTGTTACACAGCAGTTTCAGTAAACCGTTCTTTGGTCAGTAAGAACAAAGCTGTGGATCTTCAGTCTCCGCATTCGCCCGGTTGAATCCTTGTGACAATTTTATTTTCCCGAGATTGAAAAAACGCCTCAAGGGACGTTGTTTTGGGGGCACTGTACAATATTCATATTCAAACGGCTGTAATAGACCAGCTGAAGGCTTTTGCAGTATACGAATTTCAACACTGCTATGATGAGTGAAAGGTGGTGGTGGTGGTGATTATTGTTTTAAGAGGAAGTACAACTAGGCAACCATCCTCTATAACACTAATCAGAGGGAAAAATGGAAGCAATCCGACACTTCGGAAAATGAAGGTATCGGTCAAAGGAAGACAAGGGCCACGAAGGGCGTGAAAAGGAAAGACTCCCTTGGCACACCATGCGTAATACCATTGGGGTCGGGAAAGAACAAGAGTTGACCAAGGTAGGTCGGATAGGACAGATGAAAGTGAGGAGCCTGGCACAAGTAAGTAGAAGCAATTCCTGGGCTCAGCTAAGGCCCTGTGGTCGCCAATCCAGGCTCTAAAGTTCAGGAAGTACGTCTCTAGCGCTGTGTGACATTCCATGCAGTTGGTTTGGAGGGGACAATGTTGAATAGTAATGTTAGGTATTGGAAACAACAAGTGAATAAATCAGTCTCATTAGTTTATATACACACCTCGTATATCATTAGCTTACTTTTCAACTGAACATTCCAAACTTCTGGATTGCAGGACAGCCAACATGTAAAGTTTAGCATCAGACGGGAACATGATGTTGCAGTTACTCCTTCTTACCTCTGTATGAAACTTTGCTGTAGTCTGAAGACATCCATAATCCCCTACAACGATCAGCGCAGTGAAGCAGAAGCTGGAAGTAATGTTGCGAGGTGGTGTTATTAGCGCCCTCTTCTTTCAGTTACACAGCTCAGATAGCGAGAATTAAAGCACATCCCCGCAGGCGTTCTCTGTGTGTGTGCTCGTGTGATTAAAGCAGGCCACGGCGTTCTTTACACTCAAATGAAACTAACACCGCTGGGATAAGCCAGATTTGCTCTTGCGCGCAGCTTATGCCAGTATTTTCAACCTGATCTCCTACGTGGAAGAGCTATTAATATTTGTACACACCTCCAAGCGAAATTGGCATTTCATTTTAATTTGAAATAACGATAAAAATAAATATGAAGGTTTTAAAAATCGATGCACAGAAAGATCTCTGCAATTAACTAGTAGGTGTTATTAGATTGTCTGGAATGTTTTGGAAGTCCTTCCACACTTGAATGTTTGAACTCTCCATACCCAGTAGAATACCAAATAAACATATAGGCATATTGCAACAATTTAAAAGTTGGTTAAGTTGTGGTGATATAGATTATTGTTCAACTAGCAAGGTATTTCTACCGTATTTAGTTTGCTGAGAGCTATTAGCGACGAAAAGTATAGATCACCGTTGGTAATCGTTCAACTTCTTCTTTTGAATTATTTAGCTCGCTTAGGCGCTCATACTACAGTTGAGAGTTTGGTTCATCGTTAGGAAATACCTCAGTGAACTTGCTTTTTGCAGGAAGACTAGATCTAGTGTTTCATTAACTTGTCTCGTATTTTTGGTCACTGGCTGAAAGATGCACGGGATTGGCGTATACGTCCTGAAACTTGCTCCATATGAACGGAATGCAGTGTGTTTAAGAGATTATATGACCTTGATACTAATTTTAGAAGGAACATTATTAAGTCCAACCCTTCGAGGAATTAATGTAGTGGTAAAAGAAAGATAAGGGCTATTATTGGCAGGAAGATGAAATGTTCTCTAACTCGCAAAACTTATACTGTTTGTTTGTTTGTCCAGCCCTTGTCCCGTTTCCCTACGGGGTCGGGTATGAGGTGAGATGAATCTGTCGTGGCGGGTTTTTATGACCGGATGCCCTTCCTGACGTCAACCTCATCAGAGGAGTTAATGAGAGATGAAATGAATGACGTGATATATGATAGTAGGGAGAGGGTGAAACCCGGTGCCGGCACATAGCCTACTCCTGTCGAATAGCACCAAGGGGTCTGCTCAAGGCTTAACGTCCCCATCCGACGGACGAATCACCATCAACAGCGTCATATGCCCTCACTCCATATGAGCACTGCGGAGAGGTTTGGAATTTAATCCAGGCTTTTGGCACGCAATCTAGTGATTAGAAATTGTATACCACCACCTCCCCTACCCTGCCGGCCAACATTCTGATGGTGAAAATTTTTTCGACCAACGGGACTCGAACCGGCTAACCTCGGTGTTAGACCGTTTTAGACTTCAGCGCCTTAACGATCATGGCCACCAGGCGGGCTGCAAAACTTATACTGTTGGGGTTAGAAAATAAATTTTTACAACTGAGACAGGACAGGATAGTCGAAAAGGAAGTATTTAGAAGGAAGTACTATTTAGAAGTAAGTGGAAGCAATGCTCCGTGATCACAATGTGTAAAGCCCTTGAGACTGAGTAAGAGTTGACCAGGGTAATCACCATAGATGGACTGAGGACGATGATAGTTTTGTCGATAACCATGATTTTCAATAGTTTTCCAAGTCCCTCTCGTTCGCCATGGTTCTATTCCAAATTCCTGCAAGCATTAAAGATCCGCCCATCAGTGTAATTACCACAACAACGCAAATCAACGAGAAGTGTCCTCGTAGAAGGTATGCGATAATCAATATCATCATTTTTCTAGGCAGTATGTCAAGTAACATAGTATACTATTTAGAAACGTGGACTTAGCAAGCTGGTTATTCATGTTTATTCGTGGACCTTAGTGGTGGCGGCATACTGATACATTGAAGAGAACGAGAGTATCGCTTAAAGAATGGCACATGAAATGTACAAAGCAAGGAAAGGAAACGTCAGACCTAAATGTGTCCCCAACTGCCGTGCTCATTTCGCAAAGTATTATCGTCGGTAATTTATCATGACTATCTCCACCATCCCTCAACTAGCATTGTGCTCTCCTACATTCAATAATGCTACTTTTTGTTTGACCTTTATTTATGAGGATATTAGGTACAAAATGATCATCTGTTCTCTAAACTTATACAATTTATTGGATACTTGAACAAACTCCATTCATAGGTTACCCGAAATGACAAAGTATGCCAGTGAAATTTATGGTTGGGAAAGAAATGAGTCTCACAATCAGCACAAAGAAAATAAAATTAATAGTTTTCAGTCGAGGAAGAGAAAAGCTATTCTGAAACCGGAAAGTCAATAAATCCAACAATATGACAAATTTAATTAACTTGGTTGTTGGGTATCAGATGATTTAAATCCATATTTTGAAATTAAGACTCGTATAGAAATGGCAAGATTAGCGTTAAAGAAAATGAAGTCTTTATTGTGTGATAACGCATTAAATTTGAAACTGAGACAGAGCGTCGTTAAATGTTATCTTTGGTAAATTTTTCGTCATGGAGTTGAAGCTTGAACTTCGAAATCGACCAAGATAAAAAGGCTGGAGCTCTGGAAATGTGGTTTCATAGCAGAATGTTAAAAGTCTGCTGAATTTCCCTAATGCACAGATATTACAGAGAGCAGACTCTAAAAGAAAAGTGCTGACCTCCATCATATGCAGAAAAATTGTATACCTGGGGCGTGTGCTACGTGGTGAAAGTTAGTCAAATTAAAGGACAGCATAGAGTAGGCATAAAACCTTCTTGTCTCCAGAACATTCATGCCTGGACTGGCATAAGAAAGATCGAACAAATCTACCTTGTCTGGACTGTCCATACTTATCTCCAACGTCCGGAAAACTGGACACGGCATATAGAAGAAGATACAAATGGTGTCTTAGTATTGAAGTATAAACATTCAAGGCTAACAACCACGCTCTTTAATGATACAGGAAGGTTAAATCTCGTGGAGACATTTTGAAGTATGCTCTGCTTCGTCGCGAAGCCTGCCCGATTTAGTGGAAATACTTCCGAAAAGAAAGCAAGATATCCTTCCAACATTAGTTTCCAGAGTGGGAAAGTTACATGTTAACTCTTTATCTTCCTAGCGAATGGACAGGGAATAAATTAATCTGTCATTAGATCATCTAAATGAGGTATTTACTTATTTCTTCTGCACAACCAACAGAGATCACTTTCCAATTATAGGTGGTTTACATAGACAGACATACAGACATGAAAACAAACACAACGAATTCATTAATACTGTCCTCCTCCGTAGCGTAACGGTTAGTGTTATTAGCTGCCGTCCTCGGGGGTCCGGGTTGAATTCCCGGTACTGTCAGAAATTTAAGAATGTCAGGAGGGCTGGTATGTGGTTGAAATGGTACATGCAGCTCACTTCCACTGCGGGTGTGTCTGAAAAGGGCAGCACCACCTCGGGATGAGGACACGAATTTACTCAATAGAGGGAAATTGTTTATAACAATTATAGAGTACAGGCAAACAGAGTTACAAGAGCAATCAGTGTCAGGATATAATATTAAGGACTTAAATGATTCATCATATAATCTTTAATACTAAAAACAATGTGCCGGCCCCTTGGTGTAGGAGTATCGTGCCTACCTCTTACCTGGAGGCCCCGGGTTCGATTCTCGGATTTCTACCTGCATCTCAGGGCTGGTTCAAGGTCCACTCAGCCTACGTGATTACAATTGAGGAGCTATCTGACAGTGAGATAGCGACCCGGTCTAGAAAGCCAAGTATAACGGCTGGGAGGCTCCGTCATTCTGAGCACACGACAAGTCGTAATCTGCAGGCCTTCGGGATGAGCAGCGGTCGCTTGGTAGGCCATGGCCCATCGGGGCTGTTGCGCCATGAGAAAAAAAAACACGATGTGTACATACGATTTTAAAATAGAGAAATTCACTGTCAATACAATGTTTGACCTTTAGCATAATGAGAAAGAGGAAGTGTTCTTTGTGTGCGGTCTGACAGGTATAGTGAACAATGTGAACCGCAGATTTCACAAACACGGTCGCTGGATACCTGGTGAAAAATCGTTCTTATTACAAATACGGTGATCAATGCCGTGAATTGCTCCTCTCGTATAAAGGTGACGTAGCTCAAAATTGGCTGATTCCCATTCGTCATTTTTCATGGCGGGAGTATTAAAGAATTCTGGGTCTATTTCTGCAGTTTCCTGGAGTCGTTCGTCCAGGAACCTTTTAGTAACTGGGGTTGGTGTCAGATTGTAAGTTGTCATCAAGTCTTGTATGAAGGAAGATGTTTCTGCTAGCTGGTATACAGGTGAGCCGGCCCCGTGATGTAGGGGTAGCGTGCCTGCCTCTCGCCGAGAGGCCCCGGGTTCGATTCCCGGCCAGGTCAGGGATTTTTCTCTCGACCTGAGGGCTGGTTCGAGGTCCACTCAGCCTACGTGATTAGAATTGAGGAGCTATCTGACGGTGAGATGGCGGCCCTGGTCTCGAAAGCCCAGAATAACGGCCGAGAGGATGCGTCGTGCTGACCACACGACCCCTCGTAATCTGCAGGCCTTCGGGCTGAGCAGCGGTCGCTGGGCAGGCCAAGACCCTTTCAAGGGCGTTAAGTGCCGTGGGGTTTGGTTTGGTTTTGGTATACAAGTCGATTTGTTGAAAACTTTGAGATTCAGATCTCCGCATGAAAGGAGCTACCGGTGCAACTTTGAGCTTGAATAATGACATTGCTGTTCTTGGTGAAAGAGATTTGAGATTGCCAATCTCCACTTCAGCCTTTATCGCAGCCACTGTTCTGTCTTCAATGTGCCTAGTGAAAGTGAATCCAGTGACTTGTAGGGTCACCCCTAAATATTCGAAAGATTTTTACTATTTCTATTGTTTGGTTTCCCCTGGTAACTCTATCCGTTGATGACAGTTTCCCTCCTTTTCTATGCCTATCATTCTTTTGAGACAATTCCACTATTCTATTAAGAGCTTCCTGTAAATGAGCTCTTGCTCAATATAACCATATCATCTGCATGTAAGTACATATTCACATCTCCAGTTACTACATTGTCAAGTAACATTAAAGAAACTACCATGTACTTTTTATATAATCTGCAAAGTTACAGGTATATATAAATATAAAAGGAAAACTAACCATGAAATAAGTAGCCTACTAGTACAAACATAATACATAGAATAGAAATAGTGCTTTAACTGAATTCAAGATGCCTAGCGGCCATTACTTTAACTGTGTGCCTTCTTTAACAATTTTACATAATAATTGTAACTAACAGCAAAGTCTAAATTAAGATAGTTGCAGTCGCTTAAGTGCGGCCAGTATCCAGTATTCGGGAGATAGTAGGTTCGAACCCCACTGTCGGCAGCCCTGAAGATGGTTCTCCGTGGTTTCCCATTTTCATACCAGGCAAATGCTGGGGCTGTACCTTAATTAAGGCCACTCCTAGCCCTTTCCTGTCCCATCGTCGCCGTAAGACCTATCTGTGTCGGTGCGACGTAAAACAACTAGCAAAAAAAAAATTAAGATCAGGAAAGTTATGAACTGTGATTTTAAATGTTGTGCACATTCTAAACAGTGGTTGGCTTCAATAAAATACTGTTTTAGAAATAGGAAGAAGCAAAAATATCTGTGTCTTAAACTTCTTTCCGGGTTTTGAACGAAACTTGTTGTAGAAAGTAATTGTTATCTACCACATTATTGATAGCTTATGTTGCAGCACCTGTTATAATATGAGACAGTTGCAACTGAACGAGCAAAGTAACTTGGATATAAAACCCTATATAAAGCCGGACATAATTATTGTATGACGCTATATCCTACGTCAACATTTTTCAATTGATGATCCGATATGGTCACAATTCCGAACCATAATACCATGAAAAATAGATATTTAAAAACTCAAGTACTCCAGATGGTTATTAATAATAATGTTATTGATTTTAAGTCCCACTAACTACTTGTACGGTTTTCGGAGATGCTGACTTGTTGGACTTTTGTCTTGCAGTATTTCTTTTACGTGTCGGTAAATGTACCGACACGAGACTGGTATATTTGAGCACCTTCAACTACCACCGGAATTGACCTAGCCAGTTTGGACTTGAAGGTCAGCGCTCTTTCACTTGAGTCAGTTAGCCCAGCTCCAGACAGTAATTAAACACTGAGCTAAAGTAAAATCACGTCCTAGTATTCTTCGAGCTAGTGAAGCACTTTCTGGTACATCTCCAATGAAGGTAAGCCGTATATACGTTTTCAACCACATACCAACACTCTCTGTCAATCTTAATTCTCTGAAAGAGCCAGGTGGTGGTCAGTGGCGTATACTGAGGGCTACCAAGGCTGTCGGTGAAGCCCGATCCTCAGTTGAGAACAATGGAAGTCTAAAGGACATTATAATGTAAGCATCTGACACATTGTTCCATATTCAAAACTTGAAAGCAGTGAGAAAAAAATTCGCACGTATTTCTGAGAGACTGATATCGCAGCCCAGACTCTCGTCCCTCTTCCCTCTACTCATCCATAGCGGCTTGCTGCTGTATATTGGTTAGGAGCGGGGACCGAGTGGGATAGGTGTGCTAGGCTTCGGTCCGTCACATCGCCACTGCTAACTATCAACCATGCGTTACTCATCGTATATACTTCCTCACCTCATACTTCTGACTTAATCATATAGATAACAGAGTGCTGGTATTTCACTCCCGTTTCCTTCTACATCCTTGTAGGAAGACACTACAGAGCTGCTGTTATAGGAGCAATATAGTTTTATTTTTACAGGTACAACTATTAAAATTAAATGCAATCTTTCAGGTTCTTTTTGTTGGTTGGAATCGAACCCGTGAGCATGGATCAGACACCACAACTGATCTCCAGAGGAAGCTAACAAAGCAGTGAACGATGGGTACGACAGCTGTAAAATTGAGCATTTGTATTTAATAATAATAATAATAATAATAATAATAATAATAGTGCATGGTATCTGCGTAGCCTTGGTGGTGTCCTAATGAGGATAAAATGAATGGCAAAGACGTCATAAACAACCACTCCCCAAGCCAGGAGGTTGATTCTGAAAATTGATCCGGAGCCATCGGGCCAAAGGCAAGCATTCTATCCATTTAGCCACAAAACCGGACTTTAATTTGCTAAACCTTCGGCTACCATCTCCACTGATCAGCTGTTGAGCATTGGCAGCAGCTTGTGAAGCAGCCTTCACAACACAGCAGGCTTCTCCGTTGGCTTTTGGCTGCAGCTCAAAAGACTGAAGGCTTGACGTTCACTAAGCCAACCATCGAAAAGGGGTAACCTAAGTCTACTGCTAGCCCACGTCTTGATCCCAGCGTAAGCCACTGGTGGTGGTGATTATTGGTTTAAGGTGAAGTACAACTAAGCTCAACTGGTATTGCTGGTCCCTATTCGCTGGACGAGACACTCATGTCTTTCTTGCTCGCATGTGTTTCTGTTGTTATGAAACGACAGGTTGACTACTTTTTTTTCTATATGTAGTGTAGTTCGATAAAAACATCATTACGTATATTTCAGTCATTTGCACTCATCCAAATCAACCTACTGTACCTTCGTTTCAAATCCGGGGATTTGGACACTGCATAAGCGGAGTTAAATCCTTCTCATCTTCATGTTTATATTCACTACCCGGTATGACGATATGCAGTATGCAGTTTCTCCCACATTATGGAATACGATACCAGAACGCTTTGAAGCTACCCATAGATTTATTAATACATCGGCAGTGAATAGGAACTGAAGCCATGTTTGATTACTACCTGCCAAGTTGGGGTCAGAAGGCCAGCACCTCAACCATTTCAGCCACTCAGCCCGGCAAATGAAGCAGTTAATATGACAAGAACATATTCTGTAACATTATCGATGCTAATTTAGGTGTTTGTCATCTCCTATTTTACAAATAATAATAATAATAATAATAATAATAATAATAATAATAATAATAATAATAATAATAATAATAATAATAATAATAATAATAATAATAATAATAATAATAATAATAATAATAATAATAATAATAATAATAATAATAATAATAATAATAATAATAATAATAATAATAATAATAATAATAATAATAATAATAATCGTATGGACTCGGCTACCGTGTGCAGACATTTCAATTTGGCGCCATCTGGCTGTCTGCTCGTCAATTTCGACGTTCCGTTTTACTCTAGGCCCCCACTAGATGGCAGACCGAGTAAACCGAAACTCTCTTGGGCGTCTACGGCTGAGATTTAATGAATTTTGTCGGGTAAACACCATATGTGTCACCAGAGATCTTTTACATGCCGACATCGTACGACTTTTTTCCGCCCTTCAAAAATCCGACTACCTCTGATGAGTACGATTAAACGTCATGTAAAATAATATTATTTTACAATAATAACAAACAACCAAGCTTGCAGTTTTCCGTGAGAAATGGGACCTCCAGTTTTAGGTGGAATCTGGATCACTGGGACGTGACACACATTAGTCGAATCGCGGCCGCTATAGCGAGAAGCCAGTGTCGATGTTCCTACGCTATTCCGTTTCCAAAATTACTCACACTTGTGAATATAATATTATCGTCTGACCTCGGCTGTCAATGGCAGGCTTTAGATTAGGACCGGCCTGCTAGGTAGTGCAATTGATTAGGCATTCACCCTCTGTGTTGGAGGTAGCGGGGAGGAGAACTAATTCAGCGATGAGCCCTCAGGTGTGATATTACTGCATTCTATCGTCAGTTCCTAACGCACTGTATAGGATACGAAGTATTAAAAGTTGCAGACTAAATGACTGAGGTTTTCAAGTTATAAACCAGAGCAACGAGCTCTGGAAATAGTAAAAATGATGGGCAGTAATAGACAATTACTATTGTACAATTAGTTTTCTAAAACGGACAAAATGAATCGATTCTGAGCGTAATGTGTTGGTATCGTCATGTATTGGCGCATGGGCTCTTATATTTTTATTTTATTTATTTAGTCTGATCCAGGACACCATAGATTTGCCATAAGACACAGAATAATACACAATAACAATTTTGAGGGAAGATAAAGAAGATTAATATTTGAAAAACGATAGGTTACAATTAACCATGTTAAATGGCATGAACTCCATATAAATGGTGACGAAGAATAGAAACGGAGTATTTGATGAGTGAGACGACTATCTCATCTTGTAGACTTCTCGCTAGTTTATATTTTTGTCGCCATGTGACGAAAGATTTGGGAATTGTTCCCCTCGCGCCAAAGAAAAGTCCAGTCACCGTAATTTTTTAAAGGCTTATATGACTCAAGAAAGAAAGGGATGGTTGGATTATAGATATCCTTTTTTTCATTGTCTACGTCAGTCGGCTGAGAGGCTGAAGATTCAAAGCGTACCGTAGGATCAATAATTTCTGCTTCGTTCCTCCGTCTGTCAATCGCGATAATATCAATCCTGCGAGTGCTGCGTCCTTCGGCGATGCAGTGGACTTCTTCGTACACTTCTAGATTTTTGAGACGAAGAGCATTAGCAATCAGGTTTCTGATGATGTTATGGCGTTTGATCCTAAGCAGTTCTCCTTGAGGGCAACTCCCCAGCACATGTGGTATCTGCAGTGGCCTGTGCTGGTAGAACGTCCCGGCAGAGTACTCATATTTCTAGCCTGCCCTGATTCCGCATTTCAGATTGAATCAGACAGGAAGACAAAATGGTGCTGTTTGTATCGTCCATATGCAGATATATTTAGAATATACACTGCTCAAAGAAAAAATGTTAATGGAAACAGACACGGAATTAAAACAAATCTTCTTCCTTGCAAACATTATTAACTGAAATGGAAGGGTTTCTTTGGACACTCAGTACACGACGTGAATCCTAAACATATCATAAACAAAGTGGTGCATGGTCATACACAAACATGGCTACGTGAAAATTAAGCGTCGTGGTATGGAGTATTGCCCACCCATCGCAATGGATTACAGCTTCTCAATGCCTGCTAATGCTTGTGACAAGGCGCCCCACGTTCAGTTGAGACAGATGTCCTCACTCTTTCAAAAGGGCGTCTTCAAGGGGTTGTAGTGCTGGGGTGATGGATTTCTCGCTCGGATGCGTTGTTCCAATTGATCCCAGGCTTTTTCGATCTGATTAAAGTCGGGACTACTTGGATGGTCACTCAATTTGTTGCACGTGGTTCTCTTGCAGGAATCTCCAAACGACCATCTAAACGATATAAAGAGAAACACAATTCATCCGACAAGAACACAGGACGCCAAATGCCTTAGCTCTCAGTGCAGATGATCTGTAACAAACTACAGTCTCCTATCATGGCGTCTATCCAATGCGGGTATTTGGGCGGGTTGGCTTCCGGAAGCCTATTATTGACTGGTGATCTGTAGCATTATCATGCATCAATACTGCGTTTTTTTTTTCAAGTTGCCTCACGTGAGTAATTCGTAGCATTACGTGGCACGTGTACCGATGAGCAGTTAAGGATCCACTGTGAATGATCAGACTTGATTTACGCCTGCCCACACCGTAACAGATCCACCTCCAAGAGTAACGACAGATTATACAGCTATCGGATGAAATCGCTCCACACGTCTTCTCCAGACTCGCAGACGATCTTCTGAACGATATAACGCGAAACAGGATTTATCTGAGATCAGCACCTGACACCAAGCGCCTTAGCTGCCAGTGCAGATAATCTCTGGTAAACTACAGTTTCCTGTCACGATGTCGTTTGTCCAGATCAGGTACTTGAGTAGGTCTTCGCGATTTTAAATTGGTCTCTGGAAGCCTGTTTCTGACTCTTTGGTTACTAATTCGTACTCCAGAAGTCTGCAGTATGTTCACCTGTAGAGCTCGTACTATAACGTCAAGGACCTATTAGACGCAAGAAAACGATCCTGCCCTGGGGTTGCTTTCCTTTGGCAGCCCGTACTAAGGCGCCGGGCAATACTTCTAGTCTCCTGGTAACATTTCCACAGATATCAAACCGTATTCTGAGCACCCCCCCCCCCCGCCAGCGTTCTGGTAACGTACACGCATGAATAGAAATGGTGTCCCGACATAAACAACCAGCACTGACCCACTTCACTACTGAAAGGTAGGGGAGGGAATGAAGGGGTGGTGTATAAGACTTAACGAAAAGGAGGAGAAGGGTATGAACGGGTTTAATAGTGCTGAAAACACAGAGTGTGTGTATATTGCTATACATCCACCATTGTGCCCATTTCAATCACACCAGTCTTGTAGCTGGCTGTCTACCTATAGCATTGCGTTAAGCGAGGAGTTGGGGAAACGCCATGCTTTGTTTATATCGGAACACCATTTCCGTGCATGCGTGTACCTCTGCGTCTATTTCTGAAGCAACGTAAGTGCACGAGCGGATTCAGTCGACAACTGCTTTTCCAGTTGCCTACCTCGGTCCACACGTTCAGTCATTTGTAAACACTACATTCCGCAAAGCCCAACCTTCGCAAACATTTGGATTGAGGCAGTCATGCCTTTTAACTGACATTGATACCTTCCAAATATGCGGATGATAGCGGAGCCTTCTGTTTCGTAAACCTGATAATAGTATTGCCGTACTGGTTCAGTCCCCATCCAATTATTCATTCATTAGTTAGGAACATCTAAAGGTGTGAAAAACTATTTTGGGCCTTTAGTTTTATTTTGCTCAAAATCATTACGTTGGTCCCTTTCAGTTTGTTTCTAATACTCTCAGAAGGTTCTCATGAAAACAATTATACTAGCAAAATAAGTTATGTACTAAAATCGTTCAAATTGTACTCTTACTTCTAGGTAGAGAAAAACAAGAATTTTATGCGGATAATTACATATTTGATCAAACTGTTCTTATGCTACGGTAACCTAACAAAAGCGAATTTTTTGAAGTGGAAAGAGTGAAAACAGTACTTTGCTAAATGCCTTGATTGATTTTTGCTTTGTAGCTATTCTAGGAATGAAGGAGTCGGTTAAAAGTGCATTCATATCCTCGTTCCCAGGAGATGCAGCTATTTTCGGACACACCCCCAATGGGATGAGCTGCATGTATCTTTATAACCATATTCCATCCCTCCTGCTAATCCTGAATTCCTTGCAGTAGCGGGAATTAAACTCGGGCCTCCAAGGACGGCAGCTAATGCCGCTAACCGTTACACTTTACAGGTGGATTAGGAATCAGTGAAAGGGAGAGTAGGGCCACGGAGTAAGTGAAGATGACGGATACCCTAGATTTCGCAATCCTAATAAACTCGCATTCGGAAAAGGACAACCGTTGTCCGCGGGAGGTAATGTAGGAAACGTGAAAGTGAATACCCTGCCAGACTCAGTTAAGGGTCCTGTGGTCACCAACCCACGTTCCCAAGATGTGAAAACTTGCGGGACCCAATTTGGTCGCCTCTTACGGCTTACTTATGGTTTGGCTTTTAGCATCGAGAGTATCCGAGCACATGTTCGGCTCGCCTGTAACAGGCCTTTCTATTTGACGCACATGGGCGACCTGTGCGTCTGGATGTGGGATGATGATAATGAGGTAGAGGGGAGGTGAACCCGGTGTCAGTACGTAGCCTACTCCTATCGAATAACACCAAGGGGTCTGCTCAAATTTTACGTCCCCATCCGACGAGCGAATTACCATCAAGAGCGTCCGTATGCTCTCACTCCATATTGAGCCGTATCCTGCCGGCCCATAATAATAATTAGAGTATTATTTGACCCAATATGTAAAATTTATTCATAAAATTTACAGTCTAACATGTTAAAGCATCGTATCCCAAGATAGTTGATACCGTATGTTGAGCAAGACAGTGAGTCGCTGGACATTGCTTCATATTTCCGTATGACCGTGAGAAAGGATGGCGTAACCAAGCGCTGGCAAGGATCGACACGTGTATTAGATGCTGACCAAGCAATATATTTCAGCCAATGGGAAATTTAGGACTTAGGAAACATGGAGGCTACACCGCGTCAAATCTTAATTCCAGAATGACCAACGTGCTCAGTTGCTAAAGTCAGTTTCTGTAGGTAATCGGTTTTCCACAGTTTCAGAAGTCAGATATATTTGGAATAGTAATATAAAAATTGGTGGAAGCGATTTGCTAGTGTTTGAGCTGTGTTTTGTAAATATATCACAAATAATATTGTGTCATCATATACGACGAATTTTCTGATTGATGGTTGGTTCAGACACCCGGGAACCCCAGTATTAATATGGCGTCACCGAAGCCTCCTCAGTAACCTTAGCTCTGGAGAGCGTCACTCTGTGTTAAATGCTTGGATAGTGCGGAAGCACAAACTCTGAATTGGTGATCGTGATTAACGTGGTGTTATTCCAGTAACAGTAACTGATTTTAAATTATATTTTAAATTGTGCAGCTGGAAGATTTTACTGTTCTTGAGTAAATGGAATAGTATATTTTGGCAGAGTTTAATTTCAATATATAAAGACGGTGTTTAGTGACCGCTGAGTAACAAGTGTAGTGGAGACGTGCTATTGTTTCACTACTTCGAAACGGGCGCGATTCGCGGGGAACTTCCGTAGCGAACCGTGTGCTGCTTTTAAAACTGTATTCTCACCCTTTAAGTGAAGTGTATATTATAAATGGATCAGTGTGTTTAGCTGATCTTTTAAAGAGAAAGGGTATTTCGGCTCGTAGCATTGAGCAGCGAAGATATTGTCAACCAAAGTCTTCTGTGTTCCAGTGAATATTTCCAGCAAGATGATGGCTACAACCGTAGAAGAAGGAAGTGTATTCCCACATGCTAATACTGTGATTGACATGGAGTAGATCACTAAATTAGCAGGGATGTAAGCTGCTATCCTGGTATCTCGAGAGTCGTCATGTAAATACAGTAAGGCGCATGTGTTATTTATGGCATGATATGTAAGTTATGTTAAGGTACTAGGGCAGTGTAGATAGGACTTTTAATTTCATGAAAAGTAAGCCTGAAGGCATGTGTTTGTTTGATTTTGTTAATATGATAGATTCGGATACGAGAGTAATGCATGTTTATTGTATTTTCATTTTGCTTTATGATTAGATGATTGGGAAAATGAGGGATTGATAGGATTAGTTGTTGTTTATTTACATATGTTACTTAGTATAGGATATTCCGAGTTTTCCTTATATTTATATGCTGGAAGGGCTAGATTGACAGGTTCATCTTTATACAACGTTCAATACGTATTAGTTCATTTCATTTCGGTTATTCAGAGAGACAGGTATAGATTTCTGCATGACGCATGATTTTACGGAAGCTGACTGAAGGAGCTGCAGAACGTCGTTGTTAAAATAAGATCTTTGAGTTAAGTTGGATTCTGTTTTACCTGATGGTCTGTAAAGGACACGAACTGAGTCTCATACTGTGGAAGGCCAATGGGATTTATGAGAAATAATGAGATAAAAATTGCATGCCGAATTATAATGTATTGATGCAGGCTGATTGTATGCCTGACAAGAGAAAGAATATTGTGCAGATGTGTGTGCCTGCTAAGTGTCTTCTGAGTGTATATTGTGATCAGAATGGACAGTATTAATTCCAGACTATTGAGTCTGATGATATTCAATGGTAAAAGCATGCTAAGAAGGTATGAATATACGTGAGTTTTCGTGTAGCCGGCGAAAGGCGTTATCTCATGGCAAGCTGATTTCTGGCCTGTGTTTATCTGTAGGCGTGAAGGAGACGAGACTTCCCTGTGACAGCCGCGGGAGACAGAATCAAAACTTTAGCATAGTGTTGAGTTCAACATTTATTTTCAGCTCGTAATCTACCCGGAAGTACATGACGGATGACCGCGCAATTGAGCGCTCAAATGCAGCAGAAGGAGGCAATGTTTCCCATTGCTTTCTTCATGATATCAAGGGTTATTTATATGTCTTTTCCCTTACAGGATGATGTTTTACATTGTTATTTGTGGTTGTATACTTGTCTCGTTGTTTTAAAAGGGAACAGCCCGAGTGCTGAAGTATTGATGGTTTATCGAGTTCTGTCTAGATCTTTTGCAGTGAATCGGGTTTCACATTAGAATCTATGTAGCATTTAAGACTTACTCGATATCCGATGTATATAGATGTGTTTAGTTTGATTATTTGAATTGTTGTAAATATAGTGTAGGATATGCCCCTAGTATTTTGCATAACTTACATAGCGTCCAAGGCGTCTTAATTATTTTCTTTCTCGTCGTAACTTTTCTTTATTATATAATTTCTATTTAACAGTTGTATTTCGGCGACTCTCGGATTTAACTTAAATTTGGAAACCGTATCGTTGTGATGCGATAGTGTGTAACTCCATACGGAAATACCACATGTCAGTGTTTGCGTACACTGGTTGCCAGACAATATAAACAATGGACTATAAGATGCAGCTCAGTCTTGATGTATATAATGTATATAATGGAGGCATCGTCCTAGAGGGTATTTACCCCTGGGTACGGTACAATATGAACACTACGAAGAGGTTTGGAATTGAATCCAGACTTCTGTCACGCAATCTGGTGATTAGAAATTGCATACCACCATCTGTCCTATCTGATGGCAAAAATACTGATGGTGACATTTTTTTCGACCAACGGAACTCGAACCGGCTAACCACGGTGTCAGACCATGTAGACTTGGCGCCTTAACAACCATGACTACGAGGCCAACAGGCAAGGGATATCGAGCATGTATTCCACCACTCCCACCCACAGGTAGTTGTAACCAGTTCACTCGATCACTTACGACCCACTGCGGGTATCCAAACTGGGAAAGACTATTTTGACAAGCCTGATCTAAAATATGTGCTAGTCCGGAGATGTAGGAATAGCGTACCTACCTCTTATGCGATGGATGCGAGTTAGCCTTCCGGCCGGTCCAGGGATTATAATTCTGAACTGACAGCTGGAGCAGGGTTCACTCAGTCTCGTGAGACCAACTGAGAAGCTGTTTGATACGAAATGCAGCGGACTCTGTCAAGAAAGCCAAGCAATAAGCTGAATATGTCACGCTGACAACGTCGCACTCTAGAATATGCAGGTATTTGGCAGTCGTATTTGTCAGCCATTGCCTAAGTGGACTGTTGTGCTACGTTTTTCAGATCGACAATATTTTTTTACTTTGTATTCTAGATGATGCCATACTTCTAACTGAAAACTGAGAAAAAATCAAGGAGGAGTTTAGAATAGAATAGAATAGAATATAATAGAATAGAATAGAATAGAATAGAATAGAGTAGAAGAGAGTAGAATAGAATAGAATAGAATAGAATAGAGTTGAATTGAATTGAACTGAATTGAATTGAATTGAATTGAATTGAATTGAATTGAATTGAATTGAATTGAATTGAATTGAATTGAATTGAATTGAATTGAATTGAATTGAATTGAATTGAATAGAGTACTCCCATCCCCCAGTTTCGGATCACCTGAAAGTGGGGCGGGAGTAATCACTTATTGTAATCCAAAATACGTTTCGATACATGCTTTCTTTTCCTTATTAGGCACTACTATTTTTCTATTACTACATTAAACGTTACAATTACGTGAGGAACTGGAGGGGATTATAGAATCTTGAGGAGGTGGGGAGGATGCTGTTGTTATTAGCGATCTCAGTCCAATTTCGAAATTGTTCTTCTTTTCTTTAAAGTTTATTTATTTATTTATGCTCGACAATGCCGAAATATATTTTATGCCAGAAAACAATCTTAATGAGGCTCATTATAGTTCAAGTTTCATTATGATACAGGTTCTCCACCAATCATTCAGATTTTCATTATGATACAGGTTCTCCACCAATCATTCAGATTTTCATTATGATACAGGTTCTCCACCAATCACAGTTCAGATTTTCATTATGATGCAACTGTTTGACCAGCTAGGTGAGGATAGCATCGCACCTACAGTCAACGCACTAGCTTCGCACTTGTTTCCAAAATCAAACATGTCAGACACACATATTGACATCAATGCAGCTTCTACTTCCAATATTACCGGGCGAGTTGGCCGTGCGCGTAGAGGCACGCGGCTGTGAGCTTGCATCCGGGAGATAGTAGGTTCGAATCCCACTATCGGCAGCCCTGAAGATGGTTTTCCGTGGTTTCCCATTTTCACACCAGGCAAATGCTGGGTCTGTACCTTAATTAAGGCCACGGCCGCTTCCTTTCAACTCCTAGGCCTTTCCTATCCCATCGTCGCCATAAGACCTATCTGTGTCGGTGCGACGTACAGCCCCTAGCAAAAAAAAAAAAATCCAATATTCCACAATCACACGGCACATATCCGCAAATTCACTTCACCAACTGTACAATAAACAATGTGTATTTGAAATAAAGCTAGGTTATGATAACCTTCTATCAGAGCTGTGAGGATGTACTTACAGAGGACCTAGCTACCATGTGCGACTATTTTCACAAATGGAGACTCCAACCAAATCCTAGTAAAACGGAAGTAACAGCATTCCACTTGCATAACATGGAAGCTAATCGGAAGCTACATGTGCTTTTTAACGGAACAGAAGTCTCCCACAACTTCTTCCCAAAATATCTGGGTGTCACACTGGATCGGTCCTTGTCGTTCAAACAGCATTGCTCGAATCTGTCAAAGAAGCTGAGTACAAAAGTAAATCTACTGCATAAACTAGCGGGCAGCAACTGGGGTGCAGATGCAAACACTCTTCGCACTGCTTCACTTTCTCTAGTATACTCGGCTGGTGAGTACTGCGCTCCTGTGTGGGAAAACAGCGTACATTCGAGCAAGATTGACGTACAGCTCAATGAAAACATGAGAGTTGTTACTGGTACAGTGAGGTCCACTCCTAATCAGTGGCTGCCTGTTTTAGCAAACATTGCTCCTCCAGATCTGAGGAGAAAAGCAGCAAAAGTACAGTTGCTCAAGAAGACCTTTGCACCCAGGAACTCACTTTTGTTCAATGCCTTACGAGATCCACCTCTGATGAGGTTAAAATCCAGGAATCCACTCTGGACTGATCTACACTCCTATGAAAAATTCAGTGTAACAGCAGAATGGAGACAGCGATGGGAACAATGTCCACCCACTAACGCCTTTCTGATTAAAGACCCAACGAAGAAAGTGCCAGGTTTCGATCTTCCTCGAAATGAGTGGTCAAAACTCAACCGTTTCAGAACAAGCCACGGAAGGTGCCGATATATGATGAAAAAGTGGGGATATTGTGAAAGTGCTGCGTGTGAGTGTGGTGCTGAGAAGCAGACATTGCTTCATGTTGTTCAGAGCTGTCCACTGTCAGCATTTAAGGACGGTTTACGGACTCTGCATGAATTGACACCAAGTGCAGTGGACTGGTTGTCGAAGCTGGACATTCTAGTTTAATTACCTCTATATTTTAATGTGTATGTTAATTGTATATTTTTACAGATTATGCTTGTAAATGCCATACGATAATAATAATAATCAGAGCTTTGAAAAAATATGACATTGTCAAGGTCTCTGATCCACTCACGGAAAATCAGTAACCCAGCGCATGCGCTCTGCGCTTTGTTCAGTTATCTCAACTGCCAAGCGACATCTCGACAGAAATTTATGAATATTTATAAAATAGTGTTCTAATTATCGTCGAGCGTAAACAGTCGCGTGTGAGTGTGGTGCTGAGAAGCAGACATTGCTTCATGTTGTTCAGAGCTGTCCACTGTCAGCATTTAAGGACGGTTTACGGACTCTGCATGAATTGACACCAAGTGCAGTGGACTGGTTGTCGAAGTCTTTATAGAGTTATCCTACAATCACAACATATATTTTGAATGAATTAAATGAATGACTGTATGAATTGGTGAGTGAATGATTTCATGATTGAATCGTGTTCGTGCATGAGTGAATGAGTAAAATCTCTTCTCAGCCAGTCATGGATAACCATCAACAGGGAAGAGAGCATTCATGAATGAATGAATGAATGGTATAAAAATGTCTTCCCTTGCAGGAGTTTAGAACGTTACCATAGAGTCCAGGGATGGCGAACCTATGACACGCGTGCCGCTAGGTGACACGCAAACACGACTTCGGTAGCACGTCGCACAACATACTAACATATTGTAATGTTTTTAACATGTAATAAATAGGTCGAAAATCTAGAAACATCGCATATTTTAATAATATTTAATAAAGAAGTATGTCACAATTAATTCTATGGCCATATTTTATACAAATGTTACTAGGTAAAGAAAAAATATATCTTATTCTTAAAATTGGTCTGGTCTTGAAATGTAATCTTCAGTGATGTTTGCAAAATAAAACTATGAAACACTCACTCGAATTGATTAATGTGTAATGCAATCTAATACCTTAATAAAGTCAAATGAGGGGTTTCATTATGATTTTAAAGGAACAAGCGAGACCTTATTGACAAGCTAGTCGGAAAAGGTTTTCCATCCCTGGAATAGACCCTCGAGCTGAACGTGGCGACATATCAGTCTATAATGCAAATATAAAGAGGATTTTCGTTTCGTTGGATTTATTTCAACAGCTAGGGTCTGTCCAAAATCGCAAACATTCATCGAATTGTTAAAGTGAGAGTTCATAATGCTATTGAAATGTTCCCTCCAAATGATCTGCCTCGAACTACAAGAGACGTGCCTCATAAGCTTATTGAAGTTAGTATAAACACGTCCTCTTCCTAAAACCTTCTTCCTTGACTTCGTCTTCCTTTTGGCCTTTACCTTCAGCGGATGATAAGCTGTTTCGAGTCATCCTCATTGTCTGCTTCCCTCCAAGCCCCACCCACCGCCCTGGTTTAAACCTTCAATAATTGCTTATTATCAAATTTTCCTCAACGGTGGCTTGTCGTCCTCATTAAGAATTCTTTCTCAGCAGAGCCAGCACCAACTGTCATTATACAACCCTCATCTTTTATATCTTGTATTAATTATTTATTTCGACAACTGTCCATTGATTTAAAAATATAAAATATATATTACTAGATGAAGGTAAAGAGTAGCATAAGCAACAGCGAATGTGAAGCAGAATTAAAGGAAGGAAATGAAAATGAGTGTAATGAAATCGAGAATGAAAGAGGGAATGAGGAAATAAAAGGAGCTTGGGAAATATGAAATAATAATAATAATAATAATAATAATAATAATAATAATAATAATAATAATAATAATAATAATAATAATAATAATAATAATAAGTATAGCTTTAGCCATCATCTACTGTATATAGTCGTCTGGGCTGCCCGCGCGTCAATTCCGACGTCCCATGACATAGATGACATAGTAAATAAGAGCTGTATTGGCGATCTAGAGCTGAATAGTCATTAACTTTTAGGGATAAACGTTAAATATTGCACTCCCTCATCTCACCCGGATACAATATGTCACAAGAGATCTATTACTCTACATCCCGACATCGTAGGACATGGAGTATCTATTGGACCTTTTTTCCACCCTTTAAAAATTCTTTGCCATATCCCGGGTTTGGCCCCGCGATACTGGGTTCATCAGACTGACACTGTACCATTAATCCACAGAGAAGGTACTGAAGATGATCAAGAGTGATGGAGGAATGATTCGGTTTCAGTTCTAAGACAATAGAGAACATTTTTGTCTACGGAAAAGTTGTGGACCACACCCCACTGGAAGGGGTGCTTCTTCCATCGGACAGCTCCCTGATTGACCTCATGCATCTGGATACATGTAGCATATTATTTCACTCGTCTGTTAACGGCCAATAGGAAAAAATATTACTGAACTTAAGGGGAGATAATTTTAAAATATTTACTGTAGGACTAACAGCGGATAATTTACCTCATAACTGTAATATGCCAAAGTCTTCTGCTTCCTAAAATAATGTCTTGGCGGCTATGAGATCTTAATTTTCTTCAAAATATCTATTGAACAGAAGAAGTTAACTTCATACAGCCACATAAAGAAGCTGTATAATTTATAGATATTTCGTCTTACTAGTTCGTTTATTTGTTTTTTACGAACTTAGCATACTGGCTACAGTGCCTGAATTCCGTAATATTAAAGAACTCCTGAAGGGTTCGATTCCGATACCTCGGCATCTGGTAATACCGTTAGCAGTTAGAAAGGACATCAAGCGAACAATATTAAATAGATTTATGGAGTCTGGCTGAGGTGGTGGTGGTGGTGATTTTTGTTTTAAGAGGAAGTACAATTCGGTAATCATCCTCTCTGAACAAATCAAGTTGATAATAAATTTAAAATTAAAAAATCATTTATTCAATGAAAGAATTTCAAAATGAAGTACAAAATAAAACAAAAAAAGTGTTGTATTAAGCCGAAAAGGTCATTAACGAGTCAAAAGGGAACTGAGTTCCCTGAGTAACAGAGAACCCACTACCGCACAGAAAGCGGATGACGAGAACATCAGTGGTCGCGTCATCAGCTAGTATGGCATGGCACACACGATGTATTTAATGTACAACAGAATTATCGATCCAGACTTGAGAACACAAGAATTCTTCCAGAAATAAATGTTTGTTTGTTTGTTTGTTTGTTTGTTTGTTTGTTTGTTTGTTTGTTTGTTTGTTTGTTTGTTTGTTTGTTTGTTTGTTTGTTTGTCCAACCATTGCACCGTTTCTCTACGGGGTCGGATAAGAGGTGAGATGAATCTGTCGTGGCGGGTTTTTATGACCGGATGCCCTTCCTGACGTCAACCTAATTAGAGGAGTTAATGAGATGAAATGAATGACGTGATATATGATAGTAGGAAGGGAGAGGGTGAAACCTGGTGCTGGCACATAGCCTACTCCTGTCGAATAGCACCAAGGGGTCTGGTCAAGGCTTAACGTCTCCATCCGACGGACGAATCACCGTCAACAGCATCATGTGCCTTCACTCCATATGAACACTGTGGAAAGGTTTGGAATTTAACACAAGCTTTTGGCACGCAATCTAATTATTAGAAATTGTATACCACCACCTCCCCTATCCCGCCGGCCAACATCCTGATGGTGAAAATAATTTCGACCAACGGAACTCAAACCGACTAACCAGGGTGCCAGACCGTTTAGACTTCCATGCTTTAACGATCATGGCCACCAGGCGGGGTCTTCAAGAAATAAATATGATTATATAATTACTTGACTGAGAAATTTCATTCATACATCGGGCCTATATTCAGACAAAGGAGGGACAGCTAATTAAATTAACGTGTAACAAACGAAGCAGTAACCGTTATAACATGTCCAATGATAAAATCTATATTATATTTAGGACTACTGTCAGTAAGTTTCCAGTAGACTACATCAAAGCACTGAGAAACGACACATCGAGCTCCTGTCCAGCCACTGAAGAAGAAATCACTTCCTTGCATACTCTCGCATCACACGTAGTCCTACTGCGTTAGGAAGTCTGGCCATTCAAAAACATAGACTTTAAATAAGTGAGGGAGAACAAGTAGGTTACTGTAACATGTACACTAGACATTCTTCCTGCAGAAATATTAGAATTACTAAATAGGCATACGAGAAGTATGTCTAAATAAGTACATTATTATTATTTTATTATTATTATTATTATTATTATTATTATTATTATTATTATTATTATTATTATTATTATTATTATTATTGTTACCGTGTTTTTGTGGTAGTTGTGCGTGAAAGAAGGTGCGGGGTGGTGAACAGGTCTCAAGCTACTAAAGTAAAATTAATTTAAAATTTAACAAGGTTATATTTTCTTTTGAAACAAAGAAATAACAAGCATGGCAGGTACAAAGTAGCAAGTCCAAAAGGGTAGTTACAATATTTACAGGATTTGGGCTTCGCGCCCTGACTTCACAATGCTAGGGCAATCAGCTCAGTTTTACCCCAAACACAAGCTTCAACAGAGGGGCAGAAAACCCCATTCATGCCTAGGAGCCCTTGCTCCAATTTACCCTGAAAAGCCTCCACGAGGCACACAACACTCAATTTTCAAAAGAGCCACTCGCTCTCAAATTTAAGCCTCTCCCAGGCCACACCAAACTTCAAGTTGTCCTCAACGGACGTAAACACAGGGGTAAAATACCCAATCTACTGAGGTCTCTTAAACGAAAAGAAGGTTAATTAAATGACCTCTAAAATAACAATTGGAGAGGAGGCAAACTTGCACTCCTAATACACTTTGATTAAGACCTACTTGGCACTAGGCCGTTGATACAAGGGCTAATCCCATACTAAAGAGGTGGCTTAAGAAGAGAACAATTTGTTTTACGTTAACGAAGAATAGGTTGAGAAAACTAAGTTCACCTCACAACAATATGAGTGGGAGCTCGAGAGGGTTAGCACTCTCTATCCCAGTATGAAGCTTTAAAAGAGAATAGAAGAAAAGAGTAGTTACATTAGGAAAAGGTTACATGGTGGAACACTTTGAACCCGCCCCGAGAGTTAAACTGCTGAGCTAGCAAAGAAAGAAGTTATTAATCGGCCATTACCTTGTTGTTGACCGCTGCCGAGGAAAGAGGCGCTTCCCGCCCCCTGCTATATACTTTACACACTGAAAGATGGAACAGAAGTGGCGCAGAGACCCAAAAATCAGCAGTTTATATCCTCTCGCGGAAGGTTCTAGGCGTTAGGGGAATGAAAACACCCGCCCACAATTACTTTATTGGCTAGGGTACAGAAACATATCCAAGTTGGGGGAAGATACATCGGATTGGTCGGAAGTTACTAAAAGAAATTCGGGATTGGATAAATCTAAAACAAGGGGAAAAAGAGGGGTATACAGCCAACTTAAACAATAACAGAAAGAAATTTAACAAGAAACAAACATTTGAAATAAAAATTTCTCCAACGAAATAGTTCTTTGACTCCGCACTAGGGTGCACTATTGTTGATCTTCAGTAGTGTCCTCTAGGAGAGAAAGTTCACACTTCTTACTTCAAGCGAAACAAAAACACATCAAAATGACACAGTTCAAAAACTCAAAATTTTCCACGTGGTGACATCTTCTGAGAAGGTAAAGAATTAATAGCGTAGATAAAGTTCAGACTTCCTCCAGCAGAGGAGTTTCAACAGGCGCACATTTTAAATTAGCGGTGTGAAGGTGTACCGCCCGGTACAGACCTCCCCCCCCCCCCCAAAAGTTCCTCCAGGGGTGACACATGAAATTGTTTGAAAACAAGGTCCGAGTTTTGATGTAGATAAGGAGATTAATTGCCAAAAAAAAATTCTTAATTTGGTTTGATTCAGTTTCAAAATATTGTTGTTGCAGGTGAAGTACAGTCTTTATGTTTGTAGATGTTGAATTCAGAAGATAAACTTTTAATACTTGAAAGTGAAGAAAATTTTTGCAATGTCCACCAAATATTGCTGTTGAATTCCCAAGTGTAGTCAATGCTTATAGTAACTGTTCATGTAGTTGATGTTGATGAAGTGGGATGGCGAGACCGGCCGTTGCAGCTTGCGTCCAAAGGAGGCCGCTCGGACCCCTCAAGTACCCTGAGATACCGCTCGCCCGCACTATGAGGGGAGCAGTGGTGTTGAAACACGCCGCGCCCGCGGTGAAGGTATACAGGTTGCGGGCAAGTAGCAGGTCGTGCGCCGCACATCAGCCTTGGCCGGGAGGAGAGCTCCGGCTCGCCGTGCACATGTCGTCCTCGCTGGGGCCGAGGGGGCCCGTCCTCGAACCCAGTCGCGGCACAGCGCCGCGCGGCTGCGGGGGCACTGAAACATTAAAGCTAGGCGGCAGAATATTGTTGGACCATCATCATTTTTTTGAGGGCACAGTCTTGATGAAGAGGTTGAGGGGTCAGCGGCGAGCAGATGTCCATGGCATTTAATATAATAAAGCCACAGTGTGTATTGGAGCAGGAGACGGGAGCGTGGTAATGGCCGAGGCAAGGACAGGATGGCAGTTTAACAAATCGGGGGAGGTTTTACACAAATGCTTACATATAAAACAAAATATTATGGAAGGGGCAGAATGCCTAGAAATTGAAAACTCAAAAAAAAAATATAACCTTCATATCCTTATCAAATTATATGAAGCAAGTTGACACAAAATTTACACCGGTTTCACCTGGGACAGGTGAACCCTAAATATCCTCTCGGTGGCTGGATTGCTTACTAACAATGTAACCGGCGTAAGAAAATCGAGAATGATACAAGGCCCATGAAATCTGGGGGCAAGCTTGCCCGCGGGAACAAAGTTCTTGACCATCACTTGGTCACCTACCTTCAAAGTAGTGGGTCTCCGTCCACGATCATACCTTTCCCTAACCTTTTCATGAGACACTTTAAGATTGGCTTTAGCCTTCTTCCAAAGATCTTTAATATTATCCGGATCTATTGTCTCGGGTAGAATGTCACTCAGAGACCAGAGGTTAGAGAGCGGCGAGTTGGGAACAAACTCGAACATCAAAGAAGCTGGAGTGAATTTATGGGATTCATGAACCGCCGAATTCAAAGCAAAAGCTAACCAATGCAGGGACGTGTCCCACCTGGAATGATCTTCATGATGATAGGCAATAAGTGCGGACCTGAGATTACGATTAACCCGTTCAGCCAGAGATGGTTGAGGGTAATAAGCAGAAGTAGTTACATGAGAGATGGATAAGTCAAAACAGAATTTACGAAAAAGATTTGATGTAAACGCCTTAGCGTTATCAGACACAATATATTGGCACGGACCAAAAGAAGCAAAAATAGAATTTAGGCAAGTAATGGTGGACTGAGCGGTAGCCAGCTTAGTCGGAAATAACCAAGAAAATCTAGTAAAGCCATCTACCCATACAAGGATGAACTTGTTAGCTTTTCCCTTTGACTGGGGGAAGGGTCCTACATAATCAATGTACAGGCGTTCCATGGGGCGCGACGCTTGATGGGAAGACAAAAGGCCTACCTTGGTGGACATGGTTGGTTTACTAATCAAACAGGATTTACAAGCCTTTACTAGTTCACGGATTTCACCGTCCATATCCAGATGAACATTTCACGAATCTTTTCACGAGTTTTAAAGATACCCAGATGCCCTCCTAATGGGGTCTCATGATAATACTTGAAGATCATAGGTACAAGAACAGCTGGAACGACAACTTTCATCATCTTGTCATGCCTCGAAGGGCAACATAAAACACCATTCCTCAGAACATAAGGGACAACATGTTCCCCAGAAGAAAGGGTTTCCATTATCGGAGCCAGCGTCGGATCTTCATGTTGGTATTTCTCGATATCCCTAATGAGCATGGGGGCATCAGTTAAGATGGCATTAACATCAAATAGTGTGGACTCGGGAGGTGATGAACGGTCGACCGGTTCATGGTTCTCAACGTCGTTTGAAAACATACGACTGAGTCCATCAGCAACAACATTTTCGGTACCTCTGATATGCCTGACATCGAATTGGAAGGCAGAAATACGGATGGCCCAACGGGCTATGCGACCAGTACGACGCGGCCTACATACGACCCAGCTTAAGGCTTGATTATCTGTCTCCAGGTCGAATTTGACGTGTTCCAGATAGAGACGGAACTTTTCTAAGGCGAATAAGACTGCCAAACCTTCGAGCTCATAGATGGAATACTTGGCTTCTTGAGCCGACAAGGTCCTAGATGCATAGGCGATAGGTCGCCTCCCTAGTTCAGTCTCTTGAAGAAGGACTGCCGCTACTGCTGACGACGACGCGTCGGTTTGGACGATGAATTTCTTCGAGAAATCAGGCATAGCAAGTACAGGGGCATTACAAAGAGCTAATTTAAGGTCTTCGAAAGCGGCTTGTTGAGACGGTCCCCACTCAAATTTGATGCCTTTCCTACGAAGAAGGTTTAAGGGCGCCGCTCTATTAGCGAAGTTAGGAATAAACTTCCTGAAGAAATTCACCATACCAATGAACCTGGCGATGCCTTTGATGTCCTTGGGAGGTTTAAAATCACGGATGGCCTGTGTTCTCGAATGATCGACTGCAACACCATCAGGTGACACAATATGCCCTAGGAATGACATAGAGGGCTTAGCAAAGGCAACCTTGGACAACTTGACAGTTAACCCAGCCTTACGAAGGCGATTGAGAACTTCTCGCAGATGATCTAGATGCTCCTCAAAGGTCTCTGAAAATACGACGACATCATCCAAGTAGTGATATAAGTACTCAAATTTGATGTCGGAGAAGACCCTATCTAGTAGCCTAGTGAGTACAGCTGCTCCCGTGGGGAGCCCGAAAGGCACGCGGTTGTATTCATATAAATTCCAGTCCGTGGCAAACGCTGTAAGGTGTTTAGACTCTTCGGCAAGGGGAATTTGATTATAGGCCTGATTCAAGTCCAAGATAGTAAAGAACTTGGCCTTACGAAACCATGAAAAACAAGAATGAAGGTCGGGAAGGGGCACAGATTGTAACACCACCTTCCGATTGAGAGCCCTATAATCAATAACAGGCCTGAAGCCTCCTTGGGGTTTCGGAACTAGAAAAATAGGCGAAGAATACGCCGACTTAGAGGGCCTAATAATACCATCCTTCAACATCTGATCGATAATTTCTTTCAGTGCCTTCATTTTAGGTGGAGATAGTCTATACGGTGGAAAACGGACAGGAATCGAATCCGTGACCTCAATTTTGTATTCGATCAGGTCAGTAACACCAAGAGTATCAGAAAACACCTCTGGAAATGACTGACACAGCTTACGAATACTATCAGCCTGCTCCTCAGGTAGATGTCTAAGGTCTAACAACATCTCATCCTGGGTAGGCGAAATAGAAGAACATGATGCAGATTTACACTTTAATAGAGGGATGCTACGATTAGAGGCAAATTTGAAAGTGCAAGACCTACTCTGAAGATCGAGCACAAGACCAGTGTGAAAAATAAAGTCCGCCCCCAATATAATGGGGCAAGACAAGAGCTTGGCCACAAACAATTTAACTTTCCATGTGAATTTAAAAATACAAATTTTGACCAATAAGGAACCTAGAATTTCTACTGGGGATGAATTAGCCGAAACATATTGAACAGGAGATGAGACATAGTCAGGTAGTTTACAAACAGATTTCAATTTTTAATACCATTCAGCCGAAATAATCGAACAAACACTGCCTGAATCTAAGAGAGCTGTTATAGGCTCGTTATTTAGCTCAATCTTAAGTAAAGGAATAGGTGCGGGGGAATCCGCCGCAATCCTAAGACACTCTTTGGGACATTCAAATGATGCATTTGAAAATTGCTCGTTCCCTGAATTTACAACCTGTTTACCAGGGGCTGAGTCTCGGGAAGATGGACTAGTCGACTCAGCCGATGCCACTAGTCACTTTTTATTATTGGCATAGGTGGAATTTGCACCAGAAGTTGAGCAGGAGGGGGTGCTATTCGAGTTTGGGCAATTCTTGGCAATATGTGAGAAAGCCCCACATTTAAAACAGCCTTGTGATGAACCAGCCCCATTACTTGTCCCACTCGACTTGATCAGTGGACACTTATTGCGCAGGTGGTCAGGCGACCCACAAGCATAACATTTACGAGGGGTGACTGATCGGCGAGGTGGAGGCCGAGTATTACTAAAGGAAGGCGGGGGTTCTTTCGCTACACGCAAAGAATCGGCGTATCTAACTCCTTCCGCTGAGACGGCCAACGCTTCAAGTTCAGAGAAAGTTTGCGGGCACGCCGCGAAACACAAGTATGACCTATAAGATGGTGAAATGCCTTCTACAATAGCCTGTACAATCTGATCTTCAGGAAAATGAAGGGCAAACACCCTAGTATAAAACTTAATATCTTGGATGAAGTCGGCCAAGTTTTCATCCAAGCGCTGTACCCGATAATAGTACTTCTGAATAAGGGAAGACCTGGCCCTAGCCGGGATGAAGTTAGCTAGCAAGTGGGCATGGAAATCCTCGATAGATGATTGCTCGGCAATGGCTCTTACGATTTTATCAGAGAGAATACCAATAGCATAAGGATAGATAATTTGCAAAATTTGACATGGAGAAAGAGAAAACACAAGGGCATGATCCTGAAATTCAACAAGAAATCTTAAAAATGAAATTACTTCACTGGTGGTATTAACCGAAAACTTAGAGATACCTCTGAGCAACATTGCCAATGGATGAGGCAAGCTGCTAAACCCGGGTGACATAGTAGGTAAAGGTTTCAATGGCAAGGTAGTTAATTCAGAACGTACATTATTTAATGAGTTACGGCGTTCAGACTCGTCCAATGGGGCAGAGGTTGTTTGAGCAGCGATGGTTTTCCTATTGACTTCTCCCTTATGAGGCTCTTCCTCGCTACCTACATTCACCGTGACGGGTGGATCAGTTTTGGGAGGAACCTCCCCAGTTAACAATTGAGTGACCTTGCTAGATAATTCAGACATATTTTCAAGCAGCGTACTAGCTTCCTTCTTCTGAACGTCATTCAACTTTAGAGACAACAGATCGTTAACTCTATTTGAAAAATGAAACAGCCTAGCTTGCACACGCTTAATTTGATTAGGAGAAGGATCATTTTCATCAAAAAAACTAACCACAGAAGCTAGCCCAGTAATATTCTCCGTGATCGTGGAAAGAGAGTCGTCAATTTCTTTCTCTCCCAAGGTGGGGATGGAAATGGGCAAATCAAGGGACTCTCTAAGCTTATTTGTGTCTACTGCAACCGTGCCTCCAGATTGCACATTTCTAATAGTTAATTCATATATCAACTCCTCCTTGCGCAAATAGTTAAGATGGAGAACATCGCGAGGGTCGGGCATGTTGACAGAACAATTTTGAAAAACTCAAAAATTCCAGCAACTGAGAAAATGGTTAGGGTTCGGAACAAACAATGTTTAGCCGTCAAAAGGGGCTAAATTGAGACCCATTCAACCACGCTCTGCTACCACTTGTTACCGTGTTTTTGTGGTAGTTGTGCGTGAAAGAAGGTGCGGGGTGGTGAACAGGTCTCAAGCTACTAAAGTAAAATTAATTTAAAATTTAACAAGGTTATATTTTTCTTTCAAAATAAAGAAATAACAAGCATGGCAGGTACAAAGTAGCAAGTCCAAAAGGGTAGTTACAATATTTACAGGATTTGGGCTTCGCGCCCTGACTTCACAATGCTAGGGCAATCAGCTCAGTTTTACCCCAAACACAAGCTTCAACAGAGGGGCAGAAAACCCCATTCATGCCTAGGAGCCCTTGCTCCAATTTACCCTGAAAAGCCTCCACGAGGCACACAACACTCAATTTTCAAAAGAGCCACTCGCTCTCAAATTTAAGCCTCTCCCAGGCCACACCAAACTTCAAGTTGTCCTCAACGGACGTAAACACAGGGGTAAAATACCCAATCTACTGAGGTCTCTTAAACGAATAGAAGGTTAATTAAATGACCTCTAAAATAACAATTGGAGAGGAGGCAAACTTGCAGTCCTAATACACTTTGATTAAGACCTACTTGGCACTAGGCCGTTGATACAAGGGCTAATCCCATACTAAAGAGGTGACTTAAGAAGAGAACAATTTGTTTTACGTTAACGAAGAATAGGTTGAGAAAACTAAGTTCACCTCACAACAATATGAGTGGGAGCTCGAGAGGGTTAGCACTCTCTATCCCAGTATGAAGCTTTAAAAGAGAATAGAAGAAAAGAGTAGTTACATTAGGAAAAGGTTACATGGTGGAACACTTTGAACCCGCCCCGAGAGTTAAACTGCTGAGCTAGCAAAGAAAGAAGTTATTAATCGGCCATTACCTTGTTGTTGACCGCTGCCGAGGAAAGAGGCGCTTCCCGCCCCCTGCTATATACTTTACACACTGAAAGATGGAACAGAAGTGGCGCAGAGACCCAAAAATCAGCAGTTTATATCCTCTCGCGGAAGGTTCTAGGCGTTAGGGGAATGAAAACACCCGCCCACAATTACTTTATTGGCTAGGGTACAGAAACATATCCAAGTTGGGGGAAGATACATCGGATTGGTCGGAAATTACTAAAAGAAATTCGGGATTGGATAAATCTAAAACAAGGGGAAAAAGAGGGGTATACAGCCAACTTAAACAATAACAGAAAGAAATTTAACAAGAAACAGACATTTGAAATAAAAATTTCTCCAACGAAATAGTTCTTTGACTCCGCACTAGGGTGCACTATTGTTGATCTTCAGTAGTGTCCTCTAGGAGAGAAAGTTCACACTTCTTACTTCAAGCGAAACAAAAACACATCAAAATGACACAGTTCAAAAACTCAAAATTTTCCACGTGGTGACATTTTCTGAGAAGGTAAAGAATTAATAGCGTAGATAAAGTTCAGACTTCCTCCAGCAGAGGAGTTTCAACAGGCGCACATTTTAAATTAGCGGTGTGAAGGTGTACCGCCCGGTACAATTATTATTATTATTATTATTATTATTATTATTATTATTATTATTATCTTTCTTTCTTTCTTAATCCGTTTACCCTCCAGGGTTGGCTATTCCCTCGGACTCAAGGGCAGTGTCCTGGAGCTTCAGACTTTGGGTCGGGGGATACAACTGGGGAGGATGACCAGTACCTCGCACAGGCGGCCTCACCTGCTATGCTGAACAGGAGCCTTGCAGGGGGATGGGAATATTGGAAGGGATAGACAAGGAAGAGGGAAGGAAGTGGCCGTGGCCTTAAGTTAGGTACCATCCCGGCATTTGCCTGGAGAAGAAGTGGGAAACAACGGAAAACCACTTCTAGGATGGCTGAGGTGGGAATCGAACCCACTTCTACTCAGTTGACCTCCCGAGGCTGAGTGGACCCCGTTCCAGCCCTCGTACCACTTTTCAAATTTCGTGGCAGAGCCGGGAATCAAACCCGGACATCCGGGGGTGGCAGCTAATCACACTAACCACTACACCACAGAGACGGACCTTTATTATTATTATTATTATTATTATTATTATTATTATTATTATTATTATTATTATTATTATTATTATTATTATTATTATTATTATTATTATTATTATCATCACGATTAAGATGAATAATTATCATGCTCTAAAATTCTGGTTTAAGTAACTATTCACGTGAACAACCTTCCTTTACTATTTTGTTCCCAAGCTTGCATGTGTAAAGACACACTTCTGTCTTTGCTCTTCTTTAATGTTAGTTTTGTACCGAGCGAGTTCAATCAATCATTCAATATTGATATGCATTTAGGGCAGTCGTCCAGGTGGCGGATTCCCTATCTGTTGTTTTCCTAGCCTTTTCTTAAATGATCTCAAAGAAATTGGAAATTGATTGAACATCTCCCTTGGTAAGTTATTCCAGTCGACTGAATATTTCTGCCTTTTGAAGATCCTCACATTACACACTCACCGTGTTCATTAATTATTCCTGAAATGTCCTTCTTGGAACCTGTTTATGCCTTAAAGTACCTATACATACCCTTCCATTTTTCACTAAAATTTGTATGACTGCCAATTATGCTCTTCATCATGTTATCCTTAGCTGCCTTCTTTGCTAGATTCAATTTCTAGTAAGTTCCTTAAATTTCTCCTTATTTCACAGCCATTTCTAACTATTTCTTCCCAATCTGCACCTCTTTCTTACTGTAGTCTCCTTATTTCTCTATTATAATAAGAGTCTGTTTACAGTTTTATTTACCGCTTTCCACTGATCATAATTACTTCTTAAAAACTGCCTCATGCCTGATTTATCAACCGTTTGGTATTGCCTACTAGTCCTACGTTTAAGACTTTCCTTATTTATTTTTTTATTTATTTATTTTTAACTACGACAAAAACAGCTTCATGATCACTAATACCATCTACCACATTTCATTTGAGAATTGTAATGTAGATACGGTATATTTAGATAGTACCGTATCTTGCCTGCTCTATTAGTGTGTATCTTTGTGTGTATCTTTTGTGTGTATCTATTAGAGCACAGAGGTATCCGTGGAAACTCTCTTACCAGAATTCTGTAGTTGTAATTAGGATAGGCTTAACTGGAGTTTGGAATTGTGTAATTCTTGTGCATTCCTTTCGGTATTTAGTAATTAACAGCAGTTTTAATCCTGTTAGGGTGTTGTGGGATGAAAATAGAGTACGACTAAGTAGTATTGTAGTGTAGTAGTATATTACCTTATTGTCATGTGATCTTTGAGTACTATCCTAGACAACATTTCTTTCCGTTTATCTTTTTTGCACATAACAAATTTTATTTTTCCTTTTCTTTTCATCTGAGTTGGCCGTGCGGTTAGGGCCGCGCAGCTGTAAACTTGCATTCGGAAGATAGTGGATTCGAACCCCACTGTCGGCTGCCCTCAAGATGGTTTTCTGTGGCTTCTCATTTTCACACCAGTCTGTGTGGCTGTGCCTTAACTAAGGCCACGGCCGCTTCCTTCCTACTCCTAGGCATTTCCCATCCCATCGTCGCCATAAGATCTGTCTGTGTCGGTGCGACGTAAAGCCATTTGTGGTTAGTTTTGTAAATACTGTCTCTACCTGGGTAGCTCGGTCTTTTAATTGACATTATACAAAATAGCTAGCGGCGTAACCATGCTGAAACACCGGATTCGGTGAGCTGTCTGTAGTTAAACAGCATTGGGCGTAGTCATCACTTGGATAGGTAGGCCACGTGTTGTTTTTTACAGAAGGAACAGAAAGGAATCGACCACCCTACTGCAAGTAAACTCCGGCTCAGGATGGCTGATCGTTGGCGCACTTCTCTTAGCTGGGGTGCAATGACTAGGTCCCTAACATCCGGGTTTGGATAAGCCACTTGTTTATTGTACATAAAACTAAATACCGGTATATAATATCAGATACTAATTATTATTCCTAAATTAGCTAAAGCACTATGCAAACAAGAGCATAAGCACCGAAATGGATTCCTATCAAGACGTGTTTGTTTCAGATCCATGTAACTTATTCAGCAGTACAAATTTCTCATCTTTGTAACCGCAGTTGCAAATTTACTATTATTAGTTTAGCTTTAAAAGTAAATTTGGATACCTTTACCAAGATTCTTCATAGGGAGTTTCTGCTGAATGACCACTCAGCTTCGGTTATATTGACGAGAGAAATTCAATTCAGTTCATTTCTCTCTCTCTCTCTCTCTCTCTCTCTCTCTCTCTCTCCCGTGCATTCTTACGCGTGGATCTGCTCAGGGAATTCTAAGTATTAACACGTACATTAAAATACAAGTAACACGAAAATCGCGTGTTTAGCTTCCCTATTGAAGTTTAGTCCCTTGAGTTTACAACATCATATGCATGGAACACTGAAGTATTCAAACGAATACATTTATAACACTTGTTCAATTCACAAAACAGAGAGACCAACGTGTAACCCTAAATTGCTCCGGTGGTGGTGATTATTGTTGAAAGAGGAAGTAGAAGAGGGCAACCATCCACAATTAACACTGATCAGAGGGAAAGAATGGAAGGGGTCCGACATTTTGTAAAATGAAGATATCGGCCAAACAAAGGCAAAGACCACGAAGGGCGCGAAAATGAAAGACTCCCTAGGGCTAGAATGTCGGAGACGGAAAAGAACAAGACTTGATCAAGGAAGGTCGAATAGGAAGGATGAAAGTGAGGAGCCTGTCACAAGTAAGTGGAAGTAATGCCAGTACTCAGTTAAGGGCCCCATGGTCACCAAACCACACTCCCATATTAAGAGCCCTTGGAACCACTTTTAGTCACCTCTTATGAAAGCAGGGGATACCGTAGGTGTTATTCTACTGCCTCTACCCATACCGGGTAAACTGCTCCAAGTGGAATATTTGTCATATGAATTAATTTCTACTTACTTTACAAAAGAGGGCTTGTTCGGTTCACCCGGAAGGAAGTCATACAAATTAGAAATTTGACCGCTGGACGGGCGTATGGCCGGGAAGGGGGAGGGTTACTCAATATAAACGAAAAATGAGAGCAGGTTAAGTCTTTGTGCACAAAACTAATCATTCAATCCAACTAAGTGGGGAGTTCGTCTTTCCCTTTGCCTCTTCCAAAGGGGTTCCGTGACCTGTTCGGGGATGGCTTTGGCATTTTTCCTCAAATAAGCTATAATAATTATAGCTATTGGTACCTATCTAAAGGAGCAATGTCTCGTTTTGTGAATTTTACGGTACGGTCAGTTTTCTGTTTGTATATTTCTAGCCGAATTATATAAGCGATTCGTCTTTCTTAAGTACTCGTCTAAATCTTTGTTTAAAAATAACCTAGTATTTTTCATTTAAAAATGAATAGTTTCGAAGTTATTTGAGATGTTATGTTGATTTATCCTTTTGATATAAATATGTGTGGAATTAGTGGATAATGCTCCTTGTAATACCAGCTTGCATGGGGTTTGCTCTTTCTGTTACCAAAGTTTGAAACTATTCTAATATGTCGAAAGTGAATTTCAATAATTGCGTAAAATGTCAATTAACAAATTACTATGACAGAAACTCCAAGAATTTTCAACATTAACAATTAACGATGGCACCTATAATTATTATAACTGACAATAACAAGAAGTTTAAGATGAATAAATTCGTGAATAAAGTAAACTTATCTATTGATTAAAGTACTTTATCCGTCAAGTTGTCAGTCCAGCGTTGGGCTGGATCCCCAGATAGCACCACAAAAGGTTATGCTGTTGTAAGGAAATTGTAAAATCCAATGAAAAATGAAACGTCGTTTGGCTTTTAGTGCCGGGATATCCCAGGACGGGTTCGACTAGCCAGGTGCAGGTCTTTCAATTTGACGCCCGTAGGCAACCTGTGCGTCTTGATGAGAATGAAATGATGATGAATGCAACACATACACCCAGCCCCGTCCCGTAGGAATTAACCAATTAAGGTTAAAATCCCCGACCCGGCCGGGAATCGAACCCGGGACCCTCTTAACCGAAGGCCAGTACGCTGACCGTTCAGCCAACGAGTCGGACGTAATATCCCATAGCACCGTCATAAAGAGGCATAATAGACAATATCAAGAGTGAGGTAATTTACCACTGCATTCCTCACTGAGTCAGAAACTGAGGTATCGTAGCCATTGCAGCACAAGTGGCTCTACGAGTTGGCACCTTCCACAGCATTCAGTTGCACTAGTTGTGCTCTGAATTACTCAGGAGTTTACATACTATTCAGTGGAAGCTACATTTCACTATGGCCTGTGCAAAGGGACAGACGAAAAAAAAAAAAAATTGCATGTGTTGAAAAATATCCACAAGCAGTGAAGTTATTTATGAACAAAAAATAAACTTAAAAATAAAAAAGAGGCATCGTTTTGATCAATTTACTGCTTTTATGCCATACTGGGATTCAGCTACTGGATCCCGTTTCTAGCTTTGGTAGGCGAGAGAGGTTTCACTTGTTGAGGTAACGTGGCTGTAGCTGCGAGAACAGAAGATGACGATTTTCTATGCTCATAAACTAATACACCACTGATACTGTTACATTCCAAAACTACTGAAAATTTGATCCAAACCACAACAAGAAATACACACAGATGGACAGGGTAACTACAGACTGTGACGACAACTTAACAGTCTGAAGGTAGTCACATGACTAGTCTGGAAGCAAATGATTGGATACTTTGGAGATCGTTCTATTTAATTCCAACAGAATTCGAAAGTTGCTCTTTTTGAATCCAACTGCTGATTTCGTATGTTCCCAAAACAAGGAATTTTGTCGTTTTGGAGAGAAACTAATATAATACAGTGCTCAAAAAAGTTTTCATCCTCTGGTTTAGAGCACATTTTTATTTTGCTTAGTGTATGTACGTACATTATTCATCACGAAGGGTATATACAAAGAAAAACAATATGCAGTTAGCTGTGCAGAAGAAACAGAAAGAGAAACCAAAAGCAGAACATTGGTAGCCACTTCGGGTCCTGAGGTATGTCTGAACACGACGAGGTATTATCAGCACCAAACAATGCCACTTGTTTTGGGTCAGACTATCCCGCTATTGGATAGCAGCTTCTGTCAGTAGCTGAATATCAGCATGCATGCTCACTCAACACGTCCGCAGAAGACACTGGTCACACAATTCTCCCCGTATTCTACGCGTCTCAAGGAAACTATTGTTGGGAGATCAGAAGAATGCACATGCCCGGTGAGGCACGGGGCGAAGGGGTTTTGACCAGCAGAGCCAGTGACGCAATGGTTACCACAGCAACTCCGCTACTACCCAGGCGATTTTATATCTTCTACAGGCAGCTCTTCGCTCTCGTCAGTTGTAATCCAGCAAATGTTTTCGTGTAGCAGATAAGAGCAGATAAGAGCCGATTTGTCTGGGCAGAACAGGAAGTTCGTGCTTGCAGGCCACATGCCTCCTTCTTGCATTCTTCTCATCTCTACACAGTACTGACCTCTTGCTCGATGGGCACGACAATTCATCCACTAGTGTAAATCCCTCACCCACAGTGGTAGCAAATTCTGTAACTTTTTTTTCTATTTGCTTTACGTCACACCGACACAGATATGTCTTATGGCGACGATGGGATGGTAAAGGCCTAGGAAGTGGAAGGAAGCGGCCGTGGCCTTAATTAAGGTACAGCCCCGGCATTTACCTGGTGTGAAAATGGGAAACCACGGAAAACCATCTTCAGGGCTGCCGACAGTGGGGCTCGAATCCACTATCTCCCGATTACTGGATACTGGCCGCACTTGAGCGACTGCAGCTATCGAGCTCGGTAATTCTGTAACTACAGGTTGGAGAATGTATACGAGACCAGTCATGTTGTCTAGGGTTGGAATCAGAGGCGTACATCGACCAAACATGATACCAACCAAAAACATGAGAGATGGCGCTGATGGCGCTCCACATTGAATGGCTGGGCTCGTTCCATCTCTCAGCGGATCGGAGAGCAGTCAGGATGCAAACTTACTATGATCTCATCATGAAAAAGAGTACGATTAATGCTTTCTCTGTTCCTGTTGTCATGGGCAGTGGAGATTTTTGGTGTCAGTCCTCAATTGTTTTAAGAGGAAGTACAACTAGGCAACGATCCTCTATATAACAGTAATCAGAGAGAAAAAAGGAAGAGAACCGACGCTTCAAAAAATGAAGGTATCGGCCAAAGAAAGGCAAGGGCCACAAAGGGCGTGAAAATGAAAGACTCCCTAGCCCTCGGAAACGTAATATCGTCGGGGTCAGAAAGGAACAAAAGTTGACCAAGGAAGGTCTGGTAAAATATATGAAAGTGAGGAATCTGGCGCAAGTAAGTGGAATCAATGACAGGACTCAGCTCAGGAACCCGTGGTCGCCAACCCAGAGCCTCTGGGTCCCATTTTAGTCGCCTCTTACGACAGGCAGGGATACCGTGGGTGTTATTCTACCGCCCCAACCACAGGGGGGTTGAAAATGAGGAGCCTGGCACATGTAAGTGGAAGCAATGCGAGGAGTGTGGTGGACGATAGTGTTGTGTGTGATGTATGAGTTGCAGATATGATAGATTTAGCATACAACTACCCAGTCTCAGAGCCAAAGGAATTAGCCCGACACGACCGGGGCCCTTTGAACCGAACGCCCTACGCTGACCTTTGAGCCAAGGAGCCCGACGCTGTTAAACTGACCAACACGATAAATGCCTCCTGTCCGACAAATATCGAATCTGATCTGGGTTTAACGTCATTGTGTGTCTCAGACATTGGTCTAGCCGGGCTGAGTGGCTCAGACGGTTAAAGCGCTGGCCTTCTGACCCCAACGTGGCAGGTTCGATCCTGGCTCAGTCCGGTGGTATTTGAAGGTGCTCAAATACGTCAGCCTCGTGTCGGTAGATTTACTGGCACGTAAAAGAACTCCCACGGGACTAAATTCCGGCACCTCGGCGTCTCCGAAGACCAAAAAGTAGTTAGTGGGACGTAAAACAAATAACATTATAAAAAAAGACATTGGTCTACAGCGCATACTGTAAAAATGTTTGACGTACCGTGACATACAATCGCCTCATAATTGAGTGTTGTTGAGACAATATATCGTGCGCTCCAGTCATTGCCGACATTGCTGCTTTCTTTCATTTAAACCCACAACAAAATTACTTATATCATAATTTCACTACGTTTATATATATATATATATTGCTAGGGGCTTTACGTCGCACCGACACAGATAGGTCTTATGGCGACGATAGGACAGGAAAGGCAAGGAGTTGGAAGGAAGCGGCCGTGGCCTTAATTAAAGTACAGCCCCAGCATTTGGCTGGTGTGTAAATGGGAAACCACGGAAAACCATTTTCAGGGCTGCCGATAGTGGGACTCGAACCTACTATCTCCCGGATGCAAGCTCACAGCCGCGCGCCTCTACGCGCACGGCCAACTCGCCCGGTACGTTTATATTAAACTTGACTTATATCAATATTCTCATAGAAAGATATGACCTAAACAAACTGAATCAGGAAAATAATCTGAATTTGGCCAAATATGGGCTTATGTCACTCTTGTCGGGGATTCCCGATATTATTTTAAAATTTTGGAATTTATAGGTAAAAAAGATAGGAAGCAAGAAAATATTTGGTATAATGTGACTTTCGTGTATACTATGAATAAATGAAAACCGACAACCTGTTTTCCAGTCAGTGACCAGGTCAGAGGTGGGATGAATGAAGCCCCAACTTGTGGTGAGGATAGGAATTGCGCCGGCTGCCGAGACCTGTCGCACTCCTCTGGGACAATGATTAATGACTAACAGATGAAATGAAATGATAGTGGAGAGTGTTGTTGGAATGAAATATGACAGGGAAAACTGGAGTACCCAGAGGAAAACCTGCCCCGCCTCCGCTTTGTCCAGCACAAATCCCACATGGAGTGACCGGGATTAGAATCGTGGTATCCAGTGGTGAGAGGCCAGCACGCTGCCGCCTGAGCCACGGAGGCTCACCTTCGTGCATACTGTCAATCGCAAAAATAATTATCTTTAATACTTCGGACGATATGATCACCCATTCAAGTCAAATAGGAAGTTCAAAACTATAACAGTGAACTGCGCGCAAATCTACTGTCTGTTTAAGTTTCCTACTCTAAGGGAAAAAACCAGCTGTTCAATGCAACCTCGGTATACTCTGTGACTGGTGTGAGGTGTCAGTCGCAAAATGAATGGTAGAAAGAGAGACAATTATTGCAGAACGCAATGTAATTGCGAAATTGGCTGTACAATGTAAATGCGAAAAAGCGGAATTATTGTTGGTAAACCTTACGCTACAGTAGAGAAAATTATTCATAAATTTAAGTATGAGGGGAGAGTGTGCAATAAAATAGAGAGGGGTAGAAAATGTATTCTTAAATCACGAGCTAAGATAAATGTAGTGTTACAAACGAGAAGAAGTCCTCGGCAAAGTGTATCAAGGCTTTCAATAAAAGCATCAACAACAACTGTATCTGAGATCGAAAAGTCCTCTTCCTGTTAAATTATTCGTAGGACATTATAAAAAGCTAGGTTTCAAGGACGATTAGGCACCAAGTCAGGAACCTCCTTTGGAACAGATATCTAAGGATACTTTGTATCAGGCCTACTTCGTACCTATAACAACATATGGATTGGAAACTTGCACCATGAGCAGGGGGTTTAATAGCAGACTCCAAGCTGCAGAAATGAAATTCCTGAGGTCAATGCTTGACAAAACAAGGCTAGATAAATGTCATATATGAAATTATCCGAAAAGACGTCCAGCTGGAACCACTTTGTGAAACTCTAGCAACATCAAGATTGAAATGGTTTGGTCACTTGAAGAGAATGGATCTAAAGAGAGTAGCATTGAAGTGGTTTGAAAGGGACCTGGAGGGCACGCGACCTAGGGATATCCCAAATAAAGGCAGATCTGCAAGGAATAGGTGTAGAATGGTGTACCTGTGCAGACGGAAGTGGAGAGCACTCTTACACAACACCGGCGGAACTGGAGCTGATTAAACGATGATGATGACGATGTTGATGATCTTATTATTATTATTAGGCAGAAAGGAGCCATGGATTAGCACTGTTAACGGGGGAGACTGATGTCCTCCTGAATTTTTGGATTTAGGCATGTACACCAACGAAAGCAAATTTAATTTATTTGGGTCCGATAGGCCTGCGTGGTGGCAGCGCAATAAATCCCCGAGAGGAAAGGATCTACGACTCACAGTCAAACATAGAGGTGGCTACATCATAGTGTGGGACTGCATGTCAAGTTTCAGAGAGGTAATCCACAGTTTACTGAAACTCCGATGGACAAATAATGAAATGTGAAAGAAAGTGCAACGAAATTGGACTTGTGGCCATCTTTCCATTTTAAGCAAGATAATACCTCAAACACATGAAGTAGGTTGTGGAACTGTGATTTTTGTATGTTGTTAAAAAAAAAGTCTGGAAACTCCACGACAGTCTCCAGATTTAAATCCTATCGAGAAACTGTGGTGGGAGGTAGAGAAACAGGTGCGAAGATACAAAGTCGCCAACAAAAGTGCATTGAAACTGACGCTACAAAACGAGAAGCAGAAGATTCATCCTTCAGTGACACAAAAGTATGTACAATCTACGTCTAGGAGGCTAGTTGCTGTTATTACAACTAAAGGAGGTTCTGCTGATTACTGATCACTGTAGATTGTAACAAATTTAAGGGTGCATGCTCGATTCTGATGTACATACAACACATAGCGTAATTTGATTCCCAATTCATTTTGCATTGTGTCAAGTATTGTAATTATTGAAAGGAATCCGCCCTTGTACGAGAGTCCAGAATATTAATTTATGTTTGTAATACATGTATACGATTGGGTAAAGATATATTGTAAAAAATATTAATGTTAATAACCAATGTGTACGTTCAATTGTGAGAGCGGCTATATGCCGTGTGAAATCGTAATAATATGCAAAGGTACTTTTAGCACTGTAGTTCAATAGATGAATCAGACACGGGAGACTTCTTGATACAAATAACCCCAGTTATCTCTTTCAAATTATTATTAGCGTAGATCTTTCACCAATTATTGAACAGAAAAACATCTGAACGACTTTAGCTCTTCTTATTATTATTCTCCAGCTTTTCCCACGCCTTGATGGGGTTTCGGGTGCGAACTGTAGTGCACATGTGGACTCTGCCGTATTTTACGGCCGGATACCCTTCCTGACACCAACACTATGGAGGGATGTATTCACTATTGCGTATTTCTATGGTGGTTGGCAGTGTGTGAGTATGTACGAAGAGGAATGCGCTTAGACAAACACAAACACTCAGAGGAATTAACCAGACGCGATTAAAATCACCGACTCGGTCGGGAATTGAACACAGGTCCTCTGAACCGATGGCCTCAATGCTGACTAACCAGTTAAGAAGCCAGAATTTGGTCATTCCGAGTCTACGAACTTAAATCCTAGTATCCTAGGTATCGGTATGACAAATTTCGTCTATTTCGGTCCGGTCGAGGAAGTATCTATTAGTAAGAAGACATTCTCTCTGTAACAATGGACTCATTATTAGTGAATCAAAACTAGAAATTATTAACATTCCTCAGTTCAATATTAAGAATATTTGATATTTAGAAACAATCAATTTTAAGGAGATCTGCAATAGATACATTTCATATCAGTACATTTACCTAATGTGCACACAAAAAGAGATACTTTTCAAATTCTTCGGCGTGTTGAATAGCTTATATGATTGTAACCCGACAAATTCAGTTATCATTTCGGAGATCAGCGTAAGTAAATTGAATTGCACGCCCAGTACTTCTTTGACGCCTCGGGGGTGAGACTACACAAGTGTACAATATGCGGTAATACGTTATCATTATCATCATCATCATCATCATCTGTTTACCCTCCAGGTTCGGCTTTTCCCTCGGACTCAGCGAGGGATCCCACCTCTACCGCCTCAAGGGCAGTGTCCTGGAGCTTCAGACTCTTGGTCGTGGGATACAACTGGGGAGTATGACCAGTACCTCGCCCAGGCGGCCTCACCTGCTATGGTGAACAGGGGCCTTGTAGGGGGATGGGAAGATTGGAAGGGATAGGCAAGGATGAGGGAAGGAAGCGGCCGTGGCCTTAAGTTAGGGACCATCCCGGCATTCGCCTGGAGGTGAAGTGGGAAGCCACGGAAAACCACTTCCAGGATGGCTGAGGTGGGAATCGAACCCACCTCTACTCAGTTGCCCTCCCGAGGCTGAGTGGACCCCGTTCCAGCCCTCGTACCACTTTTCAAATTTCGTGGCAGAGCCGGGAATCGAACCCGGACCTCCGGGGGTGGCAGCTAATCACGCTAACCACTACACCACAGAGGCGGCGTGGTAATACGTTATCATGAAACAAATTAGAGATTAACCAATATAATAATGCTCTTCAGGACCTGCTCACCTGGTGAGTTAAACTGAGCACTGTCCCTGCATTGCTGGAGGCCATAGCCCTTAAGGGATTCACAAGGCTAATTTATTTATTTATTTATTTATTTATTTATTTATTTAATACTGATATTTGGTGAACTGAAGTTATATATGTATATATCTTTCTTCGAACTCAACTCGATGACAGAATTTTCCTCCACAGTTCTCAGCATGCATTGATGCTATACAGGGTGAAGCGAAATTCGCGCACTCGGGCGTCGCAGCGCGACTTCTCACATGCCAGCAATAAAAAAATGTCTCTCACAAAAGTTCGTCCTGTGAGTATATCCGTCAGAAAAAGGACGTTGAAGAGTGGCAATCTGGCAACACTGTAACCACATGTAGGGTTACTACCTCTGTCAGCACGTACTAGTCGTGCTGTACAGTTGGTGCAGTGGATAGAGTTTTGGGTTAGCATGCAGAAGGTCGACGGGTCGATCCTGGTTGAGGCGTATGTTTTTTATTTCGTAAATGTAGTCCAAGCCGCCTCTGTGGGGTAGTGGTTAGCGTGATTAGCTGCCATCCCTGGAGGCCCGGGTTCGATTCCCGGCTCTGCCACGAAATTTGAAAAGTGGTATGAGGGCTGGAACGGGGTCCACTCAGCCTCGGGAGGTCACCTGAGTAGAGGTGGGTTCGATTCCCACCTCAGCCATCCTGGAAGTGGTTTTCCGTGGTTTCCCACTTCTCCTCCAGGCGAATGCCGGGATGGTACCTAACATAAGGCCACGGCCGCTTCCTTCCCTCTTCCTTGCCTATCCCTTCCAATCTTCCCATCCCTCCACAAGGCCCCTGTTCAGCATAGCAGGTGAGGCCGCCTGGGCGAGGTACTGGTCATTCTCCCCAGTTGTATCCCCGACCAAGAGTCTGAAGCTCCAGGACACTGCCCTTGAGGCGGTAGAGGTGGGATCCCTCGCTGTGTCAGAAGGAAAAGCCGACCCTGGAGGGTAAACAGATGATGATGATGATGAAATGTAGTCCAGGTGGTATGGTATCTGGCATCTTAATCGTCAACAGCGACTGCAGCGTTTCCTCTAGAAACCATTTGCACTTACATACTACGATCCTAGAAATAGACGAACATTCGTTTTCATTGGTCAGCTTTGAAAGACGCCCCTTCCACGTCGTGGACATGAATTTATTCTCTGTTGACGATTAAGATGCCGGATACCATACCACCTGGACTACATTTACGAAATAAAAAACATACGCCTCAACCCAGGATGGACCCCTCGACCTCCTGCATGCTAACCCAAAACTCTATCCACTGCACCAACTGTACAGCACGACTAAAATGTACTGACAGAGATAATTACCCTATATGTGGTTACAGTGTTGCCAGATTTCCACTCTTCAACGTCCTTTTTCTGCCGGATATACTCGCAGGACGAAGTTTTGTGAGAGACATTTTTTTTATTGCTGGCATGTAAGGAGTCGCGCTGCGACGCCCGAGTGCGCGAATTTCGCTTCACCCTGTATATTTTTGATCTAAAGGTACAAATTCATCCTGCGGACGTGTGTTCCTTGCAGTTCTGCTTCGTTCTTCTTCTCAAAGAGCCCTACGTCGACAAGGAGTTACGTTCTTAGAACGCATCAGCTGAACAGGTTCTCATATTCCTCGTAACATGACCGTTCCACAGAGGTTGTTATATCGATGTAATTAAATGTCAAACTGCGCTATTTTCCGAACTATTTAAAAACAAGCTTTTTGAAGATAAAATAAATCAAGACGAAAAAGATGTTATAGTTTGTATTCATGACAAAGGAAGATTCGTGTCAGTACCACACGTGTGTTACAAACATGTACAGTACAAAGTACAATTCGATTACATCAAAGTTAATGACTATAGTAAATCTTATAATGCAATATATTTGTTCGCGCACATTTTTCACTGCAAGAAGAGTTTTAGTACCGGAGTGGCAATTTAAAAGCGTTTCTACTGCGGTTACGAGTGCCACGTGATGGGCATCCCAGAGAAGGTATGGGCTGTTAGCTTTCCCAGTGCTCTTCTAATAACACCAGAGGCTAGACAATGAATTTCTCAGATACCTCGCTCCTAACACATTCGTACTCAGTTCACGACAATGTGCAGAACATTTAGGCGTGAGTCGAAGTGGAATTATTTAGCATTATAAAATGGCCATTTTAGATCAACTCCTGTTATGTATAGCCGTGAATAATAATAATAATAATAATAATAATAATAATAATAATAATAATAATAATAATAATAATAATAATAATACCGGGCGAGTTGGCCGTGCGCGTAGAGGCGCGCGGCTGTGAGCTTGCATCCGGGAGATAGTAGGTTCGAATCCCACTATCGGCAGCCCTGAAAATGGTTTTCCGTGGTTTCCCATTTTCACTCCAGGCAAATGCTGGGGCTGTACCTTAATTAAGGCCACGGCCGCTTTCATCTAACTCCTAGACCTTTCCTATCCCATCGTCGCCCTAAGACCTATGTGTGTCGGTGCGACGTAAAGTCCCTAGCAAAATAATAATAATAATAATAATAATAATAATAATAATAATAATAATAATAATAATTGATACGGAAATACGTGGAACAAATAGGTGAAAGAAGGTGCCGGGATGAAGGAGTGGACAGGGAAATGACCAGAGCATAAGTTAAAGCACTAAATTTTGAAATTGTATTTTTTTTTTTCATTTTTTTTTTATTTTAAAATTTGGTAGGTAGAAAATCTGAACAAGCAACAACACATGACAAGTAAATGGAATAACAATGAGCTCGTCAGGTCTGATAACAACAGCGGACTATAAGTCCCAAAATCAGGTACAAACTAGAAAGAGTTATCTACAGGATAGTATAGAAGGGAAGGACGTAATCACTCTGAACCAGTATACTTTTATAAGAGCACGCATGCTCCACTCATGGCTCAGAAAGGTTACTGTAGTCCAGCCTCAAAGAAGCACAAACTTCTTACAAAATTATGCCTTACGACTTTCAAAGACCGTGTTTACAGTCACTTCTGCGCAACAGTCTGTTACACACTCGTTTATCAATAATTACACTTTAAACCGGGGCAATGAGTGCCCATACTAAATGGCCTTCATATAAAATTAAAAAGTGTAACACGATCGGCCATGAACAAAGGCTAGGAATCGAAACACTTGCACTCCCTTTAGAAAAACTCTTAAAACCCTAAATGGGCTTATGGCCTGAACTTGCAGAGGCTAAGTCTATACTGAACGAGAAATATTAAATGCCGAAGGAGTGTGAAAAATTTAGAGGATCAGAAAATTTTAGTCACCCCATAGCAAGTTGAATGGGAATCTACAGAGGGTGAACACTCTTTATTCCCTTAATTTATATGTTTCCCAGCCTGGATTTGAACAGAGTTCTTAGACTTGCGGAAAATCTACATTCAAAACTTTAAGTTCGAATTTTACATAAAGTTTCAAACATTCCTCTAAAGCTGTCTGCCTGAACTAGCAAATGCTAAGAAATTTCGGCCATTACCTTGAGTAGTTGGGCCTTTCGGCGACGACAGGCAACGCCTGTCTCCGAATAACATGACGGGAGCGATGAAGATGACAATACGGCCCTAAAGCGCCCAGCTTTTATAGCATCTCAGAGAGGAAGTTTCCAGAACTATTTACAGATAGGCTGGATTCCGGAACACACCACCAATTCAAATTGGCTAGAGAAATATACACGATATTCCTGACTGGTTAATAACTAAGGAAGAAGGAAGCCCTAGGAGTGTTGACAAATTTGACACATAAAAATCAATCTACAAAATCCAAGATTAATAAACTTTGAAAATTGAAATTCCCTCAAGAATTAATAATTGTCCTTAATCCCGCCAGAGAGGGCACACAGGCCGATGGTAGAGACATCTAATGGTTGAAGGTTCAAGTACCTTGTTTTACATTAGTTCAAGATTCATAGCACATATGGCCTTCTAGAAGGCGTGCAGTTCAACGGAACGGGGAAGGTGAACTCCCGATACAATAAATAATAATAATAATGATAATAATAATAATAATAATAATAATAATAATAATAATAATAATAATAATAATAATATAACAGTCCTGAAATCCACTTGCTGATCTTGGTGGTCCAGCTGCTTCATCGTTGTCCGTCTGTACTCACGGTCGTGCGATCGAACTCCAGAACAGGCGAAGGACCTTAGTCATCAGTCATCACACGTTAACGAACCCCTTTCCAGCGATTACTTCCAGTTCACTTACAGAAACTTTATTATTATTATTATTATTATTATTATTATTATTATTATTATTATTATTATTATTATTATTATTATTATTATTAATGGTTCATGGTGTGGCTTACTGTGGTCACGTCCTAGTTCGTGAACCATGGGCAACGGCTGAGTGGCCTAGTAGGTGGTCCTGAGAGTCGGAAAACCAGTTACTATGGAATAGAAGTGGGCATCTCGGACATATTCTGAATCATGGCCCTCTTTGTGCTCAGGCGGCTAGGACTATACAGTCCATAACCCGTTAGGGGAAAGATCCTCACTTGGACTATGTGTACGTAGGGTAGCATCCTGCTTCATAAATTTACCGAGCCCAGAACATTTTAAGCAAGCCTCGGACCTATGGGAGTAACGGAGTCCCACTTTCATTTGACAGGCGAGGGACTCCTTGGAAACAACTTGACGAACGAAATGGAATTCGATGGGGGGCTATCAATATTAATGACCGGGCGAGTTGGCCGTGCGTGTAAAGGCGCGCGGCTGTGAGCTTGCATCCGGGAGATAGTAGGTTCGAATCCCACTATCGGCAGCCCTGAAGATGGTTTTCCGTGGTTTCCCATTTTCACACCAGGCAAATGCTGTGGCTGTACCTTAATTAAGGCCACGGCTGCTTCCTTCCAACTCCTAGGCCTTTCCTATCCCATCGTCGCCATAAGACCTATCTGTATCGGTGCGACGTAAAGCCCGTAGCAAAAAAAAATATCAATATTAATGGGGCTTATGCAAGAAAGAAAGTAGAACTGGCTGAGCTAGCAAAGAGGATGCGTCTGGATGTGCTAGGAGCGAGTGATATTCGGGTAAGGGGAGATTAAGAATAAGCGATAGGAGATTACAAAGTGTACTTGACAGCTGTTAAAAACGGAAGGGTAGATTATGGGGTAGGGCTGCTCATCAGGAATACTATAACACGCAAAACATAGTTTCTGTTACGCACGTAAATGAGCGAATGATGTGGATAGATTTGGCAGTTCGAGGAATTAGAATGAGAATTGTCTCAGTGTATACACCATGTGAGGGTGCAGATGAGGACAATATTAACAAGTTTTATGAAGCATTGAGTGATATCGTAGTCAGTGTAAACAGCAAGGATAGAATAGTGCTAACAGGCGATTTCGATGCGAGAGTTGGAAATGGAACTGAAGGATACGAAAGGGTGATTTGTAAATGTGGAGAAGTTATGGAAGCTAAGGGGAATCGGAATGGTTTGCTGGACGTCTGTGCTAGTATGGGTTTAGCAGTTACGAATACATTCTTCAAGGCTATTCACCAGTACACATGAGTGGCTAGGGGTACCAGATCCATAACAGACTATACTATACGCGCACTTTGTCTTGAGCCCGATTTTTACGGGGTGAGGAGCAAGGAGGGAGCGCTGACAGTTCCGGTTATACTACCAACTGGATGGAAATGAAATCTGAATTGAATCGATAATGTGATCGACCGATATGAATTTTCTAAACATTTATTATCTTACGTCAACAATTGTGTCACACATACATTATTTAACATTATATAACATTTCTCAATGCGAATCTTGTTCCTAGCATGAATTATATAGTTTGGCTTTGCTGTGTAAACAACAATAGTACTAGTTTGCAAAGTGTACGCCAGATGTCGCACAGCGATGAATAAGCGATTCATAGTTTGTGTTTCAAAGGTTGCCGATATGGATGTCGAAGATAACCGAGGTCTACCGATTCAGCACTAGGGAGCTCCGGGCTCAAGAAAAAGTGCGCGTATAGTATCTTAACCGACTTCGAAATCAGGAAGTACGAAAGGGTGATTTGAAAATGTGGAGAAGTTATGGAAGCTAAGGGGAATCGGAATGGTTTGCTGGACGTCTGTGCTAGTATGGGTTTAGCAGTTACGAATACATTCTTCGAGGCTATTCACCACTACACATGAGTGGCTAGGGGTGCCAGATCCATAATAGACTATATCTTAACCGACTTCGAAATCAGGAAGTCTGATAGGAATGTACGGGTTTTTCGATGATACAGACCACTATCTGATCTGTAGTGAACTATCTCTAGGCCTAGGATAGAGAGAGTGATATCTGTCTCCAAACGAATAAGGCCACAAAATCTTCAGAGCGAGGAAATTAGACACAAGTACATGGATATGGTTAGTGAGAAGTATCGAACAGTGGACAGTAAGCAGGTTCAGGGTATAGAAAGAGAATGGGTGGCATACAGGGATGCTGTAGTAGAAACAGCAGGGTATAGAAAGAGAATGGGTGGCATACAGGGATGCTGTAGTAGAAACAGCAAGGGAATGCCTAAGAACAACTGTGTGTAAAGATTAAATATCTTGGTGGAATGATGAAGTGAGAGCAGCTTGTAAACGTAAAAAGAAGTCTTATCCGAAATGGCTCCAAACAAGGGCGATGCAGACAGGGAATTGTACGTAGATGAAAGAAACATAGCAAAACAAATAGTTCTTGAATACAAAAAGAAGTCGTGGGAAAATTTTGGTAATAACCTGGAAAGGCTAGGTCAAGAAGCAGGAAAACCTTTCTGGACAGTAATAAAGAACCTTAGGAAGGGAGGGAAAAAGGAAATGAACAGTGTTTTGGGTAATTCAGGTGAACTCATAGTAGATCCCAGGGAATCACTGGACAGGTGGAGGTAATATTTTGAAAATCCTCTCATCGTAAAAGGAAATCTTCCTGGTGGTATCACTAACAACCAAGCTCGTGGGGAGGAGGAAAATGATGTTGATGAAATTATGCTTGAGGAAGTGGAAAGGATGGTAAATAAACTCCATTGTCATAAAGCAGCAGGAATAGATGAAATTAGACCTGAAATGGTGAAGTATAGTGCGAAGGCAGGGATGAAGTGGCTTCATAGAGTAGTAAGATTAATATGGAGTGTTGGTAAGGTACCTTCAGGTTCGACAAGAGCAGTAATTGCACCTATTTATAAGCAAGGGAACAGGAAGGATTGCAACAACTATCGAGGTATCTCATTGACTAGTATACCAGGCAAAGTATTCACTGGCATCTTGGAAGGGAGGGTGCGATAAGTCGTTGAGGGAAAGTTGGATGAAAACAAGTGTGGATTCAGACCATAGAGGGGCTGTCAGGATCAGATTTTCAGTATGCGCCAGGTAATTGAAAAATGTTACGAGGGGAATAGACAGTTGTGTTTATGTTTCTTAGATCTAGAGATAGCATATGACAGGGTACCGAGGGAAAAATTGTTCGCCATTCTGGGAGACTATGGAAATAAGGGTAGATCATTAAAATCAATCAAAGGCATTTGTGTTGACAATTGGGCTGCAGTGAGAATTGACGGTAGAATGAGTTCTTGGTACTTACAGGGGTTAGACAACGCTGTAATATTTCACCTTTGCTGTTCATAGTTCACATAGATCATCTGCTGAAAGGTATAAAGTGGCAGGGAGGGATTCAGTTAAGTGGAGATGTAGTGAGCAGTCTGGACTATGCTGAAGACTTGGTCTTAATGGCAGAGCGTGCCGGAAGCCTGCAGTCTAATGTCTTGCAACTTGAAAATAGGTGCAATGAGTATGGTATTAAAATTAGCAACTCGAAGACCAAAATTGATGTCAGTAGGTAAGACATTCAACAGAATTGAATCTCAGATTGGTGATATAAAGCTGGAACAGATAGATAATTAGCCTATATGTATTTAGGTTATGTGCTCTCTCAGGATGGTAATATAGTAAGTGAGATTGAATCAAGGTGTAGTAAAGCTAATGGAGTGAACTCACAGTTGCGATCAACATCAGCTCCCAGACGAAACTATCTTTACATTGGTGTTTTCAGACCGACTTTGCTTTACGGGAGCGAAAGCTGGGTGGACCCAGAATATCTTATTCATAAGTTAGAAGTAACAGACATTAAAAATAAGCGCGAATAATTTCTGGTACAAACAAGTGGAAACAATGGCAGGAGGGTACTCGGAATGACGAGATAAAGGCAGAGTTAGGAATGAACTCGATGGATGAAACTGTACGCGTAAACCGCCTTCGGTGGTGGGGTCATGTGAAGTGAATGGACAAGGATAGGTTACCTAGGAGATTAATTGACTATGTTATGGAGGGTAAGAGAAGTAGAGGGAGACGAAGACGACGATGGTTGGACTCAGTTTTTAACGATTTAAAAATAAGAGGTATAGAGCTTAATGAGGCCACAGCAATAGTTGCAAATGGAGGATTGTGGTGACGTTTAGTAAATTCACAGAGGCTTGCAGATTGAACGCTAAAGAAGGCATGTGTGTTTGAGTCATCAGTCCATAGACTGGTTATGCAGCTCTCCATGTCACCCTATCCTGTGCTAACCTTTTCATTTCTACATAACTATTCATCTTACATCTGCTCTAATCTACTTGTCATATTCATACCTTGATCTACCCCTACCGTTCTTACCACCTACACTTCCTTCAAAAACCAACTGAACAAGTCCTGGGTGTCTCAAGATGTGTCCTATCATTCTATCTCTTCTTCTCGTCAAATTTAGCCAAATCGATCTCCTCTCACCAATTCTATTCAGTATCTCTTCATTCGTAATTCGATCTATCCATCTCACCTTCAGCATTCTTCTTTAACACCACATTTCAAAAGCTTCTATTCTCTTTCTTTCTGAGCTAGTTATAGTCCATGTTTCACTTCTATACAATGCCACGCTCCACACGAAAGTCTTCAAAAACATCTTTCTAATTCTGATATCAATGTTTGAAGTGAGCAAATTTCTTTTCTTAAGAAAGCTCTTCCTTGCTTGTGCTAGTCTGCAATTTATGTCCTCCTTACTTCTGCCATCGTTAGTTATTTTACTACCCAAGTAACAATATTCATCTACTTCCTTTAAGACTTAATTTCCTAATCTAATATTTCCTACATCACCTGCCTTCGTTCGACTGCACTCCATTACTTTTGTTTTGGACTTATTTATTTTCATCTTGTACTCCTTACCCAAGACTTCTTCCATACCATTCAGCAACTTCTCGAGATCTTCTGCAGTCTCAGATAAAATAACAATATAATCGGCAAATCCCAAGGTTTTGATTTCCTCTCTTTGGACTGGGATTCCCTTTCCAAATTTCTCTTTGATTTCCTTTACTGCCTGTTCTATGTGAACATTGAAAAGGAGAGGAGACAAACTGCAGCCTTGCCTCACTCCTTTCTGGATTGCTGCTTCTTTTTCAAAGCCCTCGATTCTTATCAATACAGACTGATTTTTATACAGATTGTAGATGATTCTTCGTTCTCGGTATCTGATCCCTATCATCTTCAGAATCATAAATAGCTTGGTCCAATCAACATTATCGAATGCAAAGAAGGCATAACAGTCTATAATGATAAAGTATATTATTATTATTATTATTATTATTATTATTATTATTATTATTATTATTATTATTATTATTAGGATATGCGAATAAGATCATTAGGACTACGCAAAGTATTTACAGGCCTTTCTGCCCATATTTCTTTCTTTGGTTCTTTTACTGTGGGCTTCCTTTCTGTCGTCAGACCAGGTTGTTCCATTCTTAGGTCTTTCCTCTTGCTCAACTTACCATTTGTGAATTTGGGATCTGAAGATTACCCTGATTTGGACATTTGCTGGTGTAATTCCTGCCTGTTTCAAATCGGATTTGATTTTGCTAATCCATTTAATTATGTCTATTTTGGCTTTACTCCTGTTTTCATAGAATTCAATTATTTTTTTGTAAGTCTGTCTGGATGCATTCGATTATTATTATTTTTATTGTTTTATTATTTCTTTTCTTTACAGCTGGCCTGGAGTGGTAAAGAAGCGACCGTGGCCTTAATTAATCTACAGCCCCAGCATTTGCCTGGTGTGAAAATGGGAAACCACGGAAAACCATATTTATGGCTGCCAACAGTGGGGTTAGAACCCACTACCTGCCAGATGCAAGCTCACAGCTGCGCGGCTCTAATCTCAAACCCATCTCGAGCGGTTATTATTATTATTATTATTATTATTATTATTATTATTATTATTATTATTATTATTAGTAGTAGTAGTAGTAGTATTATTATTATTATTATTTATAGAATTACTCTACTTTTCAATATAATGCAGGTTTCTTGCAACCTATCAAGTTTAAAACACATGCGATTTTCAATAAGAAAGTAAACTTTAATAAATATACAAACTTAAAACTCTTCATCCACATGTGAATCCGAAAACACCGGATGGCTAATCAGTAATCAGGTACCCTTCCTTTTGCGCCAGGGATGAATGCATAAGGCTTGTATTAATTACCTACCTTTGTACATGCAAAACTAACCTCGGTTTGCAAAGCGATAATTAAGCGGTCGGACAGGAATATTAAAAAGAGGAGACTGCGTAAGTTATAGGAATCTTGTACCCAGATAAGGCTCATGGCCGCTTCTCCACTCAAACCAGCTGTGAGGTAATGGTCTATTGTACACATTGATTCTGTGGCGAGGTTCACCCAAGATTCCAAATGTAAATCTTCTTTCCACCTGTCCAGCGATTCCCTCTGATACATATCAGGAATGGCTGCAAACAAGTTCTGATTCGGGCAGGGAATGATACTTAGATGAAAGCAACAGAGCGAAACAAATAATTGTTGAATCCAAGAACAAGTCGTGCGTACATTTCGGTAATAACCTGAAAAGACTAAGTCATGCGACAGGGAAAACTTTCTGGACAGTAATAAAAGGAATCATAGGGAGATTAACGTACAGTAAAAGGAAATATTTCTGTCAATGTCGCAAACTATGGAGCTCATGATGCTGGCACTCGATAAAGATTTGGTCCAGTTTTACGGCAGGATGCCCCTCTCGAAGCAAACCCTACGCGGAGGGACAGAATATCTATTGCGTGTTTTTGTAGTGTTTGGGTACTGTGATGTGGTGTGGTGTGTGTAGATGGAGAGAAGTGTATTGAGACAAATACAAACACCCAGTTCATGAGCCTGAGGAATTAACCATACGCAGTTAAAATTCTCTACATGATCCCTTTCTTTTTTTTTCTTTTTTTTTTACAATTTGTTTTACATCGCACCGACACAGATTGGTCTTATGGCGACGATGGGGCACGAAAGACCTAGGAGTGAGAAGGAAGCGGCCGTGGCCTGAATTAAGGCACAGTCCCAGCATTTGCCTGGTTTGAAAATGGGAAACCGCTTAAAACCATCTTCAGGGCTGCTGACAGTGGGGCTCAAACCCACTATCTACCGGATTCAAGCTCATAGCTGCGCGCTCCTAACCGCACGGCTAACTCGCCCGGTCGACATGGTCTGTAATCGAGCCCGGGGCCCTATGAACCAAATGATAAACCGCTGACCATTCAGCCAAGAAGACGGATATTTTAAATATAATCAACATGATCTACTAAATGTAACGATTCTTCTTTCTGATATTTCTCGGTTTATTGAGGTAGGAGGCTGATGTGTATTTGGCCCAGTTTTAGGGCCTGATGCCCTCCCCTGCCCTCAATGAAGTTTCACTATTGCTTGTTTCTGTATTTGGTTTCATTTCGATGAAGAGAAATGTATTAAGACGAAACTAACACCAGTCAATGAGCCAGAGGAATTAATCATACACAGCTAAAGTCCTCGACCCAGTAGAAATCGAATTCAGGGCCCTCTGAATCGAGGGCCAGTACGTTGACCATTCAGCAAGTGAATCGGTTATGAACCGAAACGATCAAGAAAAGAAAGTATCTTCTGAAGAATTATCATTTAGATTCTAGAGTAGGAATCTTGTTGACATAAATCTTGAATTCATTTTAACAAAGGAATCATCTAAATATCAAATGTATCGTAGTATTTAAGTACAGAAAATTCATATAGAAATTTTATTTTTTACAGTGCATATAATTGCTAAGACTGTTAATAAATCTGATCATTATTCCATAACTTGTAATATATGGATGTCCAATACTCAAAAATAGCATATTTACTTGCTGAACTATAAAACAATTGGAATTTCCCCGAATTTCAGCTGGCAGAACGTGTAGGGCAGTGTATCCCACCATCAACTTCTCAGAAGTTCTTATTATATATGTGTGAGTTTTGGCATGTCTTGAAGTCTGAAGGTATTTTTAGTTTTGAGGTATTTATTTTTTTACGTTCAATTTTTAATAATGGTAGACGGTAGGATATATATTAGAATCAGGCCGAATAGAGCTAGTTTCCCCTAGGAACTCGACAAGTGGACGCGTGCCGTACCTGTGGTCGATACACGGAGTACGGCTGAGAACCAATATGGACGGAGCATGCTATCACGGATCGAAGTTCTGAATAATAGATCCATCCCTTCTCGACTGTTGGGAGTCGACGGCTCTCCTCGGTGTTGTTCGGCTAGGCCCGAGCTACCCTTAGTCTCCCGGCGGAATGAGTTATCCACTCGGTCTGCGTGGACGACCTCAGCCTGTAATGGCATTCAATACACCCTCCTGCCAGGTGGGAAGGAGGGGTGCCGTATGATAGATATATCACTTCAATAGCTCTCAGTGCGATATTGACTCGCATGACTTGTGGAAAAGAATGGTATTGCAACTACTTTATAAACACATCGACAAGCCATCAAATGAAGTACAGAGGCTAATGAAACTGAGGCTGATACTTGATTATTATGGTCATCAAGTACTCAAGTGAGGTCAATGAAATGCATTATAAGAGTAAGCTACAATACAGACACATTTTTTCCCTGTTTTAACTTCAACTTTCAAACCCTGCCCGTGTACGTGAAAAAAATCCTTGGACGAGGCGGAAATCGTGCATGTAACTTCCGAGGCATACAACGATATTGCTGTAAATACATTAAGTAAAAATCCTAATGTTACTGGCTAGTGGCCAATATTCAGCATCGTATTCCTGACATTTCTCAAGATCATGACATCAATATTGGAAGAATTTTATAGATTTATAAATTGGCCGCAACTCATAAAACCCGACGACCGTGGATATTGTATAAAAATAAGCTCACCGGGCGAGTTGGCCGTGCAGTTAGGGGCGCGCGGGTGTGAGCTTGCATCCGGGAGACAGTGGATTCCATTCCCACTGTCGGCAGCCCTGAAGATGATTTTCCGTGGTTTCCCTTCATTAAGGCCACAGCCGCTTCCTTCCAACTCCTAGGCCTTTCCTATCCCATCGTCGCCATAAGACCTATCTGTCGGTGCGACGTAAAGCCACTAGCAAAGAGAAAATAAGGTGATATACTGTATATTAAGGTAGGGGTTTGTCATTCCGGTCATGTACAGCATTATACGTGCTCGGACACGATTTCTCTCCGACAGAGAATCTTTACGGTAAAGACGAAACTTATCTCAGTTAAGACTTCCGTTTCCTTAAAATTAAGTCATCAGAACAGGGTTAGGTCCCGAGACATGCAGCTCCATAGGTGAGACATACAAAAACAAGTAACTATTCAGCAGTAACGGCCACGTACAATGTTATGTTAAATTGGTAGAGCTCACGAAAAACTACATTGAACGTAACCTCGACGGTAGTCAAGACCACGGATGGAAGAACCTCTAAATATTTTTAGAACTACTTCAACACCATATTTGCATTTTAGTGTTTGGTAGCTTATATCAGTGCTGAACGAAATCAATTAAACTTCATTGCGAGGAATTAATAATTCATTAGTAACTTACTGGTATGGTTAGTCCACTGTGTGCATCTTACCTGCAAGACAAAACAAACACATTGGATTACAATTGGATGGAGCACTCATCTATAAACCATTTACACCATAAATATTACGTAAGTTATTTGATATTGTAATTAATAACATTAATTAAAATTCTGGACATTTTATAAAACACTTCTTTCAACAATAGTTATGTCTGCTAAATCTATGTCTACATTAACAATAATAGTAATAATACAGGAAATCAGACGATACACATACATTTAGAGCGACATGAGGAAAAGGAGATTAACATTTTATGGGCACGGAAAAGGAATGTATTTTGCTTGATTCACAAAACAATAATCGATTTCTATGAAAACAAGATTAAAGTCAAAACACACTATGAAATGGATCCGTGAACTAATAAAAACACCTTGAACTGACAGTAATTACACAAGAAGTGTACGGCTTCATGGCTAAATGGTTAGCATGTTGGCCTTCGGTCACAGGAGTCCCGGATTCCATTCCCACCAGGGTCGGGAATTTCAACCATAATTGGTTTATTTCGCTGGCACGGGGTCTGAGTGTATGTGTCGTCTTCATCATCATTTCATTCTCATCACGAAGCGCAGTTCGCCTACGGGTGTCATTTCAAAAGACCTGCAACTGGCGAGCCGAACTTGGCCTCGGACACTCTCGGCACTAAAAGCCATACGCCATTTTTTCATTACACAAGAAGACATCCATAACAGGGAGAGTGTTGGTTGTTCAGCAAGAGAACAAACCGAAGAAAACGTCGGAACAATTTGGACCATCGAGAGAGAAGATGCTCGGGGAGAAAGATATGGGTGTATAGCAAAGCAAATCAAATGCCTTAAAGTACTTTGCGAAGTTCTAAATGGGCTTAAGTGCAAATAGGAAGAAGAAGAAGAAACTATTTGCATAGTGCGACTTCTACTGCGCAGTATACTGAGTAAATTTTGAAGGAAAGATTTTTATTTTAATATTCTTTCACCGTTTTTTGCTTCAGTGTTAAGAAGTCTTAGTCGAAGTGACTTCTATGACGAGTCATTTTATACATTTAAAATATCACAAAGAACTGATTATTTCGGCAGGATTAGTCAGACAGAGTGCTGAACTGAGCCTATGTTGGCGTATTCGATTCCGACTCAGACCGGTGGTATCTGAATATGCTCAAATATGTCAGTCTAGTGTCGGTAGATTTACCAATGCGTAAAATGTCTTCACTGGAACAATTTTCTGCACCTCGGCTGTACAAGTATTTGGATATGGAATATAACACAATTTTATTCTTAAAGAAGTAAGTAGTAAGTGGAAGCAATGTTCCGGCTTCGTGATTGTCATTCGCAATCAATAAGGTACTGATAATCTCACAAGGTCTGAATATCTGGGTGGCGGAATAGAGGATGGCAACTTATTTCATATTGAGTACCAGGAATGAGCGTTGGTTAGTTAACGCTGTTGTTGCCTGGTGCTGTATTCAATCTACCCAATTATTCTCCAGGTTTAGTCCGTCTTTTCGCAATGTTTAGTGCTCTTAAGGGGACTAAAATATATGTTTTCCGTACCTGATTTTTAGCACATTACACAGGGTAGTTTAATATCTGATTACTGCGGCTTTAATTAAAAAGCAGTAAAATTATTCAAAAACGGAACTCATATTTACGAAATTATGGCATTTCTAAAATACAATATTGGTCCAATTTGAACAATGTCTCAGGCCTAGCCGTTTTTTGATTACTACTTTGAAGGTCATGCAGGTTAGAGAAGATATAGGAATAAATGCTACTTTCAGCACATTGGTAACATACATTTCTAACAACAATTTTTTAATATGTGGTATTGCATTAAAATATTTCATTCCTTGTTCATATTTCAACATAAAATGTATCGGAAAGTTACTAGCTATTATGATAATGGATGTAGCACCGAGCTCGATAGCTGCAGTCGCTGAAGTGCGGCCAGTATCCAGTATTCGGGAGATAGTAGGTTCGAACCCTACTGTCGGCAGCCCTGAATATGGTTTTCCGTGGTTTCCCATTTTCACACCAGGCAAATGCTGGGGCTGTACCTTAATTAAGGCCACGGCCACTTCCTTCCCACTCCTAGCCCTTTCCTGTCCCATCGTCGCCATAAGACCTATCTGTATCGGTGCGACGTAAAGCAACTAGCCAGCGATAATGGATGTTAAAAATTATGAATTACTATATCAATGCATAATTGCACCAAATTTGATTGTAGTCGTATTTTAACTGATGCATAGGAATTTGAATTCTAGGAAAGTTCCTCACCTCGTCGTTTCTAAATATCCAAGCGAGCACATTAAGTTCCTTCCGTTTTTTTTTTTTTTTTTTTTTTTTTTTTTGCCCTTCGTCATTCTCCAGTGATTTTTGACTAGAATGCAGTTTGCTTTGCGTCGCACCGACACAGGTAGATCTTATGGCGACGATGGGATAGGAAAGGTCTAGGAGTGGGAAGGAATCGGCCGTGCCCTTAATTAGGGTACATGCCATTCAGATTTGCCTGGTTTGAAAATGGGAAACTACGGAAATCCATCTTCAGGGTACCGGGCGAGTTGGTCGTGTGTTTAGGGGCGCACGGCTGTGAGTTTGCATCCGGGAGATAGAGGATTCGAATCCCACTGTCGGCAGCCCTGAAGATGGTTTTCCGTGGTTTCCCATTTTCCCACTAGACAAATGTTGGGGCTGTACCTTAATTAAGGCCAAGGCCGCTTCCTTCCAACTTCTAGGCTTTTCCTATTCCATCGTCGCCATAAGACTCATCTGTGTCGGTGCGACGTCAAGCCACTAGCCATCGTCAAGGCTGCCGACGTAGTGGTTTGTACCCACTATCTCTCGGATGCAAGCTCAGAGCTGCGCGGCCCTAACCACACGGCCAACTCGCCACGTTTACCTATAAGTAAGGCCTATTATAGAATTTATCGCATTATAACTTACGAAACTTTCAAAACAACAGATGTGATTTAAACCTCTCCATGCGACCTTTAGAAAAGGAGGCATATGAGAAGAGAAGGGGCTGCCTGGCCGAGGCGGTAAAAGCTTGCTCGGTTCACCAGGAAGGATGTGGATTCGATTCCCCGTCAGGAACTCGAAAAATTAAGAAACGAAATTTCCACTTCCGTAGGTGCACATGGCCCTGGGGTTTCACTCAGCCTGCACCAAAAGTGAGTAACAGGTCAATTCCTGCGGGCAACGGCGGCGGGGCGTACAGCTAACCACTCTACCCCATCAAGTGCCGAGGTTACGAATAGTGTAATCCTTTACCTTCCACCCCTCGAAGGACCTTCATCATGGCCTGTACGAAGATGACTTTGCTTTTTACATGAGAGGAGAAAGATATAATAACTTTTGCCTCAAATTCTGGGATGGATGGGTGGATGGAGAGTAATCAGCCCTAAGGCTATTTGGATCCTCAAGAGCTCCACCATCAGCATAGATGGCCTAGGCATCACTGGATAGGCGTATTAAGGAAATGAGGAGTGAGGTAGTTTCCCGTTGCATTCCTCAGAAGTTCCTCTTACATATCAGCCTCACAAGATCATTGAAATGCACGCACCAACTGACCCTATGAGTGACATTTTCAAACCATTCATAACAGGGACTGCCTGCAAAAGGAATGGCATTACTAACATCGCTCATACCTCAGTCATTCGTATGTTGTCAAATCCAAGCTTGAGACAGGTCACCGGGCGAGTTGGCAGTGCAGTTAGGGTCGCAAAGCTGTGAGCTTGCATCCGGTAGATAGTGGGTTCGAACCCCACGGTCGGCAGCCCTGAAGATGGTTTTCCGTGGTTTCCCATTTTTACACGAGACAAATGCTGGGTCTGTACCTTAATTAAGGCCACGGCCGCTTCCTTCCCGCTCCTAGGCTTTTTCTACCCCATCGTCGCCATAAGACCTATCTGTGTCGGTGCGACGTAGTGCAAATAGCAGGAAAAAAGAGACAGCTCAATACAGCTCAATACAAGTAACTAACTGGATAAAACCCATATAGAGTATAGTGCACATTGAAAACCAGATCTCGCCAGCAAAATAATTTTTGGAATGTTTACTAACACCAAAATCTAATTTTTTAGGGCCAAGTCTGGGTCAATATCTTAGTGGGGCCCCCTTAAGATAACTACACAGCATACGATATTCTAGATCGAGTATCAACAAGCAGGAAATACACACATCAATTATCATTACGCCTTTTTGATTATCAAAAGATCTATTTAAAGGAATTTCGAACAGTTTAAAGATGTGAGAAAATACCTTACGTAGCAAGGAAGAGTTTTAATATGAATGTCCCCTTTTATTTACACATATTGTGCCGTACAAACCTGGATATGCTTAAAATTCTATCGGTCTTCGATAAAAATATCATCCATGTCAGTTTGACAGACAGAGAAGCCCCATATCTCATGTCATGCGTTATTCGGATGTTGTTTGCTTTTATCGTCAGAAACCTATGTTCAAACGTTCAGCATTAGAGTATACAAAAGCTCACGACATCCTCGAGTTGTGAGGGGAGAATGCATGAGAACAATGAAGAATCCGTATGCAGAGAATATGCACTGGAAGTTGAAACTTTCAAGTAATTAATGTCATCCTGAGAGTTTTCTACCAGCTGATGCACACTCCAAATGCGCTTTCATAACGTGGGGGATACGAATACCACCATATCCACCAAACATCTCTGATACCAGACTTGGAGAACTACTAAGTGAGAAATTACAGTAAGCTTTATTTTTCCTATGCCAATCGGGAGCGACATTCAAGGATTTGTTTACGTACTGTATGTATTTTCCAGCTACGTGGTGTACGGGTAACGTGCTTACCTCTTATTCACGCCACCATTTTCTATTCCTGGCCAGTCCAAGGAATTTAATTGTGGATTGAGGGCTGGAACGGGGTTCGCTGAAACTCGTGAGAACAACGAAAGGGATGTCTGATACCCGAGGCAGTGGACCCGGTCGCACAAGCTAATCGATATAGCTGAGGACATCGTGACGCTGACCATGTGTTCTCCAATACCTGCAGGTCAGGAAGACCACCTGTCTAGCCACAGTCGTCTTGGCAGGCCAAGGGCCTTAGTAGTCTATAGTTCGATTCCTGACTAATCCAAAGATCTTAATTCTGTAACGAGATTAACTCAGCCTGGTGAGATTAATAGCTGCCTGGTATGAGAGGTAGAGGACTCGGTCTCGGAGACTAAGGCATGCGGCTGAGGATGTCGTCACATTGACCCCAAATCTCCAAGATATGTGTCTGGGCAGCAGTCATTTTGGTAGGCCAAGGGCCTTAATGTATGCATGTGTCATGAGTGTAATGATATTTATTTATTTATTTATTTATTTATTTATTTATTTATTTATTTATTTATTTATTTATTTATTTATTTATTTATTTATATGAAAGCGGCGAAGTTAAGGCTGTTGACCTTCTCTTACAGTACATTTAACTACAAATGACATGAAACTTTAATCGTAAGTATTTAGCAAAAATATGTACTGTATGCATAAGATAATCACATACCAAATCACACACATTATTTATCAGGTTCCGACAAGATTTCTCGCCCCCACTGTGTTAAATTTCGAGGCTATGATACGGACAGCTAGAGAATTCCATAGTTTGGAACCGAGTACAATCTTTTACGGAAGAATCAGCGTCAAACATTGTATACATCGCCTTATATAAATCTCTCGCCATATAATACTTCTTATCTTCCTTATACATTTTCACAATACACATTTAGCTGTTAAAACCTGTGTAGTTCTCTTTCGTTAAGAAAAACAAACAATGTTCAGAGCAGTTTACTGCGAATATATATTTTACACTCATCCACAAAGTATAAAAGTGCACCTTGCTATATACAAAGTGTACAAAAGCCTCGGCATTATTATGTAGCCAAGTCACAGATGACAGAAAAACTGGAACTCTATCGAGTGACCTATAGCTGAGTTTTAATTATTTTTGTCGGGGAAATAGCGAATGTATCACGAGGAATACTTTACATTCCGACTCGTATGACACGGAGTGCCGTAATGGTTACTTCCCCTGGAACAAACGAGGAAGAATCAGTCAGCTGCCCTAGAGATGATTTTCTATTTATCCCCTTTTCACATCAGTTGAATGTCGAGGCTGTACTTTAATTAAGGCCTAACCTCTTCCTATACAATATTACTGAAAACCTGTTCGTATTGGCAAAGAAACTGCGTTACATTTACAATAACACACCACTACTACAGGTCTCACTACAACACTAGTCATCAAACATTTGCCACAAGCATCATTATACACTGAAGACGTTCGAATTCTCCTTAGTGAATCAACATCAGAAATTTAGTTCATAATACAATTCATTGACAATGTTCGATTATTTAATTTGGATATCGTTCTGGTGCAGAGGAACACCATCTAAAGAAATACAATCTCTGACATACCACCAACTATCGTGGCCTCGTTTTCGTCCCATGTGACAATACGCCTGGTACCGAAGACAGAATTTGTCCAAAAATTCGGGAGCCTTTGAGCATCCTGAGCATTATTGTTTTGAGAGCGGTGACTTAAAATATCCCCTTACCCATAACCTCGCTTCGTTGGGTGTGGTTGGTGTAGAATCGCTTTGTGCTCTTAGAATTCCTACCACGAGCATCATTGTAGCAGACACTACAGTATTTGCTTTCGTGTGTAACGTCTCTTGTTATACTGATTAACCTTTATTTTCACCATAACCATCTTATTCTATTGCCTTTATTGACCCACAATGAATACAAGAATTATTATTTCTCTTAATGTCGCTACATGCCTTTGCTGGCGGGACCTAGTGTTTACAGTGCACTGTGTCTTCTGGTATGGACTAGAGCAATTTTGTTACTTTCATTGATCTGTCTCAGCTTTATCCTTGGCTTTGACAAAATGAAAGTGACTGAGGTATGAATGATGCTAGTAATGCCATTCCTTCTGCAGCCAGTCCCTGCTATGAATGGTGTGAAAATATTGCTCATAGGGTCGGTTGGTGTATGCATTTCAGTGGGCTTGGCAGACTGATATGTAATAGCAACTTCTGGCTCGGTGAGAAAAGCAACGGGAAACTACCTCACTCCTCATTTCCCTAGTACGCCTCTTCAGTGATGCCTAGGCCATCTATGACAGCTGATGGCGGAGCTGTTGAGGATCCAACCAGCCTTCGGGCTGAGGACTAAACAAACAATGTCGCTACATCATCTTTGCGATTTGCTACGCAATTACTAACGGAATAAGAAAGATCAGCGCCGCGCTCCCTCTACGTGTGAAACCAGCACGCGCCGCACTCGTACATGGCCAAGCGCACCAATTCAAACATGTCAATGTGAACGCTTTCCATAGGCCGCATAAATTAATTTGCGAAAGAAATCTTTTGGCCCTTGTATTATTCTTGGCTCATTTAACGTGTGTGCAAAATTTACATAAGGACCTGATTCCCTGTTACGCGCCATTCCCTTGTTAGCGGCGAGGTTACGAATTATGGAAACCTTCACCTTCCACTGCTCCAAGGACCTTCAGGCCCTGTACGGACTTTTCATTGCTTTTTAAAAATTATCGGTCATAACCGGGAAACCATTCTGTTGATTTTGTGTAATGGAGTATATCTAACCATGCAACATTTCCACGTTTTAACACATAGGCCTGATGTAAATTAGAATCCACCAGGTCAGCCAAACGGACCATCTTCTAAACGTTGTTTGAAGTTATGAATTTGTACAATCTACTGTCCAACTTTTTGTAATGTTTTGTTTTGTGATGTATTGTCGGAGATGTAACCTCGTGCATTAACAATAATCTGTCAATATTCAAGCCGTTGCTCGCATGATTGGTATTTTTAACTCCACTGATGTTTGGATAATCAATCCACAGACTGATTTGATGCAGCTCTTCATGCCAGCCTATCCTGTGCTAACCTTTTCATATCTACAAAACCATTACATCCTACATGCACTCTAATATGTTTGTCATATTCATACCTTGGTCTACCCCAACCTTTCCTACCCGCACACACTTTCCTGAAGAACCAAATGAACAAGTCCTGGGTTTATTATGATGCGACCTATCATTCTATCTGATCAAATTTCACCAAATTTTTCTCCTCTCAACAATTCGATTCAGTATCTCTTCATTTGTGGTTCGATCTACCCTTCTCACCTTCAGCATTCTTCTGTAACAACACATTTCGAAAGCCTATATTCTCTTTCTTTCTGCGCTGGGAACAATGTCCACCCACTAACGCCTTTCTGATTAAAGACCCAACGAAGAAAGTGCCAGGTTTCGATCTTCCTCGACATGAGTGGTCAAAACTCAACCGTTTCAGAACAGGCCACGGCAGGTGCCGATATATGATGAAAAAGTGGGGATATTGTGAAAGTGCTGCGTGTGAGTGTGGTGCTGAGAAGCAGACATTGCTTCATGTTGTTGGGGGCTGTCCACTGTCAGCATTTAAGGACGGTTTACGGACTCTGCATGAATTGACACCAAGTGCAGTGGACTGGTTGTCGAAGCTGGACATTCTAGTTTAATTACCTCTATATTTTAATGTGTATGTTAATTGTATATTTGTACAGATTATGCTTGTAAATGCCATACGATAATAATAATAATAATAATCGTCTATGTTTCACCTCCACACAATGTCACCCTCTAGACCAGAGTCTCTCAAACGCTCAAAATCTCACGCGTGCAAATCGAGGTGCAGCGACTCCGTGCACAGTGCATCGGTCCGACTCGGCTCAACTTGGATGGTGCAGAGTGCTGAGAGCGACGAAGCGTTCGGTGTTAGACCGCTTGTTCATCAGTGAAATAGATGAGCGCAAGATCATAATATAATAATCAAGCAACCTGTTTCGAAGAAAGTAAAGACTTCCAAAAGTCCATTTCAATCGAACTGGGAACTTTCGTATTTTTTGTCAGTCGTGACGATAAAGCCAAATGCTTAATCCGTGGGATAATAATTACAGTATGTGATAAGTTAATCAAAAAGATCTATTTTCCAATACAAAGGCTTTGCTCAAATTCTACGAGAATTTGTCGAAGGAAGATTTTCCTACTCTGCATCGAGAAGCAGCTAAGATTATTTCTATGTTTGGTTCGACATGCATATGTGAAATGTATTTTTTCCTGTTTTGACTTGTACGAAAACTAGATTGCGTGCGAGTAGGCCTATTTCTGATTGTAATTTAAAGAAGGCTCTCAAAATTGCTGTCAGCCGGTCCCTTGTTCCAAGCATAACTAGTATCATTGCAAAGATAAATAAAAAGAAGAGCTAGAGAAGATAAATTTGTCTGCTCAAACCAAATTGAAAGAAGAGTGTTACCGCTCACCGCATATAAACATTTCGCAGAGAGAGGAGGATCAGCGGGGAAAGTGGAGAAGGCGAAGACAGGCCGACCGGGTGAGACAGGTGTAGGGGAAGTGGAGTGGGGGTTTGCACTCTGGTCAACCAAGTGAAGTCGTCTCCTGCACCTTGCGCCGTGCAGTGCACGGGCGCATGCACCCTGAGAGGCCCTGCTCTAGACGAAAGTCTTCATAAATATCTTGCTAATTACTATATCATTGTTCGTAGTGAGAAAATTTCTTTTCTTAAGAAATACCTTCCTTTCTTGTGCTAGCCTCATGCCATCATCAGTTATTCTACTGGCTCAGTAACAATATTCATCTGCTTCCTTTAAGACTTCATTTTCTGAATCACCTAGGGCCTAACTTCATTCGACTGCACTCCATTACATTTGTTTTGGATTTATTTATTTTCATCTTGTACTCCTTCTCTCAGACTCTATCTATACCATTCAGCGTTTTCTTCTGGTGTTCTCTAGACTCAGATAAAATAACGATATCATCAGCAAATCTCAAATATTCTATCTCCTCTCCTTATATTGTGATTCCCGTTCCAAATTCCTCTTTGATTTCCTTTACCACCGGTTTTATACAAACACCGAAAATGAGAGGGAACAAACTCCTTACCTCATTTCCCCCACCCCCACCCCCCACCCCGCCCCCAATCCTACAGCATACTGACTTTTGTACAGATTGTAGATAATTCTTCCTTTTTCGGTATCTGATCTCGATCACCTTCAGAATCTCAAATAGCTTGGTCCAATCATCTTTATCGAATGCCTTTTCTATATCTACGAATACCATGTACGTGGGCTTGTCTTTCTTAATTGGAACGTCTAAAATCAGACGTAAAGTCAGAATTGCTTCACGTGATCCTACATTTCTTCTGAAACCAAACTGTTCTTCTCTCAACTCAGCTTCAACTTGTATTTCCGTTCTTCTATAAATAATACGTGTTACAGTTTTGCAAGCGAGAGATACTAAACTGATGGTGCGGTAGGTTCACACATTTGTCAGTACCTGCCTCCTTGGGAAAATATACATTTTATAAATGACCTGAGTAATGAACTGGTCTGCCTCTGTGGTGTAGTGGTTAGTGTGATTAGCTGCTACCCCCCGGAGGCCCGGGTTCGATTCCCGGCTCTGCCACGAAATTTGATAAGTGGTACGAGGGCTGGAATGGAGTCCACTCAGCCTCGGGATGTCAAATGAGTAGAGGTGGGTTCGATTCCCACCTCAGCCATCCTGGAAGTGATTTTCTGTGGTTTCCCACTTCTCCTCCGGGCAAATGCCGGGATGGTACCTAACTTAAGGCCACGGCCGCCGCTTCCTTCCCTCTTCCTTGTCTATCCCTTCCCATCTTCCCATCCCCCCGCAAGGCCACTGTTCAGCATAGCAGGTGAGGCCACCTGGGCGTGATACTGGACGTTCTCCCCAGTTATATCCCCAACCCGAAGTCTGAAGTTCCAGGACACTGCCCTTGAGGCGGTAGAGGTGGGATCCCTCGCCGAGTCCGAGGGAAAAACCGACCCTGGAGGGTAAACAGATAAAGAAGAAGAAGAAGAAGAAGAAGAAAGAACTGGAATCACAGATAAGGCTTTTCTCGGAAGATGTTATAATGTATAGAGTTATGTTACAGGATTGTGAGCGACTGCAAAAAGACCTGGACAATGTCGTGAGATAGGGAGCAGACAATGGTATGATGGTAAACGGGGTGAAAAGTCAGGTCGTAAGTTTGACCAAGAGGGGAAGTCATCTCAGTTTTAATTACTGTGTTGATGGGGTGAAAGTTCAGACAACACACCACAGGACCAACCACCACGGAAACAAGCAATAGTGATCACATTCCTCCATAAAATGTTGTGTCAGGAAGGGTATCCAGTCGTAAAAAGAGGCCAAATCCACGTGTATAACACAATTCGAACCCACGATCCCACAGGTGTGGGAAAATCGGTAGATGGAGAAGAAGAAAAGGTGAAAGTAACTCATGAGTATCACAGTAAGTACATTGATGTTGATTTTCATTGTGGTAATCACATAAAGAGGATTGTAGGTAAGGGTTATAGATCTTTTCATATGGTTATGAGTGTATTTAGGTGTTATAGTAAGGAGAGGGGTAAGACCCCAATTTATTAGATCGAACGAATTGGCCGTGCAGTTAGGGTCGCTGTGAGCTTGCAGCCCTGAAGATGGTTTTCCGTTTCCACACCACACAAATGCTGGGACTGTACTTTAATGAAGGCCACGGACGCTACATTCCCAATCTCTACCATCCTTGCGTCCCTGAAAACCTTCGATGTGTTAGTGCGACGTTAAACCAGTAACAAAATATTTAAGTATGAGATCCTCACCAGGATTACTTGATTCAAGAATTGGAACCGATCCAACGGAAAGCAGCATGATTTGTTCTGTGTTATTTTCGACAAGAGTAGTGTGTTCCGAGCTGTCATTGGAGAGATGGCATGAAATGACATTAGTAAACGAATAATCTCGAGGGAAGTTTTTACAAAATAGGAAAGATCGTAACGTGAAATTAAAACAGAAATTCAAAAGGAGAAACTGGAGAAAATTCTCGTATATAGGAAGAGGAACTGGCGATTACCATAGGAAATGATGAGAAATTTCCAACTTTAAAATCACTTGAGAAAATGTTAGGTGAACAACTGATAGGAAACCTACCACCTGGGCGACAGGCCTAAAATTCAGATCAGTGATCGTCCACCAAGTTCATGTCTAACTCATTCAGAATGCCCCCCTGCTGTTGTTACCACCTATTCCTACCAGCAGTCATTCTCGCTTCTTTCATGTCTGTTAATTTCCCAATTCACGAATAAGAAATCCTGAGTCAACCCAGCTTTCACTCCCGTTCAGCAAAGACGGACCAACATAGTTTCCCTTGGGAGCTGATTTCTTGATCGTAACTGAGAGCTCTCTACATTAGCCTGGCAACACACTGATTCAAATCCAGAATGAATAACCCACCATTTCCAGTTTTGTGTTACCACCCTGACGATTTCTCTTAGGTCTCTTCTGTATTTACAATACGTTAGTCTTGAAAATGCTAGTTATACTCGCTGTACCTATTTCCAAGCTCCAATATCTTAGATTGCAGGCTTTTGGCTATTATTCTTCTTCTTTCTTCGTTTCGGCCAACTAGGGACCACATCAATTCAACCGTCTCCTTTTTCGAGCTTCAAATGCCACCTAATGCTCTTGCGTTCGTCTCCGGTGTTGTTCTTTTCTCTCTTGGGTCCACGCCTTCCCTGTCTTCAACTTCGGCTTTTCCTGGAAACTTTTTTGCGTGCGTAGTTTTTCCTTAAGCGGAACACGCTCCTGGATATCTTTAGGAGAAATTTCCATTTCTCGTAGATCTTTCTCAACTTCTGCGAACCATGCCCCTTTGGTTTTCTCATCTTGAAAGTACGTTAATATCCGTTTAGATATCCTACTTGGGCTCATTTATGTCACGTGGCTATAAAAGGCAATCCTTCTTTTTCGAATCGTGTCACTTATCTTCTCCACGTGCTAGTATAATTTCATGGTTGTGACACCTTCTGTACTCTGTTATCTTTGATGGGAACTAGGATTTTTCTCAAAGTATTCCTTTCTTTAGCCTCTAGTTTTTCCATTAGACCTTTCTTGTTCATTGAGAGAGTCTCTGCCGTATATAGAGCCTCTGGTCGAATAACAGTGCAATAATGTCTAATTTTGGCGTTTAAGGATACCGGTCTCTTATTGTAGATGTCTTTAGTTAGTTGGTAGGCAATTTTCATTTTCTTAATGCGTGATACGAAGGCTTCTTTCTCTGAAAGGTTAGGCTCTATCCATTCAAACTATTCTGCCTGTTTCATTTTTCCTAGTCCCACCTCCAGTTCCCTTGGCGCTGATTTTATGTTTGTCATGAAGTGCGTCTCCTCAAAGGAGATTTGAAGCCCAGCCTTCAATGCTTGAGTCTTCAGTCGGTTAAGTTGTTCTTCTGCCGTATCAATGGAGCCTGAAAAGATCACTAGATCATCTGGAAAAGCTAGGCAATCGATAATAATAATTTCGTGTGGCTATTTCTAGCTGGGTGCAGCCCTTGTAAGGCGAACCTTCCGATGAGGGTGGGCGGCATCTGCTATGTGTCGGTAACTGCGAGTTATTGTGGTGGAGGATAGTGTTATGTGTGGTGTGTGAGTTTCCGAGCCACTGGAATTAACCAATGAAGGTTAAAATCCCCGACCCGGCCGGGAATCGAACCCGGGACCCTCTGAACCGAAGCCAGTACGCCGACCATTCAGCCAACGAGTCGGACAGACAATCGATTGTAAGATTCATATACTTGTAGCCTAGCCTTACCCCATTTTCTACCCCCGAACTTTTCATTTCTTTCCGCCATTCCCGAGTGACCTTTTCTAAAACACAGTTGAAGAGAAGAGGTGATAGTCCGTCTCATTATTATTATTATTATTATTATTATTATTATTATTATTATTATTATTATTATTATTATTATCGCGGAGACTTCCTATTGTATGAATGAAAATACTAAGAACATGCCCATCCTGTCGGAAGTGCTTTGAGAGGTGTTGTGCTAGAGGATCCCCGCTCTTATGAGGCACTAGAAATGTACATGGCCGCGAACTGTAGTGTTTGTTGTGTTCGGAGTGTTACTGGAGTACGCGTGGCCTCCACCGCAGGCTTCACCAAACACAGCAGCGGTCCCTGTTTGTCATGTCCTTTGCCACGAGTTTGACAAAAGGTTGTCTCCCTACCTCACTCCCCCTTCTTCCTTCAATCTGAACCCATGCCGTGCCATTCTCTCAGTAAATCTAACCCATTTATAGACGTGTGCTTGGGTTTTGTTCGCCCAAGCGTGGGACGAACCGATAAGGATATAAAAAAAAAGTCAAACAAAACTGGCTTTCTGTACTCATACCCTAGACCTCTCCCATCCCTAGGACCTTCAAGCAGCACCCCTTTTGCCTCTCATGCCTGCTCTAAATTGGAAAGTAAATTCATTTGCCACTATTGAGGTTGGAATAAAAAATAAAATAAAAAGTATTATAACGTTTCGGGAAGCGCCACATGATGTCAGCGGGCCCTGAGGCAATTCCTTGCTTTCGATCGTGCCCTTGAATATTGGAAATTTCAATGAAATCACATAAGGGAAACACGGATGAAGTTGTTATGAAATATCTGAAAAGTTAACGAATGCGTAGTCACTGACATAGGGGTGCATATTTTAATGCAGATGTGCCATACGTATGTTGTATGTACATTAGTCTTACAGCACGGCAAATCGTATTGCTTCATCACCGTAACTGGAACAAAGATATGCTAAAGGGAAGAGCAGGGTATTTTTGCGCCCCCTTTCCTCTGTTGCATGTTTAGAAGGGTTGAATGATTGTACAGATGCACGGAGTAATCATGAATTATGGAACAAATAAGTACCGTGCCGGTAGAAAGTAGCTTTCGTGTTCCCTCTGCAGTGGTGTCATCTAATATCATGAAAAAATATTTCTCGTCCGCCTCTGTGGTGTAGTGGTTAATGTGATCAGCTGCCAGAGGTCCGACTCGTTGACTGAATGGTCAGCGTACTGGCCTTCGGTTCAGAGGGTCCCGGGTTCGATTCTCGGCCGGATCGGGGATTTTAATCTTCATTGGTTAATTCCAGTGGCTCGGGGGCTGGGTGTTTGTGCTGTCCCCAACATCCCTCCAACTCACATGCCACAAGCAATTACCTACACATGGCAGGTGCCGCCCACCCTCATCGGAGGGTCTGCCTTACAAGGGCTGCACCCGGCTAGAAATAGCCACACGAAATTAATTATTAGCTGCCAGAGGTCCAAGTTCGATTCCCGGCTTTGCAACGAAATTTGAAAAGTGGTACCAGAACTGGAAAGGCGTACATTCAGCCTCGGGAGGTCATCTGAGTAGAGGGGGTTCAATTCCCACCTCAGCCATCCTCGAAATGGTTTTCCGTGGTTTCCCACTACTCCTCCAAGCAAATGCCGGGAAGAAACCTAATTTTAGGCCATGGCCGCTTTCTTCCCTCTTTCTTGTCTATCCCTTTTCAATCTTCCCGTTCCCCCACCCCCCAGAAGGCCCCTTTTCAGCATAGCAGGCGAGGCCACCTGGTGATGTACTGATCCTCTTCCTCAATTTCATTTTCTCCACCCTAAGTCTCACGCTCCAGGACACTGCCCTTCAATTGGTAGAGGTAGGATTTCTCGCTGAGTTCGAGAGAAAAACCAACCTTGGAGGGTAAACGGATTAAGAAAGGAAAAAAGAATGAAATATGTCTCAAAATACATTAAAACAAGAAATACTTGAAATAGATTTTCATCTTACTGGATCATGTGATGTATGTACTCGACACGACGCAATGAGTTGAAAGTCCATTTCAAGTACAATGGAGTTGTGAGGCAAAAATATTTGAAAATAGAAATATTTTACAGCAACGGTGTTTGGACTAAACCAAGACTAATCCAAAGGTGCTACAGCCCTGTTGGGCCTTAAACAACCACAACACAGCTGCTCATACCGAAGCCCTGCATATTATAAGGTGACTCGTAAGAACGACAAATCCTCGCGGCCATTATACTTGGCTTTCTACGCCGCTATCTCATCAACAACTAGCTCCTCAAATGTTCTCACGTAGCCTGACTGGTCATCGAATCAGTCTGCAGGTCTTGGTACAAATCACTGACCTGGCCGGAAATTGAATCCAGGCTGCTGGGTAAGGGGGAGAGGGGAGTGGTGGTGGTGGTTATTGTTTTAAGAGGAAGTACAACTAGGCAACCGTCCTCTATATAACACTAATCTGAGAGAAAAAGTGGAAGGGAAGATTCATTAACAAAAAACGTTAATCATGTAGAAATGTTATAAAAATTATCCGAGATCATAATTTGAATCCGTCATCCCGCTAAGCGATACGCTAGCGTGCACTTCCCGTGAGCACTGTGAATAAATCATAAGTTCGATATTACCAAATATTATTTGAATTTGAATCGCTGTTTACTCATGAATGGTTGAGAGGTATGTTTTATTACTTTAATACATTCTACTGATACACGAAGTTTTAAAAAGTCTGTGTTCAGAACACCTGAGTGTCTCCTTTCAAGCACGGTGAGTATTTCAAGTCTCATGAACCTGCCAATTATTATATATGATCCAAGTAACTCACTCTATGGGCACAACAATATCACACGCTGTAGGAGATATAGTACACTCCCAAGCAAACAAATCGACGAAAACTCGCTTCATTACTTTGTTCCTTAATATAAGGTCTACCACTTTACGACCCTGAAGACGAGACACTAAATCTCACTGCTTCCTCTAAAAAAACAATAATTACCATCTTGAAAATGAGACCATGTATCTCACTATTTTCTCCTTGAACAACAATAATCACCAAGTTATGAACAGCATACATCTGTTTGTCCAACCCTTGTCCCGTTTCCCTACGGGGTCGGGTATGAGGTGAGATGAATTTGTCGTGGCGGTTTTTTATGACCGGATGCCCTTCCTGACGTCAACCTCATCAGAGGAGTTAATGGGAGATGAAATGAATGACGTGATATATGATAGTAGGGAGAGGGTGAAACCCGGTGCCGGCACATAGCCTACTCCTGTCGAATAGCACCAAGGGGTCTGCTCAAGGCTTAACGTCCCCATCCGACGGACGAATCACCATCAACAGCGTCATATGCCCTCACTCCATATGAGCACTGCGGAGAGGTTTGGAATTTAATCCAGGCTTTTGGCACGTAATCTAGTGATTAGAAATTGTATACCACCACCTCCCCTACCCTGCCGGCCAACATTCAGATGGTGAAAATTTTTTCGACCAACGGGACTCGAACCGGCTAACCTCGGTGTTAGACCGTTTTAGACTTCAGCGCCTTAACGATAATGGCCACCAGGCGGGCTATGAACAGCATACATCTATATATATAAAATAACTGTTTTGTCTGTATATTGCTCAGAATTTGAAAAGAATGGTATTTCTGTATCGATCATGTCCACATTAACAAGGAAATGCACTTTTTACTTTTCCGTAATGTCTGTCTGTCTGTCTGTCTGTCTGTCTGTCTGTCTGTCTGTCTGTCTGTCTGTCTGTCTGTCTGTACACGCATCACGAGAAAACGGCTGAAGAGAATTGAATGAAAATCGGTATGCAAAGTCGGGGAATAAGTCGCTACAATCTAAGCTATAAATTATTTTATTCGTGCTGAGAAAAATGGTAGTTTAGGAGAAGGCCTAATATTTAATTCTCAAATATTTACGTTATTAGCGGTCCTATCGATAAATACTACATACACAAAGTTATATATAATTAAATATACGATCATTTATGTCTTATACATATTTACCGTACCGGCTATGATATCAGAGATATTCAGGAATCTGTATTTTTGTTACTAAGTCCATATCAACGCCGAGCCACGAGATAATGGGTAAACAGAATTTAATAAAAATCGGTATGTAGAGTCGGGGAATAAGAAACTACAGTAAAGGCTGTAAATAATTGTATTCACCCTGGATGAAATGTTAGTTTAGGGGAAGGCGCCTAAAATATAATTTTTTATATGTTATTGGTCCTATCGAAAGTACTACATAACAAAGGTTATAGAGAATAGTATTTCCGATTATTTATTTTTTAGTTTTACCGTATCGATTATAATAATAGTAGTATTTCAGAGTTGGAAGGAAACTAAATCTTAGGACCTACAATATTGAAAGCTCATAAAATTGATCAACAATAACATTATATGAACCATTGTTTGTTGTGATGTTCTTTGTCTCTTATACTGCCACTCATCTCCGATAGATGGAGTTACTGCTCCGTACCGAGTATAACAGCCTGCCTGAATACATTTACTGATACTGCTGGTAATTAGCACACTGGTTCATCACAATATTCCAGCTTTTCGAACCCTACTTTGAGGAGCTGAGTGGAATGAGCAGTGCGCAAAATTGACAGAATAATAGCATAGACTGGCAGCGTAATAGTGAGAAAATGTGTGTTTTTTTCATTTAATCGCAACATTCCTACTGACGTCATTGCAATGAGCTGTCTTGATTTTAGTTGGGAAAACCAGTCTTTCTGAGGTTGTAAAAACGCATGTGGAGAGTGAGTGTCTGCCATTAAGATGAGAATTCACCAACTTGATTGTGACTGATGGTAGGCAAGAAGGCCTACCATTACAATGAAAATTCCCTAATCCAGACTTCAAATGAGAAAAGACGTGTGGTATCTTCCCAGTCGCGTTTCTAGGGTAATGTTAAGAACTGTGCAATTTAATAGAATCTTACTCACAACGTGTACACTGCCTAACCGAGAATTCCGTAGCGCATACATCAACTAGTAATCTTATATTTTCTTTCTAAGACAACAAGAATTACTACCTTCAGAAAGAGTCCCCGAAACTCGTTTCTCCCAAAACAAATCAAGCATTAGAACCTTCAAAATGGGACGCTGAATCTCACCCGCCCCCGTCCCCCGCCCCACCTAATACAATAACAAGAATTACCACCTTGAAAATGAGGACTTGCATTTCATTGTTTCCCCTAAAAACAAGAACAACTCTCACCTTGAAAATTATCTTGTACGTCGTTCTTTCCCCTATACAAGCAATCACCAGCCTTAAGAATGAGTATCATAATCCCGCTGCTTTCCTACAAAACAACAACAATCATCACATTGAGATTAAGAATACTAATACCGCTGTTTCCCTATAAAAACTGCGATACTTGAGAATGAGGCTCATAATCTCGTCATGTTTCCCCAAGAAGGGGAATCATCAGTTTGACAGTGAGGCCCATAATTTTATTTCCATAAGAAGCAAGAATCACCTCAAAAATAACGAGCCTCTCACCGCTGGTTTCCGTGGATCAAATCCCGGTCACTCAATGTGAGATTTGTGCTGGACAAAGCGGAAGCGGGACCGATTTTCTCCGGGTAGTCCGGTTTTCCCTGTCATCCAGCAACATTCTCCAATATTATTTCATTTCATCCGTCATTCATTAATCATTGCCCCAGAGGACAGGTTTCGGCATCCGGCACAATCCTCGCTAGATGGGGTGGTGATTATTGTTTCAAGAGGAAGTACAACTAGGCAACCATCCTCTATCTAACACTAATCAGAAAGAAAAAATGGACGGGGCCCGACACTTCGAAAAATGAAAGTATCAGCCAAAGGAAGGCATGGGACAAGAAGGGCATGAAAATGAAAGACTCCCTAGGCCTCCATACATAATACCGTCGGGATCTGAAAAGAATAAGAGTTGACCAAGGGAGGTCGTATAGGATAGATGAAAGTGAGGAGCCTGGCACAAGTAAGTGGAAGCAATGCCAGGACTCAGCTGAGGGCCCCGTGGTCGCCAACCCACGCTCCAAAGTTCAGAGCCCCTGAGGCCCCTTTTAGTCGCTTCTTACGACAGAAAGGGGATACCGTGGGTGTTATTCCATCCCTGACCCGGTCGAATGACTGGAACAGGCTGTGGGTTTTCATTTTTTCCAATAAAACAGCAATCACATAAAAAACATTGTCCAGCTCTATGGCTAAATGGTCAACGTGCTTGCCTTTGGTCCAGGAGGTTCCGGCTTCAATTCCCGGCCAGGTCTGAAATTTTAACCTTCACTGGTTAATTCGGATGGCTCGGGTCCTGGGTGTGTCTGCCTTCTTCATCATTAGAATAGGTAAAGGCCCCATCTTCATAGAGGTGCAGGTCACCTATATGGTGTCAGCTCGAAAAACCTGCACCAGGACTCTTCGGAGGCCACATGCCATTATAATTATTACTTACCGCATAAAAGACTGGACTATATTATTTCCTCCCATGCCCGTAATATGACACAATGATTAAGTGGTAATCATAGTTCTAAGAGAAAGTAAAACTGGGTAACTATCCTACATTATACCATTTATATTATAGGAAAAATGGAATATATTGAACCCATAACCTTTGTGTCATAAGAAACCAGAGTCCTAAAGTCATTACATGAGGTCCCATATAAATTACATATCATGAGTTCTAGCTACATTTTTTTATCTCTGACCAGAGACGGCACTTGGAGAAACAGGTGACGGTTCTCATTCTCACGCTAAGGAAATTACGTCACCCGCACGTGTAGAAGGGGCAGGGATATTTCTGGGCTATTTTTTCTAATAAAAAAGTACATTTTAAGAAGAGTTGGCGACGAAACTGCCCTAGTAAACGTCAGGAAATTGTAAGTGAAACATTTTGGACATTAATGGTAAAATTAAATGAAATGGCGTATGGCTTTTAGTACCGGGAGTGTCCGAGGACATGACCAATGACCAGCACGCTAACCACTTAGCCATGGAGCCGGACATTAATGGTAAAGATTTTAGACCACTAAACAGCTCCAGAAGGGAATTTGCCGAAAGACGCGCCTGTTCGTTCGAACTCTGTTTCATCGACCAAATATAGTGCCTATCTTATGAGGTAATTTAACAATTCAGTTGATTAAGAGAAATCCTTAAATGTTTATCATCAACACCGCTACTAAAATATAGAAGTATGTGTTACGTCGTGATCTGCCATCAGTACATTTTTACGGGGTAGAAAATGTGTCTGTAAAATGTTTGGCGGTAAATGCAAATGGCATGAGAGTGGGAATAAATGTTATAAAAGAACGATGCGCTATTTTGCAATGCCGCATTGTATTCAGAGAATTTGAAGCGACCGCACGCTACTCATAAGAACAGTAAAAATCGGTTGTGTAGACTAAATCCCCACAGGAGGGTAGTTTGCACAAAGGTGGCTATATAAGAACATCTCCAAGTGGAGGAGGATTGTCTGTCAAGTTAACGGTATTCACATGTGGAACCGTCATGTAAATTCATATCAAGGCAACAGACGGTCATTGTAATGCCGAAGTCCTGCAATTGAACCCATATTATTTAACTTCGTTTGCGTGTGCTGTTCGGTGTCTTGACGATCGTGTTCGATTCGCGAGGAAGAGAACATGTGAAGGGCCCTTTTATGTTTTATGTCATTATTTTAAGGTGAATGTTAAAAAAAAGATAGAGAAGGGAAAAATGTGTTTTGTAAAGCCAATATCTGTCGAGATGGCTAAATAAAGAGTGAGAGTGACTGGTGATCCTGTAATTATGGGGGACGACGTACGGCTACAGGTAAGTGAATTAACACATTTATAAAGTGGTTTTATTTATTTCATGATGTCACGACTTTGTTTGTGTGTGTATCTGTGACGCATTTTGTTAACCCTTTTGTTTCGTGCAAATGTCAGAGGAATATGAAAAACGTCATTTTTTAGGTTTCTGGGATAATCGGGAGAGTCGCGAATCTAGCGTGTGAAGTGTTGTATGGTAGTAGATTTGATGGTTGAGAAACGAATATAATGTCTAAAAGAAAGTATCCTTTCCGTACGTTCATTTTCTATATTTGTAGTTTGCCAAAGTTAAGACATTAATTTATCATAAAATTCTGTTCGATGTAAAGATAAAATTCATGTAAGCGTAATCCGTGGTTATTCATTTAGTGTTGGCGCAGAAGGCAAACCGTTCTGCTCGGCGACGCAAATTTTGTCAAGGGAAGTTACGAGGCGAGAACGATGAAATGTTTTACAGGGGATTGCTATTCCAAAGTCTTTTGAAATCGGTGGAGAACTGATGAGAGGAAAATAACGGTAATTTTTTTGTAAGTCAAGTTGTGAGGGACAGATGGTTAGTTGTATTTTATGTAACAGTTTTGTGGGTCACCCAAGAGAGATAGTCCATATTATGATCGTGTAGAGAATTTGTGATAGCGAGTGTGCCAAGTCTTGCGAAAATGGGAAGGAATGAAGGATTGTGGATGAGGTTGTTGAAATCCTGTAGTGTTGATGCCGGGATTTTCAGTGTAGAATACTTGAGGAGTTATTTTGTGTAATTTATTTGAGATATTTGAGTGGCGTCTTAAATTCTCTTCGCATGATCTATGCGGGTCAAGAATTATGTTTCATGTGAACTGCCAGCGAGGCGAGCTTTTTGTTTTCATTTGATGTAAGTTAAAATGTGTGTTGGTTTAGAGATATCGGGGGAGAGCTCGTGTCCGTTATTTCAGCCAGCTGTTAGGTGGTGGAGACAGCTCACTGCTAAAAAGCAACTAACTATAACTGAGATTTATCATTTGTAGTAAGAGGTTTGGAATTAGATTTCATTATTTAGAAGAGACTCGTTTTAGTAGAAACTTAAATTCATTTTCGAAGCGACGGAAATGAGACGATGGTACGATATGTTTGAAATAACGATTTTCAGGAATGTCAAAATTTGAGAATCGTTATTGATGTTGTATGATATTAATTGAAGGTTGTACAAAGCTTTATTTGAATGTCACGATAGCTATCAGTCCATAGAGTTCGTGATGGATGATTGTGTTGTGTTGTTGTTGGTTCCCAAGGCACAAATGTAGGTTCTTGTGATATGAGGTCATGCTTTTGGTGAACATAGCGTGCAGCAGTCCATCCACCCTACAGTTGGGGAGGTGCATTACGATATTTCAATCTCAACGACCTGAAACCATATCGAAGGAGGTGCCGGAATTAATCCAGGGGTTAGCCGTAGGCGTTATAAGCGATGTGACATGGATTATTTTGCGTTATGTGTAAATTTATGCAGATTGTAGGATTTAATATTAGGATTACCCAAGCTAGTTTCTTAATAATTGTTAGGGTTATAATGCAAGCTTGTTGAGTGACGTAATGAAATAAATAAATAGTACTGGTAATTATGACAATGGATCCCGTTTTTAGCGGCGATGAAGAAAATTATGAGCGTAAAACAATATTGTAATTACATAATTAGGGATTTTAAAGAAACCATTCGTCCGGGGTAGATAAAATTTGTTGTTAATTAGGATTATGAGATTACTTAATTTATTAATTTATTTAATTCAGTGAAATCGTATTTTGAGAATTAGCTTAAAATCAAGTGACTAACTTCAATGTGTATTCTGGAAATCTTAGTTTTATTTGCTGGGAAATCTCAACTTATTAACGTAACGATGAAGGGGATATGTTCGATGGCAAAGGAACTTTACTGCCACGAGTGTTGTGAGCGTTTGTTGTTGTTGTTATAATTTTTTATTTTGGTTTGTTGAGCATCAGAAGTGCTGGGGATTTATTAATGTGGAAACCTTGGTCATACACCACTGTAACTTAATTGTGTTCAGCCTTCAGCTTAGAAATTTGGATGGTTATGGGGTCATCAATCTCAGTGACTTATATTAGGGCCATCTGCCATTATGGCATCATTTTCCTTGCAGCTATCATCCACAATCACTTTAACGTAAAACGTAAATCACAAAGTTAGATGTCGGTCCAGGACATAGTCGCAGGTCACATCGATTCAATTAAGGGTCCATGCCGTACAAACACTGTGTGGCACATACCGATTGGACTACCTTAATTATACAGGGGCCTAGATCATCACGATCATTATGATGGTACTTGCAGTCTTACATGGAAACCGATCTTAGGGATCTCCATACTATCTTTATTTCATTCTGAAATTAAGACAGTGTTTTCTGGCAAGGATGTCCCTCGGGCACTTGAATTAATGTCTCAAAAGCCAGTATCTCCCATCATCGTTATTATTGTGGTTTTTTTTATTGACAAGACTTGAGTTCATTGTTTAGGGATGTTAATAATATCATGAGTTTCTTCGACCTCATCGTAAATAATGAATACATATCAATTTCTTTGATTCGACTCCTCTCATTTAGTAGGTAGTTTAAATTACTGAAACCCGCCTCTTACCTAAGCAAGTGACGAAGAACCCGTAGATGACCCAAGAGAAAGATCTCATGCCGATTTGCTAATAGGTAAGGAAGGTAGGTATCCTACGAAGGAACTAAAAAGGGTTCAATATTAGACCCTCCAAAGAAGGAGGGTATCGAAAAAAGAAGGTTGCTGGAGCCACCCATGATCATTTTGTTTTTGACCGGGAGTTTAATGCCGGATGCACTCTATGATGCCACGTTACTTTTCAGGTGAAAGTTCCAACCTAGATCGATCGAAATTCGAACCTTAGCCTTCCGGTGGAGAGCCGCCAGCTAGGCCACTGTGCTAATTTCGCCCCTTCTAAGACAGGTTGGCGATATTGTAGATATATTCTACTATCTCACCCACAAGGGCTATGCAACAATTACACCAGAATACGAAAGAAGATTTTATAGTCAAGTCAATACTTTATAGTGACAGAAACCACATGAAGAGCTGTAGACGAACGAATAGTGTAGAGGCCGTGATGGACGCTGCACGTCTTGTTCGATTCGTTCCTGTCTCAGGCATGCCTGAATGTTTTACTACACGGAGCTAGCAGACGATACATTCCTATTAAGTTGTAATGTTGGTGAGAGATAAATTATTGAGGAACTCGAAATTGTACAAAAGGAAACGACTCATGGGGATTCTTCTCTGTGGGGAGGCTGAAAAATAAACGGATAAACATCAGACTCTTCATTAATGTATTATTTGTTTAGGCTATAAATTAGTGTCACATCAAGTATGTGTTCAAGACATAGGTCAGCAAAGAATTCACTGTCCAAAATTTAAAATCTTATTATTCACCATGGTTCCTCTTTAAACTAAATACGGAAGCTAGCCCACATCCATGGCAAGTGACGAAGCCATCGAATGAAAAGATCCCAAGTTCGGTTCCCGACCGGGTCGGAGATTTTAGTCGTGCCTGCTTAATTTCTCTGGGTCGTAACTAGGTGTTTTTGTTTGTACTGATACAATCCCTTTCATACCTAGGATGTTTCATTTAAAAAATCTTAAACAGGCATGAAAGATTTCAAAGCCACTTATGTCACGTTCGACTCATCTTACTATTCATGCGATAATTAATCAATTCAAAACCTTCATAATTTTCTTTATGTGTGACCTCTATCGAGAACAAAGGCGATCATTTTTTTAACCGTTCGGTTGCGTTTTAATTCCAGTTAACATACAGTGTTTACTTTTCTCTAGCAACCTTCAGGTTTATAATGCCATTGCCTCTTTCCTAAGTATAATTTACACCTGTAAAATCAATTTTATTCAGTATTGTTATGTCTGTCATATTATGTAATTGTATACGATTGTGTTCTAATCTTTCTTTCCTTTTTTTTCTTAATCCGTTTCTCCTCCAGGGTTAGCTTTTCCCTCAGACCGCCTCGAGGGTAGTGTCCTGAAGCGTGAGACTTTGGGTCTGGGGATACAACTGCGGAGGAGGATCAATACCTCGCGCAGGCGGCCTCACCTGCTAAGCTGAAAAGAGGCCTTGTGGTGGGGATGGGAGGATTGGTAGGCATAAACAAAGAGGAGGGAAGGAAGTGGCCGTGGCCTTAAGTTAGGTACCATCCCGGTAATTGCCTGAAGGAGAAGTGGGAAAGCACAAAAATCCACCTCAAAGATGGCTGATGTGGGAATCGAACCCACCTCTACTCAGTTGACCTCCCGAGGCTGAGTGGACCCAGTTCCATCCCTCGTACCACTTTTCAAATTTCG